>NC_135258.1:10492582-11117582 GCF_964204865.1 Styela clava | reverse complement strand
GTACATAGGGAGGATTAATATGTTGAAAGTCAAATTATCAATTACGAACGTTGTACCGGTAGTATATGTAAACCACCTTGGGTTGCGAAGAGATTTATAAAAACATGTGCTGAGTGTAAGTAGTATGAAAGCCATTACTTGAAATAAATAACAAATTCTGTTTTGTAAATCAACAAACCTGTTGTGACGAAAGAGTAGCCCCTCTCAGTCAGAATCTTCATCAAGTAATCAGTGAGATCGCGACCGGCCAAATCCAAACGCATGATTGCGTGAGGAAGCGCATAACCTTCATAAATTGGGACGTTGTGGGAAACACCGTCACCGGAGTCGAGCACAATACCTAAACAGAGAAGATACAAATTTGATGAATGTGTCAAAAGTTATAGACATTTCGTTTACAACTTTATTCAGCAACCAAAAGGAAGTAGGCTTTATATGAACATAAACTAAAGAAGTTCGTCGGACTAGTTTACCTGTAGTTCTGCCGGAAGCATAGAGGGAAAGTACGGCCTGGATGGCGACGTACATTGCTGGTACGTTGAAAGTTTCGAACATAATTTGTGTCATCTTTTCTCTGTTAGCCTTAGGGTTGAGTGGGGCTTCAGTCAGGAGGACGGGATGTTCTTCTGGAGCAACACGAAGTTCGTTGTAGAAGGTGTGATGCCAGATCTTTTCCATATCATCCCAGTTGGTGATGATACCGTGTTCGATGGGATATTTCAATGTAAGAATACCTCTCTTGCTTTGAGCTTCGTCACCAACATAGCTGTCCTTTTGACCCATACCAACCATGACGCCCTGTCATCGAAAATTGAAAAGAATTCAGTAACAAATTTGTACTAGACAAAGAAAATGAATCAACTTCATTAAATACATCACTGAAAAAACAAACAAATAAGATATCAACAGCTTCTTATGGCGTTTAATGTCCATTGTAAAGGTAAAGAATTTAATAGTCGTAGATCAAACAATTACACACCTGATGCCTGGGTCGTCCAACGATTGATGGGAAGACTGCTCTTGGTGCGTCATCTCCCGCAAAACCGCCTTTTACAAGACCGGAACCGTTGTCGCATACCAGAGCGGTCTGTTCTTCATCTTGATCGTCTTCCATTTTTTAATGTTTCTAGTATAGAAGAAATATATATATTAATTTTTATTGGTATGAGTATAGTTTTGAGTGAAAATTGCAAATAATATATATTGTACTATTCTTGAGTATTTTGCTGTTTATTGTTTATTCAAACGACATATCGACGGCGTGCCCCGGACATATAGAGTTGACTACTACTCCAGGTCCGAAGCCAAAAGTAGAAACCCAAACATGAAAAACTTTGCTTTGAGTCCTAACCAAACCCAAAGCGTGAATCAACCCAAATTGTTACCAGCCTCACACTCCGTTAATACTACGCATCGTAACAGACTAATTGTGTTGTTGTATTATAAAATGAACTTCCCACGCGAAGTCATGTATCATAATTTAAATAATATTGTGGTTTGATCAACGAACTGCGAATATATCTTCCGCTGTATTATTGTTTTTCCATCGTATATAGAAGATTCTTCAGCGTAATTCAAATTATATTTTTGTATACTATGGTGATTGTGCGATATAACATTAGATTCAATACATCCCCGCTCTGCAAGGCGTGTACTCGGATGGCTTTCCATATATGGTTCTATGTTCCCTAAGGAGGCATGCGGGCATTGACAGTCGTTATCTCGTTGCAAAGAGACATGATACCGTCATCTTATTTTAAAATAGTAATATGATCTCTCCCTCCCGCTATTCTCTCGTTTTCTCTATCATGGGATTTGAGCAATGCAGCTCGTTAAACAGCTGCACCAGGAGGTTGATATGAGTTACAATTAGTTATAAATCAAATCAGAATTTATGAAATTTTCGTGTTATACTTATTTAGTTCATTGTTTGCAATGCGTTTTTTGTCCCCTGGTCTTCTGATTTAGATGTTAGATGTTTAGAGGTAATGTCATTTACAATAGTATTGGTTTTGCAACTGTAAATCTTTTTGTAAGGACAAATTCAACCGAAAATGAACATCAAAAATATTGACTGCAGGGAAGTAAGGGAATTCAAATACGATTGCTATATTTATGGAGTATATGTTGTATTACACTCAATGTACTTCTGTTGGGCGTCTTTTAATTCACCATATTCTATCCAATTTAACATTGCTACTATTCGTCTACCCCCAAAAGAGTATATCTTCTGGGTGACCGTACATTTGGACCCACGTACATTTGAACCCATGTCTATATCCACGGGTTCAATCAATATGCGGGTGCTGAAACCCATGGGTTAGGGTTAGTATGGGTTCAACTATCCGCACAACAAAAAAATTTCCATAGGTGCAATAGTATGCAGGTGCAATTGTCATGGGTTCAAATGTACGTGGGTTCAAATGTAATGGAACCTATCTTCTGATCATATTTGTATATGAATATATAATATCAAAGCAAGTCACAAAGTTTACTCAGAAGTGAGGGAATCTTAACTCTCGAAAGCAAAATTGAAAATGATTACTGTATAGTCAGGAAGTAAAATGAGCGAACGTTTGCGAGGGCACTATAAGTCTCACGCACTGTGTTGTGAAATAGTTTTCGGCAAGAATATAAATCTTCCGAAGACAAGAAAGTGTAAATATTCTCAATTTTGTAGAAAGCGTCAGTTTAAATTCCAAAAAATAGGGCTATTTGTAAAAAATACAATAAACCATCATCAAGTATATATCAGTTAAATTATCCACTGCAATCTACTTTGGTCTCGTGGTACTCTAACCGGTGTATTATTAACTGGAAATCAATAAATCGCGAAATGCATCGCCTTTGCATTTCCCACTAGGAAGACAAAATTAAAACCGCTAGTGAAGTCCTCCGTAAACATGGCCTTATCAATAGTTGCTTTTGCAATAAAGTTTTATGAATATTATACCAATCAAATTATTATATGTTTATACAATTTTATATAATATAGGTGTATCACAATTTTAAAAAACTATTATATTATTATTCGGATACATAGACAACTAACTAATAGTACTAACCTGTTAGCTTTCTTTAGATTTCGAGCTTCGGGCGGTTTCGTCGAGTGACTGAGGTTCGATTGGTCTCATAAGTTCTTTATATATCAGTGAATTGAATCCGATCTCTCTCTCCCATTTCCATATTCAAACATGCTTTTCTATATTGAAATTATAAAGAATAAACAATATTCCGTTATCGCATTTGCTCGCTCTAGTCATTAGGGACCAATCGCACGCGCGGTATCATCGTCCCTTGAAACAAACCGGCGTTTCCATATTTGGAGTCCACTGAAATAGACAAGCGGGGTTCTGGATAGTATTCGATTGCGACGACAAATGCTAATATGACGTCACCGATATAGTATTCCAACTAGAAATGATAAAAAGAGGAATCTGTTAACTTGAGCATGTTAGCAACGATATCTCAAAGGAATGCTGAACTCGTAACATATGTCCATATTACCAGTCTAGATAATGCTCGGTCGTATAAAGCCATGTTTGGAAAGGAATAGAGCTATAGCTATATGTAAGACCATTCACGTACTAAACTACGCCTATTACAAAATTTGATTGCATTCTCTATGTCAATATAAGTATTTTTAAAATGTAATTAACATAGATATATATATATATTCATTGAATCCAATTCACATTTTTTACTTTGTACGTAATATCATCGACAAAATGAATGCATTTACTATGCGCTCGATAGGAAATTCTTTCAGGCTCTAATCTTCTTGTGTCTTCGCACTCAGTGATTGAATGCTCTTAGAATATAAAAATTATTAAAAAATTTAAAACAGTCTCAATATCCGAATATTCGTAGAATTTTTGGTAACACTCAAAATGGAAAAATGATACAAAGTTGCAAACTGTTGATTGAGTAGCAGTTATGCAAATACTTTAGACTGGATATAAACTGCCTGTACGTGCACTACTAATTGTGATGAAAGCCAGGAATTAGGACTAAGCAGTCGATGATGCATAGCCTTCTATGATTTATGCATATCGTATGTTCTTATCAACTCATCATTTCTGTTGTAAACAGTTTCACTTTTCCAAGAGAAGCTGAAATCAAAAAGTGGTAGACAAATTTCAAGAATACATATATTTACAGTAATGAACTTGACTCAAATGTTTAAACAACACAATTGTTTAAAGATTTGGAATAAATTTTAACATAATACTCAGTTGCAGAATTCTTAGGTATTAAAACGACACGAACCGACTCCTGAACAACGTCAGTTCCATTTTCAAGCTTCCATTAGCATTACAAGAAATCTAATTCCAACATTATTGTTAAATTTGTTATCACTATTTGTGAGCTTTTATCCGTATTCACTTTATATATTTTATACATATTATACTAAAACTTATTTGCTTATGGGATTCTTATCTTGAATCCCATATGAAATTTAGTATACCGATACTGTTAATGCTGCTTGCTTGAGGCATAAAGCGTCGGTTTTAACATAACGTATTGTGTTTGATGGGTTCATTCTTCTATTATTACAGAAACATTGGAGTGAAAAGAATAACATATTATATAAAATAAAAATTTGTTGTGAATCATTTTGTTTAAAATAGTAACTTTATTTTGTTGGGTGTAAATACTAAACTGCGAAATATTTACGATTATTAAAAATGAGAAGCTTCAGATTGCAATAACCCATTCAGATATTTAATTTTTAGTTCGTGTTTCAGTCCCATCGTTTTATATCACATCGCTCTGTTTTTCATAATATAAGTCGATATTATATTATTTATGTGCAATTTTACAGTCAATAAAAGCAATCACGCAAATCAATACAGTGCGATGAAGCATGGAGGTGCTCGCAATAAGGGTTGCGAACTAAATATAATATATATTAGCCAATTCTGATAGATAATAGGCGTTTTACAATTCATCAGTACTGTACATAGTACATCTTGTTTCATCCTACACCGACGATGAAAATAACGGTGATTTTCTGATGTCGTCACACGAGGTATATAAATTTGTATTTGTCACTTGATGTAAGCGATCTTTGTCACCATTACATACAGGCAAGCTCTGCAGTTTATTTTGCACTTGCTGTAAATTACTATCTGCTCTATTCATTAACAATTCTTTTCCGTCCTCATACAAATCTTCCGCTTTTTCAAACGCACCACACGCACCAACAAAAAACTTTTTTGCCTCTGAATATTTGCCAAGCTCTGTCAGTGCAACACCCAAGTTATTTCTCAAATCGCCCAAAATGCGATATCTTATTGCATCTATACCGAATGTTTTCTTCAATAAATGAATACCTTCCTCATAAAAGTTGATCTCTTTTGGAAAATAACCAATTGCACCATAACTCATACCCATATTGTTGAGGCAGCGCGCTTCCTGTATGGCCTTCACTCTCGAATGCTCAGCAGGTGAACTACGTAAATCGGATAAAATATCACGGAAAACTTGAAGTCCAAAAGCTCCCGAAATCGCTTTTCGTTTGCCTCCTTGTTTAATCAATTGTGAAATTGCAACCTGCGCTTTATATGAGCAATCACCAATTCCGCATACACCGTCATCGCGATTTGACCTTATTCTATACAAATTGGATGCACATAAGAGTAAAACCAGTGCATGGATGGGACTAGTATTCTTAATGCAATCATCAACCATATTCATAATGTGCATGGGATTCAACAGTTTTGACGACATCGTTCCTTTTACAATGCGTAAGATGAAATGTGCTTTTGCTTTTCGATCCGTTATCAAACAATTTTCGATATCTCTTAGTAAATTTTGAAGAGTGGTCGAATTCCATAGTCCAGTTGAATTAGTTAGATCCAGAATTTCTGAAAATGAATTAGTGGTAATATACCAACGTGTTACGCATCATTGTCCGCAACAATTATAAAAATGTATTTAGCAACAAGTAGTCATAACATATCATTTTTGGATTCTTGTTTTTCGTTTAGGAGTTGAGATTATTGATAGATCCAAATAGACTCAAGGCATATTAACGCGTTCTGGCAATTTCGAGTCGAAAAGAATACCATTTTTTCAAAGTCAGTCAGTAGCTTGACTTAGGAATGGCGGAAGCGAGTCCGGATTCGATCACAAAATCGATTCTTCGTGGAATCGACTGAAATCGATTCCGATGCATTGGAATCCATTCTCGAGGTTAAAACTTGATTGCAAACAATGTGTAACGTTTTGGGGCAATTCCGCAACGCCGCAAACTTTACTATATATATATATATCGCTTGAAGGCTTTTACTTTTATTTATTTTCAAAATCTCTGTGGGTTCTGCGGGATTCTTTTTTTTTGTGCGATTTTGTCTCCTGTGACAGATTGGATTCATATATTTGAACATCGCTCTCTTGTTTTATTTTATATGGTATTGCTTAGGTGGGTATGTTTTCTCGGAAAGATATGTTGAAGAATCGAGAATCGGAATCGAAAATTTAGGAATCGGATAAGAATCGAATACTTGTAAATATTCATACTTAGCATCCTTAAGCTTGTTACGTATGAGCAATGTTCCCTCTAATTTATTGTAGTATGTGTGCGCAGAAATTTTGATGTGTGCGCACTTTTTTGGAAATGGCTAATATTTGTGCAAAAACCAATGAAGAGATTTTGGCATTCTAACCGGGTAATGGGTGGGCCAACAACAAACTTTCTCAACCTGCCAACCGAGAAAATTGTTACATTACATCGAAATACGTCTGTGCGCAGTAAATCTATGCGTGTGCGCAGCCTCTGAAAGCTGTGTGCGCGCGCACACGCGCACACCTTAGAGGGAACACTGGGTATGAGTATCTTTTTATAGTGCACACTTGTTTACAAAAGTGGAAATAAGTTTTAAAAAATTAGAAGGAACACACGTTTTAAATCGTTTGTCTGAAGATCATCAATCTCATCATTATCATCATCATCGCTGTCGTCATCTTCTTCACTGCTTTCACTAAATCAAAAGAGAGTCGTTAACAAATTCAATACTATTCAAAACAAGGAAGCAATGCTCGAATATATGGGCACGAAAACCAAAACGAAGTAGTATCAAATATTTTAGCACAGGCAGTCTTCCTTATCAAAAATCCCGACTTTGCTGATTGCTGAAATGCAATCGCAGAACCGCCACACGATGCGCAATTTTTAATTTTGATGGATTATTCAGACAAAACTGAAAGTTAAAAAGGTATCTCATATAGATTGGCATAGAGCCCACATAAATTTTTGAAGTGAATAATAGTAATAGCCTTCTAGCGACAACAACTATCTTTGACCACTTCGTCCCCAGTAATACAATATTTAAACTTACTGTGATGTCAGCAGCCTAACTTGTTCTTCAAGTTTGACAATACGATCCTCCAAGGTGAAAACACGATCTTGCAGAATTGTAATATGTTTACATCCGGAACATTGCTGTGTTTCTTTCTTGTGACTATGTAGGTTTTCAAGATTAAGTTCTTAAGAAAATATGTTAAAATGATGGTAATTAAAAAAACTATAAAAACTAGAAATGGAAGAATCAAAATGAATAATATTCTGTAAAGTTTCTCATTGAAAAATGTTATGCATTGAGGGATACGATGGATGGCGAAAATCCGAACTGAGTATACTCATAAACTAGTTGTAACATAACATACCTTGTTCTTCAGTTTTGTTGATTTTATTTTCTGTTGTTATTAAAAGTTTATTTGTACTATTGTTATCTTCATAACTTGATTTTATGATCCCAGCGCCTGAAAAAGGTGAGATTACCTAATTACATTCTGAACATCTTTATTTTACGTATGTAGACGACTAAAACCATTTTGCAAACTCTTTGAAACTTGCCACTCATTGTATACAGGTCTTTCTGATAATAGAATGCGTCTAAGAAAGGAACAGCAATCTAGTATTACGTACGGAGGCCAATCAAGTTAGCAATGGTTTGTAACTGGTTTATAGCATAGCACAGGACTTAACTTAAATCCATAATTGTAACTGTATACAATGTAGCTACCAAGTCCAAACTAAATTCAAAGCACACATGCAGACGAAGTTTTGAATTTATTTAAACTCAAAAAGCTATATTGAAGCCACATTATTAAGACGTCATTGCTCTTGTTTCGCGCTATTATATTATGACGTCATACTCTAGGTATCCATCATTGAGGTTTCTCATAAATGCGTTGGTGTGCGTGCAATACAGCACATCGTCCTATCTTATCCTTGTCATGTGTTACACCTCTTCAACTGTGCAAATTAGTAAATGTTCACAACCTTTTGTATTCAATTCTTGATAAATTAACAGTGAGTCAGACTTGCGATAGACAAGATTACAATACCCTGTTCATTTTTGACGACAGTTACATTTTCTCTATAGTTTATTACTATTCTACCACTCTCAAATGTGATTTTAAATTTCTAGTCCTACCACTACGTCCCATTTCAAAGTTAGGAATAAAAAGTGGAATACTTGGTAGAATATAAAATAAACTTATTCATTAAATTCCGCTTTAAATTTTACAGAACTTTCTAAAAAAATTGTGCAATAAACTAGAAACCTTTTTGTAGTTTGACATTTTGTTTTTCCTTTTCCTGGTTTTTAAGATAATCTTCATAACTTGAAAAACGTATGGTGGGGGTTGAAGTTTGATATAGATGAATTGAATAAAACAAAAACTTGTAAGCTATACACTTTCTCTTCCCCTTTATTGAGATATTTGTATTTTTATATAAATTTGAATATAAACACAAAAAGCAATTCTGTGTTCATATGTATTGTTCTAACACCCTAACAAAGATAACGACAAAAGTTATTTAGAAGCAGGCGTTTTTAAACTACAGGTTAAAATGAGCATGAACCAACTTAGACTCAAAATATCTAGCCCATAATACTATTGTTTCGGTTGTTTCCATTACCGGATTTTTCAGCATGAGTTGTGTTTTCTGATGCTAGTGCATAAAACTCATCATCATAGTCCTCATAATTGCATCTTGGAATTCTTGCACCTGAGTAAATAGGAAAAAGCTTAGAATGGATAGTATTTGCTACAAACGCCAAACACCCAATGTTACTAAAGCTCCATGAAACACGAAACATTGTAGGCAATGCTATAGGTGAATTTATCCATTGCATTCAACTAATGGTGTTTTCAGCCATGACATGTGTTGAATTTCGCCGAGTAAACATATCCTGACAGTGTAACTCTTACTTCACGTTTCTTCAACCGATTTTAAATTTGCTGTCAAAAATTACCCACAAGCATCCATATATGTGTAGATGCTGACATTTCAATATGACAGTAAGGTCTGGCATAATCTATTAGTAATGGAACGCTGGTTAATGTGTGGGTGGCCCGCATTAGAACTATTCAGAACTCGAAGGCGAGATATTCATCATACAAAGACAACGTAGTTGGGTTAACATGTTCTCAATCGTCTGATCGACTTTGATTAGCCAATCAATATTTTAGGATTAATAACAATAATTCGTCATATTTTTTCTTACTTAAAATTATGGCTTGAAATATTTTTTTCCGATTCAAACTTTCAATTTCTGTTTCTGGCGGTAAGCTCCTTGACTTGATCACAACGTATTCATCGTTTTGTACACTCAAGTTTGATCTGTAAAAAGCCAAAAAACATGTTACAAATCATGGAAAAGTGTTTTTTATTATGGAAAAATCCACACGTTTCAGTATACCCTGATGGCGGGGGGTAAAATTTTGAATTAATAATCATTGAGCTGAAAGTTACAGTTATTGATCTTTATACCGTAGGCTACTTTTGCATCCGAAAATCAAACCATACTCTTACTTTGTGCTATTGCTATTGTTGTACGTGTCGTTACTGGGTAATTTCATGCGAGTGTCTTGTCTTCTCTCTCTGTATTTCTCTTCTAGTAGATTCATAACTTCCCGATTTGATTTTCTCTCTATATTATCATCTTTATTATTCTTAATTTGTTGAAGGTTAACACAATGTTTTGTCATAAATAAAAAATAATTACGGAAAAGTGATTCGCAAGAGGATATCATAATTAAAACAATTATTAATTCCTGCTTTTCATATTAATAATACCGCTAAATACTTCGTCAAGTAACTTTACATAAATATTTTCACCAAAAGTAATTTTCTGCATTTTCCAATTATTAGTATATTCGGAAAGTTTTAACGCAATCTAAAATCCCTCTCTTCGTCTGTATAATGTTATGATCTTGAAAATTTTAGCTCAGGATCCACACTGTATAGATTTCATTTTCTGTCAATAATTTTATATTACATAAAATGATTGTTCGTTCATCTATCAACCTAATTCTACCATATTTTTCGAGAATGAGAAGAATTATGATATTCCTCCACAACACTCTGACATATATACAAAATCGTAAAACTATCGATATATATACCATCGCTAAGAGCAATGATGAACTGATTCTAAAACTTTTTACAATCGTTCAAATTAAAGTTGTTTTTATCCAAAGTTGACAATATCCCTGAAGGTACTTTGAATTAGGCTGGAAACCGATTTGGAGTATAATAACCTGGTTTGTAGGATGAATTCTTACAATCGTGGAAACTGATACTGGACCTAAAATGTCGATGACGTACACTGTCATAGTAAATTTTGCTACAAACAATCAGTTATTGTGACCACTTATTGGTTGTCTTTATTTTCCGTATTTGCATCAACGTTCAGTTACAAACACGACTCTTACGTATGCAGCGTTTCTATCTAAACATAATACTGAGTCAAGTTCTACGACTTTCTACTGGCCAGCAGAAATATACTAAGCTTATATCAAAGTTCCCCGCAACTGAAACTAAAATCACAATGTTGTAAAATGACATTTTTCAATCAACAAACGTAAATTCTCATATCAATCTAAATTCGTTGAAATTATTTTTGTTTAGCGAAGTTGTTCATTTATTATTTATGATCATTCAGATATTCGCAACTGCTTCATTTGTCATCGCTCGCAGATCTAAAAAAAGAACATGTAGCCTACCTGATAAACATAAGATTAATTTTTAAATTATTTCAAATTTCACTCAACTTTTCGTGTTTTTTTTAATACTTTCTTTTAATGATGCTTTCATCCGGCGGCGAAATTGCATGCCATGACTACTTATATTTAATAGGAAGGTGCTATGAACGATTGGTCAGCAAGCTTAAAAACTATATAACCCAAATTTACGTCACATGTGAGAAAAAACGGTCGAAAAAACGGTCATCACGCCAGATTAACAGTGCAATTTGACGACGTGTTGTAATTTGAAGATGGAAACCGATTTTTATGGCAAACCGTTGACATACTTTTTACGTTTTTTAGAATTAGTTGTCTGCCAGTTGACTAAAGCTTTGTTGACTACATGAGACGTCTCAGCAGTGTGTAGATGATTTCCAACTAAGAAAAAGGCCGGGTTCCTTGGGTTATGGATCCGCGTTTGAAACTGTATTGCTCTTATACTACACTACTATCTGTCACACTTTTTTGTTTAATTTGTTATGAAAATCAATTAAAATTTTAATATATACAAGGCTACTGTTGCATATCATAGAATAGTTTTGTGTGACATCTCTCACTATGAATGTGATTTGGACTTACATAATGTGCTTTGCTGGTACCCACAATGCCAATCAACGGGCGATCTAGATTGTGCTTGTATACCACCTAGCGGTAGATTGAAAATTATATTTTGATTCAACGTATTTCACTGGTTTCTGATGATTACTGAATCGAATAAAAGTCGCTGTAGGAAATGAGATTGTTTGTTGTCAAAGAATACGTCGTCGCATCACAAATCAAAATTCTTAGATTTATTATCATTAAAAATTACATAACTCTTTAGATTTTAGAAACTTACATTCAATGGTCATTGGCTGAACACATTGGTAGTCATGAAGAGTAATTGCGAGCGTTCTGAAAACTATACGTAAAATACCGTACTTAATTCGAAATTACTAACAAGGTTACCATCTTTTTCTTACTGGTCAAATATGAGCTTCCTTCAAGTTCAATAATGTATTTTCTTTTATATACCACCTCATCAACATATAACAAACATCTCTTTGACTAATTCCTAAAACAGAATCACAACGAACACCATAAACTCCATTGGCAGCAACATTTCGTCTTTACAGCGAAAATATGCCATGTCAATGGATGCTTGTACATAATATGGCTTCGAACAAGTTCAATCGGTTCAATGGATGTCCTGTCCTTCCTTCAATTTATTCAGTGCAATTTGGATGAAATCAAATATTTTCGCAATATAATAGATTTTAGATTCATGGAATTCGTCTTCAGACAATTGGCATATCACCTATACCCTTGGGATGTTTAAGTTGCAGTATTGACAACTGCTACACACAAAATAAATTACAAATGAATAATTAAGAATTTTTGTCAGACTCTGATTGACGTTACGCACGTTATTGCAGCGCACATCAAAAAACGATTACGCAAATGCGTCAAAGTTCCCTATAGAGTATAGACGCTTGTCTATTCAGCTTTCGAAGACATGGCCTCTATTCCTCTTCCCGGCAAAGGGTGTACTAGTAAAAAACACAACCAAAATAAAACTGAAATTTTCATCGGGTTAAAATTTGAATTTTTTTTTTGAATCTATCATATTACTGCACACTAAAATAGACATAGGGAAAATTTAAGAGGATTGCAAAATAAGAAGATCTATTTAAGATTAAAATCGCATACAAATACCTCCTATTCCGAGTAATCATATGAATTCGAAAGATTCAAGCATTTTTTCCTAAATTGTTATATTCAACGATTTTTAGACGAGTCATATATATATGAATTTATTTTCGATCCAAGCTGAGATCTCAAGGTGTACTGTTACAAATCTCATCAATTCCAAATGTGGAAGGTATAATTAGATTAAAACCCTGTATGATCTAGCCTCAAAGAGTAAGAATAAGCGACTGTCACCCAAATGGACACCTTTAACACTGAAGTCATTAAACATGTCTTTCTTACCATTCGTAAAGGATGATACGCCTCTAATATCTAATCAGAAGGAGCCCCGATCATACTAGAGATCATGAGTGTTATTTGAAGGGAATTTGCTCAAAGCAAGGTCAAACGCACAAAATCAGAAGATCATAAAAATGCCAATACCTACTGAGACTAAATGAAATTATAAAGTAATGTTTCGCTTGTATTTAAGAAATGCGCAGTAATCCGTGACCTTTTTTGAAAGAACAGCGCGAATCTTTTAACTTCCCTTTCCTTAGAAAATAAACTTCCGGGGTTAGAGCTTCATCCCGTGAAGATGCAATATGATATATGGAAAATGATGTGTCTAATTGAGTTTATCCCATGATAAAGAAAACAGTAATTTATTCAAAAAACATCGAGTAGTCATATTTTCGCTACAAGAATGCTATATTGTGCCTTGCCTCTTCGCCTCGTTACAGAATAGATAATTGATGTATTTATCACTAGTGGCTAAAGAGTTTTTTGCTGGATTGGTCTCACACGTCAGTACCCTCCATCTTGTGTTTAACTTAGGACCCAAGCCATTTTCATTAAAACAGCGATAGCATCAGCTATTCTGACAGACATAGTGACTTAAAAACCGTTAAGCCTCCATAAAAATAATTACTCGAAAAAAGTGTACTGAATTTAATTTCTTCGAACGTTTACTCAACAATTACGATACTTTAAACAAAACGGGCACAAAATATTTTTCAATAAATTTTAGTGTCAAATACAAGCCTAAAATAAAGTGAGTTTTAGTTTGTACATATTTTTCATACTAAATTTGTAGTTTTTCGAATTGTAATCAATATTTTTGAAGTCAATTTCGTACACTTAGCAAAAATAAAATTAATAAAAAATCGGAAACTTGATTATATTTTTATTCTTGGAGATTAAGTTTTCATGTCGAAACAAACAAAAGAATGACATGTCGATGGAATTCAAAAACACACAAGCCTGTAACAATAGCAAATAAAATTGTGAAGAAATTCATTGGTCATAAAAAGATTGCAAATCAATTTTTGAAGTGAATCTCAAATAGAAAAATATGTAAAATTAGAAGTTTCAATTTCGGCCAATTCACGGTAATTTTAAGTCATTTTTAGTATTGCAAAGAGTAGTCATTAGTAATCAAAGTAATTGTCATATTGTTGTTTCTCGTCGACTCTTTTCTTTATATCCAACATCCGACGAACCATATCTATATATAAAATAAATAAGATGAAAATTGGAAATATCGGCTCAATGTATCTATATGCTCTGCGGCTTATGTTATCAGAAAATAAAGTGCGGTAATCGCGGAATACATCAATATGTGTCTGTCGAAACAACATTAACCCTTTCGATTTTGCTTCCGATGGAAATTCAACATCTCTGGACTGTAGTTTATATCATGCTTTGCAAAAATTGAAAATGTTTTAACAATGACAACCCCTCAATAATGTTTTAAAACTTTTTTTTTATTGTTGCAATGACCTGTTTCCAGTTCAAACCTATCACCACGTCAAGCCAATATCAATGCAAAATTGACCTAGCAAGTCTTCCTAAAATTCCTCTGAGCTTGGTTCATTCTTATCGGTATTTTGACAGAAAGCAAAATATTTTGATGTAAACAGAAGGAAACTGCGCAGAAGATCAGATTTAAAGAGAATCTATCAATCAGTGTCGAAATACGACTATGAAATATATATTTCTTTTATGATGCATACACATGATCGTACAACGACCCACTTCAATTATTATATATATTTGAACGATGAGTTCAACTTCTATAAACGCAAAGTGACACAGAAAAAACTATATGGAATTAAATTACTATCTACGTTTTGTATTGTATCTATAGTAGCTGTGATGGCCTTGAGAATTCTAAGTTTCACATCGGACATGTTTTTTCGAACCCTCATTTCTGAACTCATGTTGTTAAAACTATTAAGTAGGTAAATCAGTTGCCTAAGCTTATATTGGCGTTTTAGGGCTTGAAAAATAAAAATGTTTTCTCATTGAACCTGACTTGGTATTTTGGGGCCTGGAGTCAAAAAGAGAGCGTTAATGCAACTCTGGGACGCATGTAAAATTTCAATTTTAAACATCCTAGGTATTGAAAAACTTTAATTTGTCTGATTTGACATAACGAAATAGTTTATTCATCATAGGCGGAGTACTAAGCATGGGCTGCCTATTGGAATATTCTAGCCATAAACTATATATCTCGCTACTGTGGCTCCAATAAAGTTATTTGTATTTATATTTAACTTCTCAAAAAATGTTTCTTTGACATGAAATTTACTATATAAAGTTTTTAGGTTCACTCACCTCAAACAACTGCACTGACAGAATGTGGAGGCTGGTGAATACCAGTTAAAACGGAATAAAAGTATTGCTAATTCTGTAGTCATAATAAGGCAGAGGTTACTAGGACTAATTCATTATGATTCTTTGAGTAGTAACGATTCAAAGAGAATTAGAATATTGGTCGCCAGGTTTCTGTGATATGATTTAAACTCACCCGAGTATTTTTCCGCAATCTCATTCTTTGGACATCGGTAATGACTGCACCTTTATAATAAAAAACAAATATTTTTTTCTGAGGATAAAATAAAAGAGACATAAAATTCAGGTTGATTTTTATTACCCAAAGAATTGTTATAATAGAATCTTAACACGTGAACATGAATCTTTCAAATAAATGTTTATATTAAGTTCAAAAGTTGGTATTCGAAATTATGTAGGGTGCAGCGTTTCCAACTCACGCACGCGGACACTAGTCCGTTCAAACTTCAGTCCAAGACTCGACGAAAACAGTTTTGAAACTCGAATTTTTTTTTCAAATCGTTTGTTTGTCAATGCAAAATGTAAATCTATACTGAATAACTAAATACAGTGATTTGTTTTCCTATTTTCAAATGTCAAATTAAATTCTTGTAAAATTACAATTAATATTTTGGCAGTGCGAGTGAAGATACACGCTTAAACAAAATTGATTGAAAGAAGAAATGACAACAAAACAAACTTACTTGGCATCGCACCGCTGAACCGTAATTTCGGAGCCGACCAAGAAGATAACTGCAATCAGCATAATTGTATTCATAAACTTCATGTTGTTTTTTGAATTCTGAATTTTTTCGCTGAGGCCTAACTACAAAGTATAGCACTTCCTTTGATAGTGATAAGTTAAATATGAAAGTTTTCAATCTAAAATCTAAATTCTGAATAATATAATAGTTTAGGTTATTTTATTTTAAAGATAGCGGTATAAATCTGATTTGATAAAGTTTATTTAAATCTGCGAAATTTGAAGCTTAATTGGTTAAAAGTTAAAAAAAAATTGATTTGTTGCGTTATGTTCGCTCAAATATACCTACCCTCAATGACTGAAGAGTGAAATTCGATGTGTTCTACTTATATTATATTCAACCGAAATGTCACGATATCCCCTTGAGTGTTATTCTGATTTCTTTATTGGCTTGGAATCTGTCATATTTCACCATTCCTAGGCCGATTTTTTTGCATATTCATGCATTTATGTCAAAATTTAATTATCAATTTATTATTGCACTTGGTGTGTCGTTTATCGCTATTCGATCGTTGCATGTGACTTGGTTTTTCGTGGTTCATCATGTAATTTCTATTCATAAATAATAAATTCTTTTTCATATGGCGTTATCAGAGACAATTAATCGCCAGCTTTGTCATTGGTGCACAGCAAAGTCCATTTTAACAAGATTCAAGATCAGATTTCACCAAGAAATGAAGGAAACGTTCGTTCCTAATGATTGGAGAGAATATTGAAATCAATATTTTTGTGTGGTAATGAGTTTAAGAAAATTTTACGGTCGTACTTATCCGTGATGGTTCAAAGAGAACTGAATCAAATATTTTTCACTTTTCAAGTAAAGGAGCGTACATTATGAGCGCACTTTAGGGTCAAAATGCTTTAACGTCCACTGTACGCTAAGTAATAAATATACGAGTTATGAGTCTCGAGAATTTCCCTTATTGAGTGATTCTCAAATAAGACTTGCGTATGCAAAAATTGCAACCGCAAAAATATCAAGTCAAAACTTCAAAAGATTACAACACATATTTTGGCATAGTTCAGTTAATAAACTTATATTGAGAATATATTATGCGAACATAATTTGGATGTTCATATGAACACTTCTTCAAGCAACGTTAACTCGACTTGCTATTTTCTTATCAAAAAATCAAAATAAACTTCCGTATGGAATATATCGATGTGATGCAATTCTATGTATTATTAGACCGCACATCCACCCATTGTCGCGCTTCTGCGGAGAACGAATGTTATACTCGAACTACAATTCGAGTATAACATTCGCGTATTTTTGCGTAGTATTCAAGCTTATATTATCGTGCAAATTAGAACCAAATTATTAGGTTCGAATTAGAACCAGGTATTGTAAACCCCGTCATAACTTTTACCAGATCGTAGCTTGAATTATGACATGGCAATGCGAATCCCGAGTTCTGATAGTATAAAGTCCGTGCTCGATAGCTACGTTTGACTCATTATAGTCTCCTTCAAAGTATAGAATACGGAGGTCCTATTCGCATACAATATTTTGCCATTTATGCCGTATTCACGGAACTCAATTACAGTTCTCGTTGAATTAGTCACGCAATTCGTTCCACGAAAACATCCCGATGTGATTTTTGACATTAGAAAATCCATTTGCGCCATTTATAACCATAAAAATTCTCAACTTGCCATCTGTTTTGACTGCTCAGATAGATTTAAAATAGTTCGATCTAGCTTGCAAATTGCCATAACAATACATGAGATAGGTTTCGAATACAAAAAACTTCGAGTTGGTAAAATGCCTTTATGTTCCAAATTAGTGTTGGTATACTTTTAAATTGTTGATTTTGCTTATTTTGTATTTTCCATCACAATGGTAAATTAATACAAATATAAAAAAACGAAACATATTTTATATTTTGTTTTTCAACCCAGAGAAGACTTGAAGACTCATGGAAAGTTGATAGTTAGTGTGAGTGTATTTTTACGAATTTTTCTCATCCTCGTCCTCGTTCCTCGTCCTTTTCGTCGATGTTTTTACAAACGAAATTAAATTTGGAAAAAATGCGTGACTCGATTATTAGTTTTTAAAGTAATAGACAATATGATTAATATTTAGTATATTGACGTGGGAACCTACGTCAGAAGATTTTAACCATTTGTGATTTTTTTTTCTACAGATCAATAATAAAATCCAGTGCTTTTCAAAATGTATATTCAAAAATAAAATAGGAATTATGCCAGATATAAACTCAGATATATATGCAAAAATCAATAATTGTTATTTGAATATTTTGATACATGATTATTTGATCGTAAAATTTGTTTGACAAATAATATTATGAGTCATTGGAATGGGAACATAATCTAATATTAAATAAAAATTAATCATGTTGAACGAGGCTCGGAAATTTAGTATCAGAACGCACAAACCATAAATATTCTTATCTATTTTCCAAGCACCACAGGTTCCAATAAAACTTTTAAAAACGTGAATAATAATTATTATAAATTCTTTTTTAAAGTAATTAATTTCAACGAATCTCAGAATACGCATGGTCTGAAAGCAACATTTGACAATAGGCCCAAATCAAGGTTTCAGTTTTTCGACGTTGAAACATATTCGTGACGCACCAAGTTTAAAGAAGAATTTCCACTGCTGGCGATTTCTGCTTCAAATCCTACTTTAAGAACACCGAGGCCATAGGGGTACGTTTACAGGTACGAGGGGTCGGTATTTCCCGGATACAATCCGAACCAGTTTATTTGTATCAATGAAGTAAACGCTGATGAGTTGAAAAAATTAGGTAAATATAACTAACAACATTACATATACCTATTGTTTACACATGCAATGACTCAGATAGATTCGGAGGAATGGAGGATAGCTACATTTATATTCGGGGCAAAACGTAACGCTCGTACACGCTTTCGTGAATATTCAAAACTAATACAGCACAAAATAACAAAAAAAATGACTGCCGTTGGGAAAATTTCCAACGTAGAAAAATATTTGAAAAACTTCTCCAAGACTGGATAAATTCTCAAACTTTAGCTGGAGCATCCCAAAACAGTCTTGAAAAAAAAAATAAATAAAAACGGAAATCCAGCTGAAGTTTATCACATCTATGGAAAAAAATCGTCTGCTAGAACGGGTAATTTATCAAAACCTTCGTCTTTCACATTAAAGCGGACATTAACAATTACAAACTCATGCAAATGTGCTAATCAATAGCGAATGCCTAAAATCAATAATCACCGATAATCCAATAGTAAAATGATTTAACACAGTTTTCGGCCAAGGTGAGCAATGCGCAAGTGTTTTGAGAATATTAAAAAAATATCCATATGAACATCTTTTCATCATTAACTTTTGCAATTTCTCTGCTTGTTGTTTAATAAACCAATTTTCTTCGAAAAAGAAATTTTAGTCACCGCGAGTTGCGACAATGTGACTGCAATATTTAACTTAGATTTACTGTTAAACAATATGTAGCGATATACGTGTGATGTGAACAATTGAATCACGAATCGCCAAGAGCTAAGATTTTGTAAATATATCTGTATATCTTCTTCGCATAAGCAGCAGAAATTCTAGTAAAACAGATGATGAAAATATTATTCTTACCACAAATTTTGCATATATATGCATATATAATCTTGAAACATTAATTTGCTTTCCACTGAATAAGCGTTTTTGCTGCTGAAATACGATTTACAGAGAGTTTCAATAAACTAAAAAAACGTATGGTACATCGCTCATTTAATGTGCTCTTTTCTGCATATCGATTTTCCAACAACGCAAAAATTGCTAATTATTCGTTATTGTTCAGCACATCGTTTTAAAATAATAAAACAAATAACTGTATTTATACAATAATTTAAAACAACATTTAATATTTAATATTTTTTACCAATAAAATCACTAATGAATAACTAAATATTTGGCAAGTGTTGAAGAAACATTTAACTTGTTGTAAAAATAATTGCCTGGATTTCCCACATAGCAACTGCGAGTAAATCTAAAGAAATCGGTAAAAACTGTTAGTTCTATAACTTCCTTAATGGAAGGTCTCTGCAACTTTATGCACACAAGACTCACTAAATTGCAGCATCTGACTTGAACCAGAAAACGCGGAGGTTATATCCCAAAACGCAAATTTGGATCGGTCGCAAACTACCGTATGGAAAACAATTAAGCGACGGTGAATACCGCGCCTCACAAAATTGGATTAATTAATGAAAACAAGGATGTAAACAGAATATTTCCTGTTTTTCCACAGTCACTACTGACAATATCAAAACAGCCATCTGTATATCATATCGTTTGTGAACAAAACTAACGAAAACATCCACACAGTACAATGGAATGAAGAAACAAACACAAAGAATTAAAATAGACAGGGCCTTATGAGTGTAACTGACTAATTTCCGCAGGCATTATGGTTTGTATTGATATACTTCTTTCAAATTTGTTTTCAAACAATGCAATAGTTTACTTTTAATATTTGTGTAATTCGACCCAAAACAGGCGTAAATATATAGACTTAAGTACAACATTTAGAACACCATTGCTATTTATTTAGTGAAAAATCGTACATGATTTATTCAATTATAACTACCATTATGGTTTTATTCTATTTCGAAAAAATTATTTAATAAAATTCTACACACAATAACTGCAAAATTCATCTAGATTTTACACGATTTTCTATACATATCCTGTTGGGATTATAACAAAAACAAAACCCAACCATTTATTTCCTTGTTAACTGTAAATATAAACTCATAATTAACTCGTTTGACTGATTCCGGCCCCGTTTAGCTGATTTGTTTCCCGAACCGACATGAAAAGGTTAACTCTGAAACAGTGTTGAAAATATTAACTTGTTGTTTAAACCCGGTTTGGCATATATTCTTGTATTCCCGTTTAATATATCCTACAGTAGGGCCGAATTTAATCGTTTGTGTTTTTTTAATTTAATGGAGCTTGCGACATCTCGCTGACAAGTTTTTATAACACTGCAACCCAACGTTGAAACCAAATCCTCAACCTTCAAACACACGTCTTATTTAAGCGATGGTTCCAATTTTTATCCAGTCTGCTATTCAAAATTTTGCGTGCCAGAGTCAGGTCGACTCACTTACAATCCAGATGGACTTTCATGTATGCCTCATTCACAAATGCTTCAATTTTTTTTTTGATATGCTTGACACTAATTATAACACCAACAAACAACTGACTCCAAAATGGCAATATTCAACATATTTCAAACTGAATATTTTTTAAACTTTTTAAAGAGATTTAGATCTGAACTAATTCGACTTAGTTTTTATTCGATGCACTGGGCAGAACGTTTCCTTATTTACTAAGCATTCCATTCATATGTACGTTTAACTATCCCTTAATTCTCCAACTCGTTCCGAAGCAATGAACGTAAATTCTATAAGCATTTTATAATCATCAGCCGTTTATGTTCCGACTCTTTGGTAATAGAAAAAACATAACTGAATAAAATTCAACATATGGTGTAAATATTGATATCGATAAATCATGGTTTTACGTGATAACATGTTTGTTTTTATTCAATGAACATTAATTATTAATATTAATGGAGTTACCGTCTGAATTCGGCGCCGTCCAGTATCTATAATATTATTTTTAGCTTTTATATCAAATTAATTGAGAAGCTTTTAACATATTGAGCGCTTAGGTAGCGAAAATCATCTTTTCCAAAATTGCAGTTCTTGGGATGCAAAAACATTGCATGCATTATAAAATCATTTCACAACATCAACAATTCAATTACATCACTAATTTGTTGAACGAAAAAAACATCTTCAAAATGAACTCAAAATGTAATGGAACACCAAACACCACGATGTTTTAAATAAAGATGAATCAAACATTGAATTCCAATGTAAGTGAGAGGTCTCGTTATCTTGACGAAGAGTTTAGAAATTCACTGAACTCCAGAGATAGCGATTACATTTTATTCTTTTTCTACCTGTCCGGATAACAGCGTACTCGGCATTGTGGCATTTCTCTCTACTCTTATGAGTTTCAAATGAAGGTTAATCTAACATATAAGATACAAAGGGTAAGTCTGAGAGAACCCTCTAAAAATCGCATGTCCAGAACAATCGTTTCGACTACTAAAAACCCTGCCAAACGCATGGTAATCGATAAGTAGCCAACTGCCTAACCCTCTTTGTGGTAATCAAATTAGAAAAACGGAAACTGAAACATGATGTATGTTCATCAAACTCGGATGAAAACAAGTTCCTGGCTTTTAAATTTCTTTTTTGTCTATAATGTAATTGCATTCTTGGCTCGTTTTATATCGTTTTAAATTGGACTTTTGACAAACGCCCAGAGAGTAAAACGCTACTGTCCGATTGGTGAAACTAGACTAGACCATTAATTTAATCGTTTTAAGGTTGTGTCATCTCTTTTCTACCATTGACGATTTTCATTTATATTGAACTACTTCAAAATGAAATTATTCTGATTATCGCATACTTTATATAGTTTTGTTGATTTATTTATTTCCGATTATTTGTTTGGATATGCTGGTAGAAAATATGGCAACTACATTTAGCCAATACGCTGTGAAATCTGACTGCTTGAGTGGCAACTAGCAATCTGAAGACAGTGTAGTTAGTTTATGCGTACTGCGAACAGAGCTGTACAAACCGTCTTGTGGATATCAGACTGGAATTGTTTTATTTTTACTTGGTATTATATTCGGTTTAAATAATATTCACAGTGATAGGAATGTAACATATTCCAATATGGGCATGGGTATGGGCAATGCACAGATACATGAACAGTAAGTTATACCGGTAGGCTTCCTCAAAATTACAAAATGTTCTACGTACCCTCGGATAACCATTGGTTCGTAGCAACGAACTTCTGTACAGATTTCATCGTTTTTATTGGGCTCCTTGGCAGTCTGAGCAATCATTTTACCTAATACTTTCTAAATGTGCGAATTTCCTAACACAGTCTAATCAAACAAATGAGAATAATTAAGGCATAGGTTTGAATAACTTTCCAAAGCTGAAAATTGTTGCTGCTTCTGACTATTTCAGCTTAAGCATGCTACTAACCACGACAATAAACATTCACGCCAACTTCAACAAAAATCTTCATCTAATCAGTGATAGAAACTAATCGTTAAACTCCGACTTGTTGCAAGAAAACATATTTTAAATCTCTTACAGTCTGACTTGGTTACCTGTGGCATCTACGTATTGCCTTACCGTAGCACACGGTACGAACAACTTCGATGTTACCGTAATTCCTTGAATATATATATTTAATATTTATATAAATGCAATAAGCTTTATATCGAGAACGAGTTATTTGTAATGTAATATTTATCCATAACTGGAAGACATGTTGACTTCTTCATGATGCGTGAACGTATTTTTATTTTGGGAGCTGCGTCGACTCATTCATAACTTAGAGTTTCTCTAAGTGGTCACCATGATGACGTCATGATATTTAGCGCCGGAAATTCCATTTCGACCTTTAAAAGGAGTTATTCGGTAATAACTTTTTAATATTCTCCATTCCAAATGGACAGTTTTGTCGATTGACATCATCCTGTCGTAGCCTGGGACCATTTGTGCATTTGAATCCTGTTGTTTTTACATCTGTGTTCAAAAAATCTTTAAAACAATTACTATGAATTTCAATTAAGCTTTACAGTCATTTTGCTATATTGCCAATGGATGGATCTAATTACAAAATGCAATTTTGCTTTTAGGCTAGGTGGATCCGATCACCTAGCATATGTTCGGAAACTAAAATATCTGTACGTTAGAATAATTGAGAAACAAGATTGTGATATTTTGTGCTTGTTATTGGTATCATATTTTTTAAACTTCTATGAATATGTAACAGAACTTAATAGTTTACACGTGGAACTGGGTTTAGAATCACCTACCATATTTTGCTTTTTTAAGCAGAAAACCAGATTTTTTGTTTATAAATTTGTGAGATTGGATGATAACAACATAACTTATGTAACATGATTTGTGGCCTCAATACTTGCATTGATGACATAAATCAATGAATATATGTTGTTAATACGTACTTGCAAGCTTTATATAAGCTTGCTCAAAGCAAGATCCCGAGCACTCAACCAATAGGGGAAGGGTACCGGTATGAGACTAGCAAGCAACCGCAGATGATACCGCTTATTCTAATTTAAACTAATTTAATTTCAACAGATTCATTTGGTAGCTTATTCAAACATTTTTGTGAATTAAGGCATTGGTGAGTATTTGATATCACCAATACTGACGAGTTGCAATATCGATAAACTGTCAGTATAAAATATTTACCCATTTTTAAAATATAGTTGTATCATATATATATCATATAAATCATTAATGATTCAAATGAAGCTTGCAATCGATATGTGTTTCACAATATGATAGTTGCCATAATTTGAAACATGAATAACTCGATAAATGTCGGGCGTCGGGAAAGCTAAATTTGGCCTAATATTGATGTAACAATCGATAATAAAAAGGAGAAGTTCAAAATTCAAACCCCAGCAATCCTAATTGAAAGTCTACGAGACAAATTATATGTTATTGTATAGCTTAGGTCTAAACCAACGATTAACATATCGTCTACACCCTAAACCATGGTATTTGTTTTATTGGTTGCCCTAAGTGGAAGTTTTAAGTGGTGAATTTATATTGTAAAAAATCTATTATGAATTTGATATCGTTATTATTACAACTTATAAATGAGAAGTATGCATTTAAATAATATTCGCCGAGTAAGGATAACCAACCTTCGTTGATGCTTGCTTTCTGGAACGGGAAGCACCTGAAGGTTAAAGTTCAACAATTGTCCCAAACACAAGAACACATCAAGACTTTTGTTTATCTCAATGCATCTCTGGATGCAAATTTATGATCTTAAGTACGAGATTTGACTGATTGAGTGAATTGATCATAATGCGTGAGATCACGAAGGAAGTCCATACAATTAAATAAATTATTGTAAAATAAAGACTGGTTTGAAGTTGAATGAATTATTAAATCAACTGCAAAGCGATCAGCCGAAAGAATCTGGGGCAATTACAAGCAATAATAAATCTTTTGCCTAAGGCGAAGCGAGGTTTTGTTGATGAGGTTCATGTTTGGAATATAAGAGTAACATATGGGCAAAAATAACCTTCATTGTTTTTAATAGAGCAATAGAAATGTATATAAGGGCAGCATTGGTCGCAGTTATAATCCATGTTCATGATGAGTGTTCATGATTATAATAAAATATGCCGATTGAAGTTTAATTTTGTCGATTTCCGTTTCTGTCATTTTACCACAAAAAAAAAAAAACCGCAATGAGGCGTAGTTTCTAAATATACTGAAGTTGTAGAAATTTGGGATTTCTTTGTGAATAAAAATGCACTAGGTGATAGACAAGAGCCTTGAAAATACCCTTCAACTCATTTTCAATTGAAAAACCTTCATTTGTGTTTAGTTTATTCTCTACTATGAACTAATAAAGCCAGCTAATAATGCATCACTTTCATATTTATCGAGACAGATCAAACAGTTATCTAAAAGTTATAAATGTCACGTAAATATATCATACACCACCCGGAATGCAAAATAAAAACTTTTGCGCGATACATTTACGAAATGTTATGTTAGCAACAAACTAAGTATCTTGTAGGGTAGAGAATAACGCTTCAAACTTCAGTTTATATGTCATCATTAACATATGTTTTCCTCAACGAAGTCTCTCCAGTATTTGGTGAAAGGTGTGAATGTTAACTTGACATGTTATAGACTTCATCACATCATCAACTTGACATGTTATAGACTTTATTCAAAATATAACAGCATTTTAACAACAGAAGATTTCAATGGAGTAAACACAATTCTGCAATGGCTCTGTTTCGGTACAGATTTGCTCATGCAAAAAGGCGGGTATCGTGATGCTGGCCGATAAACAGTACAATTATGAAGCTGCAGAAGATGAAATATTTTGTAGATTATGACACTTTCACACCATCTGGCGGCGCATGTTTGCGATATCGCGATGTCCTAGCAAAAGTTGAGACGAATTTGGGGAAATGTTTGACATTATTAATTTTGAGCATCATTTTTGAACGCAGAACCATACATTTTGAAATCACACATATGTAAACGCATAATCCTTACCACAATGTTGTAATATAATTGATACTAATTTTGTAACTATCTTGGGTTTTAGAAAAGTGTTAATATTCAACATTACACATCGATATGGATTAGTCATTCCCATGTGACCCTAGATATATTTCAAGGTATATTATGAATAAATCGTAATACCAAACATGTTTTTGATACGTTAGACCAGGGGTCACCAAACTACGGCCCGCGGGCCGGATCCGGCCCGCAATAACACGCAAAAATTGCTAAATATGTTTCCAAGGGAGATTTTCCCGTGCATCGTCTTCCTTGTTTAATTCGTAACATTGGCCAATCAGCAAGATGCAAAAACGTGACGTATTAATAGGTCTTTTCGCTTCCGCTCGGACACTTTTTTCACCCTGATAGATTTTCAGTCGTGGTTGTAAACAATATTTCGTTTTTGCGACTTTAAATGCTATTCGTTAGTTTTTGGTTGTGTTTCGGAAATTTAAGTATGAATCAAATAAGTCAATCATCATTTGCGTCCTTAGGAGTTGTAGTTTTAATAGTAGTAAGGAAAAATTAGTCTAGGAATAGCTGTGACATAATAAGCTAAAATTCTTTACCGGTACGCAACGTTTTCTGAGAAAAATGCACTTGTACACTCGTAGCGCGTGCTTTCGACGAAACTGTTTACGTTTCTTGTGCTAAAATAAACATCGAATGTGCATTTTGCGCTAACAGTACTGTAATCCCTCGCGTACTGCTCCAATTTCACAAGTCACACTAACTCCGATATAAATAAAAACTGCGTCAGTGGATAGATCTGAGTGAAAATAGAAAACAATACCAAGTTTATAAAAAACGGTCAAGTAATAACGGAAATATCGGAACTTTAGTACCACCCGACAGGCCAATTTTTTCCATAAGGATTGTATTACTTTTTGATAAGAATTGTAATAAATAGGAAAAAAGAACACATATTATTCACTAATATTTCGATGTGCGTCACATCTATGGAATATTGAGACTATTTCTGGATTTTATTCTGGCAACGGTCATTGACACCGCCGAAAGATCGTCACAAATAAACGCTGGAGTTTTTGTGCATGATAGTTTGACAGTGGTTCATTGTGAGTACTATTTAACGATGTTCTGATTGTGCAAACTTCATAAAAATTGGTAAGTATCAAATTAGGAAGGAAATTCACACGTACATATATATAAAAGTTATTGGTGTCCATAGACAATATCATTAATTTGCACTACATATAACTGGAGCGTAATTTTGGGAAGCGTCGAATGTTGGGAAATTTATGCGCTAATGAAAAAAATCAAATACCAGATAATAGATGTTTATTTTATCTAAATTATGTCAAAATTTCATGGAATTCTAAGCTACAGCAAGCAGTCCGTAGTCGTTTTTATGAGCGGTTTTCTAACACTGCATAACGGTACTTAGCAGACATGATGCGTACATTTTTTGGCGCGAAAATGCGGATTTTGAAAATTCCTAATTCACGACAGAAACGTTTTGATACCAGCTAAACTCAGGATAGTTGTTTAGATATTGAAATCTTTCATATTTGTTTTCCTAGGATGTTCCTGATTGCGATATAGATAGAATTTGAATCAAGTCTTCAGAAATGTAGAAGATGTATTGTTGAATGGATTTCCCAACTTTTGTTCCCAAATTTATTATATTGCATTGACAAGAATATTCATCCGGCCCGTTTCAACACAGTTTGAGTCATACCCGGCCCGCGGTCAGAAAAGTTTGGTGACCCCTGCGTTAGACAAACACTATGACCGTTGTACGATGAAATGGTTCTATTTGACGTCAACGAAATACATCGCTTTAAGTGGTTGATGACATTAAGTTTTCTTTATATCCAACTAAGTAAACTCATAGTTAGATATATTCAAGCTTAGCTGACCGATCATACAGACGGAGAAATGATTTGCCGTTTTATTTTTATTTTTGTGGTAACTATTAGGTTGTGAATATTTCTAGCCAATGGATACGTTGTCTTTCTTTTTTACTTGTTTTTACGCACATAATATTGTTATTATACCCGAAATTGAACCGGTATAAAATTATAAAATCTAATATTTGCGATTTCATTACGCCAGTTGTTACAGATGGATGCTACTTGCCCGTCTATATGTGCGCACATACCTTCTTACTTCGAGACTCGGTTGGGCTACAAACCTGCGAAAACCCATATAGCCTAATAGGAAGTTATTTGCTTAGCGACCGTATCAATTGTGTTATTCATCGTTGATAGCATGCGATTACCTGGAATGCAAAGAGTTATTTTTTACAAAGTATATGGCAATTCAGAAAAAACAATACCGCGAAAATAATTTTTTTTTCTGCAATTATCTAGTGTTTTGCAAGGATTCATCCCCTCTGAAATACGACATATGCCTATGTAATATACTGTCATAAACACATTGTATCACACATCAATCAAGTACAAAGTTTACATTGACAAAAAAGCTCGCACAAAAACATTTCACGTTTCCATTGAGGAATATTTAACTGAACACCATCATTGTTCAAATTTTCCTTGAGTCTATAGGAACAAAATAAACAATGTGGACGACTTTTTGACGTCAAGCGTTTGAGGATAACGTAACAGAAGCACGTGTCTTTTCTTTCAAGGAACGGGTTTTTAACACGTTTGTGTACTTTCTTTTGTTCTATAATGAAAAATCCGGATATTTCGAGCATGTTGCTCAAAGCAGTAAGCGACGACTCAAAAAGTACCTCTTTTAATATGTAAAATATTGGCTGAACACATTTGATTTGAGTCTACATCTTCTTCTTTTCAGTGTTAGCGTCAATTATGTTTGGTCTTTCAAGTTTGGATTATACATGAAGTGGAAGTATGCAGTCTTTGTTCCCTTTTATAAATCTTTCTGCGTCTAGTTTGTGAATATACACAAAAATTCTACATAATTTTACACTGTTGTATGTTATTAAAAAGCCCACTTGACCATGAAGTGGTGACGTGAAGTGGTCGTTTGGATTTTACCGTTCTCATGCAAATTGATCTGAAAGTTTATTCAACATAGGGTCAATTTTCTGTTACCGTGGTGAAATCACAATCGCTGGAACTTTCCTGAAATTCAATTGTATTTCGTTTGGAATTAGATTAGTAATTTCACGTATCGCGAAGTCGCCATTTTCCCCTTCGTCCGTAATTTTATTAACTCGAATAATTGAGATACCGCGTTAACCCGCTAACGTAAGCAGCTGCGAATGCACCTAACATTTTAGTTGTCATCTAAGATTTATTCTATTGTGCAATGCACAATTTTAGCCACAGCTAAGGAAGCTGTTTACCTCTTTGAAACACAAATTATCGTTTCCCAATGTTTATTTTTTATTCAAGCGCAGACACATTCAAGTGTTCCACAATCAAGCATTCCTTTGGGCAAACAATTCCACATTGAAGTTTTTGATAAATGAAGGATTAGTCTTTTCGTTTTATTTATTGCTATCAAAAAGAGGTAAATATAACGTAACTCAAGATCTGACAATAGTTGTAACTGAGTTACAATGAACTATCAAAATAAAGTGATTGAAAAACAATTTTTAATTTGACGGAAAAAGTAATAAAGCACCTTTAAACTAATTTTTCAACACAAACTATACTTGCAAATTTAAGATCAAAATTGTTTAAATTAAGACGTATGCCAATGAAATTCTAAAAAAAAACTTTAATTTCCAAAAAATGATATAAAAAATGTCCGAATCTGGGGTTTTTTGAAAAAGAGGCTACATACACATTAAAAAGGCAAATATTTAAATGTTTTCTATATCTGCTTGTCAAAATTAATAAGGTGCAGCTTATCACGTGGATTATGTCTTCAAATTTGTTGATTGTGATTTAAAACCAAAGAATTTTTTTACTGTTCAATTTATAAAGTTATGCCTGCACGGGTTCACAACTAAAAGTTTGAAGAATAATCGGTATAAATTGTGCAGTTTGACAAAATGTAAAGATAAAGTAAAACAGAAACAACATAAAGTCATTATTATACAGTAGATTTTCAAATTAATTTTAAGAAAAATATAAAATAGAAATAGGAACATCTATTAGTAATATATTATTGCAGTTAAATATTAGTAGACATAGTAAAGATCAAATGAAGATCAACGACTGATACTACCTCATTTGCACGTGTTTATAGTGTAAGTAATTCAAGTATGTATCTTGAAGAATTAGGTTCAAAAATAAAGTACCATTTGCCATTGTCAACACCCGAAAAAACTCGATTATATAGATCGCAACTTGATGCATTATTATTCATAGACTTGTTATGGTTTTGTGTACTTTTTAGGGTGGTAACTTGGTGGCTAGAATGCTAACTTCTGGTAGCTTCTAACTTTTATTTGGCATATCAAAACATATGTAATGTTATGAAAATGATAACAAAAACTAATTTGTCCTGATTTTATTTTTTGTAATTTATGATGCTTCAATTCTAGTTCCTCTGCCTGACTGGCAACTTTTGGCAGCAACCGAAAGTTGAAATTTTGCAAAAAGACTTTTGTTTGATTTAATTCGTATTATATAACGCAAAGTTGTACCTTGCCTTGAATTTAGTAAATTTCCGGTTATACCGTATTTATATGAATGTATTATATTTGTTAACATAACTTAAACACACGAAAAATCAAAATTTAAGCTGACATGCTATATGAAAAGATACTAATCAGTAAAAAAAAAGAAATAATAAAAAATAAGCAATATGTTTGAGGTGTGCGACATGAGTTACAGAAAAAAAATCGGACTAATGTCAATTATACGTTTTTTTATATTGTTTTCACTTCATGGGAAAAACAGGAATAATCAGTTAAATTTAATTTGTATTAAAAACGAAAAGTATTCTAAAACTTCATGTAAAAATTTCATCATGGCATTTGAAGGTATGATGGTTTACTATGCTGACGACTTCGGAATTTACAAAATTGTCTCATATAAATATCATTACTGTTTATAAATTTTAATGTTTGTAATATTTAAGCATTGAACTTCTATAAAGTGAGAAAAAATGAACGAAGTTCATCAAAGCGTTTCCATAGATATTTGGGCCATGAAACGTGGCCATATAATTCTATTTAGGTTATCCAAAGACAGCGTTTGAAAAAAATGTGCATAACAGTCGCGATTATTCAGCTATTCAAACATGTCCATACAGAAGCCATCAAGATTAGTATTTCAAGAGATGTTTAAATAAGCTCGTGTCTTTTCTTATAGTTTCCTAGAATAGACTATTTTTAAAAGATGCCGATCAAAACCAGTAACCCCTACGTGTAAAAATGCTGCTTGTGTAAATGCTTATTCGGACATGTGAAACACCTCATTAAAATTTGAGAAGAAAAACATACCCATATTGGCTATTTCATTGATTTTTGTAGTCAAATATTTTAACGATTATGTATATTTGGTTAAGCTATAAGAATATTGTTAAATCGGGCGTTTCTGAGTATCCCAGATCGATAAATTTGTTCACGGTACCACAAATACGTGTTTTCACCCAAAAATAAGCAGTGCAAATAATTTAATAACTGTAAATAGGAATGAATTTGACGTATATTAAGATTTCCGTTATGTCTGATAACAATACGAAATCGATTTTTTGGTATCTATACCGCTTTCCGATTAGTTGTAAAATTTATTTACATTCATTCGGTAAATATTGTGACTACAAAACGTAATTTTCAAAATTTCAGTAATTCGACAAGGATTACTTGGTTGTTTTAATGATACGGTAATAGTAATAATTAGTCAAGAAGGTTGAACATAAATATTCAGTGATTGGACTTCGCATGTAGAGCTTGATACTCTTGGGTGTATTTACTTTAACTTACAAGTAAGTTGCTGATTTTTTTTACAGTTGGCTGACATTTTATTACACTATTATTGTAGATATACGAAGTTAAAATAATTTTTTTTACAAAATAACCTGCCGATTTTTGGAATGTTGGTGATTGTGAGTTTTCTCTGGACTCCTCTAAATAAAATATTTGTCCAGATTTGTTTATAATAAAAAATACAAATACTTAAAAGAAAATGTCGTTTTTGCAATAAATAATAAAAAAATGTTGGTGTAATAGTAACAGGATTATACTAACGCTTTGTCTGTATCGGATTCGGATTGTTCAGTTGAAGTTACTGATTCTTTCGTCGAATGTTGAGGAATATTCGAATTTATGACGCCGTTCTCTGTATAGTCTTTATCAGAATCTGGCGATATGACAATTTGAGGTAATGGGTCGTGTACTACATTGTTTTTCGTTTTTGGCGGTTTGTTATCTATATTTTCATGGGGAGGAGCGGGAAAAAGACTCTTTGACCTTCTTGTCCGTTTTCCTAACCTCCCCACCCCATTTTTAAACGGTTGGTGATTTGTATCGTCGTTTCCCCAATATTGCAAAGAGTTACTTCGTCCAAAATCACTATATCTGCGCGAAGGATACAACAAAGCAGATTCACTGTCTCCCGCTTCACTTTCAGATATATCAGACAAGCAGTCTTTTTCATACGTGTGGCATGGCACAATTGATATTTCACCATTCCCGGATTTACCGTCCGTGTGATTTTGAAACGAATTTCTACTACTGTGAGGTGATGTTGGGCTGTCATGACTATCATGTAAAGCCTCGTCTGTGTTTAAATATAATTTATATTCACTCTCTGCATCGCCTTCATTGTTATTATTCGCTGATTCGAAGCCATGGACGTCAATCTCTTCTGAACCAAGTCGAAATCGTGGGTGGCGAATCGGTGATCTTGTAGGGGACCGACTGTAAATGCTAGAATCTCTTTTAAGTATACCGGACGTACTAGTTGTACTTTTTCGACTCTTTTTTCGGGATGACCCTCCACTTAGAAAGAATGTTGTCAACATGTACAAAGTACTTTCACGTGTGGTATCTTTATATCGAGGAAATGAGTCAGATAGAGATGCCCTTTTTGTTCTTTCAAAACCTGAAATCGAGAAACTTGAGTGTGAATGTTTTACCCGATGAAAAAAAAGCGAATCAAGAATATAGTGATAGTTTCAGCAAAATATTATATGATTTATACCTGACATTACAACTATATCAATACACACATCGAGTTTTATAAGACACAAAAACCAGTGTAAACAATTTTCAGGTTTGCATCCTTATGACCGAGTATGTCATCCATTTTATTCAACTTACTATAAATAGCTATTTTAACACTTAGAATTGAAGTTCACAAAGCATGATTTGTTTTATTTTTTCAAATCACGTATTTCAAGTACCTAGATAATGCAATATAAGTGCAATGCTATGAGTCAAACTACAGTTCCCAATAATGTCAATAAAAATTATGATTGCCAACCGAGAGACAGTTACAGCTACGCTACTTGATTCTTAAAATAGCATAAAAAACCCGAAAAAATATTTTCCAGTAACGACATATCTGCAAAAGGTCATCTATGGGTTTCGAATTTACTGACCGATGCTTCCGATCACCTGATTGGGCAACTCCCAACTTTAATGGACAATTGGGGTACACTATGAAAAATATTTATTAGAAATATTAAGTATTTCATAAAAATTGGTTTATTTGGTAACAAAACCTGTTTATGTTAAAAAAAGGTCAATATGATGATAAAAAATCGGACGTCAACTTGTGGAACTCATTGATTGATAGTGAAATTCTATTGATCATGTAGTTTAATCCTAATATTAAAGAGACTATCATAAACGGTGATCATCTTGTCTCAAGAGCCATGACAGACGTCGGAGGAAGAAGCCCCGTAGGAATTTTCACGGTGACTAGAGAGCGAATTGTAATGACTGACGAGATAATCCGTTGATACTTTTTGTTTAAAATTGACGAAGGATATGAGTTTATAGCAAACCATTTTGTGACATTTCTCAATGACCTTTGACTCCGGGAATACTGAAAAACATTGGTTTGATGTGATTGACGTAAAATACTCTATGCTTGGCACTGGTAAATGGGTTTTGCTTTAGTGCTATGTCTCGGGAATATACGAATGACAGTTTCACCGGAAACTAGCAATTTCAGGATATTAAGTTCACCTTCAATAAGTGTACATTGGTAGTACAAGAAGAAGTAATATGTGGGTCTAAGAATCAAAGATTATAATATATAAACGAAATTCAAGTTTATTATTAAATATGTTATGCTTTGATTTTTTTCACTGAATTAGACAGTCTAGCTAGAATTCGGACAGAAGTTCAAGCCAATAAGAAAATTTTTCAAACTATACCGTGTCTGTGAAACAGAACTTCATCGCTGTCAAGAATGATTAATAATATACACGTGATTTCTATGTTGCTAAAGTTTTAGATGAATCGAATTTTAACAAATAAGTACGTTTTTAACGGAAAACTTGCCTGATTGCACATCATATACGTTCTATGTAATATACTTTCGCACTAAAAATACGATGACGCACTTCATGCATATTTGTGCCACCATACCATTAAATATATCCCTGCGATTTTTGTAGCGTGTCGTTTGTGACTGTAGTATAAACAAGGGACAGTGTTTTTATCATTTTCCTTTTTATCTTTTCAACGCCACATATGCACAGGATTGACTTTTGACCCCATTATACGCATCACCCCATTTTTTTGCGGCGAAAACAACGTAAATTGGTTTTTCAAAGGTGGCATATTTCAAAACAAATTATTTTTGAGGTTCGAGACCCAAAATGTTAATTTAAAAAATTTTGATAAAAAATGAGTTCCAAGCATTGGTTCCGAGCTTCAATAAAAAGTGAGTCTTCTAAGTGAGTGTGAGGAACCTTGCTTTGAGCAAATTTCATACAAAATTAGTCTCAGATTTTTTAATTTCTTTCAATTTCTCAATTCCTTCTCAACCACGTATGGGTTATAAAAGTCGCAAGTAACATCAAAATTCAACTAATTTTATTTTTCTGATGAGAGCACCCCGATTACCTAATATGAAGGTCAAATGTCATGTTAATATAAATTTTAAAACTTGTTTCCACGCATAATATAAGTACCATTATGCAAAGTTGAAGTACTACTTTCTAGTTTTTAGTAACGCAGTGTTTGGTGTTACTAAAAGATTGAATACTAAGGTAAATTAAGTTTGAAAACGCCTAAAACACATAAGTTATGAGGGTTTACAAGAACGTAAAAGTAAAAAAAACTAAAGGTAGAAAAGCAACCAGTAACGTCTTATGCGCGAGACATTGTCTAAACTCTAAAGGATTATTAGTTCTACTGGTTCAAATATCGGCAGAACTCAGATGACACACCAAAATATCTGATATTTTTTTTTATCGCAATGTACAATATCAGCTAAAAACACAAAAGTGCTTTTACCTTCCGAACATGGCAAACAAGTTAAGAGTCTTCCAAATGCTCGTCTGAATTGGTTGTTATGACAGTATATAAATGGATTGAAAAAGCTATTTGCGTATCCCAACCAATTGAATGTTGTAAACCACCCGACTGGAATACAGTTGTCAGGACAAAATGCCTGAAAAAAAAATTGTTAAGTTTATTTAAAACATCTTTTTTTATGTATTAACGAATAATGATATATTCCTACCCATATATACAGTAGTAGTGCTGTTAATTACGGGAGTAATTGCCAGAAATAAGCATGCAAAATGAGTTCTATCTACAAAATTAGGAAACGCGAAAATAATTTCCAACAAATCACAAAACAACGGATCATCGCAAAAATATTGTAAAAAATATTGCAATAGAATTTAGAATTCAAAATACAATGCCATAAAGAGATGAAAACGTGATTGTTTTTTTTTTAATAATGTTCATGAGAAAAGGCAAAAAAGTGATAATTGCAAAAGTATAAAATGACGAAAACAGACAAAAAAGAAGAAAGTGCAGCAAACCTGAGTTAAATTCATGATAAAAAACGGAAGCCAGCAAACAACGAATATTCCCATGATATATCCCATTGTGAAGACGGTTCTTCTTTGTTGTTTGTTCCACAGTGGACGATTCGTGCCTGGCATGGAGGCTCGACGAAATATACCGGTTTGGTCATCGATTTGAGACGCATGTCGAATTGCCTCTAAAGAAAAAAAAATTAAAAACAAAAAATAAATCTTCAAATCTAAAACATTTGTATCTTTTTCTTAAAGACAATTTGTACGACAAGTTATTGAGGACCAATGTATGACAGATTTAATCTTCATAGACAAGTGTGTATAATATATAAACAATATTTGTCCGGCTCAATACCTAAGTAAATGATTGAACTTGAGATGGCTTTTGACTGCGTGCCCGTGACCTTGAATATGTTTTAATCAAACATAAGCGTCATAACCACGGAACAAATTTCTTTGTTCACTACTGAAAGGAATTGAATGAAGTGAAATCGATTCTAGTACAATTAAGCATTAACTGTCTGCAATTTTTATAATACATTATATATATAAAATACAATTTTGGGTACTCCTGAAGTATGCGCACCAAGATGTCGCATAACTTGAACTCTAACCTGGTACACAACCTGAATTCAGGTTGTGCGCAATCTTGGTGCGCTTACTTCAGGAGGTCCCAATTTTGTCTATGTAATAATCGCAAACAATATTATATATAACAAAGAATGTCAGCCCGAGGGGCCCCACTTGCCATACGCCACGCGTGTCTTTTAACGAAGGCGCACTAAGGTCAAACTCAGCAGGGTTCCCGAACCCCGTTTATACAACCCTTGGTTGGGGTTTCGCCGTATAGCAGGCAGGGATTCGTTGTGTTCCATAAATATATCATAGTCATGGACAGTGTCTGCAATTTATAAGTATCAGCGCAAAGATCCAGCTGCTTTACTGGAGACAGGTATTAGGAATGTATGAATCTGGACTTATCATTCAGAGTGTAATATATTGGGCACGATATGCAATCAGAAAGAACTCTGACTAATATAAAAGTTATTAAAAATAAAAAATAAATACCTTTGAACACAATGGAGTAGCTAAAGACCATTATAATGAGAGGAATGTAGAACGAGATAGCTGATGACACAAGAGCATACGTTTCATTTGTTATAAAGTCACAACATTCAGCGTTGTTGTAGCAGCAATTCGCTTTCTCTGAATCTTTCTTCCACCAACCAAGTTGGATAGGAATAAACGCAATACTTGCCGAAGTTATCCATATTACCGCAATGATAAATCTGGCTCTAGTTCGGGTTACGTATGTTGTGTAAGTAAACGGCTTTGTTATAGCAAAATATCTATCCAGAGCTATAACACAAAGCGTTTCTATGCTTGCTGTTACGGTTAATACATCAATTGATACCCATATTCTACAGAATAGTATTCCAAGACCCCATTTTCCGTTGATTACATATGGAATTCCTAACGGAAGAACCACTGCACCCATAATAAGATCAGCACATGCTAAACTTCCAACGAACATATTTGTTATAGTCTGAAGTTCATGAAACACCAAGACAGCTGAAATCACCAATGCGTTGCCGAATATTGTCACGAATACGACGATTACTAAGATGAATACCACAATGACTTTTGCAGCGCCAGTCATCTCCGAAGGGCCGGCTTCTTCGCTGCAATTGTAGACACTGTTTGAGATGTTATTCCCAGAAATTGGACGAAAGCTGATGAAGATTGTTTCCGGCAATGACTCGACGACATTTGATGTTGATTTTGTGATGAACGATGGGGTGCGGTTGTTAGCATTTGTTGTCCCCTGAGTTAAGTTGTGGGTTACTGTATTTGAAAATCCTGGCTTTACTAATTCCAGCATGAAGATTAAAAGTAACAAGGAAAAGGTATTTCTATAGCCCATCTGATTATAAATCACTTTTAAAAACATATTTGAAGCATATTATGACCTCAGTTTCACAGTGTAGAACAGAATGTGTACTTAATTTATTACCTGCATTGAAATACAAAAATAGTAGAATAGGTAAAAAGACAAACATTTACTAATTCGAACCGGAAATAATAAAATATCCAGCGTTAAGATTTTTGAGATAAAGAAAATGTTTGTCATTTATGGGAATAGAGAAGTAAAACAATAATATTTATACATTTACAACATTCGCACAATCTAAACTGAAGTTATTAGAGAAAGATTTTTTAATAGTAATATTTTTGGTGGATATGATTGGGACAACACACATACCTTATGAAGAATGACATCACGGTGTTTTATATCATTTTGCTGTAGAATTGAGTTTATGAATGTGCTAACGCATATACACAACAACAGCGAGTATTTAGTAAACTAATTCCGCAGACATAGAGTGAAACATAATATATATAGGAGAAAGTTGCGAACTGCTCAACATTTTTGATTTGATGATCAAATGATACGGTCCTTCTTATGGTTGTTAAAAGCCAACATAAAGTGTATTTTTCTGTTTTTCGTAAATATCGACCTATTGCTAATTGAATAAAATGACCGTATAATTAGGAAAACTCGCGTTAAAATTGTTGTGACTCGGTTTCGTGTTTTATCTTTACACCACCTCGACATTTACTGACAAAAGTGAGAAAAATAGTAAAATAAATTGCGTATTTGAGATATATGGTTTGACGAGTTGATATTGATCAATATGCTCAATCTATATAACTTATCAATGACATATACTAAATGGTCCGCCAATTCAGTTTTGTGTCTTGTGTTAATATGAAAACATGCGCTCGACCTCTATGCTACAGCTAACGTTCTATATAAAAGATGCTATAAAAAACTGATATAGATGCATGACGGGAGATGTCAGAAAAATAGACAGGGTTTAATTATATCAAATATACAGGGTGACACATCAAAAACAAAACCCATAAATTGCTTAGTTGCTTTTCTGTGTGTCATTTTTTGTGTATGATTGCACCTAAAAGTTTTAGTGATCTACTCCTTGCACATAAGTGATGTCCTCTCTGCAATATGTTCAAATTGACCCTGGTTCCAATTTTTGCCATTTCGTATTTAACTTGCTATGCCACTGCAATTATACGTCATTATATAAATGCAATAGAATAAATATGTCAAACGAATAATGCTGTTATTTCATTTTTAGAATGAACTTCAGTAAAACTTCGAATAAATGGTGAACAAGTTAGCCAAGTCAATTGTTTGAATAAAACTTGCTACTTAATATTATGCACAAAACTAGATTTGAAATGGATTCAGTTTCAACCGTCGTACTTTATATACACGCTCGCGACAATCATATTGCAATAAAAATATATCATTGATTACTGTCATCACTGTGTAATTGGTATTAGATATCCAATTTAATCTCTTTTCAGTTGCATTTACGTGTTTGTGGTTTTTTCGTGGTCAAAGGTTTTGGCTTTTGCTTGTAACTTTACTTTTTTACGATGTAGTGATATAAGGCCCACGATGACGAAATTAGTGACGTTCATTCGGATTTTTAAAAACTGATTAGACAATTTAATCTCACATTGAAGAATTGTGTGGAAGAAACGAGTTTGCAACTGAATAATTTATTTTTAATCGTTCAAAGTTAACGTTGTTTGAGACCAACTAAACAAGTTTGCTAATAAGCGTGGTCAAATTACGTTATTCTCGGGGAGAGGGAATTTGTCTTCAGCTTACGCAGAAAGCAACGACAGTCTTGTTAAATGGAACTACTAATGTACAAAACTTCAAGCACGAACCAGACGCGATTTCAATTGTTTAGTTGATTCAAAGTAGGAAACAGGGAAGATAAGACTATCCAATTATTTGAATAGGGTAAACCATCATGAGCTGTATCAGAATCAGACCCTCAAATCCAGGCGGTTTTGAGTTCTGGCAATATTGACTGTAAGCATGTTTATGATTTGGTATATGCATCAAAACAACCAACCTTTTAGTAAACTGGAAACACAAAAATTTTAAAGTTACCTAAATTATCCCAAAACGCTTGCTACTAAAATAATCCGCACAAGTTTACGCCAAATATCAATTAGCAATTTATAAAAATGACATTTTATATTTCGGTATTTTTTGCTAATATTAAAAACGTTTATTACTATTATTAAAAGTATTCAATGAAATTACGATATATAAAGCAACCAAACATTTTATTTATATTTAACCCAATATTGGCATGGTATTGCGGCCCTAAATCAAGTATAATATACTTCATGAAAAAATTTTGCCATGTCATGCATGACCTGCATACCCCTGTTTTGTGCGTTTCAAATACAATTCATACGCGGCCAGGAATAATAGGACTAATAAGTAGTTTCATTTGACTGTCATATTCTAGCTCTTTGAACTAGCGACGCATAATACAGTTTCTTTTGTTCAAACTCTAATACACAAAACGTTGAAAAGACAATTGACAAACAATATGTATTCGTTGATGAATACGATCCATCTTGGTACAATAGCTGTCACGCTCTCTATGGCTATTAAATAAATGATTACCGTTCAATGGCGTTTTGGCGTTATTTTATTTGAATTGTCACTACGTAATATAAAAATTGATTCGCCGACTGTCTGACAACGAAAAGATCAGTGCATCAGATGTAAACTCCATTCATTTCTAAAACGAACTATTTTAAAATCGAAATACCATCGACTTTAAATCGTCTAATTTTTCATCTACTACCGTCACCGATTACGTTTACAGGTAAAAAGACTCTGAAAAATATAAACGCACTATTTTTAAAATCCGATTCCCTTCCGCACAGAATTGGGGTATAATAAATAAATAAAAACAGTTCAAATTTCGCATTTTTTCTTATCTGATTTCGGTACTACAGAGATGCTTAGTTTAGGTTTGTGTTCTGTTGAAAACTCCGAAAACGTTGTATTCTCTATATACCATTGTTGGAAAACAACTGTCTGTTCTTGTTGACAATCGCAAAAAAAATATAAAGGATCCTTAAATTTATATTACTGCCAACAAATTTAGAATTTCGTCACCATTTGTGAAATAAATTTTTATAACCACTTTCGCCGTGGTAATTTATTAAATTTCCACGCGGCTAAAATCAATAGACGAAAGCAATGATTGTTTACGACCAACCTACCAACTACCCCTAGAGTAAATCAAGTCCCGCAAATTTCCATTATACCTCGAACAAAATTCAAATGAGTTATTTGGTTCAATGCTAATTCACTTCAGTTCAAAGTGCTTGCGGTTTCGTAACTAAGGATTACCTTTTAAGCAAAGTAGTATAAAAGAAGAAATGAACCCTAAATGGGGTTTTCTCTTTAGGTCTTTCTACGATAAGAAATTGTTTGGTATGTTATCCCCGCCCATATATGGTCCACTTTACGAATTAAGCATACTAAACTAACCCAAATTTGAATTGAACTTCAATCAAGCTTGTTACAACTAAAATCTATTTTCGCACAACGCTAACGTACAAGTTGTTACAGTAATTGAGTCACAATAGTAAATAGTGATTATAAATTGAATATGACAATATCTTATTCATATGACATAACCGATTTGAGTATTCTGGTTACAAGACATTTTATGTTTTTAAGTGATATTAAAATTTCAATATTTCTTGCGTAGTTTTTCATAGTATTTTCAAACACTTGTCATCCAGTGTTATTGATTTTAATACAAGTTTCTGTACTGCTATAATTTATTTGTGTAATCCCATCCTGACGACGCCCTTATAACCTTGTACAATCGATTGAAATTAGAGTAGTGAATTTTTCACATATCGTGTAGTAACAACATTGATTTACTGCACTTGATTAAACAAAAATACCAGTAAAGTAACTTTTCACAGTAAAATTAAAAGTTGAGTGACTTTTAACACACTTGATGCAGAATTACTTGAGTTTTGCGTGACACGGACTGATTTTTATCGGCTTTCCTCTCCGTTTAATAAATTTCAGCGTTCGACTTACATCTCATGATCACCACCTCACTCAGAGTGTATAAAACAGAGTGGGTAACGCCGAACCGGTAAGATTCCGGCCCTTCCAAACCATATTACTTATTACCCAGCAATGAATTCTTGTGTAGAGCCTAGTTTTGAGTGCACATCATATAAATAGGTAATATAATATAAAATTTATTTAAAAAAAGTTTATTATGACATATGCAAATTAAATATGGGCAGCTTATAAAAATGTCACAAAAGTGTGCTTTATCTCCCTACCAAGTTTGGCAGAATTTTAAAAATACATACATTTTATTACTGTAAAATATTGAAACAATTAGTTATTTTTCCAACAGCGATGTTGTTTTGTAAATGATGCTAAATTGTTACTTTGACCCAATCATATTAATAAGTCGTTATTCGCGACGATGTATTTCGTCACCGACACATAGATATCCCAAATGAATATGGTTTCACTGATGAACTAAATATTAGGTCAAACGAGGGGTTACGAACTAATTATTTACCTATTAGATAACTTGTCCCTCAAACATAGAATTGTAGAAAGTATTAGGATCTCTGTAATAGTAAAATGGCAGACTTTTCTGCATACGTATTTTTTAAAATCGTTTTCTGAATTCGACATAATGTTTCAATTTGCTCAGAAATTTGGGCTGAATATGTAATATTAATATAATTATATAAAAACTAAGAATTTTTAAAATGTAATATTTTTAGCAATTTGGGTGAAAATAAATGAGAGATTGCGTTGTGTTCAATATAGATAAAGTAAAAACTTTTTCTATATTTTATATAAATTATGCAGTGTTTACAATTCAAAAAACAAGGAGAATAACTCGCATTTGCGAATTTTAACTTCTTCTTAATCCTTGATTTCAATGATTTTACCTGTATTGCAGCAAACTTGTGAAAGTTTGGTCAAAAAATATCCATTTTGAATAAAATACAATAAAATACTCTTAAATTTTCTCAATTATTTATAAAGCATAATTAATAATATTTGCATATTCCCAAAGGAATAAATGACGCCAAGATTCACATAGTTAGACAGACACCAGGGTCAAAATTAAGGAAAATTAAACTATTAATATAAAATTCCAGAAGGTAATGATGCATCTTCGATATTCAATCCTGTCAGTAATACTCATCTGTAGCAGGCTGAACTCCAACCAAAACCGCGGAATCCAACCTCGGTAAAGTAAGTCCTCGCCCTCCTTCTAAACCTGAATCCCTAATGACAAAAACCGTAATGTATAAATTAATCTCTTTACACAAGACTGATTAACAAGATTGGTACTTGACACCCTATGTATTTGTACTGGAAATGGAGATGAATTAATTGAAAAATTACGCGGATTAACTCAAAACCTATAGGCCAGAGTTTATCCGGGAAGGCTTCTGTCAATCTGGCATTCTGACAAACATTCGAGCCTTTTATTACCCAACAGACACACGAAAATAGCAAAAGGCATGACAATTTTATGTCGTATATGTGTGAAATGAAGAAAAAGAACGCCATTTTATATTTCAAAAAAATAACAATCTACTTACTACCTATATATCAGAGTAACATTTTTTCTTGCTACAGACTTTTTCTTTCTATTTTGTCCATAAAATTAACGCTCGCAGCGTACCAAAAAATTTATACTCTCACGACTTATGCGTGTTAAGGCCACACGTAAGGCCTCAGATTTATATTACAAATTATCACGAATGTCATATTTTCGGATTTAGGAGAGATTTATAGGCTTTAAAAGTTGTCCACAAAAACCGCACCATACCAAGCTTAAACTGAAAAATTCAAATTTTTTTGTCAAGAATTACCATCCTCACAGTATCCTTGAATCGCCTGTCAAAATGTCGAAAACAATCGGAAATTTTGACTTGAAAAAAAACTGTTATTCATCGTATTTTATCAGTAATTGATTTCAATAAACATCTTTATAACAGGTTTCGTAACAGGAGTGAAGCGGCCTCAAAATTTAACCCATTTATGCCCTACACTCGATAAAAAACAAGACCGGTAATGGGCCTAAAATGGTCAATTCAATTATCAAGTACTGGACGGCACTCACGTCACAAAAAATCGGTGAAATTATAAAAGTCAAAAGTGTTGAAGCCGTGATCCAACGTAAGCTCTGCTTTATCCTAATTGTGTCAGATGACAATAGCGACCACAGCGTAAATGTCTACAAAAGATTAACCCTGGAAATCTTGAGATAATCCTCACGTCAGACCGCACAGGGGTAAATTACTACTTCAGCGGGGTCAGAGTCGTCAAGTTCCGGTCGGAATCGTTGTTTTTCTAGTTCAAAAATAGGTGTGTCGTTATTATCAAAATTGGCGTAACAATTTGTTTTAAAATCATACGTGAAGTAAGGTTTATTTCTTGTATATTTATTGTTTCAGAACGCTATTCCATATTGATATCGACAATATCAGACATTATGATAATATCGGTATCGGATAAATAATTTTGAAGAGCGATATTACCGATAATTTAGAAGCAAAAAACGTTAAAACAGAACAACGACACATTTTAAAATAAATCAAAAATTCTAAAATACATGCTGAAGGTTTCAAGAGATCCTGAATTACAAGTTTGAGTTTGTTATAGTCATAATCGAGATTGGAGATTTAAAAATTAAAGCGAAGTTTAGATAAATGACGTCATATGTTACGTCATAATGCTTTATTTTTAATTTAGTTTTAAAACCTCTTATTCGACTTCTAAGCCGACAGACACTGAATAATGATATCGGCATTTGACGATTTTTATACAACTTTTTCTTTTATTCACTCAGAACAAGGGCCTTTATAAGCAGTCAATAATATGTGAAGACCTACTTATTTTGAAAAAATAGGTATCGGTCCAGCTGTAATGTAGTATTGCCTAAAAACCTAACATAAAATTACATAAAAATTATTCCAATCCTTATTTTACTATTTTCTCAATGTTTCTTTTGTATAAATTTTACAATAAAAGTTGAAGATTTAAATTTTTCCATCACGATATATGGAAAGGAAATCCGAAAAGTAAACAAAATTGAACGAAGAGTCGAAGAAAAAATGAAAAAATATTTTGAAGGTTTTATTAGTAACAATGTCATGACGTCGATCAGAAAAATAATAAATACTAAAAAAGGAAGCCAGTTGCGTGAGATGTCAGAATGGACAGGGATTAGCAATGAAAACACACTTTTATAAGTTTTTTATTATAATTCAACAAAATAAGATATAATGTTTGTTTCGTACAATCCTTATATATAAATATAAGCATAGTCGTTTTTTTATTTTAAAATGGGAATTATGGGAGTAAAAAATATTTACAACAAATAACGTATCATAAGAAATATAGCGATAAACAATCGCATTTAAATCCTGCGAAATATACATTTAGAGTCAATTCATATGTAATGCTTTTGTGGCCTTTTCTATGACGTCATATTAATTTATTCGAATACGTATTATTGATAGTAGGTCTCCTTCTTGGTTCCATATGCGTATTGTGGTTCTGATTTGCATATTAGTGTGCACTTCCGATCAATTGAGTAATCGATTACGGGCATGAGAACTTGGGAATTTTAAAATTCTGAAATGTTAAATTTGCATGATTAAAGCTGTTTTGTGTATTGCGTCGTTTCAGCTTTCGGGCTTACCACAGGGGTTTCAATTTTTGGCCGATTTTCTGCATGCATTATCAATTCATATCGGTTCTTAGAAAGTAAGTCCCTTTACAAACTTCATTAGTCCAGACTTCAAATTTCGACGTTCGGATATAGGATAGACAATATCCAATTTTTGATATACGATTTTTTTTTGAAACAGACAATTTGATTAGAAAAATAGTATGGAAGTGAGGCAATTCTACTATTAATTCGTGAATAATGGACACACGTATATTTTTCTATAAAATTATTATGAAGAAATATCAATTATCAAGTTGAAACAAGTACAAAAAATTTTCAAGAAAAAAAACGCAAACGGTCATGTATTTCAATACCTCCAAAGCATTAGGCAAAAAGCATCAAAATTCATATTGAATATACATTACCTATAGAGAAAATAGAAGCGAAGAAATAAGTTTCAAGGCCAATTATACAAAATACAGTTGTGTAGGCGAAACCAATTTTATCGTGGGGAACACAACTATTTCTACCATGTTAGAACCCACATTGGCATTGAACGGTTAACCTCGAAATAAGATGTATTACCAATTCAATGCGTCAGAGTAAGATTAAAAAGTAACCCTTCAATAAAGTAAATAGAAGGTAGGGGGGGGGGGAGAAATAGAGTACAAAATCGGGTTCGCAGCATAGTTGAATTAAAATTTAAACAAATTTTCTTTGTCATCAATTCGGCTGTAGTGAGGAAAGAAAGAAGGATCAAAAACATCAATACACGACCGAATTGTTCTGACCACAAATGCCTGTTGAGATATAAACGACGATAAATCGCAATTTTACGATCGTTGAGGCAAGTTAATCACTTCTCAACTGGAACGACATTTTTTAAATTTTGTACGCCTACGCTTTATTCGTGGAACGAATGTTAATTTAACTGTACGTTTTTAAAATCTGATCAGTTCACTAAAATCTGGCATCTAACAAAGATGCGTATGTATCGTTTTAGGTCTGTGCGTGACCGACACAAAAGATTCAGTCGACGATCTTAAACGTAAAACAAAGTGCGCGTCAATGCCTTAAAATCTTAATTGTAAAGCAGATAATGGCCTACACACAGCAATTAACATTTCCAGTTCAATATTCCTCAAACTTATAGATTTTTGGGCCGATACTATTGAGAAAAACAGTAAAATATAAACATATTCTGTGACTGAAATAAAACGATTTTTAAATAACCTTTAAGTGAATATATCAAAATACAATTAACAGATAAATTGCCTTAAATATTATTCAATATTTCCTGAAATGTGATTTATTTACTAGAAAGTGTAATTAAAATGTTTCAAACTTTCGGCAACAAACAACAGTATTTTCATATTGAATTTTTTCCTGTCAGATAATCGATGATGATCAGACGTTATAGTTGCCAACTGTACACTTTGTGGTGTCATTATTTTACAACGGTAGAATGTTCACCTCAACTTGCTATAAATTAGTAAAGATATCTAAAACACTAACTTTTTATCAACAAACCTAAAATTGCCATCTGTACCATACTATGCTCAAAGTCTGGCAATCTTCTGGCAAGATAATCGATGATGATCAGACGTTATAGTTGCCAACTCTACACTTTGTGGTGTCATTATTTTACAACGGTGGAATGTTCACCTCAACTTGCTATTAACTAGAAAATATATCTAAAACACTAACTTTTTATCAACAAACCTAAAATTGCCATCTGTACCACACTATGCTCAAAGTATGGCAATCTTCTGGCAAGATAATCGATGATGATCAGACGTTATAGTTGCCAACTCTATACGATTTGTGGTGTAATTATTTTACCACTTCAAAATGTTCACCTCAACATGCTATTAACTAGGAAATATATCTGAAACACAAACTTTTTATCAGTCAACTTAAAATTACCATCCGTACCCCACTATGCTCGAAAACGAATGCTAATCCCCCACCGACCCAAAACACATTCGGTTGTCTCATCGTTCTGACTGATACCGCATTGTGGATATCAATAATAATTGGCTTGAGAAGCCGCAGAACGTATTACAACAGATCTGCGACGCTCAATTTAAAATGCATTAAACTCAACTTTTCCATCTCGTGTAGGAAGGGTCGATCCTTATCAAAGATATTAGAAGCAGGATATGGTGAGTTATATTCAATCATGCGTGGCGGGAAATAATTTTGGACAGAATAATATTTCAAGCATGATTGACATTTCCAAGTTTACGAATTCCTGTGTAATCGTCATTTTCTATAAAAAAAATAATTAGCTATATGTTTTTAAGTATTGATAAAAGCTAAATCAACAGATAATGAATACTTGAAAGCGGTAGAAATGTGCGAAGAAACGCCAAATAAAATAAGCTTTATTTTATCAAAATAAAAATCTGCCAAAAGAAATAAGGGCAAGGTAATTTATTCAGGTGTAAACAGTTGTTTTGGGAACGATTTAAATCCTGATAAAAGGATAAGGATTCGGATGAAAGTAAATATAATAAATAAATCATTGTGTGGCGTATGCGATGCATATATTACCAATGGATAGAAGAAGAAAAATATTTGTGCTTTAACCATTTTCACCACATGGTTGTTGAATAGATAAATTATAAATAAAATGTTAGCAGACAAAGTCCTACCTACAACCTATCACATTCGAAATACCACATAGTAATCTGACAGTTCTCCGGAACTTTATCAAAAAGCGAACTGATACAAATAGTAGACATGGCACGAGTTATAAACGCATTTTGTACACTCTCATTAGAATAATGAGTAGTAGTACACTTGTCTCTATTCTGTCTCCATAACAACCACTTTTCCACAAAAAACTGTTTCGAAGTAGGATAGGATCTCGAGGGTGTAACACCGACAAGACGGTTTCATCATATACAACACCACAGCCTCTTGTTCTGTCACCAGTCCAAATGGGGTATGTGGATAGTTGACCAAGCTGATTGTAACCAGCGGCGTGATGCACCAATTACCGAGTTGGGAGATATCTTGCTCGTAGGGGACAACTTTCCTCCATCTTTCAATTTTCGACCTTTTCAAAGACTAAAAACTCAGAGAAGACGTCTCACATTAGGATTAAGATAAGTCTAAACTTTTACTAAAAAATTTATTAAAAGGTAATTGTCAGATGTCCTGCTACTGATGGTACTAAACTGTGTGTTCACGAATACCGAATTTTGCAGTATAGGTTCGCTAGACCGACAACCATGAATACATACCACTACCAAACTCGGTAGCACTTAAATTTATCCCATCAACCCGAAATAGAGGTCACATTATAATCCAAATTTATTTATAATGGGGTAGCCATTTTATTTACGACTCTGATCGGCAGCATAATTGCTAAGGAATTTTTTACGGCTGATCGATCGACAATGACTTATCAACTATTTTATACCATATGAGCTCCATTGTCTGCACACAATATGAAAAGAATTGTAAATTTTCATGTATTCTACCTGTGATTTCGTTGCGGCACAGCATTTTATCATCGATGTACGGCCAATGATAAACATGCTATAATTCTTAACTCTATGTAACACCTGTTTAATAAAAAAATTCGCTAATTCCGTGACCAAACCGATTTCGCGGAAAAACGGAAGTACAAATAATTTGAGATTCTACGCCTTACAAATAGTAAAAAAGAGCAGAAGAACTACTTGCATTTCAGAATACTTTGTTTATATGATACCGAATGTAACTAACGTATGTGTTTTGGCTAAAACTCAAGAGGAAATACCCATTTTTCTTGAATACACACATTTTTGTTATGGGATCGACACAGTATCAACTATATAAACGAGATGGCTGAATTATCACCAATCAATATTATAAACGGAAATGCATAAGATCAAGTAAGGCCCATTAATAAAATTTCAACGTAAACAAAAATATGTAATCATTTTCGATTAATAATAATAGTGAGGCCAATAACGTTAACAATCCCCCCCTGGGAATTTTTAAAGAAACTTTGTTTCTACATGTAAGCAATGTCGTAACTAACTCACTGAAATAGAACTTATAAAGTTAGGGTTGTCGTTTTGAAACACCTGCCACAAAACAGACAAATTTTCTTGCTAATAAGCTGGAAATAGAATAAATCAGTTCATCAAATATTGCTCATATTATATTGTGTTACACAATGTATTTCTTAGAATCGTTCTTTTAACCGGACTTTTAATTTCTTGATTTCAAGCCAACCCATACCCAACCTTCGCAACTACAAATTGTAAGAGAATCTAATTCAATTTAAGTATATTGAAACAAAATCTACAGGTTTGTTTTGGTTTTTACGATACGAGACTCGGAAAAAACTCAGATGCAAAAATGCACCTTCTCCTGATTTGTATATACTTGTACGACTAATTTTAGCTATCTTAACCTTCCGAGGTATATTGATATCGAACTTACTTCACGTACTTTACTTGGCACGTTACAATACTCTTGAAGCTAATAATATGAATGGACATATGATCCGCCATGTTGTCAAATAAACGAATAAAATTAATAATTAATATCTCTCGAAAGTATATATATATATATGTCCTTAAACATAGACCTACTGACTGACCCTAATCGAAAACCTTATCCGAGCTAAGCGCAATGATAAATGAGTCGAATTGGAGTTTAATTAAAGCATATATCAAGTCGGACTATTGTTGTATTAACAGTCTTAATTACATTTGTATATGTTTGAGTAAATATACACACTGTGTGAATAATTTCTGTACACAATGTTCAAAATAGATGAAAAATTGCACTGCACAGGTGTGTATACAACTTGGCCTTGATCTTGACGTCTGTGCGGTGACGAGAAGTGTTGGCAATTTATCAGGTGTTTCAGACATTCTCTCGGAGCCAGACACTGCACATGCGCAGTCACTTAAACTTAAGATGAATTTGAAATGAAGAAAGTGTTGTTGCCGGCCTTGTGAATAATAATGTTGGCAAAAGTTGTATAGAATGCATGCCTGTAAGAACATTTTCTCCGACCTTCTCTATATTAATTCAATTCCTAGTATATACAGTTTTTCAGTGGCGTACTGCTATTTTCTGGTTAGGTGTACAAACAACCTGAAACAAACGTTGTAATGGTATAGAGATGACAATATTGTCATTGTTTAATATTCATTTGACGTCTGAATATCGCGAAGTAATATTTCTTAATTAACGTTGACCATGTAAATATACGTCTTTCTGGAATTTTCAATTAACGGAGAAGTCAATATTTATGATGTTGAAATTAGGATTAATTTCGTTAGCTGTGTTTATTTTTCAAGTATGCCTAGACAGTTGAGTATGTTCGTTGTTTTGCTTTTAATTATACTTCTGTGTGGTATGGTAGCCGATTATAAAAGAACCACTGCTTGATCAGATTTTGAATTCGGTATTTTTGACGCCATTAAAAAATGGCGTAAAATTCAATTTGACTTTAGAAGAAAATTTGAAACACTTTTTCGATTTCGATTGGTTCGTTAACTTTAGAATTATTTGGAACATGTTCGACAGTATTACACGAACACAATTTTTCGACATCATGACATGTATGCAAAATTTTACAAATGGTCATATATTTGATTCATCAAAAGTGACAAAAAAGAAAAATACTTCTATTCAACATGATAAATTTATGAATGAAAAATCGTTTCTATATATAACACCTGCTCAAACAAGTAATTATCGTCTTCAGCAAGGCGTGATATGTTGTGAGTGCAAACTTGAATGTTGCGCGAAATCGTTTTCTAAAATCGCAAAAAACTAGCCTTTGCCCTGGCGAACCCAGCCTGCCTAATGGCGCATAATTGTGGTTGGAATGCGCATATATATAAGAAGAAAAGTAATTCTTCGTGATTAAGTTTGATAAACAGGTTATCATATATACAAAACGCCATTCTTCCGCTTCAGCATAATATTAAGAGGTAACATGCATTTGCTGCTTATATATGAAAAAGTGCCACATTAAGAACAATATTTGAAATTTCTTTGATTAGAATCATCTACTTACGTCTTGTAATATGATCAAAACATCGGAGTTACCGGTACTCAAACTGAAGTTGTCAACAAACTCGCTTAACTTTTATGCATCAGCTCTGGTGGTTTTTGCAATTTGTTGAGCCTTACAAAACATTAAGTAAATCCAAAACTTCAATATTTATTTAAGGACATGATAACACAAATCCGCGATTGAGATATATTTTAGAAAAATTATACTTATTGCGTTATACGTTAGATAACGGCGTGAAAAAACATGCAAGTTTCACGGAATAAAATTCAATTTTTCACAATTAATATGATTTACTTAGACGTTGCTACACCTATAAATCCCGATTATGTACTTTTTAAATATACAAAATATGCGTTGATGAATACATACATTTTACAACTACAAAAATACACAATATAAGCGGACGCGTTCAGAAATTAAACATTACGGCTGACACCCCTAATAGTCCAAATTTTTCAAACACAAGTGCATTTTAATCAGATATTGCAGTTTAAGCATTTTAAAGTTTATTCTCAACCTATTCTCTGCGTCATAGCATAATGTAGTCAAACACGTTTCATTCTTTGAATTAATACAGGAATGAACAAATTTGAAAAAAAAAATATATATAAATACAAAGCACGTTCACCAATCACCACGTCAAAATATTCAAGTTGATCAAGATGCAAAATCCTGTAATAATGGAATACCAAAGAACAAAATGTAATAAACAAAATGTATTCATGCCAGTGCGACCCATGTCTAATCCTACTTTGCACTAGAAAGGATTTTCTTCCGCAGTTCTTTATTATTAGAAACTATCTGTTCCATTTCACTTTTATGTTGTATTTTGATTCAAGTTACACGAACTGATTTTGGCCGGTAGGCTTTTGTTTTGTTATTGTGTCAATTAATTTGCTGTAATTATTACGTAATGAATGCGCGTGCAATCAATGAGGTTGTAAAATATCATTTCTAGCAAATTAATCATTCGAATTGGCCAATCTAAGTGCCTGGTATAAGAACCTCTACCCATAAAATAAAACAAAAATAAGGACACATGTCTAAAGAAGGACGTTTCTCGGAAATAAGGACAAAATATTTTTTAAGACAAAAACCTTCAAAATATGGACAAATCTTAGAAACAAGGACGTTATGGCAGCCCTGCATTTAGCGGATGAATATGAGATACCTTTTCTTTCTTTACAATATCGAAATCGCGAGTCAATCCCTAATCCACACTTGTGTGGTAAAAGTGGAAAAATAAATCCCACTTTTGTGGTTTCACTCTCAAATTGTGCCGAAGCTTTAGGTTAACCTCAAAATATAAACTATCCTGGTATCCCTTTAACTTTACTATGAATACGGCAACCAAGTTGATGAATGCAATCAAACGCTACTGCATGGCTGCGAGCAAGAGCCTAGAACTGTGAGCAAGATTTGCTGATGTCCGACGGACATTAAACAAAGTTTCGATTTTTTTAACCAGGTCTGGGGAGCTATAGTCTGAAATCAGATCCGACCAGATCTCAATGTTTTCAACTCGGAGACTGGCTACAGCTGCACCTTCATAGCTAATGATGTTGTTTTTCTTATGACCACCACTATCATACACCAAAACATCGAAGCAATGACACAGAAAAAATTGATCGTAATTTAAAAGCTTATTTTACTTAAAGTATGAAGGGTGAAATCGTACTACATTCATTTTGAAAGTAAAATATAATAAAAAAAATTTATAGATGTAAGTATACCAAACATATGAAATTAAGCTTGCTGTAAAAATTATCTTCAAACGATAATCTTTCTATTGAAGATAAATTGATAATATATATATACAATTCATCTCTTACTGATTTGAGCTAACGAATATTCTGTATATTTAGGAGCATATCATTCCAAAATTCAATATTTTCTTCGATTTTTTCCTTGTTTTGGCATTTGATCGTTGTGTTTGTGATCTGATAATACAATGACTATAATTGTCGTCAATGCAAAGTAAATAGCACGCGAAAAAGCTTTTGTGCGAAAAACTTGAATAAAGCCTGATTTAGACGCTTAATCGTACGTGTTATTGACCAACGCTTCAGAAAATATCATTAATTTTTTTCAGTGAAATTTACAAATTTTACATATGAATCTAGTGAGGAAATATGATTTATAGGCAGCTTGAGATAGTAGGAAATCCACTAGAAATATATCTAAACCCTTTCGTAGACCTTATAGTAGGTTTTATAGAAACTAGTTATTTTACCTATTTTTTCAACAGTGTTTTAACAAAGGGCTGAGAAAATCTAATATTTTAATCTATCATAAGGGATTATTCTACCACACCTGTGTTTTTGAAACTTTGACACATACACACAATGATTTAAATTTTTCCAATGTGACCACCTAATACAAAAGTTTATATTCTTAATAGCTGAGGAAGTGAATATTATAAGGGCTACTAACGAAATGCCCTACACACCGGTCTTTATATCATATAACCAGTGATCTCCAAAAAGTGAATTTCTTGAATGCAATATAATCACCGCTGATAATTCATATTAAAAATAGATGAAGTTCAATCTATTGTGAACTACATCCATCATAGCACGAAATTGTTAAGTTAGCTTATGTGTTTTCTTGCACCGTTTCACAAAATAATTGTGGTCCCTGATAGTCACTGCCTCACAACAATAAATTCAATACAGTGCTTTAAAAAGATTGACTCACTTGCAATACTATTCTGCGGTTATTTTACGAAAACGTGTTAGCTGACTGCGTTTCTCGAATCACCTAACTAAAGCTCGCACATTCCAATACAAACCAACATTTTAAATGAGCGTCCACCCTTTAAACCTATACGATGTCAATTAAGCCGATTGAATTACAAACACGTGCCTAACACGAAACAAAGAGATTTCAACTAGCTTACGAGTTTTTTTGTTCTCACTATGCATAGTTATTTCCCCCTCATTTTCAGCTCATGCTCAGCCATAGCATATTACTGAAGATGTATAGTTACTACACGTTGATGATGTATCGCCCGATGTATTCCTGTTGAAAGTTGTTTGCTTGAGATTCAAAAGCATGAATATTTCAACGTAAGAGCTTACAGAGATATTTGATATGGAAAGACACAACTTTTTAGCGGAGTTAAAGGAAAAGGGGATGTTTCTATTTCCGGAAATTTCAATATGATCGAACAAAAAATCGAGGAACAAAATACAGTACAGTAAATGTGCACATTAACGCTGTTATTTGAAATTGTCTATATTCGTCTTTATAAATTTCAATATTTTATTTCTTTTATATTATTTTATATATTTCCACCTTTTTTTCTTTTTTTGATGGTCTTGTTTGAAATTTAAACAATTTAGAATTAAAACGGTTTAGTTCATTTAAACTCCTATAACATTTTTCTGGTCTGGTCTTATGGTATAATTTTTTTGAGCTAGGATTACATTCAATAACAGATCATCAAATCCAAGTTATTACAATTCCCTTTAATCGCAGCTGATGAACTGAATTATAATATCGATTTTTTTCTAATGCTGGACAAACCGTCGAACCTGGCAATTTACATCAAAGATTTTTCTTGTCAACAGTAAGACCTTTATATATAGCAATGCGTGTCAAAAAGACAAAGAAATAAAACCAAAATCACAAATAACACGAACAGGAAAGTATGTTTCCCACTCTGTGATAAAATCCCATCGATGACGAAAACAGAATAACTTTATTCATAGTATACAATATATATGTAGTGTTTGTGAAGGATGTCATCGTACCATACAAAAACGAAACAAAAGCACACTCGTACTATACCCTTATATTCAAGTATCCGGGTACGGAGCAAGGATTAGTGAATTCTATCTCATATTAACAAAGAATATAAACTCGAGTCAAATGAATGAATGGATGGCACTATTTAAACATTGTGGCCTCGGAGAGTCCGCAAAATTGGCGTTGTGTACTGATAGTTGTGGGTTGTGATTACTACCAGTCACAGCTTGTTATCCCAATGCATGTCACGTTTTCATTTTCTAATAAGGTATGTGTTATTGCAATTTCACGTTTTACTTGAGATTTCACATAATATATAATAGTATATCACAACAGAATTTACCAAAGATTAGAAAAGTACCAGTCATTCAACATGCAATACATACTACAAAATATTGTTGATTTTCGTATTTTCTCAAAATTGTTGTTTCTTGACAGCACAGAATGACCTCTTATGACCAAACATCTCATGGGAATGACTTGACGACACAAGCTGTTAAAATGCCCGTTTTCTGTCGGATTACTAAAGAACACTAAAAAGGTAGAATGGTACAATCTGTAGTCTGTTGCTTACATTTAGATAAACATTAGCGTACCCTCTGTCTGTCCCATGTAGCATAAGAGTTGAAATACACTCTTCACTCTATCTGACATCTCTAACCACGATACCTGAACCGTCATTCTCAGCGTAGACACCACATACGACTATATTGGACAGTATACAAGTGTGGTCTGTTGGACTGGTTAATTTAGACGTGCACATAGAAATAGTACAGTAATACTCAGAGACATGATTCATTGAATCGAGTTTGTTGATTGAAACGAAGTATGGGCGACTGTATTTATGTAATTTCCCATTTCACAGCGGTCTGGAAATAATTGTTCTCTCAATGAAATTCTAATCGAATGGCCAAAAAAGTATAAGAAATGATCAGATTAAGACTCATTTATGCCTAGTCATAAACAGATCAGTTTTAAGTCAGTGGTGAAGTTTTTCTCAATTTTCGATCGATCGAAATTATAAATAAAAATACTAATTGGATAAGTACTCTAAAATAGCCAAAGTACAGGCACAAAAGTCAACAAAAATGGCTTACTGAACTGGTTCATAGCTTGACTTTCACAGCTCATCTACTCTAAAGCCTGCACTACACATTTGAATATTTAAGTCGTATTCCAAGAGTAATAATAATTTCTGAAATAGCCTGATATCTGCTACAGAATTTCTCGGTAATGTTTGTCTAGGAGTCCTTAAGTGTAAGACTAACGTAAGAAACGTGTGTTGAATTTATTCAGATAAATCGAGTTAGATCATTCTTATTGATAAGCAATGACCATAAGTGAGCACACATAAATTTCATGTAAATAACACACCGATAAAGCGAAATTGATAGCTACCAAAAGTGCCGGCTTATTCGTCCATGATGCCGTACATGACAACATACACAAACGTTTATTGACGGTTCCATAGTCGACGTTCAAGAGTGCTAGACTGCAGTATGGAGAGTACTTTTTGACAATTTGTACTGTTGACTACAAAATGATGACCCCGATACGCTTTCAAATAAATGAGCTATTTAAAAAATTAAAATGAGAAAAAACTTCAATGTTTCTATATCAATTCAATTGACACTCAAAATCAAACATGAAAAGATTAACTATAATTAACGGGGGCAACGCAATCGCTGTGGTGATCGATGAATTGGGTTGATTCTGAACGTCGTCTTACTAAGAAATATTGGCAATGACTAAATGAAGAAAAATCTATTAAAACCGACAAATCCTAGTAGACTAACTGTTGTGTCACCGCAAATGCAAATTAAATATAGTTGAGAACAGTCATACCACATCTTCAGAAATTCTCACATCAATTTAATGGAAAACGAGTCACATTCAGAACGTCCAACTCTAAAACTAAAGAATTGGCCTTTTTTAATCAAAATACGCTATCAATCTGAAACGCACGCCAGCTGCGTGATTTTCATAGTGATTTTGCAAACTGCAATATAAGAGAAGGAATCATTTAACGTCTCAAAGTTGAAATTTAGTAGATCACATACAATGCCACCCAAGGATGAACGATGGGCCCAACCACAGTCGAGGAATCGGCCATACATGTTTGATCAGATGTTCATTTTGTGAAAGGCAAACCGGATGCCATACGACTGCATATAAGAAAGACATTGACTGAAATGTATGCAAGTTTCATATTAATAGGGGTAAACTACCTGGCTACCTAAGTTAAAAATAAATTCTGGTGATACCGCTATTCAGTTAAATAAAGTAGAATTGTAATTTAAAAACCTTAATTAGTGGTTTAATGTTGTGTCATTTTATGCTTCATTAGCGTACTTTTGAGTAATATAATTATGCAAATATTTATCATAGAAAAAAAGGTTTGTCGAAGTTTTGCAAAGCAAACGTTGTCCACGGAAGACAGTATCATCGCCCGGTCACCGGACGAGGAACATGCAATATTGAACAACCACACATTCACGAAAGCAACGCAAAATTCACATCATCTGCTAGTGACATGATACGGTTTGCCGGCTGTCACCATTTGGATATATCACATTACTAGGTCGAATTAGAACTTTGGTTGAAATTAAAATGTGATCGATGTTCCGAGTTTGCTTAGCTGGTCTATAATATAGGACTTTGAACACAACCATGTCTAGTATCCGAAAATAGCAAGTATAACACGAATAAGATTCTAGAAAAGAATTAAAACGTATAAAAAGCGGAGTATAAGATAATAATTAAATAATAATAAATAAATATTTAAAATGTAGAAATGAAATGTGATAAACACCGAAAGCATTGCAACTCTCTAACGGCGTCATGCGATTTCTAACCTTGGTATCCATGTAGCCTTGGTGAACGAATTTGAAAAATAAAATTACTAATGACTCTAACGCTGGAGGAGGAAACGAATTCATTTTTAGCTCATCGTATACTTTTACCCCAATTTATTACGATTTTATCTTCAAACCTGAAAGAGCGATGACCGCCAAAATTGTTACAAAAAGCTTCAATTTTAATCTTGTTTAAAATGCTAGTCACTCGTCCAATGTATCAGGCTAATGGATATTAGGGGTTGGATTAATTCTGTTATCAACTGCGCATTATGGTGCGGTTCCTTAAATAGAAAAATTACCTCGAATCAAGCATAACGGACCACCGAAACATGTATGTCAAGCTTGAGAGGAGGTGGGTACCTCTATGGGGCATGGTAGACGTAACCTAATTATCGATCCTGGTAAGTGAACTATTCCCAACTGTCGATCAAAACACCATCAATCAATCGAAATTTGTTTTTACGTTCTTGTGAAAAATTGAATAATTTTATCTAGCGATTGTGGTAATATGATAATAAAAAATATTGCAAGCCTACGTGCAATTCCAGGAAATTTATGCTTCAAAGAGAACATGAATCAAAAATTTCATCCAGTAGGATGGCCCCATGCGTGTTGTCAAAGCTTTGAGAATGACATTTTATAAATACATAATTTTGATACAGTTATTTCCGTGGCCATATACAGACAAAATTCTATTCCGGATAATATTTCATTTTTTTTCAAATTTTGAATGATCAGTCGTTTCTAACAGATTGTGTCATTGAACCTCACATAAACGGTAACGTCATTAAAACATTTGCCGCTGTTTGGTAACCAAATAGAACACACTCACACATCAAATTAATGAAATATAATTTAGTAATTACCAACATTTTAGTTCAACATTTGGTGTATCGTGTGGGCGACTGAATATATCATATCGCTCAACGTTCAGCCAATTGAACCACAATATTCATCAAAAACTCATCATAATATAATATAGGCCTCGATGCAATTGAGACACCTCTAATTTGGTCCCCAGATGCGGTCCGGAGACACAACGGCGGAATAATTCATTATATTAAAACCGCATAAACAGAGAACTTGACCGCAAATTTGAGCTAATTTTGTTTCGTTTTAATATTCATCAATTACCGCACCATATGGAATGGATAGCTTTTATTTACAATATACTAATTTGCAAGTGAAAATACAAAATATGGATATATATACAAAATATGTTTAATATGTGAGTGATCAGTCAACGCTTCAGCTTTATGTTCCAAAAATTTTGCGTCTGAAAATGTGATTTAAGCTCTCAGCAAACCTCTCTTATATATATTTTTTCAACAGCCTATTATAGGCTCAGCCAAATCACAGTGGTATCTCAAAGTCGCCGATGAATGATAGTGGCAATGTAGTCATACTCACATAGTACTGTGTAATGTGTATAAAACTCATTGCTCGTTTTAAGCAAGCAATATTTTTAACGAAATATTTTAAACTTTTGTGAATAACTCTAAATAAAAAAAAAGAAACTGGTAAGGCTGTGGAGTCAGAGCTTCATCTAAATTTGAAATAATCGAATCCGACTCCTAGAGAGCCATATTTTGAAAATGAAATTTCATCGTTTTAATTTTTTGATGAACATTTTGACTTCGACTCTACATTTTTACAAATCTTAAAACAAATTGTAAATTCAGACTGTGTCTCGACTCCAGTACAAGCAAAAACGCCAATATTCAACTCGGCAGCAGTGGCTTGGCCTGTACATTTTTGACATTATTACCTCTTCTAACTTTTCATTAAATGTAATGTTTATATAAAGTATAATATAAATTAGAACACTTCTCTGATACGGAAGAAGTTACAAATATCAGTTCTGGAGTATTCTAGGTAGGCTATTTTCAACGAAGACAAAATGTATACCTGAAACCTCAACTTACGTTCGCCATCTACCTGAATATTTCGTCCCAACCTCGTTTCGAACTCATAGCAACATGGCTAGGTCTGTCTAATGACCGGAAAAACAAGACACTTCAAACGCTTAGAGGATAGATCGATATCTTCGGCAAAAAATTACCCCAGCTTTTCATGGATGACCCGTTGCAAGTAAACATGGCTCCATCAATCTTATATATAGACAGGTTTAACACCGTGTGACGAGAGTCGGATGATCATTACATAGTCTATGTATATTTAACTAATCCTGTAACATTAATTAATACACCTTATCTACGATGTTCAGTTCTTGAATCATCGGATACCATGTATTTGCGGCCTGAGCATCAAGATTTTAATCACACTTTCTGACGCCAAAACAGTATTATGACGTAACAAATCCAAAGCTCGAGTGGTTAAATCTTAAAGTATGTTACCCTATTTTGCGAATTCTAAGTCGTGACAAACAGTTGTTGTTGATTTGACTCATCATTTTCAATAATATGGTATTATGAGAAAATGTTTAGATTTCAGGAGAAAGGCCTGAATATTTATACAGAATATTTCACCATAATTTGAGCAATATTTTCAATTAATCAAAATTGAATATCACAGGGTACGTACGGGATAAAGGTCATATCGTGTTTCCCCGGAAATAAGACTGGGTCTTATTTCAATTTTCTTCCGGAAAATAACACTAGGGCTCATTTTGGGGGGATGTCTTATATTTTCATTTATCAAAAAAATAATTACAAATTAGAAAATTACGAGATTTTTAAATATATATACAAAATATAAAATACGATATCATTTACTTATAAATAACACGTTTTCAAAACTGCAAAACATAGATTATCAATCTTTAAGATTTAACCACTCGAGCTTTGGATTTGTTACGTCATAATACTGTTTTAGCGCCAAAAAGTGTGATTGAAATCTTGATGCTCAGGTCGCAAATACATGGTATCCGATGATTCAACAACTGAACATCGCAGATAAGGTGTATTAATGTTACAGGATTAGTTAATAGGTCCTATTTTAAGGGGTTTAAGGGGATGGCTTATATTAAAATCTTTTTCAAAATGAAGGCTAGGTCTTATTTTTGGGGAAAACATGGCATAGTTAAAAAAAAGGTAAACTTGTGGCCCATCAGTCATCACCACTTTTAAAAATGAATACGATGTATTCTCAAACATTTATTATCAAGTAACTCATCAAGTAACATATGCTTGTATGGTATAACGTTGCAAAAACTGCATGCGATACACAATAAATAAACATGGCCAGAATCAAACTGCTCGAAACGTTATTAATAAGAGAATGTCGCTATTTCCTCATCTATTTGCAAGATGAAACTCTCTACAATTTGCGCTGTCCGATTTTGTAAAAGTCTCTATCATTTTGATTTAAAGTTACTTCTCCAGGCCAATTTGCACTTTTGATTCTGATTTGGTTCTGAATGCATCTAGCATCTTTCACTTCAAATAAATCACCTTATGTGTGACCAGAGGCTCATACTCGCTACTAACATTTTTATGTTTGACAACCACGCCACGCTATAAAAAACAATGTCCAGTCTACGATACATGGAATTAAAAACAATGGATTTCGTATTCCCTGTATTTTAGAAACAATGCTGAGATTGATATGATGACGACGAAATGACGTAGATTCGTTCTATAGTTTCTCAATTTAAAGAGCGACTGATCTTCAGAATGACGATATAACACCGGTGACCCATGATTTATTTCTTAAGATTTCTCAAATTTGTGAGAATATGATGTGAGAGATATATAACTTTTAATTGAGCTTATGTGCCGAATTGTGTGGCTCGACGAGTTCGTATATACAAATGCTGATAAATACAAAAAAAATAAGTTCAAAATTATATATGATGGCATTTTTTGAATATAATTTGGCCAGTAAAATATTTTTTGTTTCGTTTTTTCCTTCAAAATATCCAATGTCTAGCAACTATAGAAGGAGGAACAATTGGGGTGATATGTTTTCACATCATTGATCTTTGTCTCCTTTGATCCAACTGCTTGAAAGCGAAAATTTCACATCTTGTCTATTTTACAAAAACGGAAAACGTATTTAAATACAAATTAAATAAAAAATTCCAAAGTGTGTATTAGGTTCATGTTGCATTATTGCATATATTGAAGAAGCTTTGCGACGTAGTCAAATAGGTATTACACAATGCGGGTATTGGATGCGATTCAATTTGCATTTTATTTTAACCTACACAATTTCTCTCATTTGTTGTTTATGAATATTCAACGTAATTGTAAATCTGCAGTTGGAAGACGATGCTACATGCCATTTCATGGTGTTCAACAATCAACGTTGCCACGAAATGATGCCATAAAGCAGTTAGGAAAATCATTAACTTTCTCAATCCATTCGATGTTGTGAGACCGTGACTAAACAAACACATCAGCTTGCGAAACGGTCCTGCAGTTTGGTGTAAGCCAGCATAAAGTCAACGCTCCTTGTACGATTTTTTTATGGCAAAACATAGGGATAACCGTACAAACAGGTGTGATTTATATTTTTGGAAAGGAAGATTGTCACCAACTCCATGACTAAATCAGATTGATTATTATAGGGAGGAGTGTTAATAGAAACTGTTCTAATCTTATGCTTACTATCTATATTAGCGAGGGCACTGGGCAGGGGGAATATTCACTTGGCTAACACAGACAGTCCCCGAACTCGTAATAGAACTGAAAAAAGGGAAATCGGAATAAAATTATGACCTAACCCTGACCTGGTACACACACTACGGGAGTATCGTAGCGAGTGGCCATTGCCCAGTGACAAGTAGAATTGTTGTCTTCAATCAGAAAAAGTCAGTTGCGTTGGGTAACGCTACTAGTTTTGTCAGGGAGTCATATCAATAAGGCTAACCTATTTAAACTGACGGTAATGGTACATCAGTACTATAGTAACTCAATCAACTATATCGTACAAGGTCCGAATGCTTCGAAACCAACCATTGCTGACAAGGCTGATTTTAATACGTCATCTCATTCATTGTGTATCAAAACTCGAGCAGACTAGACAGTGTATTTTTATTACTCTTATATATACATAACCTGGGAGTTAGGTAATATCACAACAAGTGACGGTATACATAATGTGGGTCGAGGTAGCACAAAGGAAAGAAGACTGGGAGGAATTTTTCGAAATTTGTGGAAGAGAATTCGTGGATTCAGCATTCGCTAGAAGATATCTTCCAGACATTGAAAAAAGAAAACTTTTAATGCCGTTATATTTCCGATACCTGTATGAAGTAAGAGCTTATACCATTTTAAAATGAATGTTGTAATGTTTTTAACAATGTATTTGCTTTTTGCATATAGTCTCGTTACTCGGAGGATCAAGGAATGTTGTTTTTGGTGAAAACAAAAAACGAAAAAATCAAAACATCAATCGTGGCAGGATGGTTAGCTATTTGTGATTTTTCGCCGCGTCAAGCAGATATCACAAAGATGGTCGAAGTTTATAAGGAAGGAACCGACCTATTGATGAAGTAAGTACTACAGAACAACGTATTGCTTACTTTCACTTCGTGGATCGGTAACATGGTATTAAGCGAAAGCTTTTGCGCTTCTCTACGAGTCAATATACCACACAGTAGGCCTAACTGCATTAAGTCCATATATTGTGAAATTGCAAAATCGAAGTGATTTATTAGAAGTAAAAAGTACATTTATAACTATAACATTTAGCAAAGAAGTAAAGCGAGACAGTTAAGTATGAAAACCATAATACGTGCTTTTGGTCTGCACGGACTTCGTCGCTTTCTAAAAGCGCTCAAGACTCTGTGTTTAACTGACGCGCAAAAATCCTGAAAAGTATTGTACTCATTACTTATCGATTTTACTCGGTAAGTATGTTGATAGGTATTTGTTACTTATCGATTTTAATCGATAAGTATGTTGATAGGTATTTGTCTGTCTGTATGTCTGTTAGATGCACGCAATATATCACGAAAGCAAGATTGAATTTGCTCCAGATTTTGCATGTGCATTCATCTTATCTCGGACCAGAAGCCTATTGATTTTGGGCGAATTATGTCGTATAATTAGCGAGTTAATAATCAATTAGTGATGGGACACAAGGTGTCACTATGGAGTAATAGCGCTGTTTTGGGGGATCCCCCCAACTTTCGATCGATAAGTTTTTGGTCTCTGACCGATATTCTCATTTGTCTATTATTTGCTTTCTCAATTCTTATTAATATACGTATATTGTAACCATTTTATTATTTTCGGTAAATCAGAGTGGAAGAATGGCGTGCAAAAAATATTCATCAAGTTATTGAAAATGCTGCAGAAGACCTAAACATGAAAGCGATATATGGTTCTCGAATGGTTGTGGTAAAAGCATACGCAGGTCAAAATATTTTAAAAAGACATTCCGATGAAATGTTGCATTTGTGTTCAAAAGAGACGAAGAAAAGATATGGAAACAATACAAGTTTCTTTCTCTATTGGACCAGTTTGGAGAACAAGCTCATTGGCCAAACATATAGGATAGCTCATCTGCATTATAATTACCAACCTGGACTAAAATGTTCCGAAGATTCGTCTGCAAAACGTGAAATCGAAATAAGCTGTCATTTCGTCATGGCAGACCTGGAAATGGTTGAAAAACTAAGGCAATATTTTTCTCTCCTAAACAAATTGTGATGTAATTAAATCAATACTTTATATATAAAGTACTCAAATTGTTCTATACTACATAATATGTATTATACAGAGTTTCCCCCTCCCCATTCCTATAAAAATAATTTAACCCATAAATTTCTTAATTACTTCTATGAAAATTAAAAAAATTCATTTCAGTTTTTTTTTGCGCATGATCTTGGAGTTACAGAAATCTAGAAAGATTTGTACAAAAGTTATGTTCTCTCAAGAATATGTTCTAAGTAAATGACCCTCAGAGAGAGAGAGAGAGAGAGAGATTTATTGTCACACAAACAAAGCCAGCACTATTATAAACATAATCCAATGAATAAATATTTCAACAGTAATTGTTTATCGTTTTATGCAGGTCGGTGTGCAGGACCGATGAAGGTCACTTAGGCTTACGGCCCTTGTGTTTATGCTATATATAAGCTCATCACGGCATAGTATAGTACCATAAGTGAAATCAAATGAGATTAAATATAAAATGTAAATAAGATAAAGAAATGAGTAATTACCGTATATCGGAAATTTAAAGTTACTATCAAAGTCATCGAAGGCAATTTAGGGTTTTAACAGGTCAAGTATTGTTTGAAGCGGGGCACGCCCAGTAAAAGAACTACAACAATCATAAAGATATCACAATTTTTTTTTATTGGACATAGACCGGAATCAAAATAGAAAATAGGGTTAAGAAAATTATATCATCTTATCACAGATTCAGCAATGGAGCGCATGACGTCAAAGTATCATTTGACACCCTAATTAGGTAAATTAATTAACAAAATAGAAAAAACAGTAACAATCACTGAATATTGTATAGTCATATAATATTAATGACGCCAATCGAAAAAAGGCTGGAACTTCCGAACTTAAACTTTTCAATAAATTTCGATGACAATTCATACAAGTGAGTAAAGTAAATCATTTTTTAACAATGCTTCTTTCTTTTATTAAATAAAAAAATTATCATCTACGAAGCTGGGCTGCGAAAGAGCTAACCCGCCCATGTTTCACCTATCACAAATATTACCAAAGAAATCAGATCGATAATAAACAAACGCGGTAAGTTTTGCCATTCAGGGGCACCCCTATCAGAACGCATTAAATTGAGAATTAAATAGTGTTCCTTACGTTTGCACTTTCAAATTTCATATAAAGAAGATTGAAAATTCTTCTAAGCCCTGTAGTTCTGATCAGGATTGATGTTAACTATGGCGGAAGCCTATGTCGTGGGAAGGGCCATAAGCAGATTCACGATGTATTTCTCGATGCGTTTTGATTTAGTTAAACCCGACATTACGTATATAGTCTTGTGTTGATGATGAGTCGCCTGGTCATTGCGCTATAATACAAACATTTTACTCCTATTTGACATTTGATTTATTCATTGTCATGTACAACATCATCTGTAATTTATTTTTAAAGTTACGTATAAGGGGCATCATAACCAGAAACACACCCTAGGCAACAGTAAATTTTGGCACGCTCCTGTCCATAACTTAAAGTCAAACCGAAAAGCCTTCAAGATATAATGGGATTAGTATCTTACGCACTTTGACGCGCAATACGTCTCGATCGTACGTGGCACCAACTGGAGGACGTCAGCCTGGCGCTCGCATTTTGTGTAGATACGTAATCAGTACGTCATGTTTGCGTACCTGCGTTCGCCATCCGACACAAGAATTCGTAATAAATATATATTTAACATTAGTAACAAGATAAGCATTCATTCCAGCAGGTCAAAGACGTTCTAACATTGATATTGATTTGAAACGTTCACGAAATTGCCAACCAAACTAATTTCACTATCATCTTTAGCAGAAGAATATTTACAACATTTTAGTCTCGGTTTGGAATTGTAATACATATGAACTAGTTCAATTCTGAAATCAGAGATGACTTTTTTCTCCAAGCTGATCCAATAAATAAAGATTTGGTTCCAACGTCTATTCCTTTTTTTCTAACTCTCCAGATTTATGAAAATAACTGCTTTGATTGACCATTATGGTTTCTTAAAAGAAAAAACTTGATAAAATTGAACAGATAAAATATGGTTGCACAAAATCTTTCAGTAGAATTAGCGAATAAATATATATACATATATATCTTGTCACATTTCATTATATCAGGATACTAGTGATCATAATTATATTATGAGTCGCAAGTACTGTAACTATGCGCACAGGAGTTTGTCACTAGTAGAACAAATATTCAGATGATGGATTTTTCAATCGACAAATACGAACTCATCAAACGTGGCAATTTTGAATTTTAAACACAAAACTAAATACTCTACTGTTCTGTTTCTTAGTCAGGGAACAAGGTTGTCCGTCTCCTTCAAGTAGTAATAGTATGGTCAAGTTTGTAACAAGTCCAAATTCGAAGATATTTGACAAAAAATACCCTTCTTAAGTACTGTAAACTTTAAATCGATTAATCCTGTAGTTTAGAAAAAAGGCAAATTTTTAACAACAACTAACAATCAACTCAAAAACGACAATATCGGTCGGAGAAAAATCAATAGGATCCTGGTCCTGGATATGATGAATGCACATGCAAAATCTGGAGCAGATTCAATCTCGCTCTCGTGAGATGTCGCGTGCATCTAACAGACAGACAGACAAATACCTATCAACATACTTACCGATTAAAATCGATAAGTAATAACTAACCTGCTTCTATAGTTTATACCGATAAAGCATTGAGATTTAATTTTCTATCTATCATGCCCTTACTCGCACCGGCCTTATATCAGTACCGGTATTTCAAATTCGTGTTCAACAGTAACACGGAACGCGGAAAAGGTTTGAATTGAACATGCTATGGTTTTGCTAAATTTATATTTGTCGAAATAACATCTCCCTTACCAGAAAAAATAAATAAATCCCGTTTCCCTTCGATTAACGGGAGTAACGGCGATTTCTCGAGTAACACGACGAAGCAACTGAGCAAGAGCGGAGCAGCTCATTTCAGAACCTCTTAGATAGGTGGTACAATGACGTGGACCGGAAGGTTTAATTTGAAATTACGTGCGAACCACTGAAGCGTGTAATACTTTCTTTTGTAGATCGCTGGACCGGTTTCAGTGGACACGCAAGGTCTAATGTGTTGCTTACTGGACCCCTTCAAAAACTACAAAAGCTTTTATAGGCATATCACAAAGGCGCTAAGAATACGCACACCTTCCCATAAAATGATGTTTCTCAAACTCTGCTGCAATTTGGAACACACAGTCTCATGAACATTCTATGAAATATTTAATTTATGTCAGCCATTACCACCTGCTGCTCATCTCGGCAGCCAATCAGTTAAAAAATGGAAAACCCAATGAACAAAGAAACCATCCCAAATATCTTTAACTTTAAAGAAATTTTCCGACATCAAAATGGTCCGTGTCCACTGCTGGTAATAGTCCGGCAGAATCGGGCCTTAACATTGTTTTGGGACATAAAGTTTTTTTTATTGTTTAGATATAATGTATATGACATATATAAGAATACCAAGGTGGGTGTTGAGTATATAATGTTGAGCAAATTTTTTTAAGTGGATTTAAAGTATTCGGTCCAAGATGACGCACATCCTGAACCCTAACCTGGTAAACATACAATGTTCAGGTTGTGCGCCATCTTGGTACAAATACTTCAGGAGCGCCTTTTTGTTAAAAACAATTATTTTATAACTACATGGTTTAGTTTTGCGTACATAGAAACATTGAATCTCCTTAAAATGTCAGAAATTCATTTTAGTAGAATAAATGGTAGTTTATTTCACTAATACAAGCCAAGATCCATCGACAGCATCTAGTCACTTTTTATTGCGCTCTTCAAACTACATTTGCGTTGCCGCGCGCATTTCGTTTCCTAGTTTAAGCTTAGGGACTTGGGAAATATTTTATTAGTCGAATTGGATTGGAATACTTGACCTCGTCTTTCACTCCGAACAAGGCCATGTAAAACCATCCACTGGTATCTAAAGATGTGCAACGTGTTTTCTTTTGGAAGAACCGCAACCTTTCAGTGCTGCATTGACTTTGGCAAAATTAATATATCCTTGTGGAGATAGAAGGTATGCGTATGCGAAACCGAGATGTGCACCTGTTATGCCAACATAGTTGAGTCAAACGTTTCGAATACTAGTACATCACACACATTTTCCTGCGTGCTTCGGTTGTACGCAGTACCGCGCGCATTTTTGCGCACATGCATCAAATTCCACTTGATTATTGATCTATAGGTTTTTGACGAGCTTTTTGTATGGTTTCATTCCACAGAATTTGTATGCTGTTCTAAAGAATACTAGTTTCAGCTTTTTCATTCATTCAAACCGCGTGTTGAAAGTAAATTTTGTAATATTGCGTGTTGGTTTCCAACATCCTTAAATCGGTGATGCCAGTAAATCTTTAATACAAAAAGATCAGTAACATCTGCAATAAAAACAGCAGTACCCACTCAAATGACAGCTGGGGGATGGATACTCTTAGTATCTGCTCCATCGCGTGCCTCTTACAGTCTTACCAGTTTACATGAGTGCCAATCTAAGCTCAGTCAGAGACAAAAAGTTTCGGACTGCAGTTGGCGTGACAAAATGTTTTCAAATATATATTCTACAATAAGATTATTTGATTGCATACTACTGAAAGTTCCGCCTTATATGTCTTCTCCCATTGCACTATTCTTTTGCTGATATTCGATAATATGACGCTCATCTGACATAGTTCTTAAAGTGTGTAGATGGGTATAATCTTTTCCACGCTGTTCAGATGGGAATGCGTGAATATATATAAGAATTGCTAATATTGGTTTGCAATGCGATGAAATCCCATCTTGGCATATCTGCCTCTCGCAATTGCTGCGTATACTTATCGGGGAAGTTCTGTGGCGTGGTTATCAAATGAAAAAGAAAATATGGGAGTATTTTTTCTACTTCTCTACTACTATCAAACCTTGACATTTTGTGAAAACATTTTTCCATGCAACCTTTTTTTAAAACATCCCCAACAACCACAATTAATTCTGTTATTGAACTTCCGAAACAAACACATAAAATCATCAACAGATGCATATCACCAAGTAGATATTGCTGAATTGATCTTTATTTTACCATTTTTCATGTAATTCTTTTTGGTAAACCTGTTTTCTATCGTAAATACAGCACATTTGGCAATGTTGTAGTGTGACTTTTTTGGCCTCACATTTTTGATATTTGTAGTTAGAGCTCTTGGGGCTCTGTCAAACAAAGTTACATACAAAATATTGGTTGTAAATTGCAAAACATGATCATATTGTTGGAATAACTTGGCATTTTACCACCCGTATATCATTCATTGTTGAGAATATTAATAAAATCATAAAATTTAAAAATCCGTTTTCGAGAAATTTTTGTTGTAGCTGAATTCCAGGGACAGCAAGACAACAGGCAAGAGAAGCACGGTCGCCTCTTTTAGTTTATGACAAGGTTTCTTAAACAGGGACCACGTCCTCCTTGGAGGCCGCTGATCGGTTATCTGGGAGCACGAACAAACAGATGGAAATGCGAATATATAATAACATTGTATTTTTATAGAAGAGAAGAAGCAAAAGTGTTGAGAGTCTTTGGTAGTTTGAAAAGCATTGGCATGGAACATAAGAATGAACTACATTCTTTCCCAGGGATATACTATAAAATGTAACAATTTTTCTCATTCTTGTTCTCGTGATAACATTATCTTTCACTGCGTCGTCGTGATTATCCCGCTGCATAACAATTCTCGCTAACAAATAATTGACTGTTCTCCACCAGGTGTATATCCACTTGAACCACTGGCGACTGCATTAGCAGGCTTGTAATGTTAATTGCAACAAAAACGTGTATTTTGAAATAGTACTCTTTATTTTACGCGTATGTTTCGACAGTATTTCCATATACTGTAATGGGTCGCGACCCAAAATTGGGCTCAACAATTACCTAAAAGTTATTGATTTTATTTCCTAGTAAATTTGGTGCTTGTGTAGTTTGTGCACCAAGATTGCGCACAACCTGAACATAGTATTGTAACAGGTTATGGTTCAGGTTGTGCGTCATTATGATGCACAGGTTTGACAAAAAACACTAATACAAATATCAAGCCGTAAAAAAAATTGCTCAAGGCTACAAACTCCACACCCATGTAGAAATGATGGGAAATGACCCCAAGATGAATAATCACAAATAAAAAAAACTTTATGTCTGAAATTTGGGCCAAAAAGGTCCCCTTATCTGCCGGACTATAAGGGTCGACTAAACATTCACTGCCTCCGCCGGATGAAGACACATCATTCGCATTTCCCGCCAATCGCTCTGATATCGCGTAGCTCTTCTCCGAAAATGTAGACACGGTCCACATGGCCGTTGTTGACTTCTCCAGGGTAACGCTTTTCGAACTTGCTTATTCTACGCTGGTATTCGTCCCATTTCCTGAACCTCGGAAGTTACCGTATTTGATTTCAACGAATCCGTATGCGTGCTCGCCGAAAATTGATGCTCGGGCTATTGTTGCACACCAAATGTTGTATTTGATATAATTTTAATAATAGACACTAGAATAGACATCAAAGAAGCCAAACGGAAATTCTGACGTCAAACGTGTTTTAACCCTTTTTTTCCGCTGTATACAATCGACTTTTTGTACCATTTTATAATATGTAATGACCAGTTAACCAAACGTACAAGGAACACCCCCATTAATAAAGCCAAAGTTGTGAAATTTGGCGTTAAAAAACTAATATGGCAACCCTGCCTCCAGCCGGCAAAATAAAGAGAACGAGGAAACTATTTTCTCTCACACGTATAAGTGGGTGGTCGAAGTCCAGACCCGGTCAAAACTGCGGGGGAATGGAAAACACTCACGACTAATAAGTAGGCAGGCCTCAGATCTGGGTGGTATGAAGATTAAATAAATGACGAAACATTTACTTCGGGTACAACTACATAATCAAATTGAATGGAATATAAAAATACAATTAAAGAATGCGCCCACGGTGTCGAGCTTATCGACATGCGTGTGTGGCACTGTGTGCAGTTATCTGCATATAGAGTAGTCATTCGTTTTTTTGTATGACCTCGCGGGCTAGTTTTGAGATTTTAGTCGATCGCTGTCAAAAGCAGGCTGGCTACCCCTGACATAGTTAATAATTGACGAAAGCAGGCTGGCCACACGTAATTAATAATTTTATCGTCGGTTATTTATGCAGAGCTTGATAGGCGTAGTGCAGTTCATTTCTTTTTTCTTCTATAATTGAGGGGCGGCAATGTTGCAGCTTGCAGCTACTTTATTCCTTGAAACATCAGAATAACTTAATTCGTGTGAAAATGGATAATTTTTCGTTTTTTGACGCGAATCAGACCATTGACTCGTTTTTTTAAATTCTCATTGTTGTTAAGAAAAAAATTGCTTTTCTTGCAACTGACGGACCCATCGATTTCAAGTTTTCAGTAAATAAATATGGCAGACGTCGTTAAAAATCTAGTATATATATATACTTTTATTTTTCTTAAGTTATCTACCCGTACCTGGTACCCGGTATTCACCATAACATTTGCTGTTTCATAATAACTATAGGGGAATATTTTCTATTTCGTATGACTCGACAGCCTGGTATTGTATGTATTTAGGCCATACCGAAACGGTGCAAATTTGTAGACCATGCATCAGTTACGTATGTATGGAAATCGTGGCCCTGATAAATGCCGAAAAACACACTTTCATTAACAGGCAAATGTTGCAATTGTCATGATATTCAACAAATGTATTCAACAAAATATTCTAATGTTTTTTCTCATAAGATTATCTTGAGTCGTTACTGAATTAGTCTTTTTGTTTTTGCGCAGTACAACAACCGTGGGTATTTTGTGATGGGCCTTATATTTCATTAGACGTAAACACGTAAATCGCTCATGCGCATAGCCCTCAGAGCGCGATGTACTAAGTATAATAACTCCTTGTCTTAGAAATAGGTTATAGAAAGTGTCTTAGAAATATGTTACTGTTCAAATATTTTAATTCATTTGTCACGAAAGACTTGTGTGTTGTATTCGGTATGAAGAATCGCAGTAAGATCCAATATTATTGGTCCTTACTGGCGGAAGGGTAAAATAGTTTATTTTATGCTCTGTATGTTGGTGCGAAGCAACCACCGAATCGGAGATTACGCTTAAGAGATTACGTATGAAAGCTTAATGAACAGGCGACGGAAATCGCTCTAGAATGGAATCACGACAGATAGATTGAGAAAAATAACACGGGAGTTAACAGTAAATTATATTATAAGTTATGCCTTCGTGGCTTTCGCATCAATTAGGAAGCTATTCATTATTTATCTAATATTAAAAAGTCTGTGATTCGCATTTCACAAAAATGGCAATGCCTAACCGTAAAGATTCTTTTCTTTCCTAAAATAGCTCATTGTGTGGCGTACCTGTATTAGGCGCAGAAAGGTATCACCAATAAAGTTCCTTCTGCCAGCTTCCTGGACACTAATATTGCAGTTAGCTTAACTATATTAATTATACAACTGCATTAGCTTAATACAACCAAATAAAATACAACAAACCATGAAAAACAGTACACAGAAAAACAGTACTGAGGAACAGCGGTTCTCAAAGGGTATGCTGCGGCGATTTGCTACATAACTAATATATGATTGAATATTTTACACATTGTATTCAATATAAATGTTTTGTTGTTTCTCATATAAATGATGTGTATCATGATGAATCAAGAAATGAATGAATCAATAAATTCAGAATATCTTTCCATAATATTAACTTTCTGTGACGTAGTATCTGCCTCCATTGTTACGTAACAATAGAGGTAGGCACTATAGTTGATGCAATTTTGCGATCTGCAGTTTATTTATCTTCTTAGCAGTTTATGGAACATAAGAGATTATTTAGTATTTCAAAGGAAAATCAGGCAGGCATGAGAAAGAAGAGTTGGCCTTTTGCTTTTATTCCTTAGTCCTACATATTTGAAAAGTTTAATAAAGGGCATAAAGTACACGCTAACGATACAACGCATAATGTGGGTGGAAGTTGCACGAAGTAAAAAAGACTGGGATGAAGTTCTTGAAATGTTTGGAAAAGAATTTGTGGATTCAGCAATCGCAAGAAGATATTTACCAGACATTGAAAAAAGAAAACTTCTGATGCCCCTATTTGTTCGATACCTTTACGAGGTAAAAAAGATATAGCAATTCCCATATTGTTACTTCGTTCATCATCAATGTACTTATTTTTGCAGGCCCGTTACTCAGATAATCGTGCAGTAATGCTTTCGGTGAAAATGCACGAAAAGATAACAAACGGCCATGGCATTCAAGAAAACAGATCAAGAATTATTGGAGCATGGTTGATTATTTATGATTTCATACCACGAAAAGCAGATATTACGAAAATGATTGAGGTTGATGAAGATGGAACCACTCGGTTACTAAGGTTAGTAGGCTATCACGTGTGTATTCTATTATTCTTCGCGAAAATTGAATGTAGGTCAGTTTCGTCGAGCTTCTCGGTAGTTTAGTACGTCACATGTATGGTATATTGAATTAAACAAAATAAATAGATATATCTTCACAAAAATGCCTATTATCTTATCATTTACTCGCATTTGCCGGCATGTAGTCTGTGAACCTTTATGCTAAATCCTGGTTGTTGGTAATATGGAGATGGTTGTTGTTCGATAAAATGACTTTTTTCCCGATAGTATCGTACCAATGGATTTCAATTTAGCCGCTAGAATGGATTTCAATTGAAGCCGCTAGAAAGACAGGCCTACTGTTTTCTTTTTTTCAATATCCTCTGAATCCTTAGAGATCCGATATTTCACCCACAATTTTTATTTTATCAAAGTTTAAAATTTTTTACTTGTCGTCAACGCTTATTTGGCGAATAAAAATCATCCATTATATGAATACTTTTTTGAACTGGACTTGTATCTCTGTGCTTATAGTTACACCACATGCAAATAATAATAAAAAGACGATCACTTGAATTATGATGTAATTATGTATGTGAATATTTATGCGTACTACTGAGAAAACTAATACAACCATGTTTCCCGTCTTTTCAGAATGGAAAAATGGCGGGAACAAAATATTCATCAAATTATTCATAAAGCTGCAAAAGATTTTGATATGAAAGCGATTTATGGAGCTCGCATAGCCGTGCACAAAGCTTATCGGGACGAAGGCATTTTGAAAAAACATACACGCCAAGCACAACAAATATTTTACGAAGAGATAAAAAATAGGAATGGCAATGAGGATAAATTTTTTAGCTATTGGATCAGCTTGGAGAAAAAAGCCATTTCTGATTACCGAGTTGAACTAGCTCATTTGCATTACAATTTCAAACCGGGCCTAAGATGTTGTGAGGATTCTTCTTCTAAAGATGAAAGCGGAATTAGTTGTCATTTTGTTCTTGTTGAACAGAAAATGATTGAAAAACTACGCAAATATTTTCCTATTTTTAACAAATTATGATTGTCATTCTGTAAACTTTTGCAAATCAATATCAGTCTAATTATAGGTAAATTGTATGAGTACTTGTATCTGTTCTCTCACCTCTAGCACGAGTTCAAATAATCGCTCATATATATAATTAATGATAAATACTGTAAATTTGCTCAATGCAAGGCCACACTCACGCAGAAGTAGACGTGACCCATATTTAGGCTTACCATACGTCCCGCTTTAGACGGGACAGTCCCGCTTTTTAGCGTCTTGACAAGTCAGGCAAAAGTCCCGCTTTTGCGTTCAGCCATCCAGCATAATACGCGAACATATTCTCGTTACTGTTGTTGCTGTGTAGCGCAACGCTAGCGTCCTTACTGCAGGTTAATGCGTTATTTTGTTTGTTTCGTTATTTCCCGCTAACAATGTTAGCGAACGTATCGCATGTAAAATCAATTCCAATTGGTCCTTTTCGGACGTTCACGTGAATGTTACATTGAACAACGTTTTTTTAAAGGTGTTATCTACAGAAAAGCATGCTTGGGCGAATAAGCAAATTCTCAATGCTTGAAAACGGCAGACTATTTCATTATTCTTTATTCCTTTTGCTGTACATAAAAAAATCGAATTCAATTCGTTTATTACTCCAGACCGCTGCGGTCCATATAAAAATAACACAAACAAATAAACATAAGCGAAAATAACACAATAAATACATAAAATACCTGATACGAAAATCAGATTCACAGTAGATCTCAACAAAGAGTTAAATACAGTAAACTAGAAGTCAAAAGTGAAGTGTAGAATTCAAGATAGCCCGTCACAAACAGTATCTGGGAGTCAAATAGTGGTTGTAATAGGATGTCATTGCACCTCGTCATGAGCAACCACAGATATTTTCTATGAAGTGCTTCGAAAGAGGGAATGTTCCCAGATACCATTTTGTGACGGACTCTCACATTTAAAAACACAGTGAATTACGCGATAAGCATTATTATATATATTAAGTTTTAACTTTTTCATAATTTTAATTATTGAAAAACAACCAGAGCTGACAGTTATAAATACTACAACAATACGTCCTAAATAAAAGATTTTTCACAGTAATGGAACAGTTGACAATTTTTTTCAAAATAGTATGGGCTATAAAATAAATTGATTTATACTGACGTTTCAAGTCAAGGTCATCTCTAAGATCATTGGATAGGAAAACACCAAGATGTTTAGTGGACGAAACATATGTCAATACAGAATTACAGAGTTTGATATCAGGTAAATTATTCAGCCTAAACTTTTTATTCTGGATACACATACAAACAGATTTTTTCGAGTTGTACAAGATGTCATGTTCAATAGAGTTTTTTCGCATATGTTAAGTAAACGTTGAAGGCCTATGGATGAAGGTGAAATGCAACACATTTCATCAGCATAAAAAATATGATTGATAATATTGTTATTTGCTACACATCCAATGGTCTCTTGATTCAGAGAGGTCATCCATGAAAACAGCATATAAATTTGGACTTAAGATACTGCCTTGCTTGGTACCATTATGGACAGAGAAAGAATCTGACACACTGTTACCCCATCTAACAAACATGGATTGATTACGATACATGTGTACAATCAGCGACAAAAATATTTTAGGGGTTCTTCTGTTGATCAATTTACGAAATAGAGTCCAATGATTAACTTTATCAAAAGCTTTAGTGGCATCCAAAAAAGCTGTAAAAACTGGTGATAGATAGGTAGCTAGCTGCTTTATTGTAAAAACGCACATGTCAGTCCCGTGACCAGGCTTGAAATCAAACTGGTTGTGAGATGCAGTTAAGTAAGACCCAATGTTATTGAAAAAGTGTTTTTCAAAAATCTTAGATAAGACAGAGTCTACTGCAACAGGCCTGTAGTTACTTGCACTACAAATGTCATCATTTTTGTTCTTAAATATAGGCTGAATAGAACTTGAAATTGAGGATGCTGGAATATAACTATGGTGCATACAGGTGGTAATGTCCAAACATAAAAGCACAGATAGAATTGGATGAGGATATGCCAAATGTTCCTTGGTTATCTCATCAGGACCAGGTGAGCAACCAGATTTAAGAAATAAAACAATACTTGCAAGTGCATTGACAGTGAGCAAATAATTTCTAAAACAGTTATCAACATCAGAATTCAAAAATCCTAACTCAAAATTTTTATCATTTCCATTGGGGACACTTTTAAAAATTTCTACAAATGATTTTTTCACATATTAGTAATTTCATTCTGCCCATTGGCATCCCCAACAAATTCGGATCATTTGTATTGTTAGCGTCTATTCCTTTCTATTATTTCGAACTGAACCCGATATTTATTTAGACAGAGAATATGCGCATGAACTGTCGATGACAATATAGTCAATGGAGACAGCCGGGATAGCTTATATGTAGGCATATGTAGTAAAATCGGAAACTGTAATGTTACAAGAGGCGTCCCGCTTTGAAGTCAAAAAATTATGGTAACCCTACCCATATTGTTTCTTCGTCTGTTGCATAAAAGCCTATTCACGTACGAGAACATTCTAATCCTCTCTGAATGTTGTCTCCTATATAAACAAGTAAGTCATTTGCGTTCGGTAGCGATACTAGTTTTGTCAGCGAGTCATATCAACAAGGCTAACCCATTCCAACTAACGGTAATGAACATCAGTACTATAGTAACCTAGCTGTAATCAACTACGTACAAGGTCCGAATGCTTCGAAACCAATTATTGACAACAAGGCAACAGTGATTTTGATGAGTCAACTCATTCATTGTGTATCAAAACTAGAGCAGACTATTAATATATTTTTGATACTGTTATTAACCCAGGAGTTAAGTATTATTGCAAGTGACGGAATAAATGATGTGGGTCGATGTAGCACAAATTAAGAAGACTGGGATGAAATTTGTGGAAGAGAATTCGTGAATTCAGCAATCGTGAGAAGTTATCTACCAGACATCGAAAATACCTGCACGAGATAAGAGCTTACAACATTTTAAAATAATGAAGTATACAGTATATATTACTTACTGCAGCGATTCCCAAACTATGGGTCGCGACCCACTGGTGGGTCACAAAAGGAATCTTAGTGGGTCGTCAAAAAATGTAAAAAGCTTTGATTAACTATACTGGTTATTAGCATGGGTGGCGACTCGAAAACGTAAATCTTCAAACAAACAAAAGAAAAAATTCAATTTAAATTCTAATCTGTGAAAGTTTCTATTTTACGATCTTATCGAAGCAACAAAAATTTGCTACACAAAGAACGACCATGTGGCTTTTTACGCATAGCAGTTTTGTACACTGTAAGCACTTCTTACCGTGTTTCCCCGAAATTTAGACAGGATATAGATTTATTTTTCTTTTGAAGAAGAACACTATGTTTTTTTTTCGGAAGAGGTCTTTTGTGTTCATTTATCAAAAATAACATTGTAGAAAACGAGATGGGTCGCCATAAGCTGTAGTAATAAATAGTGGGTCCCAATTCTAAAAAGTTTGGGAACCACTGACTGCATCAAGTAATACATAACAAACGTATTACTTATCTTTAAATTTTTTACTCGGTAATATGGTGTAAAGGGGTAAGCCTTTGGGCTCCTCCGGGTGCCAATATAACAGTCATTAACTGCCATAAGTCCATATATTTGAAGTTGCACAATTATTGTAAGTAACAAGTACATTCATAACATTTATAAACGAGCAACGGCGTAAAGCGGACCAATCAAGTAACAAAGTCATTTAATGTGCCTTTTGTGCATTTACGTCATAGCTTGTTGTTTTTAACACGGACTAGATTTGTGATTATGATGTCATAATTGTTTTCTAGTAATTGATCTTTGCTTTTACCTGCCTACGTGCTTCTTATTGCACCCTTGTGTTTGAAGTGTCTAGCGTTAAGCTGCGTTATGCAGACTTCTGACTTTGCCGTAAAATAAACTGTAATATCACAAGCATAATAATTTGAGAAAAATGGTTACTATTTTATTGTTGTCGTTAAATCAGAATTGGAGCATGGCGTGCACAAAATATCCATCAACTTATTGAAAATGCTGCAAAAGACCTAAAGATTGAAGCGATTTATGGCTCTCGAATGGTTGTGATAAAAGCTTACACATGCCAAAATATTTAAACAATACATGCCAATGAATACATGCAAGTGTGTGCAAAATCGATGAAAAAATGATATGGGAACAATACTTCAAATTCTTTCTTCAATACACGTTTCTTCAATTATTGGAATTGTTCGGAGAACAAGCTCGATGACCAGATATTTGAGATAGCTCATCTACATTATAATTACAAACCTGGATTGAAATGTTCCGATGATTCGTCTGCAAAACATAAAAGAGAAATAAGCTGTCATTTTGTTACGACAGAGAAATGGTCGAAACACTTAGCAAATATGTTCATCTTCCAAACAAATTGTGATGTTAAAAATCCACATATTTCTATAAAGTGTTCAAATTTATATATATAGTCTACTATATAAATATGTATTGTAACTGCTGTCTATTGGTCCAGAGCCAGAGTTGTTAACAGACTCGTCTTGTTGCATACAGGCGCAGAAATACATGTACGAGTCAGTCTTGTTAACCAATAATCAGCAAAACTCTTCAGACTCCACTATACTTGTTAAAAAATAGTCGCTTTTTAGTCAATTTCACATGATGATTTTAATATATCGATTACCACCTTTTGATGATAAATGTCTTGTTCAACTGCAACTCGCAAAATTGCATACTGTCGTTTACTATCCTTCATCTTATTATCCAACTTCCTGTGTAAAATCGCAGTTTAAAATTTATTTCAATAATTTTGTTCTTACACTAATTTACTCAAGGTAAAGAGTAATACAAAATGGGATCGCATTGAAACCAGCACAGATTGTCACTGAATTTGTGACTGAATGCAAAAATTAATTTGAAGGAAAATATCTGAGAACAAAAAAAGCAAATTATAACGACATTACGTAAACGCGCACTTGCAAGAATCAATTGATATAAAGCTCGTGTGGTGGCGCAATTTTCACTCTAAAATTTGGGTTGAAGCTATGAATTTTCACTTATTCAAAAGTTTTTTGTCTAGAAATTAAGGCAAATAGCTATTTTTTCCCGATAATCACAGCACCAACAAAAATTTTGCAAAACTATCCTCTGATCCACTTTAAGTATTAAAATTGCAAACGACCATACAGAAGAATTCAAAACTCTGCAGTTGCTGTAAAAAATTGAGATTTCCTTCTTTCGTTTATTTTAGACTGAATTAGTAGATTCGTTCAATAATTTCTTAATTTAGGGAGCAACTGATCCTTGAATTACGACAGAGATCGGTGATTGTACTTGGACTTTTTATGTCATATGAGAATATGATGTAAAGAGGCATATATGTAGATTGGGGTAATATTTTGCAATGATCGACTAAGCAAATTTGTATACATTTTGTATAAATGCGAAAAAATACAAAAAGTTGAAATTTCGGAAAGTATTGTTTGAATAAATAAATAGCATGACAATTAAAATGAATTGTAAAATGAATTATTTTATTACCTCATTATCTTTTTCGTGTTCTAAATCTAAAGTGCCCAAAAGCGAAAATATTAATCACTTCGAAAAATTGTGATACAGTTTGACACGCCGTACTGCTGCACAAAATTCGATTCGATTTCACACAAGATTTCGCAACAAGTATGGTAATACGATAGCCATGACAATAGTTAAAAATGAATATATATATCAATAGCAAACTTGGCATTGATCGGAAGAAGGAATAATGCAAAGTGATTTTTAATAGCTATATATATATAACATCAAGTATTGTAACATTGAAATTAGTTGAAAGGTTTATTGACTACAATTTATTCAAAATAGGGAAATATTTACGAAGTTTTTCCACCATTCGCTTTTCAACCAAAACAAAATGACAACTAATTTCACTTTCATCTTCTGCAGAAGAATCTTCACAACATTTTAGTCCCGGTTTAAAATTGTAATGCAAATGAGCTAGTTCAACTCTAAAATCAGAGATGGCTTTTTTCTCCAGGTTAATCCAATAAAAGAAGAATTGGTTCCTATGATCATTCCTTTTTTCTACTTCTTTAGAAAATAACTGTAGTGATTGGCTAAATCGGTTTGTCAAAATGCTTTGACCCTGATAAGCTTTGGGTACAACTATACGAGCTGGGTAAACAGCTTTCATATCAAAATCCTTCGCAGCTTCTTGGATAATATGATGAATATTTTCTTCCCGCCATTTTTCCATTCTGAAATGACAGAAAATAACTGGCTGTACAAATTCCTTCAGTATTATCGCATATATATATATGTCTTTTCAAAATTCAATATATCAGGATACTAGTCATCATCATTATATCATGAGTCGCAAGTCATGTAACTATGTGCACATGAGTATGTCAATAGTTCAAGAAATACTCAGATTATGCATTTTTCATTCGGCAAATACGAACTCATGACACGTGATAATATTAAATTTTCAACACAGAACTAAATGCTCTACTGTTCTGTTTCTAGTTTGGGTATCGGAATGCCCGCATCCTTGAAGTACTAATAATTTGATCAAGTTTGTAACAGGTCTAATTCAGAATACAATTGAAGAAATAAACAATAGCCTTCTAGCAAATTCTTACATCTTTAGGTACTGTAAACTTTAAGTTGATTAATTCATAAGTTTGGACGGAAAGCAATTTTATGACAATAGCAACAATCCAACAACAAGAACTTAGCAAAAAGATTCATACATGCAGGGTCGGATCATGCCCATTTTGTGCCCTACGCACTTAAGATTTTGGTGCCCCCAAATGTGTCATTCAAAATATTTATACTTGATTTGAAACCAGGGGTGGCTAACACATCGATCGCGATTGACCTCCACGTTTCGAGTAGACGATCGCGTCTGATGTTGAGCGAATTTGAAGTTATACCTCTAAAAATTGATTTGAAATAGTTCCATACAGCTCCTATTCTATTTTTTCAAACATATCATACATTACTGTAGCCTGCTTGCTCAACATATGATATACACATACATTATTTGAGTCTGCACAAGCCCCATGGGGCATTTTATTGCGTAACAAATGCAAGTTTCGCTGCTGCCAAGGTTAAAGATTGAATGTACCGAATCTCGGGTGTCTTGGCGGTGTTGACTGACAAACGATCCCACAATACCTTTTGCAGTATGCAAAAGTTATTATTTCACTCCAAGAATAGTATGATAAATTGTATTCGCAACGGTAGCAGTGGCATCAAAATGTCAAATTCCAAGCGATGGAGGAATCGAATTTGGAACAAATCATAATATACTGAAATTGTAGCAGTCGTATAACATTTAGGGTTATAGAAAATATATATTTTTCGCTGTTAAGATATTACGTGGATACTTGGCAAGGTTTTTTGATGAAATATCAACACCTTAACGTGACTAAATTATGACTAGAAAATTACGCGGGCCCTAAATCTGAGTTGTATGATTTGAATAAATCTTGAATAAATCATGAAATATTTACTCAGGTACAATTATATAATCAAATTGACAAAATAAATGGAATGTGAAAAATATGAATTTTTTGTGGCGATTTCATTAAAAAAGCACAGAGCCGAACTTATTGGCCGCGATGAAATTTTTTGTACGCGTGTGTGCAGTTGTCCGCATATTCAGTACTCATTCGTTTTTGTGAATTCCCTTATTACCGATCAGTCGATCGCGAGCTATTTTGAAGATTTTGGTCGAAAGCAGGTTGGCCACCCCTGCAATTAACCATCAAAATTATTTACAACCAGTAAAAAAGCTTTCACCAACATTTTTAGGTTTTCTTACAATTTTGTAAAAAGCAATGGCCAACTACGTGAAACTAGGTTTTATTCAACTGGTGTGACAATATATGGTTTTAATATATTCTGGGAGAGTGTGGCGATGACAATTCATGCGTCCAGTTAACGTGAATCGAAATAGCAAATGATTCGAGTCACAACTGCAGCTTAAAATATTATCGGTGCCAAAATCTCCTGACTTCGTTGACCACTAAATCGCGGAACTGCCACATCCTGCTGCGTCATTCATAGTTTTGGGTGACCGTACATTTGAACTCATGTGTATATCCGCGGGTTCAATCTATATGCGGGTGCTAAAACCCATGGGTTAGGGTTAGTATGGGTTCAAATATCCCCAAAATTCCATAGGTTCTATAGTATGCAAGTGCAATTGTCGTGGGTTCAAATGTACGTGTGTTCGAATGTACGGGAACCATAATTTTGATAATTTCGTCACACGAAACTTCGGATTGAAAATGTACTCAATGGAAGCCCCAGAATTTTTTTGAAATGAATATCCTAGTTCTAGCACCAACAACAATCTTTAACCAAAAATCAATTGGTCCAATAGTTGAAAAGTAAAGCGATTTTTTCAAAACAAAAATGCAATAACAAGGAGTATACTAAAAAAAGCAACAACAACATTTTACCGAAACAATTCACAGATATCCCTTTTCTTGTCCAATTAGTAGGTTTCAGTGGTAATTACTAATTGCAGGCCAAATTATGATTATGTTACATGATATTTTGAAGATAGTTCGCAAACCCATAAGCAATAATAGTAGAAGTTAACATGATACTTGAAGATGAAAATAAGCGAACATTTTGAAGTCTGAGTCGTCAGACCAACTCTTAAATTTTGTTAAACACTGATGCACTATCGAAAACACTGCTATAAAAATCTCTGTGGTGCCTCCCGTTGCTTAGTGCCCTAAGCGCGTGCTTATGGTTGATCCATCGCTGCATACATGTCACAAATAAGATTGAATAATAGAAATCTATAGGAAAATGTATCATATTTAGCGTTTTTTACACTATAGATATAACATTTGTGCTTATTGAAATGATGTATATATTATATGTACATGGTAATGACTACTGACTTTAATAATCGAGTGGTTCCATCTTCATCAACATTAATCATTCTCGTAATATTCGATTTCCGTGGAATAAAATCATAAATAGTCAACCAGGCTCCAACAATTCTTGATCTGGATTTTTGTATGCCGTAAGCGTTTGTAAAATTTTCACGTGTCTTTACTGAAATCAGTATTGCATGGTCATCTGAGTAACGGGCCTGCAAAGATAAGTAAATTGATATTGAACAAGCAACGATTTGGGAAATCTTATTTATGTTTTACCTCATAAAGGTATCGAAAAAATAGGGGCATCAAATGTTTTCTTTTTTCAGTGTCTGGTAAATATCTTCTTGCGATTGCTGAATCCACAAATTCCCTTCCGCAAATATCAATAACTTCATCCCAGTCCTCTTTACTTTGTGAAACTTCCAGCCACATTATACAATATATACTTATTTTTATTATTATTATTCTAAATAATTTCAAAACTTCATTACAAATATTAACCAAAGTATCAAAATTAGATGCAATCTCTTTTTTTCAAGGATGACGTGTTGTTTTCCCGTTGACCGTTTTAACCCTTTTATTCAAGACTCGAAAAAATTATTTTTTTTATGGAAATGAGGTATTTACGATGCCGATAGCATATATACAAAAATATTGACGTCAACGTCGAGTTCTGAGACGTTGTTCGGCAACAACATTTTGAAAGAAAGGTGATGATTGAATTTCTTGAAACCCCCATTACTGCAATGAAACTACTAATAATGAACACCAACCTTAATCAACTTTACAACAAAATGGGCTATATGTTCTCTGAGTCCCGAAAAAAGCACATTTTCCCAGTTTATGTAAAAACATTTCAAACCAATTTTTTCTCTTTTCCGATCATGAATGTTTGCTATATATACTTGTCCACACAGCGGGCAAAATCCGCTTCTACAGATTTTTTTTATTGAAAGAAAATGTCCAAATATATTTATAATACATTAACATCGCCCATGTAAATATATTCAGATACTGATCTTTACTGTGGCCCATATATATGTGTGTGTGTGTGTGTTAAAATAGGCTCATATGAAACTATTGGTTTTGCGTGTCAATATACGAATCCTCTTCTTAGTTGCCTCACAGATTTATCATAATTGCATAACCATTTGTTCGCAATTAGAGCTGGGCATTTTCAGAATTGAATGAATATTTTTTGAATCTCGATAATTTGAAAGAATGGTAGTTGAATGCGACTTTTTATTGAATTACTGAAAACATACACTCCATCACTCAGACAGTTGGTTTTGTGTTCACACCGAATAAGAAACCTGTTTCATCAATAAATCACTTGCATATCAGTTTGTATTGTAAAAAATATGCCTCAACAAAAAAATATCTGCTCTAGATCTTTAGTGAACAAAAAAAGATGGCGGCGATTCGAAATTTTCGCCCGGACCGATTCCCAAAAATTACTATTCGATTTAAAATTCCCAACTCTATTCACATTTGGCAACGTTGAAAATTGAGTGCATAGCAAGATTTATCATCAATATAATATATATTTTCATTTTCCAACTCCAAGAGTTTTATGCAATTTCACCCACTCCAAATTTTTTCAAATATTCAAACTAAAACATAAGTTGACTTTCCGTTCTGAATACAATTTAGAGTGTTCTGCAAGATGAGATATTCAATTATCATCAAAAACAGCTTTAAAATAGCGGATTTGGAAAGGGCCAATTCAAAAGTTGCGTATAACATAAAACTAGGGGAGTGTCTAGGTGGGGGCCATGGGGGCAGTAGCCCTGGGAAGCACCGATTTAGGGGTGAGTTTGTTTCTAAGTTTGATGATTGAAATAATATTAATACAAATATTCCACTCTTACTTGACCACTGATTGATTTATACTCATGTATAACAACATTTATAATTTGTTTATCCATCTTATCATTTTTGAGGTTAAGTATGAGAGACAGTATTATGAGAAACTCGCCCCGGGTAGCAGAAAAGTTTGACACGTCCCTGCATGTAACGTAACTTTCTGGCGCATTCGAATTCCAGCACGTATTTTAATATAATGCTTTCATTATCTGTCTTGGTGAATGCAAGATACAAGACCCATTTTCTGATTTTCAATAAATGACGACCGCGATCGACTAAAATCTTTAAAGTGGTAATAAGGTCCCACACAAAAATGAATGGGCACTGAATGTGCAGATAACTGCACACCCGCATACAAAAAATTCCATCTTTGCCAATGAAAAGGCTATGTGGGCACATTATTATTAAAATCGACACAAAATTTGTAATTTCCATGTTCTTTTTAAATTGTTGATTGATTTAATTGTATCCGGAGTAAATGTTGCATTATTTATTAAGGATTTATTAAAATCATTTAAATCAATTCAGATAAAGGGCGTGCCCAATTTTTAGTCGTAAGTGTTGAAAATTCTTCAAGAAACTTTGCCAAGTATAATCCAAACAGCAAAAATAAATATTCTCAAACCATGAATATTCCATGACTGCTCGAAATTCAGTATCCAATTTATAATTTCCTCCAAACGCGATTCTTCGCTTGCTTAGAATTAGAACAAATGAGCATTTTGATGCCTCTGCTACCATTGCGAATAAAATTTATCACACTACTCTTGCATTACATTTGCATATTGCGGAAGTGATCGTACGATCGTTTGTCAGTCTATCTAGAACTCTTGACTTCATTTTTAAACCCTGGCAGAGGAAAAACTGGCATTTGTTACGTAGTAATATGCTTTATCGGGCTTCCCCAGACTCAAATACGGTGTGTCAGCGGTTCCAAAACGTTTTGTTCATGCGGAGCCAAATTATCACGGAAAAAACTCACGGCGCACTTATACGAAAAAATGCTGCTTTTCAAATAAAACTCAATTTTGTTATCGCCAATATGTACTTTATGCATTATAAAGTTTGTAAACACGTAGGCATAAGGAATAAAAGCAAAAGGTAAACTCTTCTTCCTCATCTATGCTCTATTTTCCTTCGAAATGCTGGAAAAATCACCCATATTCGCTAAACTGGGTTCAGTAGGTATATAAACTGCAGCTCACGAAACTGCATCAAGTAGTTACTCCCTCTATTGTTACTTAACAATAGAGGCAGACACTACGTAACAGGAAGTAAACAACAATAGAGGCAGACAGACACTACGTAACAGACAGTAAACGACATATAAAAGTAGAATAGATTTATTGATCTATATACAGCATTTAAAATAAGAAACATTTATGATAAATACAATATCTAAAATATTCTGGTAATTATTGCAGCGCACCTAGCAACTCGTCACGGTGCACCCTTTGGGAACCGCTGCTTTATGTGTATATTGTATTTTGCGCATGTCAAATACTGTATTCTTCCTGTTGTAAAACACACAACTGGTTCGAAGCAGTTTTTGGGGGCATTTCAATAAAATTCACTCAACATTAGACGCGATCGACTGTTTGAGACGTGGCGGTCGACCAGTCGATCGCGATCGACGTGTTGGCGACCCCTGAGCTAGCGTATGTGGATCTGTTCGTTACTTCTCGAAACGGGATATTGCGATTTATTTTTCATTTGAACGTGGAATTCTGCAAGAAAATTCAATCCACGAAGAAGGAGTTTGAAATGGACGTTATCGTCGTAATTCGCATTCATATTAGTATATATCTCCTTATTAAAACTGTCATTGAATCCGTGAAAAGAGTATCAATTCTGACTTTATAACCGGATGATTTCAATACGTTTTTCACAATTTATAAAAAAGTTTGGACGGGTCTGCTTGTAACTTTCAACTTGCATACTGAAATCGAAGAAAATACGTTTGGACCGAAGTCGGTTGGGTAGGACTCGTATTTGTACTGGATTACGTTGGTTGTCACATTTCTTTCATTACTGGATCACATATCTCTAGTCTGGATGAAACATTCTTGAAGGAAATAATTTCCTTAGTTAATTCGACTATCTCTCTCAATCTGTCTGTCATATTTTATTTCTTAGTAACTGCGGAATTCCCTCACAACTGGTGCTTTCTGCCGCACCTGTTCATCAAGCGTGATCGTGAACACCTATACTGTGATTGAATCGCACCGATATTCAGCGTCAGAATACATAATTATACATACATATTAAATGATGTAGGTGAAAGTTTCACAGAGTAAAAAAGAATGGGATGAATTTTTCGAAATTTGTGGAAGAGAATTTATTGATTCGGCAATGGCAAAAAAGATATTTATCAGACAACTATAGAAGAAAACTTTCATACCGTTATATTTCAAATACCTGTACGAAGTAAGATATTGTAACATTGTAAAAAAATATTTACGAATATTTTCACTTTGGCAATGTATTACTTCTATTCGCATAGTCTCGCTATTCGTTTGGTCAAGGATTGCTGGTTTTGGTGAAAAAACTAATGGAAATAACAAATCAAAAAACGTGGCGGGGCTTATTCGAAACGGATCGCGCGGTACCCAGTTATACCAGTAAAGATAGGGATTTTAACCGACAAATAAAATTTGGTTAGAAAATAAATTCGTCTTTGCATTCTATTACCGCTCAACTTAGTAAAAAGCATCACAATCTCAGTAACTTTATTTCAAGAGTATAGCGTATATAGAATAAACACGTTGATCCATAAATGATTGTAATTTATATCGGTTAAAATTAATAACTTAGTCAGAAAATCAGCGCTGGCTTATAGAAGAGCGGGATCCACCGTTATCGCATATGTTGTGGTAGCCTGAGCCAGCCCTTGTTCAGATGCACGCATGTATAATAAATACATTAAGACGTTCTGTAATCTGAAATCAAAACGCAGAAAAAGCTATTTTTGTTCTAAGATGCATATTTAACAGTGAACTCAGAATATGTTGATTTATATTAATTGGAAATACACAATTATAAATGGACTAGATGTCGACGCAAACAAAGTAAAGTTACTATTCATGTCAGAGGATAACAATCCACAGTTGAGTGGTTGAGAACTGAGGTGATTGCGATGCAAAAAGCATGTGCCGGATGCTGCTATCAAACAAATGTATATTATGTATTGTTCAGGTTACCAATGTTACGTCCGGAAATAAAAGAGGTGTTTGCAAAAATACCTCGTCATTTCGAAGAGCTTAATAACTCTATAGCGGAAACTTTATCCGCAAAGGCGAGAAAATTTCCATCGTTTTCCTTGGCGCTTGACGGAAGCACTGACATCAAGGTTACTGCCCAGTTGGCGATCTTCTTGCGGGGAATTAATAATGATTTTGAAATAACCGCAGAGCTCGTTTTTTTGTCAGCCATTGTTTTTATTAAGGGTACGACTAAGGGCATTGGTCTGTTGGGAGCTGTGATGAAAAAGATCAAGCGTCTTGGTTTGTCTTTGACGAAACTTTCGGAAACAACTACTGATGGCGCCCCATCAATGGTTGGGAAACAACAGTTTTATTAATATGATATTTGTGAAAGTTTGGTGTGCTGTTTGTTTTTTCATTAACCTGTAGTCAGTATAGCAAAACTAGAACATAATGTCATGTTAAGTGGCCCGCGCAATTATTAGTAAACTACATGTGGCACTTCGGTCAAAAAGGTTGGACGACCCTGTCCTACACGAAGATGCGCTTCACAAAACGAGAACTTGATAAAATAGAAACAGTTTTCCCATGATTTAAAACAAAATTTGAAAAAATAAAAGAAATAGCCTTGTGATGACTAATCAAAAATATATATATAACACGTATTTAGGAATTAAGAATTGGATCGGCATAGGAAATAATGAAACGGGTCTTTCAAGACGAAAAATATATTTGGCATGAATAACATAAAGTGCAATTACTTCTGCTACTGGTAAATGAGCAAACATAACACTGATATTACTTTGAAACGTTTACAAAATGGCAACTACAATTCGTTTAAAATAGGAAAATATTTGCGTAGTTTTTCCATGATTTGCTTTTCAACCAAAACAAAGCGTCAACTAATTTCACTTTCATCTACTGCAGAAGACTCCTCACAACATATTAGTTCCGGTTTCAAATTGAAGCAAAAAAAGAGCCAGTTCAATCCTGAAATCAGTGATGGCTTTTTCTCCCAGCTGATCCCATAGAAAAAGATGTTGTTTCTATTGTCATTCACATGTAGCTCTTCGTGTGGATGCTTCATTTATTTCAATGAGAAATTTACTGTGTTTATACAGGTCGGGCGTTGTTTGACTTGACAATGATTACCATTTGAATTTATGATCATTTCGTCGTGGGTAATAGTTACCTAGCCATTTTCTCGCTGCTTTATTTCAGGCAGAGCGGGACGGGTGTACCGTAAATCTACGACCAGAAACAGCAGAGTTTGTATTTGTTCAAATTATAGATTTCTTAGCTAATTGCAGGGAATCTTACTTACGCGGTAATACTGCAATACCGGTACAAGACAGAGGAAGTACGGTATCGTTTTCACGCGCGAGGTTGGTAGACTAAAATTCCTGTAACGAGCAGCGCTGTAACCAGCGCCATTCCTAATGCGACCTCACTGCTCGGAATGCGCGGTTCGTTAGGAGCCTTTTGGATTGAGAACAATAGATTGAGAGTAATCATTGATAATATCGTAACATCGCTATGTGGATGGAAATAACAGTGACAGCACATTTGAACCCATACATTTGCACCCGTATATCCGCGGGTTCAATCTATATGCGGGTGCTAAAATCCAAAGGTTAGGGTTAGTATGGGTTCAAATATCCGTAGGTGCAAATTTCCCTAGGTGCAATAGTATGCAGGTGCAATTGTCGTGGGAGGTGCTATATACACCTCAATGGTTGATCAGAGCAAAATGGATGTTTGACTTTGACCCTCAAATATTATTTGTCATTCATTTTGATAGTGTTTTTGCGACCTTATTTACTGTTCAGTACATCCACGTAAAATGATTAGGTAAAAATACGTCGAATAAGAGCAAAACGGATGTTTGATCTTAGACCCCCTAACTTTATTTCTATGCTTTGTCATTTATTTTGAGAGTGTTTTTTGCGATTTGGTGGTTAAACACTGATTAAAGATTTTTGCCAGTGAAATCATGTTACCAATGCCAAATATGCCCAAACGGCTTTCAGTGACATCGCATCCCCAGTTGCAACAAAAACCACGTAGCTTTGCACTCGAAAATTATACGAACCTAATTGTCAAATATACCTTCTATAGAAAAGTATCAAGACGTGTTTCACGGGTAGTCGCAACCTGAGCATATTTTTTGGAGAGCGTCACAATGCAAAGAACCACTGGATTAGTCAGTTACATGGACCTGATAGCAGGAGATGCCGTAACTGACTATCGTCGGGAAGGAGTATAGCAACCTTTTCGCACATAATTATTCTCACGGGATTCATGTCATTCAACACGATGCGCCACACCACCAAGCAATTAGGAAATAAGGTTTTTTTTGCTACGCATTTTTCGATCAGGCCAAATCTTGCAATCTAGTGTACAATTGTCGAGCTACAATTTGTTGCCATCTTTTTATTACTGGATCATTGAATTAAACGCCATTTTAACCGGTTTTCATTAGTGAGCAATTCCAATTTTCGGCGTGCAAAATTGACTCCGCGCGCGTCCATTTTTGCGGAGCGCTAGCGCCCTCGGGCGTGCATCTGCCATGGAATCCAGTCTGCTATAGCTAACTCTGTAAGTGACCTGTCTCACCTGTACCCACTACCGTACCGGTATGTCTCTTTTTGCTCGCATTTTGTTGTCTTCTCAGTATTTAAAACTGTACGGTACCTTGAAGAAAATATCCTATTCACAAAGCGATTATCTTTCTCTTGTGGTTGTGCAAAATGAATATAAGACCAGAAACGTACAGAAAGCTAATGCTGTGGAAGTTGCAAGGTTATTTGACATCGAAATGAAGAAAAGGGTGGGTAAAGAATACAAACTCTTAAATACAACATCATCATCATTGATACATTGAAAGGACCAAAAAAAATGTTTCAAAAAATTGGGAGATATGAAGTGGCTCATTTGCATTATAATTTCAAGCCAGGATTAAAATGTTGCGAAGATGAAAGTGATGTTAGCTGTTATTTTATTTACAGTGATAAAAGACATGTTGAAAAGCTTCGCAAATATTTCCCTATGGGATCTTTATTGTAAATTTGCTGCTGTAATTTTCCTACATGTGCTATTTTATCAAAATGTATTGTGGTTATGTGTGAAGACTATCAAGTATTTTAAATATCGATAATCACGACCTGAATATATCATTTCAATGAAATATGCAATTTGAAGTTCTTAGACTGGTTAATTTTTTATGATTTGTTTTTTACTTCCAACTGTCGTTTGTACAAACTGTAGCACTGGTAGACTTGAGTGCTTAATTCTTGTTAGATACGAAGTGGACTTATGTATCTTCGTTATTATTGTTCTTTTTGGTATTTTCCTTCTTGTTGTTATGAAAAAATCGCTTTTCTTATTGTCCAATTGCTTTGAAATTTTCAATGGTTCAAGAATGTATTTTTTGCTAGAAGGCAATTAATTTTATTTGTTTCACTACTTTTTTGTGGGCTCCAATGTGATATATTTTTCATATCAAAATTTTGTGCGATGACCTCATTTAAATTATGAAAAAATATTTGTAGCGGTTCTTCGACCTCTCTCTTGCTATGCGAAAGTTTGAAGTTTTTTTAGGGTATCGTTACCGTAAAAGACAAGGTACACTACTGCTACATTTAACCAATAAGAATACCCCAAACAGAGTCCCGGAGTATTTTGACATGTTACGAAGCGTCAGGAAGGACGCCCGTCATTTTGATCAGCCCAATGCGATTTACAATGTTGATGAAACTGAGGTAGAAAGTGTCACAATTGAGCCTTGATGCTCTTTTGCAAATTTTAGTATATATAACTTCATTGAAATTTTAGGTAGCTTCTAAAGAATTTTTCAGGCAAGGCCAGCAAAGCAGAGAACCCGACGGTAACACTGTCAGCTGTTGCAGAAACAGCGCTATCTGGCTGGAAAGCTCCAGCTCACAGAAAGAAAAAAGAAACGTAAGAATGAACGACGATGAGGGTATTGTTTGAGCAACTATTGTATTGTCTGCAACGGCGATTGTTAGGACGAATATGGTAACGGGGTGAGTTTCAGGAATCCCGAAAGTGGTTTCATGATATTTGCTCCGTTGTTAATTAATGGAAGAAACATTGTGTCATTTCACTGTGACGTCTGCTTTGCTGAACCTACTCTGTATACACATATATTCTTTCCCGTGCTAAATTTTATGACTTTAACTGTTTCGTTCTCTATTTATTCTTCACGCAATCACACGAGTTCTTTCGTTGTTATGATTGGGATTTGTGCAATACTGCAAGCGAAACAACATTTACTGCTTTAACTTTATGGGCTATGCTATGATTGTCAGCTGCTCAATTCTACGGGGTAAGATGAACACAAAGTGAATTTTTTATTAGACCAGTATTCTTTTAAATATATCGTTTATTTTGATATTCTGAGAAGAAACCGAACACATTTTCAGTATTTTGATAAGATTCTATTACCAGCAGGTAAGTGTCTGACATATTCGATCATATGTCCATCTTCCCCAAGTTTTAGGGATATTTGACTATTTTATATATTTTTCACTAATCCGACACTAGATGGCTTTGTAATTACAGAGAGGTTTTGCGTGATAGGCATGTCAGTTACATTGAGATGAAAACGTGCTACAGGAAGCAAGTCGAATCTGTTTTATGGATGCGTCAATTGCGTAGCCGGATGTCACGTGATTATAGCTCCCACAACATAATGTCACGAACTATGATTCTTACGCACTGGTATAAATATTCAAAAAGTTAATGAGATTAACCTGTTATTTTACAGAGACGATATAGGCAATGATCTTAAAATGCACGCCAATTCTCGCCAAATTTATGTTGGGTAACTTCTGCACTGGAAAGACACTTGTCACAAAATAGAAAAACCACAAATAAAAAAATAAATATGACGAAAAACTAATTATCATGGGCGTCATCGCAAAGTCAATCGCTTTGAAATATCTCATTCGTAGCCCCGGAAACTATATTGAACAAAACGCTGCATCAATAATAACTGAATGCCATGAATGCCACGAACAGAAAGAAAAATTCAGAAGTGGGAAGCTTGGATGAGAATGACATGACTCCGGCTGTGGAAGTCAGAATATGGAAATGTGATTTTATATACTTTTGGTCCCAATGAGGAAACAAAAATCATTAAAATTTGGAGTCACATGGTCCACTCATGATTCAAAAAAAGGATTTATTTGGTCCCGAAAAGCATTAAAAGCTGGGGATAGCACATGCCTAATAACGATTTCGATGCCCAAAGTGTGAAGGAAATAAAATTTATGTTCGTGGCGAAAAAAATCATGTGGGGTATATTTGGGTCGACGCGCGCACCAGGGTTATTGACAACAACAACTTTCGCTCGTATTTAATAAGACAAGTACAGTCTATCCTGCCAATACTTAACTAAGTACTCTACGATCAACAAAGCGTAGGCACATTTTACTAAAAAGCATTAACATTTTTAAGTATAGATATGTGATAAATATTAACATCCATTATTTTAAATGTGAGAAGATTTGTCATGAATTTGGATGCCATATTTTGTTAGTTCATTATAATATCATTCAAGCATTACTCAATGCCAGTGAAGTGACGTTGCGGATATGATGATACGTCATACTCAATTCACTCACATTTCAATCCTATGCAGCTCAAGAACGTTGAGCGTCAGCACGCAGGATGCGCTTACCTTTTTCGACTGACTGTTTACGTGATGTATCTTATCTCACGCTTATTTGCGCGAAAACTTCAAACCTTCGAGTTATCAAGCAATCACGCGAAAAGGTTGGAGGTATAATTCTGCAAAAGTTGGGGAATCACTTGGTCGAACGGGATAGGAAAACAGAAATGTTACAATGAACCCACTAAATATTTTGGCAAGAAGAGAAGAGTGTTGGCAAGGTGTGGATATAAGAAATGCGCGGTAGTAGACATGAGGTTATGATAGTTAATCTATTACCACGCATTAATCACAAACCTTCTGCATATAAATCGATCTGACTCGTGCCTAAAAATTACTCAACTATGCGTGCAAGCTAACATTTGAGCATATTTGCTGAATGATATTCGAATTCAAATGTTTTAACTATGAGTTAGACCGACTCACACTGGAGTCTGTTATGTTATTTTTAAATTGGAAATCACTAGCTTTGTATTATTAAGCTGAGATTGGTGAATTTTTCTGGAAGTAGGCTACGTTGCCCGTCAAAATTGCTAAGTGTAAGAAAAAGGAATGATAAATCATCAGAGATTTGTCGATCAAGTTGTTTTCGGTTTGGTTTGTAGACAAAAGGTTCTATCGAAAACTGTCCTTCGATCGAATCATTTCATTGCAGTTATAATGCTTTCGAAATGACGTTTAGTTGTGATATTTGATAGCTCGTTGCAAATTTCATTCCCGGAAATTGAGTCAACTGCTGAATTTCGCATGGATTTCGTGCCCGATTGAAAATAATAACAGTATGGTCTGGTGGTGTTATTTAGTAATAAATACTAGGGAAGTAGCTAGCGCTTATTATTTGATATGAGTCAGAGCAAAGTAGAAATAGAATTGTAACACGACAAGCAAATTTCATTATCACGTTCATCTACGCAAGGATTTAGACAAACTAGGTTCTGAAGTCTTCGTTCATTCGACTTCTGTATTGAAAAACGCACGGTTTGTAATCTACTTCAAAATTGATGATTATTCTTGGTATATATATATGTCCCACTACATATAAGCACGTTCGAAAGAGATCATCACTTGTGAGATGAAACCCCGGTCGTGACTTCTTTATATACAAGCCTACTTTCTGTGAACAAAATTGTTCAAGTCAAGGAAGCATTGAATCGAAAGCAAGCCTGTATATACTGTAGTCACTTCAATTCTGGGAAAACCAAATTAACTCAATACGTATGAAAATAATGAAAAACAAAATTAAATAAGTGGTCACAATACTAGTGATATGGCAAGTATATATTACGAGTTTGTTGAACAGTAAATGCAGGAAAAACAGTATGCGCGAATACGACCAAGAGAGTTTCTATAGAAAATAGAATTTCAAACAGTATTCAGTTTTGAGAGAATATATTAACCCGTAAATTACCTTAGCAAAGAGAGCTGCCAAAATTAATATTACCTCTCAAATTCAGATCGTGCGTTATGTTTATTACGTCCTAAACTAAAATGTACTTCTCCTTTCGAATTATTTTGGTGATATTTGCTCTTCCTCTCAACCTATATGTACATTGTCTACAACCAGACGAACGATGTGAAAAAATTACGAAATGTAAGTAGCATAAGCTGATGAAGAAGCACTTTTCAGAACTTTGATCATTCATTTGTATTTCTGCAAAGTTAATTGCTTGCGTAAACTTCAAATTTTGGTAGATTGATCACTCTTCGGTAAAAAGCAAAAAAATATTTTCTATGCAAGCGCTTGATAATGCTGTGTATGCACCACATGAGCATTTCATATTCCAAAATCACACCTTCGAGGGTTGACGTCATTGAAATTTTACTTTTAGTTAATATAAAAAAAAATTAGGACCTATTTCTGGCTTTTCCCATCTATTGCGCACATTTAAAATGGTGTATGCTACGCACATGTCATCGTTTTTTATTCAACTTCTCAAAAAACAACTTTGGTAGTTATTGCAGTGCTGCATATCCTATCAATATCATATTATGTATAACGAATTGTTTGGTTGTTGGATAACTTATCCTTTTTTCAGCGACAAAAAATAATAATACAACTTTTACATTATAGCTCATCACAAAGCATGTGAGCTGTTTGATTATACTGAGGATCGTACTCTCTCTTGTTCTGCAACTGACGGCGTCATCACAGAAAAATCACAATGTCTGGGCAACGGATGTTGTTGGCATAATAACACTTGCTTCAAAAAACCTGGTTTGTGGTTATTAAATTAGCTGTATTTATATAAATGTTACAGCAAATGCCAATCACCGTACTGGTGCAGAGGTACGGTTTCACGAATACTCTATACTCGCCAAGTTAGTAACTCAGAAGATTATGGTCGATAGTCTGATGACACAAGTTGGGGAGTATATTATCCAGCATAAACTCACGATTTAGTTAAATGTAGAAAAACGAAAACACGACAAACCTTAACAGCAGACCGACTAAAGATGAAACAATCTCATAATGGGTCACGTGACAGTGGTGCTCGGAGTCAGGGGTGAATAATAAAATCTACTCGGTTGGAAAATATATAAGTCGAAACCATGACTATGACTTCACACACTTTTGTATACGGCCGTAAGATAGTATTAACAAATAAAACAATAAAACTGGGTGGGATGTCATTTTTCATTTTCTTTCTTCCAAATGAGGCTGTTTGTCGTTTGGGCTATGAAAAATCACACTTCGTTTGATATTGCACTTCATCGTAATTTGTAACTTATTTTCAGTGAAATGCTATCTGGATTTTCGAAAAGAACGCTGCAACATACGAAGAGGAATATCAGCATCTGGAATTTATGAAGGTTATTCAATTAACGGAAGTCATTGCTTCATTGACAATCTTCAGTCCATTTTTGAATCTCTTTCAAATGTATTCGCGGGAGCAGTTTCACATTATGGAGTAAGAATCGTAGGAGAATACGGATGGAACAAATCCTGTGTATCTTGGATAGAGACTAATTCAACAGGATATTCTGATGGTAGTATAATGTATTTTGTTCCTTAAAATGACCATATCAAGTATTGTTAGCATTCAAGTCAACGTGTAAAAATTGTATTGATAATGATTCAGTTTTTGTCTATATTTCAAGTATCCGTATTATGATGTTGTTCCAATATATTGTCTTCTTCTCTATATCGTTTTTAACCAATTAACAGGTATTCAATTACTTAGAGGCTATTGATGTAAGTAAAACTTTAAGTTCCCTTCTAGGATTAAATGGATTGACGACTACTCAATTGTAGTTATCAACATATATATCTCTGTCGTGACTAAGATATCAATGAATAGGGTGTAGAAATAGTTAAAAATAAAAATCTGTTGGAAAAAGCTAGATGAAACGAAATTCAACAACTATTCAATTCTAGGAAACTGTACTGTTGAATTCCACGAAGGAAAATACGATCCATTGGATGGAATAATCAGATCAGACAAATGTGTGATAGAAGTTAGAAACAGATTTTACACATTTGATGTTGGTGTTTCGAATTCGTGTATTTGTCACATGGACGCTTGGCTCGAAAGTAAATCAGGTATATAGATGACAAATTTCCAACTTTTCCGAAATGTGCCGGAACCAACCAATGCGTTGTGCAAATGAGAATTGAAAGATAAGATTTCAGTATTGTCATAATGGGCAGAAATCATCACTAAACAAACAGTTATTATGCTACAATAAATAAAAGATGCGCCCTTTGGAGCCACTTTTAAATCCGGTCTTTGTAATAACCTCCCATTTACAAAATGTCTAGAAAAACTTTCGATTTCAAATACCATTCGGCAATACGTTGAAAAAGAAGAATCTCGAAGCAGCTGCGCACAAATTCTGGGTAGACTGGTGCGAGACTCGTGGAAAAATCGTCTGGATATTGTTAACAATGCGGAAGTTGGGGTTGTTGTCAATGCACTTCTAAATATAACTAATGAAAAGGTTTGATAATGTTACATTTATTAACCAAATTAGTTGGACCTACCGGTAATAGTGTCTGAGGTTGTCCCATCTAGATGGGATACATTTTCTAAGCTGTGTCAAAAAATCCACTCATTTCAAACATAGTAATTCACCAAGTGAATATTTGTTAGGCTGTTGTTCAGGACATACAATAATTAAGGATAGGCGTTGAAAAAATATTTATTCCGTATGCAAGGATTGTGGTTTAAATTATATATATCCAATCGTCTCTTTTTCAAAATGTCTTCTTCGAAAAATTAGTTATTTCGCTGTGATTAGAATTGAGAGTATTTTCGACATTAATAGGTTACTACAAATGACGCTGCCATACTACTGGATACATCCGAACAGTTGTCGAAATATAAATTTTATGAAGGTCTTGAAAACGACTCAGCAAACTTTCTCATACAGGTAAAAGTTAACTCAAAATGATTTTAAAACTTTTCCAATGAAATGCTGGGTCTGTCGAGTAACGGCTTCCCGACTGTGTAATTCCCACGTCCATTTTCTTATTTATTTAAAAAAAAAATTGAAGTAGTACGTGATAAAAATGAGCTAAAATAATTTGTTACAGTCTAGTACCAAAATTTTGAGCAATTTGATGAAAACGGTAACATCGGAAGAAGATGAAGAAACACCCCAAAAACGATCATTAGAACCTTCTGGTAGGTATTTATATTTTTTTTTTAGTTTCCACATTTTCATAGCATTCACATATGAAGTACTGAACGCGTAGCAATTTTCGGTGTATCGAAGAATTCTTTGTGTAACATAAATGGGGCATTTCCAATTGCGATGGTTTACTTTCTGACTCACTTGTTCGTTACTCATGTTGAATATTGAATTGGGCGGCACTAAGTTGAAAGCTATTCTAAAATCTAAATATGGCATTGATTACTAAATGAGTATGGTGCCTAAATTAAATTTGCTTTTTTATTCATATGAGAAAAGCGGATGATTTTTATTTTAAACTGTTATTTAGAGCAAAGTAATTGAATGTCACATGCCATCATACCACACAATATGACTTTTTTGTGAATAATATACTAGACTCACATTTTAATGTTTAATTCTATTTATCCCGCCTACGATGAGTGAGTGATAAATATTACAAACTTAGACTTAGACCGAAAAAAAAATTCTGGTCACACAGCGGAGGCGAATTTTCAAGTTTAGATACTATATTAAGTAAATTAATTGTGTTTCTGTAATATTGTTAACCTCTGAACAAATATTTTTGTCGATTATGAGAAAAAAGCAAACGCGAATTGACTTTATAAAGTTGTTCGACTCTGTCCAAGGAACGAGCTAATATAAGAAAATCTCTTAAAGCCAACTCATGACGAACAATGTATATATTGAGTAGTCGTTTTCATAACAGTAACGGTCGGCAGTTCGCGCTTCCCTGTACTATAGCATTTGAATAAATTGACAAGGCTTAAAATCGTTATAAAAATTGATCTATTCAAAATTTTATATTTTTGATGTCCTATTTTTTTGTGTCATTCATGGCAATATCTTTATGGGCCTTCTACAGCGTTACAAGACGTTCCAGCAGATTTGACATCATATCGTCATTCGTCGACTAAATTACAGTGGAAAATTATGGAAAATTTAGAAGGAATTACTGATAATGCTGCTTCTCTAATTAACTTGGATAACTACGAATCAAGTGAGAATATTTAATGACATTATTCACGAATTTTAAAGCATAATTGCAAATGCTTCAACTAAACTACAAACTACATCAATAAATTTCATTACGGACTATGTTATTAATTTGGAATGTTGATGTTTCTTGACTTCTTCGAAACAAAACAAAAAATGATATTGCATATGAATGGCAACTGGAACCATATGTCTATACCTACTCCCGACTTGCATTTATTTTACTAATAATAACGAATATGCATATTTTAAATTATATTCATTTAATGAAAAGTTATTAAAGCATTCGCCCGTAACAAGGTACTGTGCTCCAGTTGTTTGGAAATGTAATTTCATCACTCGGAAATTACGCGCACTATAATTGATGGGCTAGTTCTGAATAGAATATTAATATAAAAGTGATCAATATTCACTGTTTGCAACTTCACACAGACTATATCGTAAGCGCTAGAGAAGAAACTGTTAGCTTACAAGTTGCTATAGCTAAGCCTGCATATTTACATGAACTGGAAAATATTCCGCACGAAGTTGAAGACAAAACGACATCAATATTTCAACAAAATGCACGTGTGACAGATCTCACGGATTATGAAAAAGGTATTTTCAATCATAAAACATCGAATTTGACAATTTAGATATATATATATTCCTCTTTATGCCTATTTTGGATTTCTTTATTGCTCTCCCACGACGCATAAATACTCTGTTTCGGTCATTTTTTCAATCTTGAAAGCGTCCATTAGGTTATGTTACGTGAGACTCGCACTCTGGCTTTTGCAGTTTGCACAGTTAAATAATGTGCGCTTAAATATGTATTACAATAATACTAAATAAATAAACAACATTAACAGCTCACCGACTGTTAATAACAAAATTATTCCCTGAGCAGGAATTCATCCTGGCGGAAAAACGCTAAGTGTAAGAGAGTTAAGAAAAGAAGCATCAGTATGAGCATCTTTCTAGCACAGTATTTTTAAAGAAGAAAAATTGTAGGACGTTTCACCATTATACTCATGGCGTGATATATCTCGAAATACATTATAGTATACTTAAAATTAATTTTCATTTTTTAGACGACGATAATGGGAATCTGGCGGTGATCACAATATTTTATGACCTGCCGGAGAAAAGTGAAAACAAGTCAGCAATAAACAGGTAACAAGATAAACAAATATCGGAGAATGATGAAATCTTCCAAATTTTTGACAATTTGCGATCCGTTCCTGCATTGGCCATGACGTATGCATGCGGAAGTAGCGTTAATGAAACAATGATACGATTTGACCTTATTTACCCCAGGAAACAATAACGTATGAAAAGCAGAATTTTTATGTATTAGGGAAGTGTTTCCCAACCGGGGAGGAAATCTTTCAAATGAAAATTTTTTTTGGTTTTCGAAGAGAAAATACAGAAATAATATTTTTTTATTCGGTTTAGTATTGTTTAGTTATTTAATAATACATATTTATGTAAATGTTATTGATTATCTAAACTGTGCTGAAGTTGTGCGATGTCAAACTAGCTAAGGGTCGTTGAAGGTTATAGAAATAATGGAGAAACATAAATTTTATGCATGAATTGCACAATATTAGCCGAATAAAGCAATACTCCGAAAAGATTGGGAACCGCTGCTTTAGGGTGGTTTATTCCGACTGCTCGCCCTGCATTGATTGCCAAAGTAAGGCCCAAATAATCTGATCTAACTTAACTAAAATATAAATTTGATCTATATAAATTATCAAATTTTAGAGCCAGTGACATTCTCGCGATCAATGTGAGATCAATGAAAGATGGAATTATAAAAGAAAAATCTCGCTCTGTAGAATTCACATTGAAGAAATCTAGCAATTCATGCAACGGTACATGCGAAGATGTATGCGTGTACGCTGAACAAAATGGAACAATGTATACGTAAGTCTAATTTTTTTTGGTAAAATTAAAAAAATCCTAAATGAATTGTTGTGTAATTCATAAGCCATTCAGCTTATTTATAATTCATGCAGCAACTCCGTAACTTTTTTCTTAGCTCAATATGTCCGATATGGTTCCATTACATTTGAACCCACGTACATTTGAACCCATGACAATTGCACCTGTATGCTATTGCACCAATGGAATTTTTTTTGTTTCACGGATAGTTAAACCCATACTAACCCTAACCCATGGGTTTTAGCACCCGCATATAGATTGAACCCGTGGATATACGCATGGGTTCAAATGTACATGGGTTCAAATGTACGGTCACCGTCCGATATAGCCTTCACACTTTCCCAATGTCTCCTGTTCGTATTTCTTGCATATTACGTTATATTCTTATTGGATAATTTTAAAAAGCTACGAATTTTCTCTATTTCTCTAGAGTCTAAAATTGGATGATGTCATTATAAATATAAGACGCCATTTCATCTACATATAGCTCCCCCAAAAAATTATGCGTTACTTACTCATGTTTCGTGTTTGCCTGGCCTTCAAAGTTGGTCACATGAGAATGAGTGAGTCGTTTACAATGGCTACAGGAAGAAAAATAATGTAAAAAGTGAATAATAATAAAATTAAAATCAAGTATTTTCGAAATTTTGTTAGAGAAAAATGGAGCGATTATGGATGCCACGTAAATCGATCAGAAGAAAACTACACAATCTGTCATTGCAATCATACAACACATTTTGCTGTTCTTTTGCAACCATATCGTGGATCGGAGGGCGGTAAAGATGAGGTATATATATATATATATATATATAAACGTTCTGTGGATATCATTCAATTTTCAATAAGGATGCGTGGAAACTAAACACACTGAATATTTTACATGGAATTGGTGATCAGATATGGCATATATGATTGTTTAAGATAAATTCTTTATACAGGAAATTCTTTATTTTTTACCATCAAAATCGAAGCATAGGCATATAGGGGTGTGCTTGATGAGGGAAAATATGCCACACTAAATAGCTTAGCGGGTGAGTGTGGCCCGCGGGCCCTTGTTTACTCTTTGTTTATTGGAGCGTAATTCGATATCTTAACTTCCCTGTTAGGCAAATTCTTGGTTATAGCAATAAAATTCATCAAATGATTAGATTATGATTGCGGTAAAACGAATGTAAAGTCATACAAACAACTTTACAATAGTGAGCTTTCTTTTAGTGAATTATAAGTGCCCTAATGTTTTTATACTTTTTTTAGTTTTCGAAGAACGACATTCAAAATCTGGAACTGATATCCATATGCTTAGGAAGCATATCAGTAGCAGCGTTGGCAGCAACAATAATTGTGTTTATCGTATACAGGTTCGATTTCATATTATATATATATATTATACTCGATCAATATTAAAATATTACTTTGGCTTATTTTCACAAACAGCGTATAGTATTATATAAATAAAGTAAATTCAATCAGAAAGGAAAATAACTGAAGTGAAATTGCACTTATTTGTGCACAAATACAATTGTATATACAACTATTGATATAAGCTAATAAATCAATAATTAGAATTGGTAAATCAAACGGATTTCTAGATCATGGGTCAGAAAAAGTTTTCACTTAGGATTTAAAACTGGAATTTTTTTCTTGCCGATCTTCAACACGTTTTATTCAACTTGTTAATCTATCTTCATATCGGCAGCAATTTCGAATGTTCGCTCTTGATTAACAATGAATATGCATTGCGGCATCATTCCGTTTCGAACTTGCATTTTTTTTTATCCGAGGATGTCAAAATCAATCAAGTAGGCCTTTTTTCATTTACCACCCGATATACGTTTCAAATCATTTTAATCTGAAGACTATGGAGCACGCTAACCAAATGGGTAGCCTAGTACCGCGGCTGGTGTGTCGAGTCCTGCTCTAGATTGAAATTTACTCATATTTTTAGGCGCATCCTTTTGAAAGATCGCATGCTGATTCATCTACATCTTGTCATAGCACTGTTTTGTGGATATATTTCATTTCTGGCCGGTTCAATGTTCAGTGATCGATACTTTGTGAGTTAAAATTTTGCTCCGTTATATTCGAATAGGAGTAATGATCGTAAAATACTGCCAGTAACCTCAAAATCTTAAAATGAATAAAATTAATTTTAAAATAAAAAAAGGGGTTTTCTAGTTCTAATTTCCAAGATTATTGCACTTCTCCCGTGTAAAATTAAGTTTAATATAAAAGTTTCGCATTTATAAACGGCAATGACCTATGTTATAGAAATATACTTTATGTCATCGGTAACTGTCGGGCTTAAATAGAATCTATATATATATTCACTGTATGTGAGGCACCCTCTATCAGTTGCCTGACTATATAAGAGTAGATGGTTTTTCCTGGTGTGCATTGAATACTATTAATAGTAGTTGCCATAAAATAGTGTTTATCAAACACGGAAGCATTTTGATTCACATGCAAATCGTTGAATGGTTCTCAAAATGATACAAGTAGTTGAAATTGAATGAGTCTATGAACTTCCACCTCCCCTCTGCTTGGCAACTATACAAAACAATAAAATAGCAGTAAACGAGTGACAGCAACGAAACTACCTGGTAAAAAATAGAAGTGATTTTGAAATTTTTATTTCTATTTCAGAATAAACCAATTCCTTGTTTCGCCTTTGCGATCGCATCTCATTTCTTCTTCCTGTCGGTATTCTTCTGGTCACTGATGGAAGGTGTCTATCTATTTTACAAAGTCGTGATGGTATTTTCCCATAAATGGGCAGAACTGAGCGCAAAATACGCGCCAGTTATAGGATGGGTTTGTCCGGCTGTAATCGTTGCTATATCTGTCGGGGTTTCTCGGATCCTGGTTACATCTGATAAGATAGAGGTATCATTTTAGTTTTTAACATGATTCTTTTTAGTGTCTCTCTAGTACCTTTGCTAAAAAATCATTTTCTCTAGTTTCCAAGCGAGTTCTTGTGACGTCAATTTAAAATAATATTTTAAAAAAATCGTTTTGTGTTGAATGAGAAAAATGTCCCTTACAACGGATATCATTATGGCACCATACAGCATCAAATACTGAAAGAATCAAATCGAGAAATAAAAATAAATAAATATATATATATATATACCATTCAAAATAATAATTGTATATATATATATATGCGGTGTGTTCGTCAAAGCAGTAATTTACATTCAAATGAAATCGTTTGTGGCTTGCTCAATACTTTTAGAAGTTCCTCACAATTTAATATAAATATTTTCGACTTCTCCCGTATGTCGTAGCAGTTGAAACAGAACTTTTAAATTGAATCTATTCTCTTCTCAGAATTATGACAACTATTATAACATTCACACTTGCTTTCTCCAACAATCACATGGAATGCTATGGTCATTTATGGGACCAATTCTTGTAATTATTTTGGTAAGTTCCGATTTGATACTCACAACTTTACTTGGGGGACTTACTCACAGATAACGTTTTAAGACAACAAATTCTTACAGTGCGATCTTTATCGGAAATACAGAGTAAGAAAAAAAGTGAATTTTTCGTTTCTTTTTTGTATTTCAGATCAACAGCGTGATTTTGACCAAAGTAATTTTTGTGATATTTCGTTCTTCATTATCATCGACGAAAAATGCAAAAGCATCAGATAGAGAGAAAATGTCTCAATCACTAAGGTATATTTTGCTAGAACGATACACATTTTTCATATATATATAACCCGGGAATGGGAAATGCAATAAGGCGGATTACTCATATGGAGCACTACTTCCTCCAGTTAGCAGACCAGTCTGGACATAACAACATCTAGCCAGTCGATCGTTTTAATAAACATGTGTAAAAAACCTTGTCGCTGGGGGACAAAGGGACATATTTAAGATAACCCTTCAAAGTGCATTTCAACCGACACGTACCTAACGTGAATTATAGACTCAAAACAGACATTCAGAATTGTTTCTTTTAAAGCGTGAGCCAAATTAGAATCGTTTTGTTTTACATAAGACATCGATTTTCGATCATTCTAGAATTAACAAGCTTCTTACATTCCAGAAACGCAACTAGAGGAGCCCTTATTTTGATGCCGATCCTCGGGATACCTTGGATAGTCAACGTATTTGTAGAGTTGGATGATTCAAGTCATAAAGCTGTTGTCAGTGCTTATGTCCACGTTGTTTTGATGGGATTACAGGTGAAATCCGGTCATGAATACAAAATCTTTTTCCAACCGGCTATTTTTACCATATAATATATATATATGAAGCTTCTTATATAATAGTACAAGTGAAAAACTCAATGCGAATATTCCCAAAGTCAGGGCAACGCACAACAAACGTTGCCGCCACTGCAATAAACGAACGATCTTCGTTGCGTAAGGGCTCACAGAAATCGGCCATAGGAAAACCCACTTGGTGGCACAATATCACTCAAGTACACTTCAAGTTTATGAGAAACAACAACAGGTCACGAGAAACTAAATCCAAAAACATTTACCTTTATTTGGAGATTTTAATCAACCATAGCTTTACTTTATATCCAATAATGATATGTCACATATCTTCTATAAATGTAACTGCATAAATAACCTCATTTTTTCAATTACAGGGATTGGGAATATTTTTGTTTTACTGCGTATTCAACACAGACGTTCGCAATGCCTATAGACTTTCAGCTGAGAGGAGGAAATCAGTAGCATCTATTGTAAGTGGATTTCAATTCATACATTCTGATTTTTATTGTACCATACTTGTTTTCTGGTTGACGAAACAATTAATCTCTCTCTCTTTCAACTGGTTGAACTATTGAATGGAAAACTTATCAAGCAGTAAAACTATTCATTTCCCCCTCCTGTGCGCTTTTTGCTTTCACTACTAGTCATGCTTTGTTCGATCTTTGTATTTGCAGCTATTTCAAGCCTGTCTGTAGGCTACTATATCACTTTATTTTTGTGCTCTTCGATCATTCTATGATGGCTAACATATTTTTAAGGCCCTATTTCATAACTATAAGGAGCACCCCCCTTGCATAGCACTCTTATTGAAATTTTCCGTGTTCAATATTTGCTAGCAAACTTATCAAAGAAATACATCTATGAAATCAATTTGGAATTTTTTTTAGTGATTTTGCAAATTTACACTTTATTTCCAATGTTCAAATCTTCATGCTGCCTTGGTAATTTTTTTATGTATTTGAAAGCAAGATGTTTCCCACAGCTATTTACTTATTTAGAAATACACAATCTAGAATTCCAGCCCCAGAGTTTGCTGCATTCAAATATTCAAAATCAACTTCATTTATATATATGATATGTGGGGTAAATTCTGGTGATTACTATAATTGGACGGAAGAGGTCGTCAGAAGTCTATTACATTTAATTTATCTACCTAAATTTTGTTATATTTTGTGTAAGTTGTCCACAGATCCCTTAAAGCATTGCCCGATTCTGAATCGTGTTTTTTGTATTCTTGTAATAATATTATTTATTTTTTTTTTGGTGGGCGGGCGCGTACTTTTACGTTTTTTAACTTTATTTTAAGTTATGCTCGCCTTCCAGGTATCTCTGCATTTTGTTTGTTTGTCCAGTTTTTGTGTTGTTTTTATGTCAGAGTACCGAAATAAATGATTGATTGATTGCGCTCTCACGTGCGTTGAAACGAGAACGCTTGGTGAGCACAAGCGTACCTCCTACGATTGAAAAATATCATACATGGCATTCAAATTTTTCATTATCCCTTTAGGCATTATGTCTTGTAATATCTTGATGCGCCTCTCATATGCTCATAATAAACTAAGTTTTTTTTGCTAGACAACGACAACTAAAAATCGAAAAAGGAGTCGAGCTCCATTGATCGCTTTATCCTCCAAGGAAAATTCTCCCGAGTTAATGAGGTTGGTACATACATTATTATAGCAGGATATAACTGATAACAGTACACAATTTTTACTGTCAAATGGGACGGTTTGTCAAAAACCTAATTTCAATAGACAGTTCCATTCAGCGCCAATGCGGAACAATGGGAATGCTTCACCATCGCGCGAAGGCAAAATGATGAATTGGGCCCTATATTATTGGTTACTTTTGATTGACATTTTTCGTTTGTTATAGACATAAATACAGTTTGTCCATTGCATCTACTGGAAGAACATCGACAGCCAGCACACAGGTTAGCAGCGATCCACCATCCCCCGAAGTTTGCGACACCCTGCCACCGGTTGCAGAGCATCCATGTTGAAACAGAAACTCACGACAGCAACGCAAATTGTTTTACTGCGTTTGAAGCACCGCAATACTTGAATATAACAGATCTTCGCCAGGCGTTGAACAAAGCATGTGTATTAAACCATTTTTCAAACAATTTTGAAATGATTACTTCCGAGTCATTACGCATCAACTGGGACTGTTCCCGGGGACATATAAACACAACGAATTATTTTTGAATTATCGTAAAAAGATCAAAGAAATCTCTTACAACGCAGTGAAAAATGATTTACATGAAATGATTTGAAAAGAAATTGGGTCAAACTGATAATCGCACCGCCGATTGTCTTGTGTTGATGACAATCACGTGCTATAAACTTTCTTCTCTTGATTATAGCGTTGGTCGTCTTCTATCCTCTATATAAATATAAAAATCCTGGTCTATACAAACTAACAAGAGCTTCCAGTCAATTCAGCAAAGTTGCCCAAACGCTGACGAAACCAAGAACCTCTTGCAAAACATGATCAGCATATTTTCGACTTTCCACGTCAACTGTTTTCACCTTTGCACTTTCGAAGTTTTAAATTTGTATTTTTATTTGTTTGAATGTCTGATATTCCTATTGCAGCATTTAAATAAATTGCACATATTTTGTATTTTACATGTTCCATCTGAGTTATCTTTCTTTACTTTTAAAGTAAATTTGCAATAAAATATCTTGACCATGTATTATTCTGCATATTATTTGTTTATTCATTGCATTGCAAATCTTATACCAACAGCTTTTACCCCCTGGAGTATCGGCTTGCATAGTGCCCTTTCAGGAGCAAAAATATCCTTTGGTCAGCCAAACCATCCAGGTCAGCAGTGTGCAAACTGCGACCCACAAGTAAAAATTGTGTGGAGAATGACAATTTTGAATGGTGTGTTGTCCGCGAAAAGAGTTTTTATTTTAGCTTAATCTGGTACGTGTGAGTAATTCAAATTCCTTTTCGTTGCAAAGCCTATACCTAAGTCCAATGTATTATCCATGCCTATGTTACAAATGCCTTAAAAGCAAACTTGTGCGAAGCATACAACCCATATCATAAGATCGGTGCTCCCGAAGTATGGAAACAAGATGGCGGACATCGGAACGTAACATGGGTAACAGGTTAGGGTTAGGCGATAATTTTTTTCCAATTTTCCTATTATCAGTTCGAAGACTAGCCAAGAGCCTCCCGTAGTATTTATACCGAAAATTATGGCCTAACCCTAACCTAGTACACATATTACATTCCGATGTCGGCCATCTTGGTTCGCATACTTCGGGAGCCCCATAAAATCAATAACCAATTTTTTTTGCCTAAGCTTATGTGGAATGATGTTGTGTGGCCTGCGGTTTCACCCTGTTTTTTTGTTTCTGGTCCTCCCGCATTAAAGGTTGCACAGCCCTGATCTAGGTTATATGGACTAGCCATAATGACATTCGACCACATAATAAATTGCTACTACCATTAGTAATTTTTATTTTTCTCTCTTTTCATTTTCTGTTGTTTCATTCCCCCTATACCACTAGGTGTCAGTCTGCCACTTGGTGTTGACCTGCCTGTAGGAGTGGACCTCCCACTTGGAGTTGATGACCTTCCTCCATGATGAAAATTACCTCGGCCTTGGTGTCTGTATAAACAATGAGTAAAATTTAGGAAAAATTAGAGCAACCATAAATTATATCTCCAAATAATAATTCTTGACAAATTACCAGGGATTGGTGGCCACTTTGACCCTTCAAAAGCATGGGCTAGCATTGTGTCAAACATAATGAACGAGAATATTGGTCGGAGACCAAAGACTTATCGATCAAAACTGCGGTTTCGATTCATGACTCTATAGTGACACCGCGTGTCCCATCACTAATTAATTGATATCTCGCTAATTATTCGACATAATTCATCCAAAATCAATAGGCTTCTGGTCCGAGATATGGAGCAGATTCAACCTCGCCTTCGTGAGATATCGCGTTCATCTAACAGACAGACATACAGACAGACAAATACCTATCAACATACTCACGGATCCTAAGATCAATAAGTAATAATAATGTAGCGCATCGTGCTGAGTTGACCGTTAGAAATATGCTCGCCTCCACACCTCTGGTCACCCTGAGGAAAACCTATCCTATGGTATTAAAAGATTCACTCTTGAGGAGGAGCAACTGACAATCAAACTCATAACTCAAACCCTTTTATGCCACCTTGTGATCTTAAAGATATGTGGACCTTTCCAATAGAAGACTCACATTTTAGGTTGCGTATCTAGAACCTCATGCTTAAGAAAAAATTGGATGAATAGTTCATGTATAACATTGAGATCCAAAGCAATCAGCCAACAAAAATGATTGAATATTTAAATAATACAAACCTGCCAGGTCTTTCATTCATTTGTTCCTGCGGATCAGGTAGATTTAGATGAGGATATAGTTTTGCTACATTTCCTTCACTTGTCAGTCTACCGTAGAATTCAACATGTCTCTGTTGATGAATGTTTTCTATTCGTTTCCACCACATTTCATAAAGATTTTGTGCTCCTGGGAAAATATAATATAGAGGGATATAGGAAATAGCGTTGTTTTGAAGAAATCACACGATTTAATTCAGTTGATGGAAGATTCCGAATAAATGAAAGGGGAAACAAGACCTTCTTGCCGCCATATCATCTTTCCTTTTCTTCCGAGATAGATATACTCCATCATTGACAACCAAAGCAAACTATTATTGAAATAAGACAAAATGATTTAATAATTATGAAAAGCAGACAATTCTTTTCACCTTTCTGAGCAGGCCGACTTGTTATTGTTACGTCTTCAGTTTTTACTTTTTTCATTGGTGGGGGTGATTCAGGTGATTCAAACACCGTGTCTACCGCACGTTTTCTGAATGAAAATTAATAATATTAGCATATTTTAATACCATTAAAATTTCACATCAAAATTGAATTTTTGTACTGCACCAGGTGCATAATCATAATCAGGTATAACAGAGTAACTTGTGTAGAGTCTATTAAAGATTTGAATATAACTCAATAAAGAGTTCCAATGCGTTGAAAGTAAAATCAAGAAGAACTGCGGTAAAATATGTCCCTTGGATGGGATATGATTCTATATTTATCGCAGAGGAGCTATGATGAAACTGCTTTAATCATATGGCAAACCATGCCTCTCGTTCGATTACCAGTTGATGTCGGTTATGGAAATAGTTAGCCAGTGATTTTTTTCCAGGTACATGGACTTGATGGTGAAGGAAGCCATAACAACCCTTAATGAAAATTCTTTTGTGCGTGATTATCATGGAGGGGATTTAAACCTGCAAACCCACCCAAGTTAATTAGACGTCAAATGGCAAGCATATACCTACCTAAAGATTCGCACCAACCTTTAAGCCTTGATTTCTAATATAATTGGTGGCCATTCAAAAAATGATTTTCAGATCATCAAAAATACAGAGATATAGAAAGTACATACGTTTCCATTCTCTCGTCTGCTTTTCCAAGACATTGCAATAAACAATCCAAAACTTCTCTGTGATTCTCAGATGTTGTGGAATGTTCCATCAAATAATTTTCAAGTTCTGACCATAAAGATTTATATTGTTCATCTCTAAACAAATAAATAAAGTAAATTGTATTTGTAATGGAAAATAAACTAGATGTATACACTTGGATGATTAGCAAGCTCGGCAATGAGAAGGATCCAGCAATCCTTCGTACTTGCATAGATGCTTGTTATGCCACAGCCCACAAGTCATCTTTTGCAAGGTTTTCAATGGTGCAAGCCAGTCCTTAATGATTCATACACCAAGCCACCATTTTATTTTATTTCAAGAGTGTTATTTCAGCTCTTTGTGAATTGTAAGTAAACTAACTGATTAGAAGTAAAAATGTTGTGAATCCAACTACATCTGTCTTTATTATTTCTGATAAAAAATAACTTATGCCGCAATGACATTTGGTTATAATTTATGCTTTTATATTAAATTGTACAATATACACTCTGAAAATGTCTTACCTTTTATTTGATTTGATTCTGCTTCCAGGAATAACAACAGGCAGTGATGTATTCTCTCTTTCCATTTTTATAATATGATATATTGAACTTTTACATTGCACAACTTGGTCTTGGGTTAAAGTTTCCTTTAAAACAGAGTATATAGATAAATTTATTTGATCGATTATATATTACTCTAAAAAAGGTTTAAATTAAGAGCCCTGTCAAGTGAATAAATTTGCAGTTGGGTGGATTTTAATCAGTATAGAGTGATTTCATATAAAAACGAATCTCCAGTAAATCTTCAATAAAAAAAGGCATAAAATCTACCAGGCTGAACCAAATAATTTACTATTCCAATTTGCTGAAATATTATTTTTGAATAAGAAATATTGATTTTATTATTTTTAGTGTAGGAACCAAAACCAAGCCTATTTTCTGTCAGAGCATCAGGAAATACTACGAATTATTTCCGCGATTCATAATAAACTTTTTGAACATAACCAAATAATTGATTTGTTTAGGACATCCCTTCCTGATATCAACTGTAAACCATTCCAATCCATCATCAAACAATATAAAACTGAAAATGGTCTAATCTAATGGATATACTAAATATACTAAAAGTATCTTAACAACATCAACATCCATACCTTCATGACTAATGACAATAAAGGTTCCAATATATTAGGCATGCTGAATAAAACAGTTTGTGAAAAGACGAGAGGCCAATGCCTAGCCATTCGTTCTAATTTAGATTTCATTTTTTCCAGGGGTTGTGGTGTTGTTGCTTCCCATTTCTTTTTAGAATGACCCCATGGTTGAAGTTGACCATCTTTCATGAAAGCACTGAAATCCTGAAACAATATCAGATATAGCAAGACTTGACTTCAATACTCAAAATCAATTGTGAATTAAACAACTAGAACAAATTAAATTATATGAAACAGTTACGCAGGAACGGTGGCCTAGTGCTTATATGTTTGAGTAAACAATGATGGCATAGCAAGTTAAAGTCTTTGGTTCAAATCCTGTGCTCACCCCTTAACACAGCGTAATAATTAGGTAGGTTTATGTTGCATGGAAGAGATTTTAGTCCTTCCAAAATAAAGTTATGTAGTCATAGTTGAGCACAGGATTTAAACCCAAGATTTTAACCTGTGATGCCATCATAGTTAATTCTAATTCTTCAACCTAGGGATGGACAATTACTTTTTTGAGTGGGCCATTTCCAAATATTAGACGGTTACTGGACTGGAGTCTCGAAACTCAATATGGAAAACTATGAATGAAAAACAGTTTATTTATAAAAGCAAGGCTAACGATTATATAATGACAGAAAGCACAATGTAACAATCAGAGTGACATTATTTTCATCGATATTTTCAAAATAAATTTATACCCATAAAAGCCATAGTCGTAATTTCAGCAGACAGATGAAACACTTCGGTGTGCCGGACCTGGCCTACAGGCTGTAATTTGCCCACCCCAAATTTAACCACTAGGCCACTTACAAAATAGCTCTCTGCATATCCGCTGCTCCCTGCACGGAGCCTTGTTTTTAGCCATGTATGTCCATAACCTCGTACATTCTTTCGTTTAGTACTAACTATCATTTTTACTTACATTAATTCTGTAATCTGTAACTTTTCCTCCTACGCCCTCACTTATGGATGGAGGGTCTTCAAACGGTACTTTATCTGTATTAAGAGCATGAAGAAATATATCATTTCCATGACATGATATCATATGTGTTGTTTGTCTTCCACTTCCACTGCTTGTAACCGCTTGTCCATTCTTCCATTTTTCAAGAAGCACCGATCGACCTGGGTTGGCATTGATGAGTTAGAATAAAAATAAAAATTATGGATGAAATAATAGCTTTCTGCCGCTCAGCCTGTGGAGTTCAAGGAAAGTTATTGGCTCAGCCGTTGGTGCATCAAACTGAGTATAGGAGTGTTCAGAGTTCGCAGGGTCAACCTTGTGGAGGATAAATAAGTGCGAGAGGATTGCTGGGTTCCCGGTATTCCACGTATCGCTGGACAGTCACAGCCATTAAGTCCGTGCATTCAAAACAAATAACTGGTTCACTATTCCAATACCTGACATGGACTGGTAACTGGGAGGCTGTGAGTCATTATATGCTTGAGTCGTCTCCTTGGAATAAGAATGAAAAACCTACTCTATCCTCTTAGAAACATGTTAACTGATACTTAACCCCTCTCTAACTAAAAAAAAAAATATCTCAGACACCTGGGTGTTTGAAACATGATAGCCACCAATTATCCATTTATCCTGCATAGTAAACACATAGTGGCTGAGAAGATTTTTTTATTATTAGAAAGAGGTTTGTTCCACACTATTCATACACAGCTTTCTCAATCATCAACATTCATCATCCACCTCATTTGGATAGTTAAATTTAAGATAAGGGATAGTACACAGATTAATATAGGCTGTAATGGCAAGCAAGGTTTTCTGGCGCTTAGGATGTTGCGCAAGCCGCGAGTAATTTATATTCGTAGGCTATGTTCATCTTAGTCCTAAATTAAAAGACCATGATTCTAATCTGACTGGAATATCTTAATGTCTTCCTCTTTCTTAATGAAAATATGGAATTAGGACTATTCTAAATCATTCAAAACTCCACAAAGGAACTATAATGTTGGATACACAAGTTTACTTACCACTTAATAAAAAGTTGGTGAGGCAAAGTGAAGGTCTGCTATTAACATCAACTGGACTGACTCGCTCTGCTGCATCACAGTGATATAATTCTGGAATATTTATATTACAGTTACATTCAATAAATTTCAAAATTACTTAGATTTGATATGAAAAAACTCAAATATTTTCACTTAAAATTCTGATTCTGATCAATTGAAATCTGATTTTGACAGACTAAAAAAAACGAACACTTTAATCGCAATTTTATCCCAATAAATTTATCACAATATGCATTGAGTTGTAGAAATCTGATAATGATGTCAAATATTGTATGTAAAGAAATTTTGGGCAATTGTTGGACTCATAACGTCAAATTTTACATTACAGTGAATTCCATTACGAAATTGATTTGCTATGTTGGGGTGGCAGAATAACGATATAGAATTTAAACACCATGCCGATTACCTCAACCATTGTATAATGCACTAGATAGGTAATGTCAAATCAGGCAGATTCTCAATGTTATAAAAAAGGAGTTTAATTTACAATGGTTGCTTGTACAGGCGCTTGTTTAAAGTTAAGGTATGAAAACGCTTTATAAAGAAGAAAAATATCAAATCTTACCATTCGCATTTATTTTTGGTGTAAACCATTTCAACATCATTGTAGAAGTTGGTTCGCCATCACCAGGTGGGAGAGATGATCCAGTTGAACATTCCCACATTCCTGGTAATCGAGGATGAAGTAATAAAACATCATAATTTGCAGAACTGTTAGCATGTTGTTCCTCCTGTATGATCATGAAGTATTTTTTAGATTATATTTTGTAAAATTGACACAGTGATATTTTTTACCAAGAAGATAGATTCATGATGATTCATGAAAATGCATTTGCTATTCGCTATAACCACAGATTATCACTGATTACCTGGCATGGATTCACAGGTTCGAATCCTGTGGGAGATAGAAACAAGCAATAGGTTTGCATGGATCTCAGACGATGGTAGTTCACATAACTGCCGGTCAGTTATGAATTTCTCAACGATCCAAGTCTATGCACCCAGAAAGTGGATGATCTATTTCCAAACCCAAACTGGAATGGTAACAGTATCAGAGGCTGTAATTCACCATGTGATTAATCCATATTATCAGTATATATCAAAATTTCATCCCATTCATATTATATTATGTTTGCACCCGCACACCAGGACAGAACTCTCCTGGTTAATCCAGCAATATTTACAAAATAAACACTTCACCCAGAATGTAACAAATTTGAGAGGATATTTGAAGTCAAGGGCATAGGCCTGTTTTTATTAGTAAATGATGTGTTGTGCAGACTCAATTCTTCCAAGTCTTATCGCCTTTTTTCTCCCCGGAATAAATATGTGAATCCTATCCAATATGTGGCTAGCAACCCAGCACAATAAAGATGATTATTGTATCGAAGCAAGAGTTAAGCACCTGGGGCAAGCAGAATATAGCTTAACACTTATCATAGCTCATAGCAAACTTAAAATCAGAATTTACCTTCATAGGTATACCAGTTACACTTGTCACGGAAAGATCATAATGTTTTTGTACAAGATTGAGAAGTCTGTTTGCAATCGCGATCCCGTGTCGTGTAGATTTCACATTATGTAGTTCAGATGAAATAGATTTATTTTGAGTCAATGGGGTTGGAGGTTTTTCAGATATCTAGAAATGGAAAAATAGTAATACTTCTCCTATTTTTGAACATATTATTTACAGTGATTAAAAAGATCTGGATTAATGCAATACTACCAAATGCAGTATACAACAGTACAACATGCAATACAAAAAATCCAGATTCACAATACTTCAATCTCGAATGTGCTATTAATTATAATTGACTAAAACATAATTCAAACTGAATCTTACTTGCAAATCCACACCAAAAGGCTTTATATGAATAATCACCAAATCTAACTCTGAGATCGGAAGAAAACCACTGGAAAAAATATATTAAAAATTTAAAACAAGTTAAAACTAAACATATATACACAAATCATTAATGTAAAATGAAAATGATCTCCATATTACAAAAAATGTCCCAAACTCCTATTGGGAATTCTAATCAATATGATACAAACATAAATTTATTTAACAGGCTTTCAACAAGGCTATTGCTGCTACTGTTAACATCTACTTTGACAAGCTTACAGTACGCAATTTCACTATTTGGATTAAGGTGACCAGGAATAAGACATAAGTTTATATATAATATAGCCACTCTAAAAACTACAAAATGCAGCGGTAGCATTTATTAATACTGATATATCCAAGATAAAATTTACCTGTTGGGATTTGCTGCAAGTTCGTTTTGTTTTTGGACAGCTTCTGCAACACAATCCTCAATGGTTCTTCTATGAACATCACTGAAAGGACAAATTGTACATATATGGTAGGAATATTTTAGTTGCAATATAACTCAATAGCATCACACTAAAAACCATCACATATATTTCGTTCTATTGAAAAGAGTTCAAAAGATAAATTTTCATTTTTACTTTTTTTCTGTAAACTTCTCGCATTAATTATGAAAAGGCCACCAGTATGAGTTTTCTATATTGTTTAAGACTTAAAACGAGAATATCGGTCAGAGACTGAAGACTTATCGACCGAAAGTTAGGGGATCCCCCAAAACAATGCTCTTACTCCATAGTGACACCTTGTGTCCCATCACTAATTAATTGATAACTCGCTAATTATAAAACATAATTCGCCCAAAATCAATAGGCTTTTGGTCCGAGATATGATGAATGCACATGCAAAATCTGGAGCAGATTCAATCTCGCTTTCGTGAGATATCGCGTGCATCTAACAGACATACACACAGCCAGACAAATACCTATCAACATACTTACCGATAAAAATCGATAAGTAACAATAGGTTTGCTCATAAAAAAACTTCTAACACAGGAATTGCATACAATGGAAAGTGGAAACTTACTGCTTAAGTTGTGTTATGCAAACAATCCTTCCTCTATTTGGAACATTTTTTACATTTGGATCATCAAATGCATTTTTCTGTTGTATGGTCGGTTCACTTAAAGATTTCACAGCATCTATTAATCCAGTTAATACACTGCAATCACTTCGTGCAACAGGAGGCCCCACGGATGCTAAAGCACGCAGTAGCTGAACAAGATTTCAAAATTTGGATTATAACTATAACAGGAGAATAACACATATGAGGTGGTATAAATAACATAAAAAACAGCAAAATTTGACAAAAAAATATGTCTCAGAGATGACAAAAAAATAAGGTAAAAGCCATGCCAAGTACAAATATTAAAACTTCAAAACATATGGGATTGGTTGCAAGACAGAGATTTGGAATCAATGAAAATTAATATCGGAAATTTTGGCTCTGACACAAGCACAACACCGCCCTATTAAACAAAATTTTCACTCAAGACTACAGCGAAGAACCCTGAAAATAATAAATTTTGGATAAAAAAAATTTTTGAGTATGTAAGCCTTCTTCAATAAACTGTTAGAACGCTTGGAAAATTCGTACCTATCGAGTAAAATTATGACTTCTTTTATCACTATCAAAAGTTTGAAATCTCTACTTTAAAAATGAGTTTGAAAATCTGACTTCGGCACTGAATCCAGTGAAAACATGCGAAACCGAGACTCAGACTCTGCGTGCCTGGTTTGAAATATGTAGAAACAGACATTTTTTATATAAAATCAAACATACAGCATGAGAATTTTGATCTTTAGGATTCCATGTGTTCAATGTCTTGCTTGTTGTATCGCTAACAACAAATTGGAGAAATTTTTCTCTCGGGAAAATATCCCAAACAATTCTGCAATATTCACATAAAGCTTCCATGCAGCAAGTCCATAATGACTTTGTGATTGGTGCCAGAGGAATCATGCCCTGTGTAATATAAATATTAAAATGATGTTCATCAACTTTTTAAATCAATCAATATACGTTGGTTAGTTGATTGAATCCCTTAAATAAATAAACCAATTCTCTTTTTAATATTAGGTGTAAAAAATGGCAAATCAGGTTATACGTTTATCTTTGTGAGTATGTAGTTCATGAAAACCGGCCACATAATTATTTTATCAGAGTAAACACATTCTCACTTCGAACAAGGTTAAGCACAATTATCAACTTGTATAGTTAGTCACTAATATTTTCATTCGCTTGAATCAACTGATGATGCCATGAAAAGAATACAAATTGCTGAATTGCAATAAACATTTCATATTGTGTCAAGCTGGGAGTTCAGGCCATTAACCAAATAAAACTTATTTGAATTTTAACAATACATGAATACTGCAATATATCTCAGTATCCCAAAAACGTTCGTATGTTTATATTTTTGGCCCTTTTTTTTATATGTTCTTGATATTCACCACATTAACAGCTTAATACATTAATAGATTGTCATTTAAAAATAAAATTGCACAAACCATAGGAATGCAAGAGACTTTATAAACTATATTAATGTTTACTGACCTGGGGTCGTGATTTCATAAAGATGTCAAAATCGATAGTTTGCTTTGATGATTCTTTCATGGATGGTCCATGGTCGAGGACAAATATTGTCTTATGATTTATTTCCTGCATTCTGAAATAGGTTCCTTGGTTATTTGAAAGAACAAATTTAATAAAAAATCATCATTTACTTCCTGCGTGAGCAAAAATTGGCAAGTAAGCTGAGAGAACAATTACGAGAAAAGAGCGACATCGTGCAGCAGTCAAACAATTCAGAGATAGACCGTGATTAAATAACAGTACATTAACTATTTCATTTTAGAACTGTATATATATGCACTTTCTCATATGCAATGTTAACAATCATCCAGTGTTTTTTTTTTTTTTTAAACGCTCACAAATGTGTTAAATGTGTTTTTGCAGCAAAAAATGTAACAGTTGCTCTTTGATGTGTCATTATTAAAACTCAGACAACACGGGGATTTCCCCAAATGTCGGTGATTTTTGCATAACAATTCGCTAACGTTTCTTCCGCGCTTCAGTCTCTATTATATCTGTTATTTGGAATACTGATCCAATATCCCTATTATGACTTGCTGGAACATTAATGTCTGGACGGTGAAAGAAGGTCAACAAGTCTGAAAAGTACAAATCAACTACACGGTAAGTTGTGGTCAACACAGTACTGCAATATCAGAATATCGTGAGTTGTTTCATTCTTATTCCGTTCATTTTGATAGGATAGGATTTACATATTTATCCCAGGGGAGAGGAAAGCCGATAAGACGGCTTATCCATATGGCGAACCACGGCCTCTCGGCCGGTTACCATTCCAAGTCGGGTAGGGATTAGTTTTACTGTATTGTTTGTTTTCGGAAGCATGGGCTTGGTGGTGGAGGAAGCCGTAACCGACCAGCGGTTACGTGAACCACCCAACGACGGCGAGGAGTCCAGCAATCCTCTCGCACATAACCATCCCTGCATGGGATTCGAACCTGCGAACCCACGCAGAGTAATTAGAGGTGCGGTGGCGAGCGTATTCCTAACGCTTAGCCCGTTGAGCCACACCGCCGCGCCTGTTGAGCCACACCGCCGCGACAGGACGTTTCTTCGGATATCAGTATATGTAAGACATGAAAATAGGTGAATTAAGTACGACTGTACAGGCTACTGGGCTAAGGCCTACATGTTTGTGTTTAAATTATCACTTTTGTTACTTTCCTCTCCCCCGGGATAAATATGTAAATCCTATCCTTTCCACTGCTGTCGCTTGTCCCTTATTGCATTTTCCTATTGAGGTGTTTAGCCAATTTGCGGCCATTAACTTCAATGTCCCAATTGTTATTCAAAAAACATGAGAAAAGGGTAGACTATCATAAATTTAATCATAGAATCCAACATTCACCACCCACTCTTAAAAGTCTTTCACAACATCCGGACAAAATTCATTACACAAGAGCAAAGTTATAACATAAAATCCGACAGCAGTAGCCTAAATAAGAACAAATAATCCAAATCGCTAGCCGCAGGACTTTCTTTTAGAAGGTTGTCAGATAATAAAAGAGACAATTAGCTGAAACCTGACACATAATTACAGTATCGTATCTTCCACCTATCCTCTGTCTCTTTTCATTTATGCAAGAAGCTTTGGGAATTGTTCGGTTAGCATTGCTGGTACAGATTTTGTAGCGTTAATAGTAAAATTGGTCATAAACCGACTATACCACTCAATATTCCATTTTACAAGTTAGATTGCCCATTCTCGCATGCTCAATTTCTTTGGAATTGGCAGCTGTCCTGAATTTCCACCCTGTGTGTTTATCTTTTGTCATTTTAATCATTCAAATCAACATATCTAGGGTCCTTCATTCAAACAGCTTGCTATTATAAAAGTAATGGCTTCAATTCTATCAAATGATGATTTTTGAATTAATTAATCTGTAAATTTACAAATTGGCTCTATTATTGTAGCAATTTATATGTTATCTGGTACATGATATATACCAGTATATATATTCTCTTACAATATATGTTCTTTTTTAAACAGAATCACTCCAATGGCCAGTGGGAGTCCAGATCCATCGTACCAGGAGCGGATTGCTCGAAAAAAGAGAGTGGTCAATGAACTTCTTGCACTACGACGTATGAAGCTCATGCAAAGAAAAGAACATGTGAGTTTTTCACCGAAATCATATTCACCAGATTCAGGTCGTGAGTACGAAGCATTCAGAGTACAAAGTGATCAAGATTATGGAGAGAGATTAACAATAAGTCGAGAGCAAGTTCGTGGATTAATGAAGGGCACCGTTTTGGAGCAAGAACTTCATAAAACATACGGTGAACGAGCTTTAGAAGATGCAGCAGATCATTACGCAAATGCAGTATCTGATCCTTATGGCAGTTCGAGCGAAGATAAACTTTCTGATGTTGCACAACAGAGATTATTTTTTCACAAATTACTAAAGGAGAGAAAACTAAAAATGGAAGCAATGCGGCAAAAAAGATATGAGAATGAACAAGCATTATTACAACAAAAATCAAACCTTCGAGCTGCGAAGCTTAAACTCAAAGAAAAAGAACTTGATAAAGATATTCACAGCGACAGTAGTGAAGAAAATTTGAATTACTTAGTAAATGAAGTGAAGCAAAACATTGGGGTAATGGAAAAGAATATAAGACATTTAAAACAAAAACAACGCTCAGAAGTGAAAAAGGTAAAATCATTTCAGAAACCAGCAGCGATTGATTATAGCTTCAAACCTTGGCAAGAAGAACAAGTAAATATTGTTACCAACATTGTACAAGATATAATCCAAAGAACCCTTGATCTTTGTGTTTTTTCAGAAGATAACATGGGTGAAACAATGCTTGAAAAATTATTAAAAACAGATAATGAACAATGGGAGCTTTTAATGTCAGAAGGTATCAAACATGATGCTATTTTGAATATTATTAACGAAATTTTTGACGAAGTGTCATCTGTGATGATTCGTAAAACTGCTGAAGAAATCATATTCCTTTTAAAAATGGTGAATGTGTCGGCGTGCGATTTAGTCATCAATTCAACATATACTGCAGTGAATGGAAAACCTCCAAAAGATTCAAACAGTTCCATCTCACAGATGGTGGATAAAATGTGGGTTGAAATAATGACTAGAAGACTGAAAACAAGAAAAAATCTCTGGGCTCACACCCAAGGGGCCAAATCTACTTCTATACCCTCAAAGACTATTGTCACAGAGCAACCTGAGCAAGTGGAACAAGTTGAAGAAAATGATGGTGATGTAACAATGCTCTCTTATGAACAGACACCTCTGACTGGGTCAGTTTTTACGGGAGAGATTTGGGATGAATATGTCAGTGCAGAGTTTTCATATTGGGAATCACAATCAGTTGATTTAGCACCTATGCCGTTTTCTTTATCTTACAAAAAAATATATGGAATAAGCTGTTTGAGTATGTCCTATGACAATCGTTATGTTGCTCTCGGAACATACAGAGGTGATATTCTTGTGTATGACATCACTTGGGAGCCATTTCGACCTATCCGTTGTGTGTCATTTGTAGGTAAATCTCCTGAAAGGATTTCTCATATCAGCTGGACAATTGATAGAACAAAGATATTAACATTGAGTGAGACGCTGTGTTTGATTGTTTGGTCAGTTTCATATCTATCACCCTCTTCTGCATCAGATATACGACACCTTGGAATACCTGAAGACAAAACAAATGGCTATAACTGCCAGCAACTAACGGCAATATGCATATTAGAAGGTTTAAAACAAGATTTTATGATTAAAGAGGGACCACTTGCATCTTCTATCACTCCAGCCTCGTTTTCAACCCCAGTGGTAGCGAAATTCTCCCCGTTTATGAATGTATCGGGAGCACAAAATTTCGTAATCGTAGGTTTTGCAAGTGGAGACATTTTGAAGTGTGACCTATCTCATGTCACATCATCAAGATTCAAGGTACTTTTGAATTAGCATCCTACTGAAACAAATTCACCTTTCATAATTGGACAGGATTCATTGTCGAAAGGTAATAAAATCACAAAGAGTATCGAAGTCGAGCTTTTTCGATCTCATCGACATCCAATCAATATGATTCATTTTATAAAGAATGATGGTGATATGATTACTTTTGACCAGAAAATGAACATCTGTGTTTGGAGACACAATAAAGAACAATTGAGTGGTTTTAACTGGTTTATACCATACAGGAAACTGCGTATTACTGGTACAGAAGCCGTCATGGTACCTAAATTACCAGAAAAAGTCATATTCGAGGATGAAATTACTTTGAAAAAGAACACGAAAGGAAAAAAGAGGAAAGGAAAACAAGTCGTTGAAAAGGAGCGGAATCAAGTCATGAATGAACTCAGAACTTTACAACTTCAATCCCGACAGCCATGGCATAGTGATGATCAAGAATATAATGAAGAAGGAAAAAAGAAAAAGCAAGACAAGTTTATTACAAAAACATACAGTCCCACACAGCGAGAAATTGTTGATCCACTTGCAGATCAAGTTTTCCATATTGTAACCAGGCAGCGATCAACAAATTTGATGGTTCGATATGCAACGCGGATATATTCTGTTAGCCATAATCCAGCCAGGGCTTTGATCGATACGCTCTCAAATTCTGATGGAAGCAAGTTGTATTTTATGTTCTTATATGCAAAACATCCCCCCAATATGAAAGCACATGTGACGTTGGTTAACCTCGATTTGAACAGACTAGATATGTTGCAGTCAATGGTGATAAAACAAGATCTTGATAAGAATGATTTTGACAAATGCGTTGTGAATAAGGAGTTGGCATTCGCTGTAACTCGCACATTTATATCCAACAAAACAGAATATATTTATTGCAACATTGCAGGCAGAATGCATGCATTTTCTACCTTTACAGGTTCTGAAATAGCATGGTGCGCTCCTGATAAAAAATCGAAGAGAGGAACTCCGGAACGTGGATTACGATTTCCGCCTAAGTTAGGGCAAATGACTGGTAAAATGATGTTGGCCACATTGTGTCCGGAAGGTAATCGAACATATGTTTTATTACAAATGCAGCCAGAACAAAAGAAGAGTGAGGCAATTACTGGAATGTTTACTGTCGTTAATGAATCGTCCCCAGAGTTTCGACAAAATTTATATATATTGAGAAACCAACTGACATCATCTCTTGATGCCTCATTCGTAGAGGAAGATGAAACAAGTGCAGAACAGTGTGTTCATCATCAGTCTCATTCAAAACGGGACATGCCCATCGAACTGTACGTGCAAATGACTCTAAATTCGATTGTGGATAACGCAGTTGCTATCGCAAGCTCTCAACTAATGACAAATGAACAGAGAGTGAAAGTATGGGCTAAAGATTGGGAGAACATGCAGCAGTTTTTCACTGACTGACACAATATAAGATTTTCTTGTATAGATTTGCTTCCTTACGTTTATATTGTATATATATATATATTGATAGTTGATACACTTCATTCCAGGGGCATAGCGAGAAATTTTCGAAGGGGGGGTTCTGAAATTTCCAATTACCAAGGCCAGAAAACATGGGTTTCCAAGAGCCTCAACTAAGGGTCTAAAAAGCGTTTCAAGCTACAAAAAATGAATGATATGGAAGAGGAAGGGGGTGTCCGACCCGCAATTCCCTCTCCGCCCCTGCTTCATTTGTTGCCATAAAAACATGGCCTATGGAGTCATAATTTAGCAAGTTTCTATTTTTATTGGAGCTTTACATTCAAACTCAAACTTGGGGGCAAAGAAGCAAGTTTGGAGTTAGAAATTCAGACTGATGGTAGTACTGGAGTCCAACATTTAAAATTAATAAAAAAAAAAAATTTGGGCTAAGCACTGTTGTCAGACATTCCCAGAAGGATTGTATAAAAAAGTTTTTATATTTAAATATCTGGTTTTCTAAGAGTCAAAATTTTCTTCAACCTGGACTCTAAAAATAGCAGTTCTGAGGTGCTTATTTTCATTCAACTTTATATTTTGCACAAATTGTATTAGTGCCTTTCAACTGTGTATGCAAATCCACCTTGGGTGCTCTATTCATATCAATTTTTTACTATTCTATATTTTTCAGTACAATTTCTTCAAATTTACACTGTTCTGTAATTAGCCATGATAGCCTTCCTTCAATTCTTCATTCAAAAGTTCACTCCCATTTTTATGTTTGTAATATGTCTTTTTTTTAAATAATATTATAGTAGTTTAATTAGATTCACTATCAGAGTGTTGCTAAATGGCGTTAGCCCATGAGCAAGTAATATTTTATAGGGTGAAAGCCATTAGTTTATATTATTATAAGAATTACAAAACAGAACCAAGATGGTTTGGAGCATATTCTAGAGCGAATCATACACAAGGAAAAGTTCCGAGCATTAAATAAATTTTCTTCATTTTAATAAATCGATAGGTTCTGTTTTTAAGGGCCACCCTGTGTATTGATATACAAGCTCCTAACCGTTTAATCTTGCACTGTTACAATTGACCTTAGCCATAATATTTTGTAATTTGTATTATCTTGCCTTAACAATAATATCCATAACATATGCATTTACACATGACCAAATGTTTGCTTTATTTTCTAATCAATAAAATTTGTAGGTAACAATGGAGTTGATATTGTGTGTTGTGCAGAGGTTAGTGGCAGCCGATTAGCCCATTTTTCACTAGAAATTACAATGGACTTTATTGATTATATTCAAGATGATAGTAAAGTTGTGATTTCAGTGAAAACCTTACTGTGTTACTAGGCTTGTTTTACATTTTAGCAAAGTTTCTTTCTGGTGTTTTTTTTTCAGGGCAAAAAAAGTCCTGATCGCCCCTCACTACCAGACAGACCCTAGATCTAGACATCACATGATATAGGCCCTCTATTTTGAGTCCAGTTTGGCAAAATTGCATTAAACGTTAATTGTCTAATGATTCACAATAAAACCGACCACGTGTTAGCCTGCCTGAATGAAAAAAAACGAATAATGCCAGGCTTTAAAGTTTATTTGCAGAAATTTTGGACGTCAAAGTTGCTCATTACCAGTTAGACCTAAACATAGCTACCCAAACAAATAGAACTCAATGATAATAAAATATCAATAAAGTAGTCAAAAATGGTCAGAATAACGATTGTTGAACTCAAGATATTCTGATAGCAGCCTTGAGGTATACAAGTAAAATCCAACTTCACTAATATCCACATAAAAAAATTTATGCATGAAGGCAATCGGCTATGAACTAACTGTATGTAACAGTACTGAATGAAGGCACTATGCTTCATGGAACATCAAGTAAAGGGTGCCATAATTAGACTAAAATAAAACAAAAACATGAAACAAGCTTTTGTAGACATATCATTTTGACATCAAGACAAATTGTTTTATATCTGGAGGTGAAAATCCATTCGACTCCATACAGATCTTGAAACAAATTTTGATGTTAATGAGTAATTGGCTGCGAAATGCAATCAGGTCAGCAAAGTTGAAAAAGAAATGATATTAAGATTTCTAAGCAAAAATAGTTTCTTCCCTTCGCTTTTTAGTGAGTATAGTCCCAGGTTTATGTTGGGCTTCAGGATGTCTTTCAAGTTCAGATGGGCAAGTAGAGACCGGACTCTCAAGCAATGCTTGTTTCAGGTCATAAAAAACTGCCGAGTCTTCTTGAGTAATAAATGTTATAGCTGTTCCAGTCTTTCCCATTCTCCCTGTACGTCCAATACGATGAGTATAATCTTCAATCGACCTTGCCATATCAAAATTAATAACCAAAGAAACATCAGGAATGTCGATACCACGTCCAGCCACATTTGTGGCAACAAGGATATCTTTACTTCCTTCTTTTAATCCACTCAAAGCGAATTCACGTTGTTCCTGACCTTTACCCCCATGAAGTGTAGTAGCATTGTATCCCATTTTTTCCAATGATCTTGCCAAGACGTCGCAACCTTTTTTCTGATTTACGAATATAATAATAGGTGGTGTGATACCTGCTCCCAAAATTTCCAACAGCTTTCTCCTTTTTGCATTCTCCTTTAACAAATGAACAATTTGTTTTACTTTTTCTATTGGTTTTCCAGCTACTCCAATATTCACAATCGCTGGGCGTCGCAAATAAGTTTTAGCTAACCTTTCAACAATAGGAGGCATAGTTGCAGTGAACATGACAGTCTGTCTAAACTTATGCTTTGATAGAAAATTGCTTCGCATTAGTAAATCATCATCCAACTGCTCTGAATCAGGCTTTTGATTTGTCACTGGCATATGATCAAGAATTTTCTTCACATCAGGTTCAAAACCCATGTCAATCATCCTATCAGCCTCGTCAAGAACAACGTATGTGCATTGGCTCAATACCAGATAGCGGTTTTCCAAGACGTCAATAAGACGACCTGGTGTTGCAATAACAATTTCACATCCCATGCGCAATTTAAAACCTTGGTCCTCCCTTGATAAACCTCCAATGACTGCAACAGTACGCATTCCAAGTTCTTTACCAAATTTTATGGTTTCCTCTTCGATTTGTTGTGCCAGTTCACGAGTCGGAGCTAAAATAATTGCATATGGTCCTTTATCTGCATCTTCTAATCTCTCTATTTTAGGCAGTGATGTTATCCATATCAAGAGGGGGATTAAAAATGCCGCTGTTTTACCAGAACCAGTCTCTGCAACGCCGATAATGTCACGGTTCAACAGGCCGATGGGAATAGCTTGTCGTTGAATCGGAGTTGGATCCTTGTAACCAAGTCCATCAATGATTGCTAGAAGTTCGTCTGGAATATCCTTACATTCTTTCCAAGATCGTAAAGGTGGTGGAATGTTTCCACCCTTAGTAGCTATACTGTAATCCTCACGGAAGATTCTCCAGTCTCTTTCTTGCATTTCCTCTAAAGATTTCTTTGTCCAATGTCTATCATCCCACAATCGTTTCTTCTCCTTTTTCAAAGCATTTACCATCCTTTTCTTTTCTAAATCTTTTTCTTGTTGTGTTCTACGATTCTCCATAAGTTCTCCATAAAATTGTGATTGTGACTTCTTTTGGACTTTAACGTCAATGCCTGCAATAAATCCACGGCCAAACAAATGAACTTCGTGTTTTTCTTTATAAATTGGATTGAAGTCAACAGAAGTGTCATCACCAGCGTCCCAATCAAACACGAATTTTCTGTCGTTGAGACGTCGGACGCGTTTTTTCTTTTTTACAATACCCAGGTATCGATCTTTGATTGATGACAATTCTTTCTCTGCGTCTTTATCGATACGTTTCTTGTCTAGTTCATCGTCATCATCTTTGGCTCTTCGTTCTTTGCGCTCTCTACGTTCTCGATCATATGGATCCTCAAGCATTTTTCTCCCTTCGCTAAATATCTCCCTCTGCTTTTTACGCATCTCATCCATTTGTTTTCGCTTTTCTTCGACTTCTTGTTGCCTTCGGGCGATTGCTGCTGCAGCACGGTCCTCTTTGGTAGTGAATTTTGGCTTGGCAGCAGCATCTTCCTCCGCCTTCTTTTTGGCAAGCATTTCCTCAAGACTGAGAGGTTGAACCTTTGGCTTTTGAATATCTTCTTCCTCTTCAACTACCATTCCATTTTGAGAATCTTGTGACTTTTCCTCTTTTAATTCTTTATCAGTTTTATTATTATCTGAATGACTATACTTGTGAGATTTTCGATCTCTGTCTTTTGATCGAGATCTGGATCTTTTTCTGTCATGTTTCTTACGTTCTCTTGATCGAGAACGCTTTCGTTCTCTTGAGCGTGATCTTTTAGATCGTGATCGATGTTTTTTCTTGTCTCTTTCTCTGGAACGAGATCTGGATCTACCCATATTTATGCTCTGTGAAGATGAAAAACAAAAAAATATAAATCACATTATCTAGAAAGGATGATTGGAACATTAAAGCTGTGAAGCATCAAAATCACTGCAGACCTTTTATTGAAATGACTATGTGGTTAGAAACACAACAACAAGCATAGAAACACAACATTGACTTTTTTCAACTATCTATAACGAAGGGAGATTAATAAGCATTACATTTCGGCAATTAAATTAGTCAGTGGTACACACAACTACTTGATGAATTTAACAAACAAAAAAAGGCACAAACAGTTAGAAAGCAGTATACGCCTAGCACATGAATAATTTCTATTTAGATATTGCCATATTGGGTGTGAATTTGAAACAATCTCATGGAAATGAAGTAATGCACTGTCAAAACTTAGATTCAGAAAATGAAAATCCTTTTAGATGTAAATCACTTCTTCTAACCATAGTTTTTGCTTATAAATTATACCATATAGAGCCAAGAGAGCCATGGGAACAAAAAATCACTTCATTTTTTACCATGTACATCAGAATATCTGCTTTTTAGTCAAATATCTTTAATAACACTAATAAAAAGGCAGTTATATGTTACCACACAAACCATAATCATCCAAAGTATTGTGGACACAAAAATGCCATTGCATAAAGAGTGCGACCTGGCTACCACCAGTCAAACTATTACTTCACCAAGTATAGAATGATATAGGGAATAATCATGCATATGATATATGAAATTGCCTACATTAGATAATTTCTCATATACACTGATGTCATATCTCATATAAAAAGAGGAAATCATGTGAAATTGGACACAAATTCAATAAAATTCTAATTAAACCAAAACATTGAAATATGCACGACTCGATTCTTTAAAAGGTTTATGACAGCTTTATGGTATTTCAAATCAGCACATTACGGTACTTTGTAATGAATGGTTTATTTTCTACAAATTCGTACTTTAGAATAATTAAATTCATTAAGAATGTTACTGGACATCTGAAACAGAAAACGAAACTATCAGGGTCATTTCCTTCTCCAAAAAAACCATTGGACAGTTTATGGTAGCTACTGCAAATTTTAGAGAAAATGAAATAATATCTAAAACTGATAGTGATGTATTTTAAAAAGCAAGTAAATCCATTTCAATTTGTTTTTGTCTTTGTGCTTCAGCTCTCCATTTTTGTGCTGCAACCCTATCTCTTTCTTCATCCTCTTGATTTTTTACTCTAGCGTATTCTTCAGTTAATGGATCGGATTCTCTATTCCTACAAAACTGTAGTTTTTGTTCTATTGCCATAGCAACAGATTCAGATGGTGGTTTAACACATTTCTTAATAATGGATCGAATTTTTTTAACACTTTTGACTGTATCATCCAACACGTTTTGCGGTTGGCCTTTCAATAAATGTTCCGTGACGTAAGCATCTAAATTTATACCCTGTTTTGATCCTACGGAAAGCAACGATGCCAATGCAATTTGTGAAGGAGTAAAAAGCAACTGGGCGTCCGTAAAAAAGGATGTATATAGGTAATCCCTTGCAGGTTTTCGAAGCATGTCAATCTTATCAATATTTCTTCCTGCATATCTAGTTTTTACATCAATAATAAACCCTTCGAATGGTCTTAATGGATTATGAACTGTGAGGTGAAAATTGAGTTCTTTGATTAAAATAAGTTCAATAGAAAGTATTGCATCTCCATATTTACGAGCATAATCTTCGCCATGATCTCTCGCTTCTCCTTTTAACAAATGATGAACATTCCATACAAACTGATCCATTGAAATATTAAATTCGTCAGTTTTACAAGAAAGCCATATCGCAGCTAACATCATAAGTTTTGGATTATAATCCATAACAGAATACCGAAGGTAAAGTCGTTTCATGTACTGGCATGCTGTTCCAATGCTAGTAAGAGGGATTTGAGGATTAAAATGTCTACAGAATTCTTTTATTAGTTTGTCATCATACCATCGCAGTAATTGTCTTTCCTCGTTTACTGTAAGAAAGAAACTATCATCATTAATATCATGTTCAGGACTTTTTTCCACATAACATTGTCTGTAAACTCGATTCACTTGCTCTCGTGCTTTTGATATTTCTGAATCATTTTTAAACGTCCAATATTTCCGCTGAGTACTTGAATGATACATTCCCAGTTTTAAGTAATTAATGCATTATAAGAACTAATTTAATTGTTAAAAGAGTTTATAATCTGTAAAATAAAATTAATAAACAATTTGCACTATTATAATATAGGAATTACGGTAATATTAACGCAAACAAAAAAGAAGGGGAAAAGTTTTACTCAACCTTTTTTCGACATGGCCATATGTACTAACGTCAATATTGTTAAACCCAGTAATATTTGCAAATAACCTGACAAAAATTTTATTTTTTGAATTTCCAATATCATCTTCGCAACGAAGAATTTTGAAAGTTTTCCCACATTCCCATTCGAAGTTATTTGTTGCTATGCAGTGCGTACGACCCTTAGAAACGCCTTCCCAATTTATTGTAGCGTGTATATTGTAATGGAATGGTTCAAGTACAGCTCCAACATCTTTATTAGTAATTTTGATATAAATGAAGTCTTCATCAATGGTTATTTGATAGCAAGAATCATTCGTATTAGTATCATCAACTTCTAATGAAAGATAAGAAGCAAGCTGCGACAAAGCTTTAAGCATACTTGTTAATTGTTTTGATTTATTTAATAATTCATCATTCTGGCTACAAAGAGATGGTAGATCACTCAATAGTTTTGAAATAGAATCATGTGATGTTTCGAATGAATACTCCTGTAAAAGGTATTTGGCATTGACCACTACAATAGAAAAATTGTCTTCGTATTCTTGAAAAGTCCATACAGTATCAAATTGTTTTATACCAACTTGCTGTTCATCAAAGAAATATGTACAGGTGGCGGACATATTTACACCCCGTGTAAAATCAGATATATTTTGAAGAAAAACTTGGGAAAATGATAATAAATTATTTTTTTCTAATATGAAGGATTTAATACTGCTGGATAAATTTAACCAGCAAATATGAAATTCATTGTCCTTAGATACTTGAGAAGCACAGGAGTGAAGCACACATACAGTTTTTTCGTATCCGACGAGCATTAGACCCGGTTTTGAAGTGGATTCATCATTATCATTTTTACAACAATCGTTGGAGCCATGCTCAAAATTCGAGCTCAACACTACTGGGCATACTGCTGCACATGATTCTGATAAATTACAAAGACGATGTAATTGTTTTTGTGAGCTGCCATAAACAGCAAGACTGCAAAACCAAACATCACCCCCAGGGTAAAAAATACAAACAACTGGTGAAGTTTTAAAACTAACTCCAAATAAAGACATAAACAGATAAGAATCCAAATGTTGGATATTATTGAGTGAATTAAAATATGGAATAAAAGGATTTTCATCTGTATTGAATAAGACAATATTCAGACATGAATCATTGACTTGAATAGAAGGCATGATGGAAATAGACTGAAACGAATGAAAATCTTTTTCGGTAGAACTCGAATTGTCACCATTTTTCAACTCTGACAAAGCATTGTGGAGTATGTTTGGGTTAAATAATATCATTTTAAATTCTTTTTTAGCAGTTTTACCAATTATAAGTATATTTCCTCCACTACATACAACATCGAATATATACATCCCTTTATATTTATATACAGAAGTCATTCTCTTGATGACAGCTTCGCCGTAACTAGCATCTTCCTTTTTCAACATAGATAACGCTTCCTTAGTTGTCGGAAGCAGTATTATGAAAATAGAACCTTTGCAAGTTCCACATAATAGTGCTTTTCCAGCGGTATTAGTTTCATTTGTAGGAATATTGATAATCGTTCCACATGTTATTTCTTCTGGTAAACGGAATGTTTTTATCTTCCTTGAATCCGCGTATAACAAAATATAACGATATCCAAATGATAGAATTGTTACTCTTGTGGCACGAATGGTGTAATAAATCAAAATCTTTTTCTGATTAAGCTTGGGGAAGCAATCTATGATAGTTATCTTCTTCTCCATTTCACTTCTACAACAGGTTATAAAACAAGAACATCTTGTAGTCTAATTTCACAACATAAAATTTTTTGTTACTGCTGTATTGGTTGGTATACCTGCACTGCACAGAACTTTTGACTATAAAGAAGGCTGAAACAGGATATGATTTACAAATGAATCCCGGCGGATCGGTAAGTCATTAAGACAGGTCAATCATAATGGCTAACCACAGCTTCTCGTTCGGTTACCAGTTTATGTCGGGTATGGGATTAGCGACAAGTAGTTCAGAAATCCTCTCGCACATAATTGAACCTGGGAACCCACGCAGGGTAATCAGAAGTATGGTGGCGAGCATATTATTTAAGCACCACGCTGCCAAGCATATCTGCATATAGACATAGAAGATCAAAACCAAGGCGCGGCGGTGTGGCTCATCATGCTAAGCGTTAGGAATACGCTCGCCACCGCACCTCTAATTACTCTGCGTGGGTTCGCACGTTCGAATCCCATGCAGGATGGTTATGTGCGATAGGATTGCTGGACTCCTCGCCGTCATAGGGTGGTTCACGTAACCGCTGGTCGGTTACGGCTTCCTCCACCATCAAGTCCCGACATGGAATGGTAACCGGACAAGAGGCCATGGTTCGCCATATGGATATGCCGTCGTATCGGCTTTCCTCTCCCACGGGATAAATATGTAAATCCTATTCTAACCAAACCAAGTCTATTTGCAATACCTACAATAAAATGAACCATACTTCAGTACCATGTGGCTATCATTTCAATTTAGCTTTTAACTTGAGTCAAATTCAGTGGCTTATTGCTATGACCTACTAACCTCAAATCTATTCTGATAAACAGGAAAATTTGGTTAAATAGCAGCACTGCACATGTCCCACATGCTTCAGTGCTTTGATCGCAAACGGTGGTTAACGTTGGCCGGGATGCAGCATCCGTATTTTAATAATACAGAGCCGCCGTTTACTCATTCCGAGGGAATGGCAAAATCGAAATATTTTTTTTTTTTTTTTAAGGTCCACGTTGTGGATTCATAACAGTTTTGTAAAAATAAATAAATGATGAAAAAATAATAATCATAGAACATAGTTACATATAATAAACAAATATATTCGTAAACATCATCCAGTATTATCCAGCAATTCATATTATCGAAATATTACACATAAACAAACATCGCACCTAGGCTACAACACTCTGACACTGCAAAACTCAGCCAACAATGGTCATTATTGAGAGGGATCAGAACGTTTCGTTTTCGTTCAAGTGCAGTTTTAAGTATTCTATGGCGTCTGCAGCTGCCGCAAAACCATGGCGGTATTTCCATACCATGGCCGCTACGGCCAAACCTATGGCGACTGACTTTTTAGCTGCCACAATCAATCAATCAATCAATTTTATTCGGTCACTCTGATACAAACAAAACACAAAACAACAACAAAGGGACAAACAAAATACAGAGGACCTGGAGGACGGGCATAACTTAATAAAAAAGTTAAATACGTACAAGTACGTGCCCGTCCCCCCAAAACCAATGTCGAGCTGCCGTTACCGCGGCAGCAAATTGAAAACCAATGGCAGGTAAAATTTTGCTGCCGTAACCGCGGCAGGTGGGCCGTAAGGACAGGGCTGTCCCTCAGGGTGACAAATATTGGGTAAGTTGGAACGTTTTTCTTATGGATACAGTCTTGATGGATTTGGGGTTAGGGTTTAAGTAGATATAATTCCGCATGATCAATTAGAATTTGGTACATTAGTTTGTGAATATACCGTTAATACTGATTACTGAATACAGAATAGCGCTATAAAACCATGGCAAGAGCTGCCGCGGTTCGTTCGTGGCAGGAGCTGCCATGAAGTGGTAAGAACTGCGCCTTTTTTCATTGCTGATCGGTAACATTTTTATACCCTTCGGAGTCGCGGAGCCGGAGCCGGATTTTGACTAATAAAACTAGGGAGTCGGTATTTTCAACAAGAAATAAAAAGTCTCTCACAAGCGTTATGAGTATTCATTGGTAAAATACCTGTATATTATATAGGTATTTTCGGAATATATTATTCTCAGCTTCAAATTTTAGGTCAATCTTTGGCTGGGATAAAACCAACGACTAACATACCGGATAAAATCGAACCTTCGACTCGACACTTTTATATAAACGTGTTATTTGTATGTTCGACTCTCACAATCTATATTGGCCTAAACCAGGGGTCGGCAACCTTTTGTCGCTCGCGGGCCAAAATTAAGGTTGCAAGTCATTGGCGGGCCGCACTTATTTTTAGAAAGTTTAAAAACCTAACGGATGGTACTTCTTAAAATAAAAATCAAGCAGTGATACATCTCTCGAATAGAATATAGTTTTATTTCCTCATTGCATCTCATAAAATTCCATTTCAATAATTTCAGCGCCATTGAACCCTTTGCACTTAGCATCAACTTTTCTGCGTTTTGTTGCCATTTGCCTAATTATAATTAAATTATATGCTCATTAAACGAGTAATTGTGAATTATATAATTGTTAGGTTATAATATAATTTAGTCTAAAGAATATATTCGTCAAAGCGGATGTTTTGTTACTATAATTTAGTGAAGCGTCGCGGGCCGGATCCGGCCCGCGGGCCTTAGGTTACCGACCCCTGGCCTAAGTAGTAAAATCGGAAAATGTGAAGTTACAAAATCACAGCTAAGGGGTCGTTGTCTTTAGAGGTGTCCCACTTTGATGTCACAAAAATATGGTAACCCTAATTATAAACGGATGTTTTGTTACTATAATTTAGTGAAGCGTCGCGGGCCGGATTATAGTGCTCCGCGGGCCGGATCCGGCCCGCGAGCCGTAGGTTACCGACCCCTGATCTAGGGCCTCATGTAAGCCACGTTGTAAGAATTTTGACCCGGTTTTTAAAAGTTTAAAAGACAGTCGCGCAAGCAGTCAATTTTGAGCGGATTTTTTCGATTCGGTACAACAACACGACGAAAATTTCCCATAAGATCCATTGTTTCGCGTTTCCCAAATATGGCACAAGATGGCGTCCATTGTCAGAGCGTTGCCTCGCTTATATCATATATACGCTTTGGGCCTAGATATTCGAACAGAAGAGTGCTGTATAATTTAGCAGCAACCTGAAATCCTCCCAAATATTATAGTCGGAAGAGTACACATTTGCATGAACTTTATTCAATTGGAAGAGGTGCAGACTGAAAATTGTGGCAAATGACAAAATCAATTATTGACAATTGTATTAGTTTATCACATACTCAAGCATTATAATTACCAGAATACGTGACAAATGTATGCAATCTTTAATTAAGACACTTCTCCAATATGACCTTCTTATATTAAACAGAACTATATATTAATCCTGATTGGAAAAGTATAATCCCCCAAAGAAAAGATAGGCTATTTTTACCATAGAATTATTCAAAATATTCTACAAATTTCATATGGAACCCAACTGTGGGAATGTGAACACATATCCACTTGCAACATTTTCATTAAGAATCCGTCAATAGCAACGAAAAAATATAGGAATTGCTACATAAGTATTTTAAGTTGATTAGCAAAATAAGGCAAAAATTATTGTATATACAGTAGAGACAAGAAAATGGATTTGCAAGAAAAAGCAGACACAAGAAAGACATCAAAAGAATATATAAAGACAAGGATCCAGGGGAGAATACTGATGAAAACATAGCGTGTGTGTGAAAACATAGCGTTTGTACTCAGATTTGCAAGAAAGAGCAGACACAAGAAAGACATCAAAAGCACATATAAAGACAAAGGATTCAGAGGAGAATACCGATGAAGACATAGCATGTGTGGTCTATTATGTAAAAACGTTGATACGGTCATCATCTATCCTCATGTTTAAATCTGTTTCATCTGTGGCGGAGAATATCCTATATAAATAAAAATGAATAATTCAGGGCTAAAGACATATGCACATATAGTTTATATAGAATACGATATATCAAAAAATAATATGTGAAAATTCTAACAAAATTGATCAAATTATATAACCAACAATGAAATAATCACAAGAAAAAATTCAGTTTAAACCATGGTTTTTCAAACTAGGCCCTTGAAACCCCTTAGCCCCTGGGGGTCACAGCACTGTTCTATTTGAGGCGACGGGCAACAGCCTTCACTAATCACTAGATACCATTTGCAAACAATATTAATTTAAAGTAAATTGGTGGTAATTTGGTTAATTCTTTAGGCTTTATTTTTTATTATTCTTTCGCTTTCGTCTGTTGGCTTTTTATTATCAAACATAGGGAATAAATAAACTGATTTCGATCGAAAAACAGCGGGTCATGAATCATGAAAATTTGAGAAACCTCCTAACTTGAAATCAAAATATTTACAACACAGTCAGCAATCGAGGATCACAAAAATCAACAAACCATAGTTAGGGTTACAAACATACCTGGTGCCAATCCCATTGTCATCTGAGACGGATTTTGTGGAAGAATTCCAATTACTTGATTACCTTGTACAAGGTATATTGGCTGCATGTTGGTCTGAGGAAATTCTGGCAATGGTGGAACATCACCTGAAAAACGATTGAATCAAGTTGTAGAAAATTATGAGTTGACTGACTGATATGACTACCAAACAGTACTAATCTAATAATCTAATGGATACAAAGTGAATCTATGTATACTTTTGCTGCAAAATTTTGCCATCGAAATAGGTTCTTTCTGCACCTTTTAAACCAGCCAATTTCAAACTCTCAGTTAAGTATCGATGGAAGATGGAAAAGGTCACGGTAAGGATATTATTACTTTTACTTCCCGTCGGATTGGGCTTGATATATTACCCCAAATTTATCAAGTTCTTAAAATAAACAGACGCACACCTTCATAGGATATTCGGTACATTAATTCAAAAAAAATTCTCGTATTTGCCTAAGTAACAACAAAAATGCCACGGAAAATCCAATGAAATGAACATTTTTTTTCGAATTATTACCTTGCAGATCATTTCCACCAAGCTGGCTTGTTGAAGACATCATAATTGGGTTGGAAAGAGGCTGGTATTGTACATTTTGCTAAAAATAATACTTAAAATTAATCCCAGTATTATCCACACAAACTCATGCTGCATATAACTTGAGTCTCGCCTGGCAGTTACGTTCCATTAAAACTAGATATAAGATGTATTTACAAGCTAAGCTCTATAATAAAGTATATTTTGAATAAATGTTTGTGACATACTTTGTAAAAAATGCATCTGAATGAAGTAATAGTGAATAGGTGGTAAAGGTAACACTAATTAACGGCTAGAAAATGACAATCAATAACAATTTGATAATCTATTAACAAGCTTAGTATTAAAAATGATAAACATTATTGTAAGGCTTTAAATACATCCAAAAGCTGGCATCATTATTAAACATCTTATTTAAAGACTTTTTCACAATGTACCACTTGTTTACAGTAACAAATTATCGTTGTATCATACCCCAAATGATGGACATTTCTTCCTTCCATCACAACATACAGCTCGACATCCAAATCCAAAAGTAATCCAAGATACAACGAAACTTGCAAAGCAGAATAAACCAGTGCATGCATTCAATATGTACAACACAGTTGGGTAGCTATTGATTTGATTCTGAACACAAGTCATTCGAATTTAGTAATGCAAAATTTTTTTTTTATTTTCAAGTTTAAGATGGATATTCTAACATAAGCAATAGGGGAAAGTGAAATCTCAATTAATGAAGTTAAACTGTGCAAGTAAATTCCAGAAAATACCAAAAAAATTATTGCATAAATCAAGGTTTCCTAAACAGGGCCTCTAGCGTCCTAATGAGGAAGGCCACGAAGTGATACTCTCTTCTCTGGTAGTAACTTGACTGCACAGAAAACTCAAATCAGAAGCAAATACAGGATAAACCTTCAAAATACTGCATCACCATAAAAATACTTGGTAATTGCAATTCCATAAGTACAATTCGAAATCCTCTAAATGAAAAGCAACAAGTACTAAAATAGTCTTACATAGTCTTTATCGAACATGGAAAAGACAGCGACAGTTATTGCTCCACTTGCAACCAGAATATTGAGAATACTTAGAATCATCATGACGGCAATCTTGAATTATGAAAAATAACATATTAAAGATTAAGTCAATCAGAATAGAAAAAATGAAACCAGGGGTTATATTCACTAACACAGACAGTCCCCAAACTTGTAATAAAACTAAAATAAGGAAAATCGGAATAAAATTATGGCCTAACCCGGTACACATACTACAGGAGTACCCAATTTTCTGCTCATGATAATCAGTAATATATCTACATTATTCACACTCTAGTACCGTAAGTCTTCTTGAATTTTATTCCATTTATAATGCATGGTATATATAATAGATCCATTTCAAGGTTAAAAAAACTTTACCCAATGGGTTTAGAATTCTATGGAAGCCTATATTAAACCTATCAATTAGTATGTCGTTGTATGCATTCCAATTAAAATGGCATTATTGAGTAGTATATAAAAGGATTTATAATATTATTGCATGATTTTATTTTATCAAAGACAATTCTTGCAGGTTACATAACAGTTCAAAACTCACAAAGCATGTTGTCTTTCTCTTTGCGGCCAATATTCCAATTATTCCACTTGCTATAAACTGAAACAAAAGTATTCACTTCATACAAAGTTATAGTTATAATAACAAGTTTATTAGAAAAATCACAGTATGTCCTTACTGACAATGTATGCCAGAACTTTAGATAGATATGTTGATCTCCAGAATATAGATATTAAAAATATCACAGTTTTATGGTAAACACTTGGTATATGTGATGTGACTATGATCCAAATATTTTGAACATAGAGGCAATGCGCTAATTAGAATAGGATTCACATATTCATCCTGGAGAGAGGAAAGCCGATAAGACAGCTTTATCACAGAGCGAACCACTGCCTCTCCTCAAGTTACCAGTCCATGTCGGGTATGGAATTAGTTATCCAGTTTTTTGTTTTCAGACGCATGAACTTGATGGTGAAGGAAGCTGTAATCGACCAAGCGAGCTGACTTATATCCAACTATTTATTCATTTTTTACAACATGTACTACTAATGGATACACTGTTCATATTCAAACTTTAAAATACACAAATTTTAACTTGAAGCTCTTAATAATCTCTTACCATAAATCAATTTAAAAATATATATACGCTGAAAAAGATAGATTTATTATTTGTATTAGAAATGTTTTAGAAATTTATAAATATTTAAATTAACTTACCATAAGACCTGACCAAATTCCAGGAGATGAATATGTGGCATAGTAGTTACACATGTGCACATAAGGAGCTGGGGTGGTCTCATGATTTCTGCGTGTATCATATTCATCATAATAGTAATTTCTGTATTTGCATACAGATCCCAACGCAATCGTCAAAGACGTGATTCCCATACCAATACAGATAACGCCAATCAAAATAATTGCAACCTGAAAATTATATTTATTAATGATAGGTGTCTTAAGTGTTATCAGTATACTAAATTTTAGAATGAATGCAATCTCATATTTAAGAAGTGGAAAATTGTAAATAAATGCAAATCTGAATCTGTCTGTATGAAGCACATCATATAAATGTAAAATTAATCCATATAAAATGGTCGCCCAATATTTTCAGCAAAATACGCCAAACGAAACATGAATTCTCAAAATGTTAATTTATTCATCGAAATATAAAACTTACGCCCAATCCTTTGACAGGTCCATGATAAAAACCAGGCCGAGATTTACTTTGATTTTCTTCCTCCATGTCTAATGATAATTTTCAAGATATGATGTACTTATTTCAAAATATTATTTATTATCATGAATATCTGCAAGAAAGAATTGTCAACGTTTATTGTACTACTGGCGGTATATTAAAAAATATGAACTCATGTATACAAAAAAAACTTTCCGCTCATAGAATACGAAAATAGATTTAAATAAAAGCATAGAGTCTATAACTTAATGAAAAATCAATATTACTGGGGACTAAAGTTTATTTATAACCTACAAAGCCTGTAGTTATTACCTGAAACCACCCCCTTTTTTATTATTCATTTGATTTTTGATAAAATTAACTATAGATTTTAAAATAATTCTAAAAATGAAACCTGTCACAAATTGTACTAAAGTATTTTTAATAGGATTTTTCGAAACCTGACGTTTTTGTACGCTTCTAAATAAATCAGCATTATTCAGTGATTTTTCAAATTCTGAAACTATATTTCGAAACATTTCTTCTGCCTGTTCAGGTGTAATATTTCCTTGATAATGAAACTGATTATTTTTAGACCACGATGAGTGGCCATGTTGATTATTAAAACCATGAAAAGGTGACTCATGTTGTTGTCTATTTTCGCCTGAGCTCGATCCAAATAAATCATATTGTTTGCGTTTCTCACGATCTCCGAGCACACTGTACGCTTCAGCGATTTCTTGAAATTTGTTTGAAGAGCCTTTATTATGAGGGCTGACGTCTGGATGGTACTTTTTTGCGAGAGAAAAATAAGCAGTCTTTATTTGATCTCCTGTCGCATTTCTTCGTAATCCCAATACATCGTAATAATTTCTTGCTGATGCAATATGAGAAGTCATAAAGCTGCGCGTGTTTGCTTTTATATGTTTTCCAGTCATAAACATGCTCCTATCTTTCATATGAAAGGCACATGTACGGCAGATATTACTGCCAAACAACCGTCCAATCATTCTATATATATATTCTATATTATATTATTACGGTAAATCTGAAACTGAAAGCAAAACAAATTAACATGTTGAATTTTATCAGGGTGGTGTAGGAATAAATAGTCAATTACAAACTGAACATGCTCAATAATATTCCTTTCTCAGAATATCGCAGTACTGACCGGTTATCATAGGTAAACGGTAAATCAAATACATCATAAACCACACATGGTACAATATGAAATAAATCGATGATTTGAAGATCATTCCATGAAGTATTCAGGATATCAGAAGGTACTGTCACTCTGTCAGCATTAATAAAACATAAATTTTCCACAAAGAACATCACCAATGTCTTCAACATGGAGTTGATAACCTGATATGTTGGTTCAAGATTTTTCAATGGACAACAGCAGAAATGAAATATAAAGAAAGTACATTTCCAGTTCATCGAATAATAATTAACCCAATATTGTTCAGCTTTTCATATCAAACGAACGAAGAGCACTATCGTAGTTTGAAGTATGCAATCGGTTTTATAGTAAAATAACTTAATACAAAAAATAGCGATTAGGAATATCAAAATGGCCCTGGTTTAAAACAAAGACCAAAACATAATTATTCCAGTAAGTAATCACATTTTTTTTACTTCCTCATAGCAAGGACAAAGATGGAGGTAAATCATAGTAATATTCAGAACAGACTACAATAAGTAGCCAAGAAGCTTTAGAATTCATAAAACTCTTTCCAGTTGCTTCTCTAAAATGTTTTTCAGCTCATGTAAAGTAACTTTTGATGGATTTTTGAGGGCAAAATTGCAAAGTAATGGTTTATGAATGCCAGGAACTCCAATTTTCTTTGCATTTTTATTTGTCTTTTCAACAAATAAGCTTGCTACAGCTCTTGCAAATACATGATACATTTCTCTGTCGTCACCCAAAAGAACTTTAGTAGTAAAAGTCGGCATGCTCGATACTTTTTTGTCTAACATTGATTCATTTAATGCCACGTGTATCATCGTACCGAACTTTTTATATTGGGTTACAAGTAGAAAATTATGATCACTAAAAGAAGCCGTTAAAACATCAGTCATATGTCCATCAATCTCTCCTAAATATGATTCACTCAGAAGTGGGTCTTTTGTATTTCCATCCATTTTCTTATCAATATTGTAAATCACTTTTTTGATCCACCAAGACAAGGAGGTGTATTAGCAATTGTTTGTCCTGATTTTTCCCACTGATCTGGAGTTTTTGCTTGAATGGACAGAGCGTGAACAGAACCTTCGAGCTCCTTGGATAAAATATTGTTTACGTCTCTATGTCTGTCAATCAAACGTTTCCCGGAAAATTTGTCAGACACTACAACAACCTAAGGATAATTAAAAGAATAAGGTTAATAAACTGAAAGTATAACAAAAGCATGTTATTCTCTGAAAAGATGTACCTGTGAGTACATTTTCCTCTATAAGGCAATAATAGCAGGGATGTACAAACAGACTGAATATTCAAATACATTTTAAAAATTTATATTCAGTATAAGTAATTATTACTTAGGATTTATTTAAAATCTTCTAATTTGAAAATTTGTCACTCCAAGCATATAACATTTGATGGTAACATTAACAATTATTATTAGCAAAAACAGAAATTTTACTAGAAAAGCATAGGAATTAAATTAATAGTTTTGAGAAAATGTGATAGGCCTAATTTAGGTAAAATGATTCCAGTCCCATCTATCCCAACTAAAAGCAACTGCATGTATGTAAAATTGTAATAATGATGTGAAAAATAAAATACAAATAATTTATAATATGACAAATATATCACAATAACATAATTCAAATAACTACAAAATCTTTGAATTACTTTAAAATGAGTTTCTGATCCTTTTGGCACGTTGTGTTTGAAGCTCTCGTTTACAACATCAAGATATACTGGATTGAAAGTTTCAGTCAGTTTTTTAATAATACTCGTTTCCACAGGATTCAATGCACTTGCCATATAGCGAATGAAAATTGAAGATTTATGTAGTGGAAATTTTAACATTCCAGATAAAATTATTTTCCTCTTCTTTTCCAAATGTTTACGAACGGTTCGACTGAAAATGGTTCAGGAAGGGAACGTATTTTCCTTTGTTCGGCAAAAAGAACTTTTTCACCAACTGAAAGATAATTATAGGTCGTGTCGTTATTTTGATGTTGAAAATATAGTATGCATGGAAGATATAGAACGATTGAATATTGTAAAACATGATTTTAGTAGAATGCAAAATATTTTCATTTGAACTCTGATGGTCCAACAAAACACTTCATTTTGACATTGCATGAAATATTACGGTGATTATTTTAAATGTAAAATAAAAATAATTTATTTTATACTATATACTATTCTGCATTACCAAATTCAATTTCTGTAATTTAAAAATGATTTGTATAGATTTCTTCGTTGAGCATGGGATATATTTGATTTTCCATATTCAATAATATTTTTTCAGAATGTTTTTGGACTATTCGATTATATGATTTTAGCCAGCCCTGAATTAGCAAGTTATTAATATTGTAAGATAATATCGTTGAACAACACCTGATAGATATAGAAAGTTATACAATTAATTTTATTAAGCTCATTCATCATTTCCTGAATAATGTAGTATACCTGAAATTGTAACGATTTTTTAGGAGTTGCCGAATTAACATAAAGGTCTGGAATATTAAAAATTTTTGTTCAAAATGAATGCAACATTTTTTACTGCAGATAATCATTCCCTAATGACTGATAAAATAATAACCTTAAAATATGCTAACTGCAACGCCAGCAATTTGAACATTCTATAAAATGACAATAAAAAAAAATATAAAAAATAGATGTTGGGTTTAAATCTTTAATTTATTGAAATTATTATTTTCGTGGCAACAAAAAGCGAATAAAAAGAATTTCAGCACCATAACAAAATATAATATAAAGTTCTTCAACATGATAATTTCAAATTTTGCCCATTATGTATTTAAAAAAAAATCAAGCTCATTTACTTTGCAATTCGAATTTAATAAAAAATGTTATATAGGAAGAGAAATAATTAAAAAAATTCCATAAATTTTATAAAAAAAAAAATTTTACAAATTAATAAAATGCATACCTTTTCTGTCAAATCTGAGATGCACAACCTTCGGAGCGGTTCGTTTTCTAACGTAATTATAAGTGGTACCAGTTCCTGCCATAGACACCACACGAACCAGTATATTCCTTAGAAAGGATCAATTTATTCTATTATTTTAAATATACCGTATGTTATGATAAATTTCATATTCATTGCGCTGAATGAATCCACTATAGGGTTTTATCAATATATTATATATGCGCTTGAACAAAAAGGAAGATTTGAGAGCCTAAACCAGTAAACACAGAAATATCAAGCAACAGTTCTGCTTTGGCTCTTTATGTCGGCTTACAATACGTCCCGGTTTAGCCAGGACCGTCCCGATTTTAACAAGCTGCACAGCATTGTCCCAGTTTTTTGTTTACATGGTAACCCTACCTTTACTGCTTTATGCAGTTATGGGAGTTGAACACTAACCATGCTTTTAAACCGGTGGTTCTTAAACTTTTTGAGCCGCGCCCCCCATTGAAAAATTTTCAAGCTTCGCGCCCCCCCCCCCCTATTTTTGCTTTGAAAAAATGCTTTTGTGATGGGCAGGTTGCTATATATTAAGATGGCGCTATAAGAGTGTTGGTCTCATAGCGTCATCGCTCAGATTGTTTAGGCATAAAACGCTTCGGAGTACAACTTCGCCATTCACTGTCGTATGTATAAAGCCAAATAATGGTTGGTCATCATACATTCTCGTTTTTCCCCTCAGTTTGCAATACCTGGTAAAGTCAAACTCAATTTTAAGTAAAACTAAACACGCAATAAACCTATGCTTAAATGTATTTTCTGCCTAAACGTTTACATAAGACACGTAAAATTTCAATCAATTGTTTACTTCATCACTATTGAGCGATGCCAAAATTATTTGCTGTGTGTTAAAAATAAGCAACAATTACAGACTCCTTGGCTTGCCTAACGTTTCAAACAAAATGGAGAAGTACAAATGAATTTATGTAAATTTAAAAGCAGTTCATTTACTAATAGTTATTATGCATGTGGACGTTTCCCCGGCCCTTGACCGCTGAAAAATAAAGTTGCCAAGGCGTTTGCGATTGCATTTTGTTTAAATCTCGATTGTTTTCGTAAGCGTGGCCTGCTATTTAAGCTGTAAAAATCTTGATTTTGTTGTTTATTCTCCCTAAATCAGAAATTTCTCTCGACATATTCTTGTGTCGCGAAGACGATTATAATTCCTTTTTTTGTTTTTGAATAGAACCAGGACACCTCTGAAGAAAACGAGTTAGTTATTATTAGAAAAACATCGGCGACGAGATGCTTAAGATAGAATAAATTAGTGAATCTGCAACCAAATATTTCTTTATTGTAAAAGCGAGATTATAAAATACTAAAAATAAAACGAAAAAACACCATGAGTTTTGTTTTGGGGTGGACCGCAATCTTATAAATTCCTTGTGCCTGCGGCACACCAGTACTGTTCTAAAACTACCGACTTGAAATAAATTTTACTCCGTGGGATTTTATCGCAGACTAAGGAATTTCTGTAATGGTGTTAAAATTAATCGAGCATTGCGATAGAGCGGAGTAAGAGTTGTAGGGACAGCTCATAATGGTGAAATTGGTAAGAATACAAATCAAAATGTAATCGGGCACTTTGCCACACATTTTTATGGTTGCGGATTACCGTGGTATTTTGGAGTAGTGGTGCTTTTATTTTATGGACGCAATCGCAGATTTAATTTATCACAATTTAATGAATAAAGCAACCATTTTAAATGAGTATATCGGTCATGGATTGAATATTTTATTCAACGCGAAAACCATTACATATCCGTTGACAAAGTCGGCTCCTATAATGACTGGCGTATTCTCGAGGACTGCCTCAGGATTCGTACCGCGGGGATTTTGAGTTGATGAATATGTATTTTAATTTTACTGAATTGAATTTTATTTTAATTGTACTAAAGACAACAAATTCGCATGAGTGCAATATATATTAAAACTAAATATAATCGGGCAGTTGATCACACTTTAATATGTCCGCGGATTGGCGTGTTATTTTAGATCGGTGATGAGTTTATTTTGACATGAGTCGCCGCAACCGCGAGTTACCTTGAACACAAATGAATTAAAATAGAGACCCATTTTGAGTTCTTGTAGTTATTACGAAACAGAAAAATTTATTATACCATGAAAAAGCCGGTATTTTCAACGAACGCGGAGACCGTTTCAGGAGCCGTTACATGAAAATTTCCGATTCCGTCTTGTGACCTTTCGCGCCCCCCCTGTGAGCATCTCGTGCCCCCCAGTTTAAGAACCACTGCTTTAAACCCTATACAGTTAAGTTATTTCAAATAAAAATAATTTTACAATGACAGAATAACCAATTACTGGGTCTGGTATAGTTTAGTACCACATGAACTTCTAGTTTGCCTGGCTCAACAATTTTTGCATATGTCAGTATGTCAATCCTAACCCCCACCTGACTACGTCACCGAAAAATTACGTCATTTCGAAGTCACATTGGCATAATAAGGCCCACCAAAGTATGCGAATGATCGTCCAAAACGCGCAGACGATCACCCCTTTGGATGGCATAGTCAGGTGGGGGTTAGCGTGTTGAATTCTAAGCACCAAATACAGTAAATTTTTCGGGTCTGGTATAGTTTAGTACCACATGCACTTCTAGTTGGCCTGGCTCAACAATTTTTGCGTATGTCAATCCTAACCCCAACTTGTCTACGTCACCGAAAAATTACGTCATTTGGACGTCACAGTGGCGTAATAAGACCCCCCAAAGTATGCGGATGGTCGTCCAATACGCGCATACAATCACCCGAAATCGAGCAAGCTATTTCTCTCGTTTTTTCGTCACAACGATCACCATCGTCGAGAGAGATCGTCGGCGTTAGCGAGTTCGTTATCGGCAGCGCAGATGCCATTTCGGGCGATTGTAACTATACTTTGGCAAGCCATATGACGTGATGGTGACGTCGTAGTGACATAATTTTTGGATGGCATAGTCAGGTGGGGGTTAGGAATAACATATGCAAAGTTCGTTATGCTACACCCACTGGAAGTACCGTACTTGTGGTACTAAACTACACTAGACCCAAATTTTTCTTCACATTACAGCATTAGGAATAACATATGCAAAATTCGTTATGCTACGCCAGCTGGAAGTACTTGTGATACTAAACTATACTAGACCCCAAATACCGTACTGCAGTACTGAGATATGGTAATCTAACTCACGTGGATTTCTTTGACAAGGCTGTAAAAATAGATAAGTTGAGTTATACAAGTATTTACGGTAACTCACATATTTATGGTACCGGTACCGGTATCGTAACTGTTAATTCCCTACATGTTTGAAATTTACAATATAATAGGAAGTAAGAAGACATACCTTGAGTCAATTGCATCACAGTCAGTGCCGAAAAACCCGCAAACACAGTCGGACGCAACTATGGCGCAATGGCTCACCACTGTGAAGCTAGTAGCAATTTGACCTTTGTGTGCGGCGAAGCGGAAAGGTGAATATTGGCAGCAGAAATGAAGGAGTGTCATAATCTACATCCGAAAAAATGTAGAAAAACGAATTTAGAATACGATCAATGGGAAGATACTAATCATTTACGATAAATTAACATCTACAAAGCAAAAAATAACAATAAAATACATGATAAATAATGAAAAAACAATAAAAATGACACGAATTTTATTTAACTTCCTTCGAAATAGCAGATGAGCAATTCCTAAATCAAGTCAAGTTGTACAGTAAACAAAACTAAGGAGATGGATGACGAGTTTAAAAAATGGGGAGTCAGCGTACCCCCATAGGAGAACATAAGCCTTCCAAATTTTAAAACCTAGGGTATTCTCATAGCTAAAAAACGTCCTTATTCGGAAAATTACCTATAGCTAAAAAAGCTGATTTAGTCAAATTTCAAAGCCTAGCAGCACATCCTTCCGCCCAAGAGGCATCCGATTTGATTATTTATTATTAAAGAGGTTTATCTGAAGTTATTCACACAACTCGAACCTAAGTCTTGTTTTTATTAGAATCTAGGGTATTATCGAAGCGAAAATGGCCTATTTTTGAAAAATTGCGTATAGCGAAAAAAGCTGATTTAGCCAAATTTCAAAGCCTAGCAGCACGCCCTTCCGCCCAAGAGGCATCCGATTTGATTATTTATTATTAAAGATGTTTATCTGAAGTTTTTCACACATCTTGAACCTAAGCCTTGTTTTTATTAGAATTTAGGGTATTATCGAAGCGAAAATGGCCTTATTTGGAAAAATTACTTATAGCGAAAAAAGCTGATTTAGCCAAATTTCAAAGCCTAGCAGCACACCCTTCCGCCCAAGAGGCATCCGATTTGATTATTTATTATTAAAGAGGTTTATCTGAAGTTTTTCACACAACTCGAACCTAAGCCTTGTTTTTATTAGAATCTAGGGTATTATCGAAGCGAAAATGGCCCATTTTGGAAAAATTACGTATAGCGAAAAAATCTGATTTAACCAAATTTCAAAGCCTAGCAGCACACCCTTCCGCCCAAGAGGCATCCGATTTGATTATTTATTATTAAAGAGGTTTATCTGAAGTTTTTCACACAACTCGAACCTAAGCCTTGTTTTTATTAGAATCTAGGGTATTATCGAAGCGAAAATGGCCTTATTTGGAAAAATTACTTATAGTCAAAAAAGCTGATTTAGCCAAATTTCAAAGCCTAGCAGCACATTCTTCCGCCCAAGAGGCATCCGATTTGATTATTTATTATTAAAGATGTTTATCTGAAGTTTTTCACACAACTCGAACCTAAGCCTTGTTTTTATTAGAATCTAGGGTATTATCGAAGCGAAAATGGCCCATTTTGGAAAAATTACGTATAGCGAAAAAAGCTGATTCAACCAAATTTCAAAGCCTAGCAGCACACCCTTCCGCCCAAGAGGCATCCGATTTGATTGTTTATTATTAAAGAGGTTTATCTGAAGTTTTTCACACAACTCGAACCTAAGCCTTGTTTTTATTAGAATCTAGGGTATTATCGAAGCGAAAATGGCCCATTTTGAAAAAATTACGTATAGCGAAAAAAGCTGATTCAATCAAATTTCAAAGCCTAGCAGCACACCCTTCCGCCCAAGAGGCATCCGATTTGATTATTTATTATTAAAGATGTTGATCTGAAGTTTTTCACACAGTTCGAACCTAAGCCTTGTTTTTATTAGAATCTAGGGTATTATCGAAGCGAAAATGGCCTTATTTGGAAAAATTACGTATAGCGAAAAAAGCTGATTTAACCAAATTTCAAAGCCTAGCAGCACACCCTTCCGCCCAAGAGGCATCCGATTTGATTGTTTATTATTAAAGAGGTTTATCTGAAGTTTTTCACACAACTCGAACCTAAGCCTTGTTTTTATTAGAATCTAGGGTATTATCGAAGCGAAAATGGCCCATTTTTGAAAAATTACGTATAACGAAAAAAGCTGATTCAATCAAATTTCAAAGCCTAGCAGCACACCCTTCCGCCCAAGAGGCATCCGATTAGATTATTTATTATTAAAGATGTTGATCTGAAGTTTTTCACACAGTTCGAACCTAAGCCTTGTTTTTATTAGAATCTAGGGTATTATCGAAGCGAAAATGGCCTTATTTGGAAAAATTACTTATAGCGAAAAAAGATGATTTAGCCAAATTTCAAAGCCTAGCAGCACATCCTTCCGCCCAAGAGGCATCCGATTTGATTATTTATTATTAAAGAGGTTTATCTGAAGTTTTTCACACAACTCGAACCTAAGCCTTGTTTTTATTAGAATCTAGGGTATTATCGAAGCGAAAATGGCCCATTTTGGAAAAATTACGTATAGCGAAAAAAGCTGATTTAACCAAATTTCAAAGCCTAGCAGCACACCCTTCCGCCCAAGAGGCATCCGATTTGATTATTTATTATTAAAGATGTTTATCTGAAGTTTTTCACACAACTCGAACCTAAGCCTTGTTTTTATTAGAATCTAGGGTATTATCGAAGCGAAAATGGCCCATTTTTGAAAAATTACTTATAGCGAAAAAAGCTGATTCAATCAAATTTCAAAGCCTAGCAGCACACCCTTCCGCCCAAGAGGCATCCGATTTGATTATTTATTATTAAAGATGTTTATCTGAAGTTTTTCACACAACTCGAACCTAAGCCTTGTTTTTATTAGAATCTAGGGTATTATCGAAGCGAAAATGGCCCATTTTGAAAAAATTACGTATAGCGAAAAAAGCTGATTTAACCAAATTTCAAAGCCTAGCAGCACACCCTTCCGCCCAAGAGGCATCCGATTTGATTATTTATTATTAAAGATGTATATCTGAAGTTTTTCACACAACTCGAACCTAAGCCTTGTTTTTATTAGAATCTAGGGTATTATCGAAGCGAAAATGGCCCATTTTGAAAAAATTACGTATAGCGAAAAAAGCTGATTTAACCAAATTTCAAAGCCTAGCAGCACACCCTTCCGCCCAAGAGGCATCCGATTTGATTATTTATTATTAAAGATGTATATCTGAAGTTTTTCACACAACTCGAACCTAAGCCTTGTTTTTATTAGAATCTAGGGTATTATCGAAGCGAAAATGGCCCATTTTGAAAAAATTACGTATAGCGAAAAAAGCTGATTTAACCAAATTTCAAAGCCTAGCAGCACACCCTTCCGCCCAAGAGGCATCCGATTTGATTATTTATTATTAAAGAGGTTTATCTGAAGTTTTTCACACAACTCGAACCTAAGCCTTGTTTTTATTAGAATCTAGGGTATTATCGAAGCGAAAATGGCCTTATTTGGAAAAATTACTTATAGTCAAAAAAGCTGATTTAGCCAAATTTCAAAGCCTAGCAGCACATCCTTCCGCCCAAGAGGCATCCGATTTGATTATTTATTATTAAAGAGGTTTATCTGAAGTTTTTCACACAACTCGAACCTAAGCCTTGTTTTTATTAGAATCTAGGGTATTATCGAAGCGAAAATGGCCCATTTTGGAAAAATTACGTATAGCGAAAAAAGCTGATTCAATCAAATTTCAAAGCCTAGCAGCACACCCTTCCGCCCAAGAGGCATCCGATTTGATTATTTATTATTAAAGATGTTGATCTGAAGTTTTTCACACAGTTCGAACCTAAGCCTTGTTTTTATTAGAATCTAGGGTATTATCGAAGCGAAAATGGCCTTATTTGGAAAAATTACGTATAGCGAAAAAAGCTGATTTAACCAAATTTCAAAGCCTAGCAGCACACCCTTCCGCCCAAGAGGCATCCGATTTGATTGTTTATTATTAAAGAGGTTTATCTGAAGTTTTTCACACAACTCGAACCTAAGCCTTGTTTTTATTAGAATCTAGGGTATTATCGAAGCGAAAATGGCCCATTTTTGAAAAATTACGTATAGCGAAAAAAGCTGATTCAATCAAATTTCAAAGCCTAGCAGCACACCCTTCCGCCCAAGAGGCATCCGATTTGATTATTCATTATTAAAGAGGTTTATCTGAAGTTTTTCACACAACTCGAACCTAAGCCTTGTTTTTATTAGAATCTAGGGTATTCTTGAAGTGAAAATGGCCTTATTTGGAAAAATTTCTTATAGCGAAAAATGCTTATTTAGCCCAATTTCAAAGCCTAGCAGCACACCCTTCCGCCCAAGAGGCATCCGATTTGATTATTTATTATTAAAGAGGTTTATCTGAAGTTTTTCACACAACTCGAAACTAAGCCTTGTTTTTATTAGAATCTAGGGTATTATCGAAGCGAAAATGGCCCATTTTGAAAAAATTACGTATAGCGAAAAAAGCTGATTTAACCAAATTTCAAAGCCTAGCAGCACACCCTTCCGCCCAAGAGGCATCCGATTTGATTATTTATTATTAAAGATGTTTATCTGAAGTTTTTCACACAGTTCGAACCTAAGCCTTGTTTTTTATTAGAATCTAATAAATAATCAAATCGGATGCCTCTTGGGCGGAAGGGTGTGCTGCTAGGCTTTGAAATTTGGCTAAATCAGCTTTTTTCGCTATAAGTAATTTTTCCAAATAAGGCCATTTTCGCTTCGATAATACCCTAGATTCTAATAAAAACAAGGCTTAGGTTCAAGATGTGTGAAAAACTTCAGATAAACATCTTTAATAATAAATAATCAAATCGGATGCCTCTTGGGCGGAAGGGTGTGCTGCTAGGCTTTGAAATTTGGCTAAATCAGCCTTTTTCGCTATACGTAATTTTTCAAAAATGGGCCATTTTCGCTTCGATAATACCCTAGATTCTAATAAAAACAAGGCTTAGGTTCGAGTTGTGTGAAAAACTTCAGATAAACATCTTTAATAATAAATAATCAAATCGGATGCCTCTTGGGCGGAAGGGTGTGCTGCTAGGCTTTGAAATTTGGCTAAATCAGCCTTTTTCGCTATACGTAATTTTTCAAAAATGGGCCATTTTCGCTTCAATAATACCCTAGATTCTAATAAAAACAAGGCTTAGGTTCGAGTTGTGTGAAAAACTTCAGATAAACCTCTTTAATAATAAATAATCAAATCGGATGCCTCTTGGGCGGAAGGGTGTGCTGCTAGGCTTTGAAATTTGATTGAATCAGCTTTTTTCGCTATAAGTAATTTTTCAAAAATGGGCCATTTTCGCTTCGATAATACCCTAGATTCTAATAAAAACAAGGCTTAGGTTCGAGTTGTGTGAAAAACTTCAGATAAACCTCTTTAATAATAAATAATCAAATCGGATGCCTCTTGGGCGGAAGGGTGTGCTGCTAGGCTTTGAAATTTGGCTAAATCAGCTTTTTTCGCTATAAGTAATTTTTCCAAATAAGGCCATTTTCGCTTCGATAATACCCTAGATTCTAATAAAAACAAGGCTTAGGTTCAAGATGTGTGAAAAACTTCAGATAAACATCTTTAATAATAAATAATCAAATCGGATGCCTCTTGGGCGGAAGGGTGTGCTGCTAGGCTTTGAAATTTGGCTAAATCAGCCTTTTTCGCTATACGTAATTTTTCAAAAATGGGCCATTTTCGCTTCGATAATACCCTAGATTCTAATAAAAACAAGGCTTAGGTTCGAGTTGTGTGAAAAACTTCAGATAAACATCTTTAATAATAAATAATCAAATCGGATGCCTCTTTGGCCGAAGGGTGTGCTGCTAGGCTTTGAAATTTGGCTAAATCAGCTTTTTTGGCTATAAGTAATTTTTCCAAATAAGGCCATTTTCGCTTCGATAATACCCTAGATTCTAATAAAAACAAGGCTTAGGTTCGAACTGTGTGAAAAACTTCAGATAAACACCTTTAATAATAAATAATCAAATCGGATGCCTCTTGGGCGGAAGGGTGTGCTGCTAGGCTTTGAAATTTGATTGAATCAGCTTTTTTCGCTATAAGTAATTTTTCCAAATAAGGCCATTTTCGCTTCGATAATACCCTAGATTCTAATAAAAACAAGGCTTAGGTTCGAACTGTGTGAAAAACTTCAGATAAACATCTTTAATAATAAATAATCAAATCGGATGCCTCTTGGGCGGAAGAGTGTGCTGCTAGGCTTTCAAATTTGGCTAAATCAGATTTTTTCGCTATAAGTATTTTGACATAAGGGCATTTTGTCTGTGACAATACTCGAATTTCTAAAATTTTGCAGGGATTGTTTCGAGTTGTATGAAAAACTTAAGGTAACCCTCTTATTTATTGAATAGTTGAATCTCGTGCCTCTTGGGCGGAATAGCTTTGTATTAGGATTTGAAAATGGTAATTTTACCCTCTTTTTGGCTGCTTGGATTTGTAAATGGTAATCTTTACCATTTTTTGACATATGTGATTTTAACAAATGAATCCATTTTCGCTGTGAGAATACTCTAAATTCTAAAATTCGAAAAGCTTTGTCCAAGTTGCGAGAAATACTTCAGTTAGCCCTTTTTTCTATTAAATATTGAAACTTGACTACTATTGAGCGGAAGGGCATGCTGCTTGGGTATTATACGTCATACGACGTAAAATAAACCAACTTTTGAATTCACGTAATCGAGACATATTGAAATAACAATAACTCCTTTACGCTCTGATTACTGCCTATATACCACAAAATGCATGTGAAAATTCTGAAATAACCAAGATATATTAATGAAATTCAACCATTGTTACGTCATACAATACACAATTTCATACGAAGTAATAACTCGTGTACGGCAATCAAATTTTTTAATAATTTACTAGGCTTTGAAGCATTCTAAGTCATTCATTTGTCCATCTCATTGTTGGATTAACACTTGAGGAAAATAAGCACATGCAAATGGGGGACCGCGTAAATTTTCATAGACGATTTTCCAACGGTATCTTAGTGTTTAGTAAATTAAGTCTAGATCAGCACTTCTTAACCTGGGGTAAATTTACCCCTGGGGGTAAATTTCTTCGTTCTTGGGGGTAAATTTGGTTATTGTAAAAAATGATTATGAACATACATAAACCACGGCTTGTTATGTTGCGATAAATCAGTGTTATCGTATTATTAACAGTAGTCTTATATTTCAAACGAAACCGAAAACCAACACCTTCAATTAAGTGGTGTTCTTTGTTATTTTAACCATTCCATTAAATGTTGTCCCCAAAATAGCACACTAAAAGTTGTTGAAACAAAATGCTACTAAAAATAGCACAGAAATTCTCAGGGATTGGAGGAAAGACGGTTCTTTTAACGAGCGCGTAATCGCGACCACTGTTTCAACAGTGAATGAGATTTTTAGATTTCGATCCCCTCCCCCCTTTCTTTAAAATCTTGGCTGCGCCCCTGATCAGGACGAATATTTAGATTTTGAGTTTACGTATACGTATCTTCTGTGCATGGAAATCTTTTCAAATAGTATCATGAAACCTGTCCAACTAAAACAGCACTTAGCATGATTAAGTAAAAACCGGTCCTTTTTCAATACAGAAGCGAATATGGATTAAAAAAGAGAGTAAAAAAAGGCTTCGCGTCTACAGTTAGGGCCCTTTATACTTTACTTGATAACTTTTAATTAATGATGTTTTAGGGGTAAATTTTGTAATCCTGTTTGATGAAGGGGTAAAATATGCAAAAAAGGTTAAGAACCACTGGTCTAGATGGTCATATGATTTAGACCTCAACATTGGATCGGTTGAAATTAATAATTTCTCTCCTTGGAGTGCCATCTAACACCCCCGTATAAAGGTTTGCGGTCATGAGAACTATTACCCCAAAATGTCATGTAAAAGAATCATAACTTTTAATTAGTAGTAAATACTTAAACATATGCAGATGACATGGAAGACTAGTTTCATTATTTTTGTTTTATTTTTTTTATAACACATATGAATACGTAATCCAACATTTTGTCAACGGATCTTTCCTGTTCCCATTTTATCAGGCGAGTATATAAACTTTTCGCCAATGTAATTTAACAAATGAAACGCCAAAGTCGATCGAACCGCCGGGATGATCTCCACTCATTCGCAAGTTGCCGTAAATATATTTGAATTTACTGCTTATCGCAATGTATTTCTTCTGTATCTGTAAACTAAGTGTTATTCTCAGTGTGGAATTTAGGACTCGCCCATGATTTACACCAACGCCCTTCAATAAGCACAAAACTGCAATATCGCGCTTCAATGAGCACAAAAACGAGATTTAACGCACCGCTGCGCAAAATTAGAAGAAGGTTTGCTACTAGCTTCACAGTGGTCAATGGCTCACCGCTGTGAAGCTAGTAGAATTTGACCTTTGTGTGCGGCGAGGCGAAAAGGTTAAAATTCTTGGCAGAATTATAGGCGTGTCATTATTTACAACTGAAAAAATGTAGACAGGTAAAATTAACATAACAAAAAAGGAAAGATATTTATTAAATATAACTAAAATTACCATTTACAAAGCAAAAGCATTAATTGCTTGGTAAAATAAGCATAATAAATAGTTAGCAACTAATTTTTTATAAATATCCCGTGTCGATTATGCCTTTATTCATCAAAATTACGTAAAGCGAAAACGGGTTAAATTTTGCAATTTTCAAATATTAATAGAAATATCTTCTGCTCAAGAGGCACGCGATTTTATAATTTCATATCAAAGTAAAATATTTTAGGTTTATCACACACATTGAACCTAAAACTACTCGAACTTAAAAAATGGAGTACTCCCTTGTTGAAGATACCCCTATTACTCGAAATTACGTGAAACGTAAAAATGGTAAATTTTCAAATATTAATAGAAATATGTTCCGCTCAAGAGGCACGCGATTTTATAATTTCATATCAAAGTAGAATATATTAAGTTTATCACACACATTGAACCTAAAACTACTCGAACTTAGAAAAGGGAGTACTTCCCTGTTGAAGATACCCCTTTTCATCAAAATTACGTAAAGCGAAAAAGGGTTAAATTTTGCAATTTTCAAATGTTAATAGAAATATGTTCCGCTCAAGAGGCACGCGATTTTATAATTTCATATCAAAGTAGAATATATTAAGTTTTTCACACACATTGAACCTAAAACTACTCGAACTTAGAAAAAGGAGTATTCCCCTGTTGAAGATACCCCTTTTCATCAAAATTACGTAAAGCGAAAAAGGGTTAAATTTTGCAATTTTCAAATGTTAATAGAAATATGTTCCGCTCAAGAGGCACGCGATTTTATAATTTCATATAAAAGTAGAGTATATTAAGTTTATCACACACATTGAACCTAAAACTACTCGAACTTAGAAAAAGGAGTACTCCCCTGATGAAGATACCCCTTTTCATCAAAATTACGTAAAGCGAAAAAGGGTTAAATTTTGCAATTTTCAAATGTTAATAGAAATATGTTCCGCTCAAGAGGCACGCGATTTTATAATTTCATATCAAAGTAGAATATATTAAGTTTATCACACACATTGAACCTAAAACTACTCGAACTTAGAAAATGGAGTACTCCCTTGTTGAAGATACCCCTATTACTCGAAATTTCGTGGAACGTAAAAATGGTAAATTTTGCAATTTTCAAATATTGATAGAAATATGTTCCGCTCAAGAGGCACGCGATTTTATAATTTCATATCAAAGTAGAATATATTAGGTTTATCACACACATTGAACCTAAAACTACTCGAACTTAAAAAATGGAGTACTCCCCTGTTGAAGATACCCCTTTTCATCAAAATTACGTAAAGCGAAAAAGGGTTTAATTTTGCAATTTTCAATTGTTAATAGAAATATGTTCCGCTCAAGAGGCACGCGATTTTATAATTTAATATCAAAGTAGAATATATTAAGTTTATCACACACATTGAACCTAAAACTACTCGAACTTAGAAAAGGGAGTACTTCCCTGTTGAAGATACCCCTTTTCATCAAAATTACGTAAAGCGAAAAAGGGTTAAATTTTGCAATTTTCAAATGTTAATAGAAATATGTTCCGCTCAAGAGGCACGCGATTTTATAATTTCATATCAAAGTAGAATATATTAAGTTTTTCACACACATTGAACCTAAAACTACTCGAACTTAGAAAAGGGAGTACTTCCCTGTTGAAGATACCCCTTTTCATCAAAATTACGTAAAGCGAAAAAGGGTTAAATTTTGCAATTTCCAAATGTTAATAGAAATATGTTCCGCTCAAGAGGCACGCGATTTTATAATTTCATATCAAAGTAGAATATATTAAGTTTATCACACACATTGAACCTAAAACTACTCGAACTTAGAAAAGGGAGTACTTTCCTGTTGAAGATACCCCTTTTCATCAAAATTACGTAAAGCGAAAAAGGGTTAAATTTTGCAATTTTCAAATGTTAATAGAAATATGTTCCGCTCAAGAGGCACGCGATTTTATAATTTCATATCAAAGTAGAATATATTAAGTTTATCACACACATTGAACCTAAAACTACTCGAACTTAGAAAATGGAGTACTCCCTTGTTGAAGATACCCCTATTACTCGAAATTTCGTGGAACGTAAAAATGGTAAATTTTGCAATTTTCAAATATTAATAGAAATATGTTCCGCTCAAGAGGCACGCGATTTTATAATTTCATATCAAAGTAGAATATATTAGGTTTATCACACACATTGAACCTAAAACTACTCGAACTTAAAAAATGGAGTACTCCCCTGTTGAAGATACCCCTTTTCATCAAAATTACGTAAAGCGAAAAAGGGTTTAATTTTGAAATTTTCAATTGTTAATAGAAATATGTTCCGCTCAAGAGGCACGCGATTTTATAATTTAATATCAAAGTAGAATATATTAAGTTTATCACACACATTGAACCTAAAACTACTCGAACTTAGAAAAGGGAGTACTTCCCTGTTGAAGATACCCCTTTTAATCAAAATTACGTAAAGCGAAAAAGGGTTAAATTTTGCAATTTTCAAATGTTAATAGAAATATGTTCCGCTCAAGAGGCACGCGATTTTATAATTTCATATCAAAGTAGAATATATTAAGTTTTTCACACACATTGAACCTAAAACTACTCGAACTTAGAAAAGGGAGTACTTCCCTGTTGAAGATACCCCTTTTCATCAAAATTACGTAAAGCGAAAAAGGGTTAAATTTTGCAATTTCCAAATGTTAATAGAAATATGTTCCGCTCAAGAGGCACGCGATTTTATAATTTCATATCAAAGTAGAGTATATTAAGTTTATCACACACATTGAACCTAAAACTACTCGAACTTAGAAAAAGGAGTACTCCCCTGATGAAGATACCCCTTTTCATCAAAATTACGTAAAGCAAAAAAGGGTTAAATTTGGCAATTTTCAAATGTTAATAGAAATATGTTCCGCTCAAGAGGCACGCGATTTTATAATTTCATACCAAAGTAGAATATATTAAGTTTATCACACACATTGAACCTAAAACTACTCGAACTTAGAAAATGGAGTACTCCCTTGTTGAAGATACCCCTATTACTCGAAATTTCGTGGAACGTAAAAATGGTAAATTTTGCAATTTTCAAATATTAATAGAAATATGTTCCGCTCAAGAGGCACGCGATTTTATAATTTCATATCAAAGTGGAATATATTAGGTTTATCACACACATTGAACCTAAAACTACTCGAACTTAAAAAATGGAGTACTCCCCTGTTGAAGATACCCCTTTTCATCAAAATTACGTAAAGCGAAAAAGGGTTAAATTTTGCAATTTTCAATTGTTAATAGAAATATGTTCCGCTCAAGAGGCACGCGATTTTATAATTTAATATCAAAGTAGAATATATTAAGTTTATCACACACATTGAACCTAAAACTACTCGAACTTAGAAAAGGGAGTACTTCCCTGTTGAAGATACCCCTTTTCACCAAAATTACGTAAAGCGAAAAAGGGTTAAATTTTGCAATTTTCAAATGTTAATAGAAATATGTTCCGCTCAAGAGGCACGCGATGTTATAATTTCATATCAAAGTAGAATATATTAAGTTTTTCACACACATTGAACCTAAAACTACTCGAACTTAGAAAAGGGAGTACTTCCCTGTTGAAGATACCCCTTTTCATCAAAATTACGTAAAGCGAAAAAGGGTTAAATTTTGCAATTTTCAAATGTTAATAGAAATATGTTCCGCTCAAGAGGCACGCGATTTTATAATTTCATATCAAAGTAGAATATATTAAGTTTTTCACACACATTGAACCTAAAACTACTCGAACTTAGAAAAAGGAGTATTCCCCTGTTGAAGATACCCCTTTTCATCGAAATTACGTAAAGCGAAAAAGGGTTAAATTTTGCAATTTTCAAATGTTAATAGAAATATGTTCCGCTCAAGAGGCACGCGATTTTATAATTTCATATCAAAGTAGAGTATATTAAGTTTATCACACACATTGAACCTAAAACTACTCGAACTTAGAAAAAGGAGTACTCCCCTGATGAAGATACCCCTTTTCATCAAAATTACGTAAAGCAAAAAAGGGTTAAATTTGGCAATTTTCAAATGTTAATAGAAATATGTTCCGCTCAAGAGGCACGCGATTTTATAATTTCATATCAAAGTAGAATATATTAAGTTTATCACACACATTGAACCTAAAACTACTCGAACTTAGAAAATGGAGTACTCCCTTGTTGAAGATACCCCTATTACTCGAAATTTCGTGGAACGTAAAAATGGTAAATTTTGCAATTTTCAAATATTAATAGAAATATGTTCCGCTCAAGAGGCACGCGATTTTATAATTTCATATCAAAGTAGAATATATTAGGTTTATCACACACATTGAACCTAAAACTACTCGAACTTAAAAAATGGAGTACTCCCCTGTTGAAGATACCCCTTTTCATCAAAATTACGTAAAGCGAAAAAGGGTTAAATTTTGCAATTTTCAATTGTTAATAGAAATATGTTCCGCTCAAGAGGCACGCGATTTTATAATTTAATATCAAAGTAGAATATATTAAGTTTATCACACACATTGAACCTAAAACTACTCGAACTTAGAAAAGGGAGTACTTCCCTGTTGAAGATACCCCTTTTCACCAAAATTACGTAAAGCGAAAAAGGGTTAAATTTTGCAATTTTCAAATGTTAATAGAAATATGTTCCGCTCAAGAGGCACGCGATGTTATAATTTCATATCAAAGTAGAATATATTAAGTTTTTCACACACATTGAACCTAAAACTACTCGAACTTAGAAAAGGGAGTACTTCCCTGTTGAAGATACCCCTTTTCATCAAAATTACGTAAAGCGAAAAAGGGTTAAATTTTGCAATTTTCAAATGTTAATAGAAATATGTTCCGCTCAAGAGGCACGCGATTTTATAATTTCATATCAAAGTAGAATATATTAAGTTTTTCACACACATTGAACCTAAAACTACTCGAACTTAGAAAAAGGAGTATTTCCCTGTTGAAGATACCCCTTTTCATCGAAATTACGTAAAGCGAAAAAGGGTTAAATTTTGCAATTTTCAAATGTTAATAGAAATATGTTCCGCTCAAGAGGCACGCGATTTTATAATTTTATATCAAAGTAGAGTATATCAAGTTTATCACATACATTGAACCTAAAACTACTCGAACTTAGAAAAAGGAGTACTCCCCTGTTGAAGATACCCCTTTTCATCAAAATTACGTAAAGCAAAAAAGGGTTAAATTTTGTAATTTTCAAATGTTAATAGAAATATGTTCCGCTCAAGAGGCACGCGATTTTATAATTTCATATCGAAGTAGAATATATTAAGTTTATCACACACATTAAACCTAAAACTACTCGAACTTAGAAAATGGAGTACTCCCTTGTTGAAGATACCCCTATTACTCAAAATTTCGTGGTACGTAAAAATGGTAAATTTTGCAATTTTCAAATATTAATAGAAATATGTTCCGCTCAAGAAGCACGTGATTTTATAATTTCATATCAAAGTAGAATATATTAGGTTTATCACACACATTGAACCTAAAACTACTCGAACTCAAAAAATGGAGTACTCCCTTGTTGAAGATACCCCTATTACTCGAAATTACGTGAAACGTAAAAATGGTAAATTTTGCAATTTTCAAATATTAATAGAAATATGTTCCGCTCAAGAGGCACGCGATTTTATAATTTCATATCAAAGTAGAATATATGAAGTTTATCACACACATTGAACCTAAAACTACTCGAACTTAGAAAAAGGAGTACTACCCTGTTGAAGATACCCCTTTTCATCAAAATTATCACGAATTTTTAAGTATACGATCTATTTAAATTCGCGCATAATAGAAACTTAGGCTATTTAGTGGAAAACTGAACTTGCAGTTTGGTGGAAATTACGCCACACATCATCTCGAGTGATGCGTAGAAGAGTGTGTTGTGCCGAATTTGAAACAAATGACGGCAGATAAGTAAAAAAGTCAATCACGAAAAATTCATTTTCATTCATTTCCGTCCCGTAATTTGATGTTATTTGGAGTGCCGCATAAACGCATTCGGCAGTTTTAACGCCGCCGAAAACAACGATTAACAAATGTTGAATGTATTTCTTTTGGTCCCGTAATTTGGTGTTATTTGGAGTGCGCATGCACGCATTCGGCAGATTTAAAGCCGCCGAAAACAACGATTTATTAACAAACGTTCAATGTTTTGTTTTTTTCGGTTAATCGCTCTCTTTTTCCGAATCGCGTAAATCTGATTCGAATCGATTCGATTCGTAAATCCTATTAACGGCACATATACTTTTGGCACGGGTATAAATTCTGATTGTTTGTCGTCAAGTACGCGTGCCATTTAGTCCGTCGACATCGATAAACTAAATTCCGACACAATTATTAGGTATTAATTTAATTTTGTTTAACTACACAATTACTTTATAGATATATTGACGTGACCGCCTATCCCTCTAGAATGTCTCAAAATATATGATAGCAATTGTAGAATATTATAAAATAGTAAAGTAAAAAAACATCCTCGACGGTTATAGGTAGGCCTTCTTTTTGTCGGTGCTGATCGATATTCTTTCATGTTGGCTTTGACTTATTGCGTCGACGATTACGATTAGCCACGAAGGAAAATATTTGTAAAATGCTTCTAATTTGAACGTAGGACGGCGGCGCTAGAATGTGTGGGTGATATTCGATATTCTTTTAAACACGAACAACAATATTCGAAGGTCGCGATATTGACATTAAATTCAAATTGGACATCCCGGCTTATGAGTTTTCTAATTGAACACCGAGATTACTAATGTTACTGTACAGTGTACAGTGTATCTTAATCAGTTAAAGCAAACACCAAACATTAATCGGTATCGGTACATCTCTAAATATAACTGGAATAAAATTATGCCCTAACCCAAACCTGATACACATTCTACGTTCCGGTGTCCGCCATCTTGGTGCACATACTACGGAGCGCCTTTATTTCATCGTTTTGGTTAGGGTTACATGTAGCTCACGGTGGAATGATGAAAATCAGCCAGGCGCACAGTCAGGATTTTAAAAAGGGGGTGTTTCAAAACCGAAAATTTCCATTCCCTTATGAAACAGTCGCCGCGATTACGCTCTCATTAAAAAGGCCGAGTTTTTCAGCGTATACCAACATTCTCTCCAGTAAAATATTCATTTCATGATAGCTACGAGAATCTAAAACTTTCTTCTATATTGATATAATCTTGTGTCCAACGTAACTCGCGGTTACGTCTTCTTGCGTCAAAATATAAACATTATTAGTCTGAAATACCACTCAATCTTTTGATGTAAAAATATGAGATAAACATGCCTAATGGCTAATTGTATTTAGTTTCGATTGATTGTATAATAACTCTCAGCGAATTTCAATTCTGGGCAAAAATAAAGTAATTATTATCGTTGTCGTGAAATAATTGTTGTGATTCAGGGAGAATAAACATCAACTAAAAGCGTTTACGGCCTAAATAACACGTCACGCTGATAAAAACAATCAGGAATTTTAGCGAAAAGCAATCGCACGCGCTATTTGTGACTTTTTCAGTTTTCCATAAATTTGAAAGGAGGGGGGAATTATAAAATCGCGAGTGGAAGGACTTTCTATTAATATTTGAAAATTGCAAAATTCAACCCTTTTTCGCTTTACGTAATTTTGATGAAAAGGGGTATCTTCAACAGGGGAGTACTCCTTTTTCTAAGTTCGAGTAGTTTTAGGTTCAATGTGTGTGATAAACTTCATATATTCTGCTTTGATATGAATTCATAAAATCGCGTGCCTCTTTTGAGCGGAAGATATTTCTATTAATATTTGAAAATTGCAAAATTGACCATTTTTACGTTTCACGTAATTTTGATGAATAGGGGTATCTTCAACAAGGGAGTACTCCTTTTTCTAAGTTCGAGTAGTTTTAGGTTCAATGTGTGTGAAAAACTTAATATATTCCACTTTGATATGAAATTATAAAATCGCGTGCCTCTTGAGCGGAAGATATTTCTATTAATATTTGAAAATTGCAAAATTTAAGCCTTTTTCGCTTCACGTAATTTTGATGAAAAGGGGTATCTTCAACAGGGTAGTACTCCTTTTTCTAAGTTCGAGTAGTTTTAGGTTCAATGTGTGTGATAAACCTTATATATTCTACTTTGATATGAAATTATAAAATCGCGTGCCTCTTGAGCGGAAGATATTTCTATTAATATTTGAAAATTGCAAAATTTAACCCGTTTTCGCTTTACGTATTTTTGGTGAAAAGGGGTATCTTCAACAGGGGAGTACTCCCTTTTCTAAGTTCGAGTAGTTTTAGGTTCAATGTGTGTGATAAACGTCATATACTGTACTTTGATATGAAATTATAAAATCGCGTGCCTCTTGAGCGGAAGATATTTCTATTAATATTTGAAAATTGCAAAATTTAACCCGTTTTCGCTTTACGTAATTTTGATGAAAAGGGGTATCTTCAACAAGGAAGTACTCCCTTTTCTAAGTTCGAGTAGTTTTAGATTCAATGTGTGTGATAAACTTCATATATTCTACTTTGATATGAAATTATAAAATCGCGTGCCTCTTGAGCGGAAGGTATTTCTATTAATATTTGAAAATTGCAAAATCAAACACTTTTTCGCTTTACGTAATTTTGATGAAAAGGGGTATCTTCAACAGGGGAGTACTCCCTTTTCTAAGTTCGAGTAGTTTTAGGTTCAATGTGTGTGATAAACGTCATATACTGTACTTTGATATGAAATTATAAAATCGCGTGCCTCTTGAGCGGAAGATATTTCTATTAATATTTGAAAATTGCAAAATTTAACCTGTTTTCGCTTTACGTAATTTTGATGAAAAGGGGTATCTTCAACAAGGAAGTACTCCCTTTTCTAAGTTCGAGTAGTTTTAGGTTCAATGTGTGTGATAAACCTTATATATTCTACTTTGATATGAAATTATAAAATCGCGTGCCTCTTGAGCGGAAGATATTTCTATTAATATTTGAAAATTGCAAAATTTAACCCTTTTTCGCTTTACGTAATTTTGATGAAAAGGGGTATCTTCAACAAGGAAGTACTCCCTTTTCTAAGTTCGAGTAGTTTTAGATTCAATGTGTGTGATAAACTTCATATATTCTACTTTGATATGAAATTATAAAATCGCGTGCCTCTTGAGCGGAAGGTATTTCTATTAATATTTGAAAATTGCAAAATCAAACACTTTTTCGCTTTACGTAATTTTGATGAAAAGGGGTATCTTCAACAGGGGAGTACTCCCTTTTCTAAGTTCGAGTAGTTTTAGGTTCAATGTGTGTGATAAACCTTATATATTCCACTTTGATATGAAATTATAAAATCGCGTGCCTCTTGAGCGGAACATATTTCTATTAATAATTGAAAATTGCAAAATTTACCTATTTTACGTTTCACGTAATTTTGATGAATAGGGGTATCTTCAACAAGGAAGTTCTTCCTTTTCTAAGTTTGAGTAGTTTTAGGTTCAATGTGTGTGATAAACCTTATATATTCTACTTTGATATGAAATTATAAAATCGCGTGCCTCTTGAGCGGAAGATATTTCTATTATTATTTGAAAATTGCAAAATTTAACCCGTTTTCGCTTTACGTATTTTTGGTGAAAAGGGGTATCTTCAACAGGGAGTACTCCCTTTTCTAAGTTCGAGTAGTTTTAGGTTCAATGTGTGTGATAAACGTCATATACTGTACTTTGATATGAAATTATAAAATCGCGTGCCTCTTGAGCGGAAGATATTTCTATTAATATTTGAAAATTGCAAAATTTAACCTGTTTTCGCTTTACGTAATTTTGATGAAAAGGGGTATCTTCAACAAGGAAGTACTCCCTTTTCTAAGTTCGAGTAGTTTTAGGTTCAATGTGTGTGATAAACCTTATATATTCTACTTTGATATGAAATTATAAAATCGCGTGCCTCTTGAGCGGAAGATATTTCTATTAATATTTGAAAATTGCAAAATTTAACCCTTTTTCGCTTTACGTAATTTTGATGAAAAGTGGTATCTTCAACAGGGGAGTACTCCTTTTTCTGAGTACGAGTAGTTTTAGGTTCAATGTGTGTGATAAACTTCATATATTCTGCTTCGATATGAATTTATAAAATCGCGTGCCTCTTGAGCGGAAAGACTTTCTATTAATATTTGAAAATTGCAAAATTTAACCCTTTTTCGCTTTACGTAATTTTGATGAATTGAGGTATCTTCAACAGGGAAGTACTCTTTTTTCTAAGTTCGAGTAGTTTTAGGTTCAATATGTGTGATAAACTTCATATATTCCACTTTGATAGGAAATTATAAAATTGGGTGCCACTTGAGCGGAAGGACTTTCTATTAAGAACATATTTGGACACAATTTATCCCATGTCTGATCTCGAATCTATGCGAGACGCTCTATTAAAAGCGCAGAATAATTTCTTATGAAATTTTCATAACATCGACTGCGTTTTTCACAGCACTAATATTGTTATTAAAATCACCGATTGTTCAGAATCGGAAATTCCCATGCAACGGCTTCTAAAACGTTCGCCGAGATTGTGTGTTCGTTAAAACGGCTGACGTATTCAGCGTACAATGACTCTTATGTGGCGTGAAATATTTAATCCGCGACAACTACAGGAATTTGAAAAGTCCTTCTATATTAATTTAATTGTGTTCAGTGTAACTCGTTGTTGCGTCGATAGAGTCTACTGTAATATACTACGGCAATCTGTGGACATAATAATGTGAGATAAATTGCGTCAACAAAATGAAAGCGTTATTTCTCAAATTAACACGGTAATCCGCGGACATAATAAAAATGTGTGGTAAAGTGCCTGATAATATCGTGTTGTATGTAATTTGTATTTTCGCAAATTTGATAAATCTGAGCTGTTCTTGTAATATTGACACGGCTCTATCGCATTTCTTTCGGTTGTAATGCTTTTAAGACAACCGTTAGACAAATCCCTGCGACAGCAATAAAATTTCATTGAGTTAAATTTAGTTCAAAAAGTTGATTGAAGATACTTTACACATTAATTATTTTATGTAAAAAGTTACGCTAGTTTCCCGCCGGTATTTTTACAATGAATAAAAAGTGCCTCGCTCGCACAATTGACAAAAATAAATAAACAATATGTAATTTTAATCTTTCTTCATGAAACAAGACATTTGTCTTCCGCTATTTGTCATTACGGCTAAATAACACGTCACGCTGTCGAAAATAATTGGCTATTTTAATAACAACATTAGCGCTGTGAAAATCGTCAATTGTGCGTTTTCACGGCGATTGTTGGTCTCGGATGGTTGGTCTTGATGTTTCTTCCATATCTATAATCGAGAGCAATTCCATAATCGAGAGCAATTCTGCCGTGTGGAATTTAGAAATCGCCTACGTTTTACTCCATCACCCTTCAAAAAGCACAAAGCTGTAATATCACTCTTCAATGAGCACAAAAACGAGACTTAACGCACCGCTGCGCACAATTCGAAGAAGGTTTGCTACTAGCTTCACAGTGGTCAATGGCTCTGAGTGTTTGCAGCCGGGGAGACGGACAACTCGCGTACCAGATGATCAATAATCGCTCACCTACACGAGCGGTTAGTTGTCCGTGATGTCGTATTTTCTATTGCGGCGTTTTTGTTAACCGCAATTAAAAAACTGTACGGATCAACTGATGAATCTCTCCAAGGGGTACGGTACGTTGGAAGGTTGATTCCTCTCTTGAACCAATTGTTTTACATGAGTACCATGTTGTTTATCTCCTGAAATTCATTCGTACATGTAAGGCTGGCTCCTTGCGTCCAAATCTACATTGAGTATAGTAGTCCAATAGCCAAAATTGTTTTTTTTTAATTTGTGGGTCTTACTCCTCACTTTCAAATCTCATCATTTAAAAATTGATTTCACGGAAAAAAAAATTAATTACTTTTATTTACTTCATTTTTTTGTTTGTTTTTTCAAATTTTGTGTCGTGAACTTCAACCATTTCTAATAATCTTATTTTACTGTGAATTTATCAGCGTAAACTTGGAGGGGGCTGACTTCGATGACCGCATGGTCGTATCGCTCCTTCCAGTCTACACCGAAAAAAGCGTACTTTTTTATAGCCACTATTTATTTATTATTATGACTGTTTTTTTCTGGTTGACGAAATAAATCTCTCTCTCTCTCTAGAATCTCCACCCCAACTAAGACCATCTAACTGTAAATATATACTACTACGACCTAACCCTACCAAATTATTAGAACAGGTCAAATAGGCTAAAGGATCAACTGGTATTATCAGCTTAGGTGGGTTAGGGGGAGGGGATATTCTTCAGTTGGGAAACGGGATCAACTGAAGTATTTCCACCCCAACTAAGACCAGATTCTTCAGTTGATTCAACTGTACTTTTTGAAATTAGAAATGACCATTAATTTATTCATTTTATACATATATTTGCAAACACACTAAAACTTAAATTTAGCAGACAAACCCCGAAAGTATGCCAATGTTACATTTGCGTTAACGACTTCCCGGCTCGGCGGTGTGGCGCACCGTGCTAAGCGTTAGAAATACGCACGCCACATAATCTCTGGTTACCCTGCGTGGGTTCGCAGGTGCGAATGCGGACCCCATGGGGATGGGTGAGGATTGCTGGATTCCTTGCTTCCGCAATTGTTGCAGACAAAGTTTCATTGTTTTATTTGTATATATTTGACCCGGAGATATCGGTCATTGTACTTTTGGTGAATTACCGCTCATGAACTACTACCTTCAAGGCATTCATCATCTGTTCGTGGGCATGTTCACGTAAACAAAATCTTTTATCGGTCTTGTCTTTTTCTCTCAGCTCGCTTTTCACCAGATAAGCAAGATCCATACACCCATAGAAAATCCCAGCTTCGGTTTATGGTAACATCGACGAAGTACTTTTAGTAGCCAAACCAAGCCCATAGGCGAATCGTATTGGTTCATCTAATAGAGGAGATAGTTTAAACTTAAAAGGTGTTTGAACATCTGCCTGGTCAGATGATAATTTTTTTATTGTCGCATTCAGTTTTGTATACTCCACCCTAACCCCTTTATCACCCCCACCCACTTTCATTGAACAACTGTCTGTGGGACCTTAGTATAGGGTATATACGTATTTGATACCTATCAATACAATACAATACAATTTTATTTCGATCTTTCGTCTACAACACAAATAAAAAGAACACAGACAAGGTCAACTGAAAGACCGGGAAAACGGGCAAAACCTATATAAAGGTTTATAACGAACGCTGTAACCAGCGATTGTGCCCATTCACCCATATTCACACACGTGGAACACACCAAGACAATCATACTAGAATAAATTAATGAACAGAGTACATGATCACGAGAAAATAAATTTCACGGGCAAAGCTTACTTGTAATGTTGTAAATAATTTTGATGAGTGAAAGTCGTGAAGAATACAAAAACATTTAGAAGTTATGTGACGGTTCCTGTGCCGAAATGCCAATAATAACAATTAATTGATTAGCTGCTGTTTTTTGTAAACAAACAAAACTAAAAAGTAAACAACAAACATAAAAACACGAAAACTAGTTTCGGGCGTTGCTTTGGTTCGAATTCGTAGAAATTGGAGTAAATGTTTTTATTCTTTGCAACGTCCAACATTCCGGAGCTTCCATCTTATTGTGTTGAACATCGATTGTTCCTATGAATTGTTTCTCTCGCATGAATTTACTGACCAATCCAGTGTCGGCAGCTAAGTCGATTATTTCTGTTTCCTCGAAGTCCCTTAGATTCAATCACTTGTTACAAGTAATCAACGCAATTCTTATCAAAGCAGCTCCAATGTATAAAAGCTAGTCTGTATTCAATCCTGTTTGTCCGGTTTTCCAAGTTTTAGTCCAAATATTTTTTACTCCAGTAATACCACGTCCGCACCCGACGGCGGTCTGACGGTATCTGACCAAATGACGATCTGACAAGCGAGTACGAAATTCATTCTTAGATTCATCAAAAGGGGTGCATGCCGCACATTTGTGTTTTAGGCCAGTATGGTCTTGAGCATATATCCCGTCTTTAATATTAACAAGAGAGCGATGCTCAAATCTAGGGACACGCATAACAATTCCCCAAAAATCATACGTGGTGAATGAACAGTACCTGTATCAGGGACCGGAGTACCATGGCGGTACAGGGACTGTCTTAGATATTTTAGGTCATGTGACAATGATCCATTCTTCTTGATTATATTACAACATCAATTGAAATATCTCGTGATATGAGTCAACTATGTACCGTATTACCAGATCAGGTACCGAACCACAGTCAAACATTTTACATAAAAACGTTACTAAATAACATTCGTCAACTTAACACCACCTGAATCGGGTTACAAATTTTGATACAGTGACTGTCATAGCCGTTTAGGGCTGATGGACAATTCGACTACTCGGACAACTCACCAGGTCTATCTGTAGTCGACTTGTCTCTGGTGAGTTGCAGAGACTTTTTGTCAGCCGGTTCCGTCATAAAAGTAATATTTTTCAGTCGGTTCTGTTACAAAAAGTCATATTTTTGATTAATGCTAACCGGTTCGCTGATCTCATAAAATTCCGTGAGACGGTTCTATAGAACCCGCTGAATCTTACCACTGACTGCAACTGATCTAAACTTTGCAAAGTCTGCGGTATTACGTAAGCTAGCCCATTACTATGTTCAATAAAACATAAAAGTTACATTGTAAAATCAAATAGCACCTATGTATAACCAGGTTGAGTGCCAGGCGCCAGCACATCAAAACACTATGAAAACACTTAGCAGAAATGGCAGGCCTGTGGTATTGAGCACAAACAAAAGTCATATGAAGTAGAAGCCGCAACAATAACTAAAACACGCCGTTAACCAGCAAATATTTTTTGCATTAGTAAGACCGCAACCACCATATTTCAAAACATGTTGAACGTTGTTGAGAAGATTGTAAAGCTTCCTTCTTGGCATATTTGTTGTTTCTGTGTTGACAGCAGAACTGTAACAAAAGAGCAACAAGTTGAGCATAAACATGGCAGCTTTTGACTGCAAAAAATTATGTTATGCATGTTAAAAATCATTGGTGATGCTTCTTCCTTAGCATATTTCTGTTGTTTCCAGCAAAACTGTATTAAAAAAGCAAAAAGAGCATAAACATGAAAGTTTGAGAATAAAAGGATGTACGTTAGGTCAGACGTTAATTTTACTGCAGGTAAATAAAAAGATATACGTTAGGTTAGACGTTAATTTTACTGCAGGTAATGGCATCGGTAAATGAATTGACTTAATTTCACTGTCAAACATTTGATATGCTCAGCACTTACACTTGACTGCTGCACGTGTTGAATTTTTGTAAAGTTTGTAATGCTTCTTTCTTTGCATATTTATGCATTTGTGATGTTACCAGAAAAAATGTAACAAAACAGCAAAAAATGAGAACAAGTATCGCAGTTGTAGGCTACAGACATGCTCATTACTGCATTACATTAATGAAGAAAAATAAATAATATTTGAATTTCTCTGCAGACGCACAAGACTGACTAAAAGTAAATAAATTCGGTAAGCTATGGTATAATTGCAAAAGTTCAGACAAAATAGACTATTCTTATTTTCACTGATAACTCTACTTTAGGTAGGTATCGTACCGTCCCCAAAAAAAATTTCCATTCCAACTAACGGTGGTACAGGTGGCACGGGGGGTCCCTATAAAAAAACTTTTAATTCCAACTTCCGCTAAAGCGGTACGGTACATCCGAGTCACTGCTGTAATAAAACCAGTAATCGAGGAGAAAAGCGATTTCTTCAAAACGTGTTGACGGAGACAAATAATAACATTAACAACAAAATTTTGAAACGATCGTTATGTCCACTACGTGTCCAATATCAACATAATATTGAAACGATCCTTATGTCCATTTCGTGTCCAATAACTGTCAACTCTTTTATATTGCCTTTACGAGACGAATAAACATACATACATACTTCCCATAAAAATATACTTCTCCAACTTACCAAGTCTTATTTTGCACATTTTTTATCTCTGTTTTTATGCTCAAAATTACAGATTGTTGAAACAATTATTCATTCTATTTTGATACATTAATTGAAGTAAATGCATTTTAGGTCTTTCTAATTTGCACAAGTCGTTAATCTCGACTTTGTCGATAATAGTGATTGATGCCTAGAGCTACAATTTGGAAGTAATGAACCTTTCCCCGAGCATCGACTTCTTTGTTTATTTCGTGACATTGGCCAATCAGCAAGATGCAAAAAGTGACGTAACAATGCTTCCTTTTCACATCCGCCCAGACACTTTTCTCACTCAGACAGGTTTTCAAGCATGATCGTAAACATTACCTCGTTTTCGCGTTTTTTAACTCTATTCGTTAGTTTTCAGTTGTGTTTCGGAAACTTAAGTATGAATCAGATAATTCAACGATCACTCTGTTTTCCTAGGAGTTTTAATTTGATTGCAGTAATAAAAAATTAGCGTAGAAATAGTTGTGATAGACTAGTCACTAGGCTAAAATTCTTCACCGGTACTTTCAAAAAACAGATTGTTGTAAGCGATGAATCACAATGATGGTTTGAAACACATACCCCATTTTACAGGCGCCAACTCGCAAAATCACTTTTAAAATAGCCCCGAAAATTTTGCAATGGTAGAGTATGGGAAGAATTTTTCGGGGGTCGAAGGTCGAGGAAAGACCCATTGTTTGTAAGCCTTCGTGCTTCGTGGCGGCAAGTTTAATTGAATGGTGAAAATTTTGAATCGTTTTTCATCCGCGCTATCATGAGAATATGACAAAGAAAGGTAATTCCGCAGAGCAGCATTTCTGTGAGAATAACAGTGTAAATAGGATTTTCTTCGACAAGCTATAACCTCGAATGAATCTCAATCTGTTGCAGGGAATAAAAACCATTGTTATTAGAGTCGACACGGACGAAAGAGTCGAGATTGTTGACATTGCCGAATTGTGCAAATTAGAAACACCGGTTTTGCAATACTTTCGGCAATACATTCAATCGTGGAAACACTGATCATTAATTCAAACGTGGCATAGGTATGCCTATTTTGTCAAAAGTTCAAAAGAAAACGTCATAAAGTAAACCCCAGTTTTTTTGCTCCGAATACACATAGCTCTGTGGTTTATCCATCACAGAATTCCAGCACGTTTGAGAAAAGGTGTTTGTATACGTACATTTACAAAATCCATCAATGTTAGTACACACATTGCAATGACTGGATGATCGAAGCATTTCGCATTTTCTATTATCTATTCTAGAGATCCTCTCGATATGTGGGTCTACCGTTTTGCCTTTTTGCGACATTTATTTGTTTAGTGCACGGTACTTAATGGAAGTTTGACAGCCTTTAGTTAGCAGGGGAACTCGTTTTCAATGCCAGATCAAACAATTTGCGTGAAAGATAAAGCTCAGTGCGGTTGTTCTGTGCGGCGTGGTTCAAGAGATATTTTGACGGATTTCTAATTACAAGTAAGGGGAAGCGTATTCAGGAAACTAGATAGCCTACTATTTTCCTGCAACCAGTTATGCTAGGGTATATCTTGAGCGTCACTCACGTCAAAAGTTACAATTGTCGCGTATATACATGTAGATTTTAATATGATGATAAAGACTCGCAGGTTCTCAACAGTTGGCATTTTCCTGAAAAATAATAACAATTTTCATACCGACATATCTGTCTATAGTCAGTAAAAATGCTTTTCAGAATGGAGTGTATAGGTATAGCTAGTATATATTGCAGAATATGTTAGTCAAATAGGTATCACAGAAATAATCGTTTAATAAAATTATCGTTGAATATGAAAATGCATTGGCTTTCACGACAAAATTTGATGGTAAATCATCGAACGCGACTTCCTTTATAATGCCAGTAATGAAAATATGTTTCAATTATTTTGAACGCCATATCATATTAAACGTATTTTTGTGATCTATATTAACCATTCAAATACGTACTCGGCGTACGTTGCCACCGATGTTTGAACTATCGAGATATTGTTTGCAAAGACAATGGATTTAATTTGATTGAATAAACGGGTTTTATATTTTCTAGGTTGGTTTTATCCGTTACGAAATTGTCTGTAATAAGTAACAAAGACAAAACAAATAGTTCAAAGACGTATTGCCGGAGCAGCCTTTTTGACTGAAATTTACTATTTTTCATATATATATATATATATTCAATGCCATTAGCATTGATGAGCGCAAACGCGTAGATCTAAGATTCTAATCAGACGTGGAATTAAGGCAATATCAAGGTTATTTGAAAATCGATGACGTCACACCGGTGACGTCAATGGTTTAATAGACAGTAAACATAGATTTAGGCTTATTTAGGTCTCTAAAAATCGGGGGCCTACGCTTGCTATCTTTTCGATAATCTTAGATATAATAAAAAGCGCAGAGGAACGGTCAGTACGAGGCACTTACTATGCACATTAGGCGCTAGAAATAGACAATCAAATATTTTATAAATTCAAATCAGTCCGATAAGTATTGTGACATGCAGCTAATAATTATTGTTACAATAATAATATAATTTTAAAGATTTATAAAAATAATCAACGACAACGACTTCTTCCTACGACGAAATCATGAACAGCGATTCAGAAAAGCAGAGAATACAAGAATCAGAAATCAAATTATACAAGAGAAGATGGTTGATACTTGCACTGTTTTCATCTTACTCCGCGACAAATGCTTTTCAATGGATTCACTACAGCATAATCAGCAATATTATAACAAGGTAAAGTATAACCTAATTAGACACTAGAAATATTGATACCCTCATCTGAAATGTAATGAAATCTTTGAAAGATCCCATTCCTCTATGAGTATTTACTCCCTACGCCTACGCAGTGGTAGGCTGTTTGTCAAAGACTTGCCCGTAAAGAATATGTTTTACAGAACTGCAGAATGGACACGCTGTCACGTTTGAAGTGAGACGACCTCGTATAAGAATCTATACAAAGATTCACATACCAACTCAATTTCATATGGGTTTTAGATTCTACAACGTTACAACCACTACAACAGACTGGTTGTCAATGGTTTATATGCTTGGATACATTCCTCTGATATTTCCAGCAACTTGGCTCCTGGATAAGAAAGGCGTTCGTATCATTGCTATTTTGGGATCGTCTTTTAATGCACTCGGGGCTTTAGTGAAAATAGCATCAGCGGCACCAAATCTTTTTGCAGTTACAATGACGGGGCAAGTAATTTGCTCAATTGCTCAGGTTGGCAACGTTTTTATTTATCGCCGTTTATCGCTGTTCTAACCATGGCAGTCAATGTCTTTAGATGTAGCTAAAAATCCCTTAAAAACTTAAAATTGAAACTGCTGTTTCGATCAAAACCAGATGTTATTTGATTAATCTGAATGTAGAATGCGAGGCAATAGACATGTGGAATTTGACATTTAATACATATCGTTGGCGAAAAAATTGCAACAGATATTGAACATTGGCGTTTTTGATACTTTACCCCAGGTATTCATCTTGGGTATGCCCTCTAAAATTGCAGCAACATGGTTTGGACCAAATGAAGTTTCAACAGCCTGCGCGATAGCTGTGTTTGGAAACCAGGTGGGCTTTATTTATCCACGTAGGGTTATAATAACATGCCAGTCACGAAGAGTTCTAAGTTGATAGTCTCTGATTGTAGTTTGTTTATGTTTTGTCTGACATGCAAGGGGATATATCTGATTCTGAACTAGATCTATTTTTGTGCCGGAAATGTCAGTTTACTGTATTCAATTTCATATTGTTGTAAATAGGTAGAAGGAAGGGGATTCCAGTAAAATAAATTCTCAAAAACACTTCTAACATGGAGATTTCGTGAAAATGTGTGAATCTCTGATACAGCGAATGCAATCAGTATAGTAAGAGGGAAACACCAAAATATGTTTCATTTTTGCGCAAGTCACAATTGCGAACGATGTCCAGCAAGAGTAAATACTTTATAATAATGCCAAGAATAAATCCTATTGTTCAGTTCGCAATAGCGCAGAACTCTTCGTTACAAAACGCTTCGTTAACATTCAATAACTGTATGCATATACTCTCATCATATTGAATAATACAATGAAAATATATTTATTCACAGGTAGGGGTTGCGCTTGGTTTCTTGTTGCCACCGATAATAGTCCCGGATGTTGATGACGTAGAAGTTATTGCTGTTTCACTAAGATACATGTTTATCGGCACTGCGGCAATCACCACAGCCTTGGCTATTACTGTTATCTTTGGTAAGATTACAAAACAAAAATCAGCTGTGATAATGCGAATGGTTATATGGTTGATTGGATGAGTTTAATGCCCAATGGGTGTTTAACCGACACTTGCCTCTGGAAATATATCTTATACTTCACCTTGTCATATTTTGAAGCGCATTTCGAAAATGTTTTTCGGGTTGACTCTTACAATTGGTAAAACATGTTCATTGCGCTTTCATTTTGTTTCAAAATATGTATGCCATTTAAAAGTCTATCGTAGCTATTTAGCGACTGGTTAATTGTCGCTGCGTCTAAACTAAAAATCTCCAGAAGACAAACGTGCCATTGAATTATTTGGCTAGGAAAACACGAAATGCTTGACAAACTGTCTGCCAGAAAAAGTTTTGAAGCGGCTGCAAAAACGTTAATTGTTGCATTATCGATAACTTCAACATTGTCGCGAAAATAAATAATAAATTCGATTTCTAGGGAAACTATACATACGTAAATAAATGAAGTTCACATTCTTAAGAACTGGAACTAATGAACGAAAATGTTTACTCAGAGGCTTAGAAGCGTGTTTTGTTTAATGTGTTGTCATCGCATGCCACGGATGTTGGTTGGTTGGCAAGCCTACGTGCATCAAAAATTAGATAAGCTACGCTAAACTATAATATCAACTCATATTTCATCATTGCATAACTCACAAGTTTTTTTTTTACCTCTGAAGGGTTGTCTGGCCAAAGTCTTGTTATAAGAGGTCATGTACATATTTTGCAATATATATATAAACTGAGGTGTAACGACGAAATTTTAGTTTTCAGTGCAAAACCTCCCCTGCCTCCTAGTCAAGCACAATTACAGTTTCTGCAACATCATGAAGAACAAACAATGTCGTACTCCGAGTCTATTAAAGAACTCGTTTCAAGTGTTTCTGTAGTGTTTCTTATAGTTTCATATGGTAAGTCTTTCATATTATCAATAATCACATTAGGATATTAAATCATTTTTTTTAATCATTTATTCAACTTCCTTCGTGCTTAAAAGCACTATTGGGCAATTACAGAGATATCGTTATAATTAAGATATCCAGATAGCGTTCCATACCCTAACCCATTTTTAAAAAGATATATATATGTGATTGGTATTATATTAGATACAGTTTCCCTTTGATCGAATGGCTCCATATTTTTGAGGACAAGACTTTTAACTTCTTCTCTACATTGTGGGATAATAACTGAAAAAAAAAACTCTTTGTTAATAAGATCTAATAAATCTCACGCACAGGGGCGGCGCGTCAATAGGGCCAACCGGGGCAACGCCCCGGTTGTTTTTTCGGTATAATAAAAAATATTCGAAAAATACCTCAATATCGGTTGCACAGACTGTCTACACTAGCCATATTCTCCCGACATGGTTCATTTTTCGCTCGCAAAGCCTTCGCCGAACGTCGACGGGGCGACGCCGATTTTGCCCCGATTGCTCATTGTATATCGTATTCTCTCTTTTATCTTCCACTCGCCGCGTTTGTCTCGTTTGTTTTCTGTTTCTTTTACTAAATCATCGGGGCCGATCGGGGCTAGCCCCGAAATTATGACGACACCATGCCGACGTTTCTTACAACAACGTGTTGACATATTCACGCATTCCTTCTCGTTCGTTGGTTGCTTGAAGAGTTGATAGTTTCCTCGCCTTCGTTTTTGTCGCTTGTTTCGCTATTTGAATCAGTTAGAGACCTTTAGTGCATTTGCTTTCGATTTTCCACATTCCTTTTGAGCCCCTCACTTCTTTCCGGCTTCGCATTTCTTAGCCTTAGACCTCATAATGAATAAGGTTGATGCACTACTTCGCACTCCCCGTAGATGGGGGTGACTTGGTCCCGCAGTAGCTTGCCCCGGTTGTCAAAATGACCACGCGCCGCCACTGCTCGCGCACATAGTTTATTACGTTAAATACTAATTAATCTGCACTCCTACTCGGCGAAAAACAGTTTTCAATTGTGTTTGTCAATTTTCCTGTCTTTAAAGCGTGATGAAATTGTACAAACAACTATCACAAATATTCATATTTCCAGGTGTGAATACTGGATCATTTTATGCTATTTCAACATTATTAAATCAGGAGATTCTCACATACTTTCCGGTAAGAATATAATTTATACTATCGTATAAACGCAAAATTTCATACTATTTGAAACTTATTTTAATTTTCACATGATTTTTCTTATTAAGGATTAAGGCTATTTTCAATTTCCATTTACTAAAAATCCCCACAGCTTTATCTCAACTGCAGCAAATTTCAGTTCATATTGTGGTGAAATTGGGTTCGTGAGCGATTCGTGATACAGTATTTGAAACTGAGTGCTGGATCATGAACTGCAGTTTCGTTTGGCGTATCTATGATAAGTAGAATCTCCTAAATCGCGATTCATGAGTAATCCGAGTCTAGAGAAGAGTCAATCACTGAGTGTAGTCACACTGGCTGTTAATTGATTACAAGTCTGATTCATTCCATTTAGATTTTAGATGACTGGCTATTACTTACTTGTTTTCTTGTTTCCTGTGAAATTCTATCACTTTTTCACCGTTACAGATCTTAGTATTTGAAATAGAAGAATTTATTCCCATATTTCCATGTGTTTAATTCTGTCCATTTTGCATTTATTTCAATAGGACAGCATAAAGGAAGCAGGCGAAATTGGTCTTACTATGGTTCTTGCAGGTATTGGTGGAGCAATATTATGTGGAGTTATACTCGATAAAACAAGAGCGTACAAGTAAATTTTTATCAGAAAATCTGATTTTATTATTCACGATAAAATTAAAAATTATCTGAAAGATAGCAATCGCTGTGTGACTGGATGACATAACGTTTTAAGACAATGAGGGCTTTGGACTTTGGTAACGCCATATTCACTTTCAATCGGTGAAGGTGTCCTGATATTTTGGAATTGTCGTTTGTAATCATGGTGCATAAATTTCAATAAAAAGCCTCAATTTTATATGAAGAAATAAAATGATTCAAATGTAAGTTTGAGTAATTTGGATCTCAATGTAAAACGTGATATTTATACTTAAATTTTTCATGTGTAAAAATAAAACGATAAGAATTATATAAAACACAATCCCCAATGAGTCAATTCATTTTTCACTGAAACCAGTCTCTCCTTTTTATGATTATCATGCAAACTGTCCAAAGTTGGCATGAATTTAAATATAAATCGTTTACACTGGTTGGCAGCGGGTTGTCGAACAACAGCACGAAATATTATTGAATTGATTTCAGATTAACAACGACAATTGTTTACATCATGACAACAATATTTATGATAATTTACACAAGTACTTTGTCAATTGGAATGTTGTGGATTGTTTACGTAGCCGGTGCCGGACTTGGGTAAGTCATTTGTGAAACTGTCGATTCTGAGCTCAAATAGAATAAACGAAAGTGTGTTGGGCAGGTGAAAAAAGCCATGCGCGCAAGGCGAGAAAGGATGCTTTGTGAAAGTCCTAAAGCTTGGCACTGCAAGTCAATCCTCAGAGTTTAAAAATGTTCGAATATAAAGAAAGTGGTGCTCGGCTACCACTGATCCTTTCAACGTAATAGCCTTTATATTTTAATACTAATTTTACTGCACTATAGTAATTGTTTATATTTTTGGCTTTTTCAGATTTTTCATGACGGGATATTTGCCGATAGGTTATGAATTTGCCGCTGAAATTACCCATCCTGTATCCGAGGGTAGTTCATCAGGCTTATTAACCGCCTCAGCTCAGGTGAATATTTTGGAGCACTAAAGGTTTGAAAATGCAATGTGGCATTAACTCCTAACATAACGTTATACTATATGATGCCACATTTTGTTTCCTAGCGTCATATTTTGTTAATTTCAGATCCAAGTTTTTTTTTGGATTATTGTAAATATTCTAGTGTTAGTGTTAAAATAAAATCCAGATGTCGGCATAAAATTATTGTGACCCCGTTGATATTTTGAAATAGATACCATTACTAAAAACAACAAAGTCACTGGAACGTTTGACTAATCTCTTCCTCAGTATTCAATTGCAGGATCTCAATCATCCTTAACGATAGTGGCTTTTATACTAGCTAGGGTTATAAGTAGGCTTACCATACGTCCCGCTTTAGGCGGGACAGTCCCGCTTTTCAGCGTTTTGTCCCGCCGTCCCGATAAGTCAGCCAAAAGTCCCGCTTTTCCAGCATAATACTCAAACATGTTCTCGTTACTGTTGTTTCTGTGTAGCGCAGCGCTAGCCTACTTACTGAAGGTGAATGCGTTCGTTGTCCGCTGATTCCCATTGATGGCAGACATATCGTATGTAAAACCAATACTAATTAGTCTAAATTCGAAATATTTGTACCGGTATCGTTAACGTCAATTCCTTCCTATTTTTCAAACTGAACCCGATATTTGGACAGAGAATATGCGCATGAAATTTCGATAACAATATGGTCAGTAAAGACAGCCGAGACAGCTTTAAATGTAGGAATGTAGGCCTATGTAGTAAAATCGGAAAATGTGAAGTTATAAAATCACAGCTGGGGTCGTTGTCTTTCGAGGCGTCCCGATTTGAAGTCACAAAAATATGGTAACCCTAGTTATAAGCAATATAACTTTTCACCTGAATTTATTACCTTCAAGAGGTTTGAATTTATTGATATCATAACACGACAAGGTGATCTTAACATGTTCCTTGTCAAATATATTCCAGGTTTTGGGGATAGTATTCACGGTGTCAATGGGACATATCATACCCATCGGTGGAGTTTTAGCAGCAAATATATTTTTATCAGTCATGCTGGGCGCTGGCACATTTTTGACAGGTATAGTTTTGAGTTTCTGTGGTGCATGGGAGAGCAACGAATCCTATAATACAACTATTTTAAACCGTTTTGGAGGGCCCAATCTGAATACATCGATATGCACATTTATAATCTTTCTTTTAAATATTGTCATCAACAATATTTTTTGTTTTGTGAATTCGCTTACCTCAATCGATATTATACTCTTGTTACAATTATAATTGGTTTGCAAGAGCAAATAATCTGTATTACTGCGCCAGTATCAAAGCCTTGTAGTCCGAACCAGGACTCGAATCTGCCGCGTGGTTTGTCACACTGTGATTATATACTGTATACAATAAATAAAAACTATAAAATGCGCACATTGACTTCAAAGTATATCCGCATAAAATTCATTTAAACTTCATATTGTTTTAGTGCTTATTAAATCAAATCTCAAGCGACAGAATGCCAATGCTCGAAGTGTCACACTTGAAGATAACAAAGAAGGTCCAAGTCCTGGAACGAAATTTTGATATCAGAATTGTTTTCAATGCATGTTTTTTTAAGAGATTATTGGACTCGAAGTGTATCTATGAATAGTTTGATTTTGAATTTTCATTACTTGAATATAGAATCAGTCATCAAGAAGCGATTAATTTTCTTTGGGGCGGATATTTCAACCTGAATTTGGCTGGGTTTTGCTATTCACAAGCACGCATTAATATTACATTAGGTACAATTGTTTACAAATTGACATTTGGTACAATAGTCAGGAATAGTGTCATATTGATTATTTGATCCTCCTGCCAAGAATATATTGGAGCATTGCTGCCTTGCTTCATTTTGTGTAAAAAACATGGAATTGTTCTGCTTAGTTCACGGGATGCACATGGGAAGTAGACAATTACAAGTTACCCATTTAAAAGTAAGGATTTATGTCAACAAACAATATCGGAGCATCAAGGAAAGAGTGTAAACTATATCGTCATAATAGTCTATGAAAGTTTCTTTTTCAAGTTGTATGTCGAATATCAGAAGATTTATGTATAGTTTGGTCCATTTCAAAAAAACCAACAGGCTGGTATCGACGCGCTGATTTTTCGAATATATTATAGATTATTAGGGCAGCTTCCATTATCCGATAACATATACAGAGTACACAAAACTATGGATTTACTAGAAATAGTTTTTTTAATTTCTTTGTTTCCCGTTGTCTTTGTAAATAAATGATGTAATGCAGACCGCAATAAGTATTATTTTGTCTAACAAATTACATTTCATGACACCTTGACATTGTTGTCGATTATTATAGTAAATCAGATTCGGATAGGATAGGATTTACATCTTTATCCAGGTGAAGAGGAGATTCAATAGGACTACTTAATCATATGGCGATGGTGGAGGTGCCGTAACAGACTTGCGGTTACGTGAACCATACTATGACGATGAGGAGTTCAGCAATCCATTCGCACACAATCATCCCCACGAGATTTCAACCTGCGAACCCACGCTAGGTACTCAGAGGTGCGGTGGCGATGCACCACACCGCCGAGCCGGATATAAAGTTTAACAACCTACCACAATGACCTAGGAAATAGATTTATAAGACTTAATGGAAGTGTTGAGATGACCAGGAGCTATTTGAAATTTTTGCTTTCGTGGTCATTTGTGTATTGTGGAATTGTTTCATATATCGGTTTTATCGAATCCGGATACACTTGAAAAACTACGACCATTGCAGGTTACGAAGAGACCGTTAGAATATTGGTAAAGTTCACTTGTGTTTTTTTTCATACCTGTCTCGGCGCTGTGTATTTTGAGAGTAATCTCCAGCAGTGGCGTAGCATCCACCCCCGCGGTCGCGGGATGGGCCCACAGCGCAAAGAGGACCAAACGGTTAGAATTTAGAAATTCAAGTCGCAAACCAAAAGCTACAGTGCAAACCAAGTAATGCACATCTTATAACTTTGGTATTAGTTCTGCTTAAATCGTTTTGTTACGTAACAATGCCAGGGAGTCGTCGATTTTCGGCGTCTTGTGGTTTGATTGCACCGGCAAAATTACGAAGGCTGTCAGAATGATGTCAAAAGCAAAACCTCTCAGTGGCGCACAGAAACGCAGAAAAAAGGCAGAAGAAGAAAAGCGTATGAAAAAAAATTAAAGTAACCAAGATAAACAGCAATTTTTAGGTTACCATTGCCTTTTTATAGCGACATGTTATGCTTTTTAACGAAATAAAAAAAGGCGTTGTTTTAGCTTATGTCCGAGAGTTTTTAGGGTCATTTCCACAAAATATTTTTGCGGGGGGGCCCACGAGAGTCTTGCTGCGCCACTAATCTCCAGTAGTTGATTCGTAAACTTACCTGAACTTGGCTAACTCGCGAACTATTTGTATATGTTGGGTACAATCAGTGTGTTTTTTTTTATAATACCTATTCTTGAATTGAATATCATTCGCTCGTCATCCTCCTGAAAGCGGGGCTTGCAGTCACCGTTATAATCAATGTCTTTCAATATGGGGCAGTCTCTCGAAAGCGGGGCCTATAGTCAAAGTTATTATTAACGTCTTGTAATATGGGGGCTTTTTGGAAATAGGTAAACTGTGCTGTACCATTGAGGTGTATATAGCCTCACGAGAAGCCGAAATCTGTACAGGAAATCAGTGTAGATAAGCATGTGCGGTGCAGGATTGCCAGATTTAGCTAACTTCGGAAACGCTTCGCTATTAAAAATACTCGTTCAACTACTATTGACTTTTTATACTACTGTTGGGTTACTTTTTGCCCTTTGTAAAACATGATATATTGAATATTATTTTATCAATTCGTACAGCTTTTCGCTAAAATCGCCCATTGTTTTTGTCAGCGGGACGTGTTATGTAGGCGTAAACACTTTTAAGTTGGTGTTTATTCTCCCCGAATCACAAAATTGTTTTCATGACAACGATAATAATTACTTTCTTTTTGTACTCGCCCAGAATCGTAAATTCGCTGAGAGTTATTATACAATAATCGGAGGCGAGTTGCTTAATAAGTCAAATAAAAAAGTGAATCGGCCACGCAAATTTTTTATTGAAAAGCAGCAATATAAAATAATAAATATGGAACCGCAAACAATTTGTTGTAGTAGACCCGCGACAGATTAAAAACGCTTCTCTAGACATTGTGAATCGCAAAATTTCGTCTGCCTAGGGTACACATAAGTTTGGGCGGCGTTGACAATCATAATGTCACTAGAATCAAATTCGCACAGTTAATTGTGTGCCGATTTTGCCTTTTTATCCATTACTTCAAATTGCCGTCAGTAATTTTCGTGTTACTATTATACGATTCATATTACAAGGTGGGAAACGCGACTTTTTCCTGAGTCGTGGTGATATATAAGATAATTAATTAATAAATTCAACTAATTTTTACTGTACTAAAATAATTTTTACTGCATGAGATTTTATAGCAGACTTGGGATTTGTCTAACGGTTTCATCTTGAAAATAATCTGAGTGGCAGCATTGCGATAGAGCGGAGTCATTGTTGCAAGTACAGCTCAGATTTGTCGAATTCGCAAAATGGCAAAAATACGGATCAAAATTAGATATAACCGAGAAGTTTACAACACATTTTTATGTCCGCGGATTGCCGTGGTATTTTAGGGTAGTGAAGCATTTATTTTGTCGACGCAACGGCAGGTTAAATTTAAGACAAGTAAATTAGAATAAAGCAAGACAATTTAAATATGGCCGTATCGGTCATGGATTGATTACTTTGCACAACAGAAAAATCCTTCCGCGGGGATTTCGAGGCGACAAATATGTATTTTTGATTTACTGATATATACTTTATATGTGTTTAATTGTACTATATGGGATTTTTATTACAGATCTTGAGATTTTTCTAACGGCGACAACGAATTCGTAAGATCACAAAAAAGTTATTAAACTTAATACAATCAGGCATGTTTATCTCATATTTTTACGTCAACAGATTGAGCGGTATTTTAGACTAGTAATGTTTAAATTTTGACGAAAGAAGACGCAACCGCGAGTTACGTTGGACACAATTATATCAATATAGAAGAAAGTTTTATAGATTCTGGTAGCTGTCCTGAATTGAATATTTTACGCGACAGAAAAGTCGGTATACACTGAAAATCTGTCTTCTTACGAGAGCTTAATCGCGGAGACTGTTTCGGGAGGAAATAGAAATTTCCCATTTTGACCAGCACCCTGCTTTTCGAAAATTCTGGTCGCGCGCCTGGCTGACTGGGTACCTCAGTGAAGCCAACATTTTGATCATTTCAGCGTTCGCTACATGTATCCCTAACAAAAATGATGGAATAAATTTTCTTTTTTTTGTATTGACGCGTTCACATCTTTTCGGGCTACAAAACTAATCGTGAGTGGCCTTCAAACCTATTAATTAAGTCGTGCAAAGACAGGTCGAAGGTAGAGATGCCGTATGCCGAAAGCCCGCGTTAGCTAAGTTCCTTGCACGTTATTTTATAAAATAAATCTGTTTTACATCCTCTTACTATTCGAATCAGGTAGTTGACTATGCAAACCAAACACATAAAAATGTTTGGCACGCGAAGGTGCTCATCATTCATAAAATGGCACGCTGAGTTCAAAAGGTTGCCGACCCCTGCCCTATGGTTTTCGGTGAAGTGATGACAAATATTCTTACGTGTCCCTATATTTGAGCATAGCTCTCTTGTTTGAGAGATTATAATAATTTTGGCTGAAAGACAACGGTAAAATCAGCATTTCTTAGCTTGTCTAACGTAACTGACAACTTTATAGTCATAGAGACGATCTAGTTTACTTTTGACGGAATATGTATGAATGCTGTCATCAAACTTTTCAATGGTAATAAAATGAGCCAAGACGTTCTACGAAAAACTAAAAAACCTTTACTTATAAACGTTCCTAACGGTCTAAAATAAGGATTGCAAAGTTTTCGATATCAGAAGTGATTTTCTCATGGAGTCGAAAATATTCACAAGCTGGAGTCAAAATCAAAACTATTTTAGGCCGGAGCCGAAATTATTTTCAGTTGGGAGTCAGAGTCGATTGCAAATTTTCAAGGACTCCACATCCATGAACTGCGCACCATATCCTTAATTTGGGTTAAACATTGCCAATAAAACCTGTTCTTTATTTACTTATTTAATTGCTGTTGTCTGATTTATGCTTATTCCCAATATAGAGTACGTTTGAAATGAGGAAATCGAATAAGCATATATGTATTTTTATGTAATTTTAAAAAGTTCCTAAATCAGCAATTCGTGATTCAAAAATACAAGATGAATTTATTTCACATAATCCTTCGTTTATTTTCAGTTCACATTTATTATTTTCAATGAAATCATTATGAGTCATTTTCAAGCATGATCAACAGGATATTTATAGATTCTCTGTAAACATTACAACTCCACATTGCAAATGAGGTAGAATACTAATTTCAGGTTTGAGGCAGATAATTATTCAAACATTTCACCAAAATTATCATCTTCTGAAATTTATTATTTTCTAAAAACTTCTGCACTGCTGAAAATTCAAGTAGTGCCCAGAATTACTGCTTCGAAATATGAATAAATAGCGGAATATGAATAAATAGAGAAAACAATTGCTAGAATATTAAAATCAAATAACACTACAAAATAAATTGTATGTCAAAATCGCTCAGATTTTACTATTTTTCCTTTTTTGAATTTTGGAAACCTATCAATTATATATTCGAAAATAAAATAGGTGTTTGTCGTCTGTTCATTTGCAGACAATCAAAATTTGGTACTGAACTAAGATTTTCATTGGTTTGCCATTTTATTAAAAAAAGTTGAAAATAGTTTGGAATTATGAAGAAAGATTGTATTGCGCAATTGATTAGCCACAATGACTAAGTTAATCCAATATTCCTGCGATTACAAAAACAAAAAATTATTGTTTATCTCGTTTTGCATAACAACAAATCCTTTGATTACTCTTTGTGGTAAATTAGGAGCCCAAAATAAATATGATAAATAAATAAAGTTTATATATAGGAAATAAAAAAGTGGTGGACTAGTGGAGCCTGGTACAAAGTAAGAATATTAATGGTATAAAAAGGGCGTCAGCGGTTACAATAAATTTCATTAAGATTGCGGTTGTGATCTATGACAATTACCATTAGTGTTACAGATTATATCGTGACTCAGTTGTAGGTGACTAATAGAAGGTAATACCATTAGGTGAAATTGAAAGGAAGCCAGCGGTGACACCAAATCTGATAATGGTTGAAATTGATGGTTGTAATCTTTGCCAATTACAAACAATTATGATGCGACTGTACAATATTATAACTGTCATAACTCCGCATTTGTTTGGTAAACATTCGCTCTGAGATCATATTTAATTTGAACAGGTGGGTGAATTTAGGTATTTAGACAAGATATCTTCCAAAAAATTTCAAGACAGTACCACGGGCAAGGAATATACGTGGTCGTTGTACATTGATGGATTAATCTTAAACTTCGCCAATACAATACAAAGGATGGGAATTCAGAATAGTTACCAAAATTTCAAATAGGATTTGATGTGCAACGTTGAAGAACTACAAATGAAACTTCACCTTATTACATAGAATTCACTTTTTGTTGCTGTTCTTACTGGTAAAAATTCGACATTGGCCAAAAACATGTTTTGAATCAAAATTGCATAACAATAATTCACGAACTCAATATATATATTCGAGGAATTGCATGTTTGAAAATCCATCAACAAAAAAAGCCGTGGGCAATTTTTGATGAAGCATTTTCGTTTAGTTAAAAACCAAGTTTAAGATACTGCAATTGAAATTTTCAAATTAATGCGATAAATAACTGAATTTCATAAGTGTTTGCTAAAACGCGAGAAAGGAAAATTTATGACCACTTGCCTAAAAACTAAATACAAAACAAGACAAATAAAGACATATTTATATTTTTCATTATTATATCGTTCTATCATCAGTGAGTTGTTATTTCATATAGCTTTTGAAGAAAACACATAATATAAAAACTGCGTAAAAACAGCACATAGCACTTATGTACACTCATGGAATCACGGAACAGTAGAAAGCACTTATTTTAACTGGCTCAAAATTCATACTCATATATATATATATATATATTAGTCAGCCAGAGGGTTTCGTCAAATTGCTTTTAGGTATGCCGTCTCACTTTTTACTATTGCCTTACTACCAATATGTCGAAGAATAATAAAGAGAAATAAAAAAATATTGGATATAAAAACTTCTTATCTTTCCCGGAAGACGGCATTTTGATTTGGTTAAGGATGTTTTGAGTATAGTAATACCAATGAGTTTCTTGTCAAACATCCACGTGAGTACCCCATTCCCTTTATTCTGGTCAAATTGTCGTTGAGCTTTCGAACATTATTTAAATTTCACTGATTCCGACAAATTGCAACCGTGTGTCGCGATTTGACATTTACGTCAATTTATTTGTGCAATGTTTTCGTTCTGTTTGACTTTGCCCCTGGCACTGATTAAGGCGTCGAACTTCACGTTAGTTCAAAAGGAAATTTGACAAATATTTTTGTCAACCAACTGTACCTAAATATAGTCTCATTGCACATATTTTTACTATTTATCATTCGTTTTTATAAGTTCTTTTTTCTCCAACTACAAGACCAATAGCTTTTTAAAGATTTGAAGGTTGAAGATAGGCGTGTCTTTCGGAAAACTATTTTCTCTGCTCTTTCCGAACCAGTCATTTTGACTAAATGTTAGTGTATTTTAGAAAAGTTTTGTTTTTAACGGACGGAGTATGGTCGAAAATATTTCGGAAAATATAACGTATCATAATATGCATTAAAATTCGAGGGACTTTTCAGACTATTATTGCCGAATTTGTGATAATAGCAAAAACGAGAAAATATCCAAATATAACAGTATGGATGTCAAAGGTTATATAAAATAGGGTTCGTCTATCGAAATAAAATACAAAATCCTGAAATATCGAGCAACGAGGATACGAAACGAATTGGTAATAAAATATAAAAGTCATAGCCTTTTAGAGGCTCCTTCCATCTTCACATACCTAGATTTTGAAGTTGAATAGTCCATTAATTGGGGAGAAAGTGAATTTGTCACAACAACAATGAATGGTCTATTGATCCATCTCGTATCCAAAAATAATTATTGTCCTAACTGCACATATTTTTCCAATTTGTCATGCGTTTTCGATGTTTTGTTTCACTTTCATTTGAGATCATTTAAAGTGCAATGTTCTTCAAGTCTAATACCTGTTTCAATAATCAGTATGCCTAAGTCAGTTTGCATAAATTATATTTATAGATAGTAGAAGCTTTAAAGAGTTCATCTTACAAAATTGCCAAAAGAGAGAAAGCATTGCAATATTATATTTGAGTTTGCAACGTAAAATCGGGCCATCTGTTGTTTGAGATAAAGGGTACATATAGATCGTTTCACTAAATTGCTTTTGTTGCTATTCTTGTTGGGTTCATTGAGTTTGTTGCATTTTTTTGCACAAATATAAACGGAACCAATCTATTAGTTTAGTAGGAAATAGGGCGCTAGAAGGCTATTACTTTCATTTTTCTGGCATACGGGGCTCGATGTGTGATCCAAAATTTTGCTGGTCAATTTTGGTTCATGACTTTTCTATTTATATATTTGGGCATTGCTTCATTCTTTTATATATAATTTTTTGGCAAGCTACCAATGACATTATATATTAATTAACCAACGGTGTAGAATCGGCGGCAACTATTTACACCCGGCACCAAACGCAAAATCAATTAAAATGACTCCGGCTCTCACCGGCAGTAACTCTAACTGCAGGTAAACAAATTTTTACTCTAGTTTTAAAATCCGAAAATCCCAAATTTCGATAACAAAAACTTGGCGCATGCAAGCCTTTTTAAGTGTCTGTTGAGAATTCACTTTTGAGTTTCTGTCTTACATCCAAGGAAGCTCGAGCAGAATTTCAATGATCACCTTTCGAAGTCTGAAATTTCGACACCCAATGATTCAAAATTTCGACATGGATCCCACATGGGTTTGAAATGGCGACCCCGGACCCGGCTAGAATGTCACTACAGTTCCGACTCCTTAACCCTACAAAAATACCTACTTACAGATACAGATTACAGATTTAACATTGTGACGGAACAGACGGTAAATATTAGTTTTCGCGAGACTTGAAGTACTGAAGCGCTTAATCAAGTGACGCCAGGAGTACGTCTAGGCTAGGCGAAATTGAATTAATTTTGGTAGTTCAAGTTATATATCAATCTTGCCTTCGACTGTAGATAAAAATAGACAAAGAATCATAGAATCCTTAAGTGAGTTACAGATCAGTGTTTCTCAAACTTGTAGTTCGTCGGTGCCCATTTAGACAATTCAAGATTCGCTCGTGTATCCCCAAAATTGTACCACGTGGAACATATAAGTGACGTGAAATACACAAGTATAGTTGTAGTTACAGACTCTACTTCGATGATAATGTGTGACTTCATAAGAAGTTCATAAACTCAGGTATATTAGAAGAAGAAAATTAGAAGGTATAAAAGGAATATCATTATACTTAATCTGATGCACCACTTAAAAATTCAAAATGTACCTCAGTTTGGGAACCCCCGTTCTAGAAGATTCGCACATTAATTAGTTCTCGTTCCTATGCCGCGCACTCGGTATCTAATTTGATTTTTATTAACTGTGTTCGGTTTTGTACTCCCTCGTCGTCATTGTTGCGTTGTATATACATATACAGTATTGCCGTTATAATATATAAATCATTAATTTTGTTTAATTAATAACAAATATTTGTGTTCTACAGTTTTATTTTTATTTCGGCAGGAGATATACATTATTATTCCCAGTAGTACGATAAGGACTACGTAATGATTACCAATGATGGGATTTTGATTATCGTCGATAAGGGCTGAGACGAACGGCACGCCCCGCCCTAGCCACGCAAAGTAATCATTTTATGCCAGACGAAACGACTGACGAGCAGTTCGAAAATGATCTTCTCCCATTGGTGCCATATATATATATATGATTAACCAAGAAACTATGTCAACAGTTTGATTATACAGAATGTGATAGGAAGTTATTGGTTATATTATAGTTAATTTGGAACTATTATTCATTTTTACGTCGTTTTTGAATTTTCAGAATAAAACCAATTTGAAATTTTATAAAACTGATATTCGTTCAATATTTTAATTAGGTTAATAATACTTGTTACAAATATTTACCGTTTAAAATAATGAAAAATTAAATACGGTCGAAATTTGAGAAACACTACACATTTAGTCTTAAAAACTAAACACGCTAATTTGAATATTTAAATAGTTTATAATCTAATAATGATTTCATTTTTTTTTGCAAAAAAAGAGAAAATATCGATATATATATATACTAATTTATCTAAGCAACTGCGAAAATAGGAATCATTAAATTTTACTATTTTCAGATCTTTTTTGTAGACACATTTATTTCAAAATTTTATTTATTAGTAATTTGGTCATGCTATCACCTCTCGAGTATTAGGGCCATAGGACGTCGGGTTTTCTATCGCCATGGCGTTTCATTACAGCTTTGAGTTTGTGTAGTGTTGTTTAGTTCAACCTAATATTGAATCTGCTTGGGTAATTAGCGTACTTAGCCTACCTTGCCTGTAACTAAAATATTTTATGTTACGTAATTGAATTTTTAATTGCGTTATAATTAATTTTTACAAGATAGTGAAGGTCATATTATGACGTAATAATGGTGTATTTTAACCAATTGACGTTGTTAAAGACGGGCCTCATAAATGGCATATCCTAGATTCCTAAAACCTCTCGTCGGCCCTGATAAAAGATTTCAGGATTTGTTTGACACAAATAGTGTCCCGATTATGTATTTAGTACTGTGGTTATTAGATGACTCGAAATTCCGGATAATTATTTTTCAAAAATGGCAATTTGACGCCTGAAATAGCAGAATCATCCGGGAGCAAAAAACAGCCCATCTCGAACTTTTCCCAGAGAAAAATATGCGGAATAATTTTCTCTCGCATCTTGTGGGCGGTCAGAGCTAGGATTAGTTCGGATATCTATAATTTTACTATCTGGAAATATCCGTATTTTAACTATCTAGTTAACCCAGGGGTGGGGAATTACTTTCCTAAGTGGGTCACTTATAGATAATAGACTTGTTACTGAGACGTAGGTTCAAAAATCAATATGAAACTATAAATGAAAATCAGTTTATTTACAAATAACCAACATAGATAACAGGTGCATGCCTGCTCGTTACACTGCTGTAATGCGATAGGTATTTGTGTCAGGAGATGCACTGAATAGGATTGAAAGGATTAGCAAGTGGCGTGAGTATAGACAGAATAGTTGAATCCATGTGCCGAAATTGATGTCCCGGACAGAATGAAAAAAAAAACGTGTAGCAGCATTCACGGCCGCACGAAAAAATCCTTGAATGTAGCTCTATAAAAACCTTAAATTGCAGGCCTAATCTCTCCAGGAGCTATTATTGGCAGAGAAGCTAGAGTTTTAGAGTGACATAAATAATTCGGATAGGTGAGTTTAAGGTATATGCGTCTCGTTTCGCACATTATATTCAGTTGCGGATAATATGTGGAGGAGTTACGGTATTCATTTTAGCCAACGATCCGTTATTGTCAATGGAAATTTATATCTATAAATTGATAAATTCTATAATCGTGATTTCAGCAAGCACAAGTAGGCCGAATGAAACACTTCGATGGGTTGGATCCTGAGTTGCCCATCCCTGAGTTAAGCGTATTGCTAATTGTTAGAGAGAATCGATATCAGGATATGTTTGTGTTGAATCGTGTGTCCACAAGTTTCGCATTTTCCCTCTCACATTTTCTTCTCTCGCCATGGGTTTTCAATTTAGTCAGTTAAAATACATACATCTGGCCTAGACAGAATAGATTTATTTCGGTTGGCATATCTATACGCAAAAAAGGTCTAATTGATACACGGGATCCTAGTAAAACAAACAAAACCAATGTTAAAAACATGCACATAACATGCGTTCATGCAGCGGAAAATATAGAAAATGGTACATGGATCCGAGTACAAGTAATCCGAGGCTAAGATTATTTTACGCTTGGGTATTGTGAAATAAGTCCCCGAAATTTAAATTGGTTTATTCCAGCATAAAAGGCGTTCCTCCAATCCGCTGCAAAAAATAAAATCAACACCCGGCCAAAAAGCAACAAAACCAGCAATCCGTGGATCGCACTTCCCACAGTGTAGGCCGAAGTAAAATGCCCGTAAAAGTACGATGCACCAAATAAGTAGCAAAATGTACTATCTAGCCGCGCCAGACCACGAACAAATTATTTACATAGGATAGGACCGAGACCATACACCGCCGACAAGGTTCGATGATACATAGCGACCGTCTCATCCTCACACCCATCTTTTCAAAGACTTTCAACTGAATTCGTTTACACTACAACCTGGCTTATACTTACAGCCTTACTTTATGAGGCGTATGCGCTCTTCTATCACATATTAAGCACATATGTTTTGCGTATTTCGTCACGTGATAGTGAAGTTCACTGCAGTATTTTATTGATGGCTAAAATATAGTCATATGAGTGTAGGAGATGTCAGCCGCCACTTTACAAAAATATCAAAATGACTAATGAGCATATTCATTATTTCTGCCAATTTATTATCTGGTTGACCGTCGCAATAGTATCCGAATATCAGTTAGCAAATATCTCTCGGTTAACCGGATAGTCCAAACCTAATCAGAGTCTCATAGTGCAGCATGATGGTTATACCTGGCGAATCAGCACTCAATCGTAGGTCTGTACAGTCAGTATATTAAGAAATATAAAAATATACTAACATAACATAAACTCGGACATTACAGTCCGTCACAACAGCACTTATGGATCTTATATGACAACCAATCTATAGTATACAGATCAGTGAACGGGCGGGTTACAGTCCACAGAGTCAACTGAACAAATTATATACTTTATATGATAACAGTTCCGATTATATCGATAGACAACTTCAGTTTTTTTAAACAGATTCAACATTGTTCATAGGATTTTACAGATAGTGGAAAAATCTAGTAGAAAAGATACGGCAACTCCAAATAAACGATAATCAGCAAGCATTCGCATTGTGAGCGAATAATAACAAAACCCCCTTCCCTTTTTACCTCACAACGCAAAGTCGCCTGCGGCATAAGAAGTCCTACAAAAATACCCTGGTCAGCCTTGCCGCTTTGCGCGATCAAGAGCGAGGCGCGAAATTTAAAACACATCACGCGCAATATGGAAAAGGAAGTAGCCTACTAGGCGTTATGGCTGGCGAACAACAAAGGCCTGTTTTAAGCGCCAATATTTGATTGCCTTTCGAAAATGTATGTCCTTATGTCATCTACTGGGCAACGTTTCTTTACGGTGTGTTCAAGCGAAAACAAGGCAGGTGACTTATTCATTATTGTCTATTCTGTATTTGTGGTATGTTTGTGGTTTCATTTCAGTATTTTCCTATTGTTGACTGGTTGTGGAGGAAAGAACAAGTTATTTTAACCAAAAAGTTATCTAATAAACTATATTTGCAGTATGCGATATATTAGTAGACTATTAATGTAGGCTCCATTTCTGCATTTTCGGAGAGATCGTGATGCAGTGATGAGTCAAGTTCAAATTTAGGTCGTCAGCATCGTACTGCGTTAACCTAGCATTGATGTATCAAATTCAGACAGTAATTAGCAGTGATAGGTGATTATGACTTATACGGAGTCTCGATATTTTAGTTACCAGTCTACAAGATGAATGATTAATCATACATGCATACAAATGTGGTTTACTGCATGTTGTACTATAATTCCGTGATTGGTTGAGATTGATTTTACAATTTACGCCGTTATGTTAGTTGTAAAGTAGTATGGCAGCATGGATATAGGGTGGCAAGTTTGACAGAATTCAGTAGTAGTACTTCAGCATTCTAGATGATACGCTCCAATATATTTTTCATTTCATGTCACAGTGTATAAACAAGCATATGTATGTGATTAGTCATAAATAACTTGTGTCGTGATTAAAATATTCTCGGGTAATTCACTTACGCGGATTTTACGCCGATAAATGTGAGGCAATATTATGAGAGCCGTATATATAATGGAGGGATAACCCTATCTATATCGATTTTATTTTTCCACCTAGTTATGGAAAGACTAGTGAAGTATACTTGCACCTACTCTGAGCATATCAGACTACACATCGGTCTGTCCGTCTCCGTCATTACACTTTTTCTGGTGTGTCTGTGTGCGAGATTTTTGTGTTCACATTTTCAACAGGTAACGCTTAGAATTAGTTGTTCGTGAACACCACCTTCGAAATATTTATTGGCCTAAATTTAGAAGGTTACTTGGTTATCTATAACTTAAATATTACTTTCTATAGGTAGTTCGTATTTCATTAAAAAACAAAAATCTATTTGCAACGAATGTTTTTATGTTCGGTATTTACAGTGATGAGCTGGAAAAATTGTCACAACCGGAACGCACCTAATTCGCAAAAAAGGTAATATATTTACAACACAACGTTTACAAAAAGTTTTGTCTGTCCTAAGATAGAGTCGAAGAACTGCAATGAAATTCGAATAAATTACCTGAAATATTTCCGTGTAAAATTACAAGAATATTAATAGCAATTCAATACAAATATTATTATTAGAACGGTATGAGGTGATTTTTCATGGGGTCGTGAAAACATCTATTACACGTCACTGATGTACTAATTATTTGCGTGATGTGAAGTAAAAAGAATTACGAATTATGGGGCAACAATACATAAATTATTAACCAGGTTTACCAAAGAAACTAGAATTTTTGAAACATAATTTTATTTTAACAACAGGAACGCAAATGCAATAAAATGTCTAACAACCGGAACGCCGCTCCGGTGCGTTCCGGCTACAGCTCATCACTGGTTGGATATATTAAAATGAGCTCATACTGTATTTGTATTACTGATTCAGATATCATTTCATTTTTTTCTCCTGGAAGCTCTGACGTCACTAGTTCTGACGTGGTAACTTGTCCTCGACATGCGGTCAAAGCGTGCTCACGTTATGTGGCGTCGCCTGCGCCAGCTTTTTCTTGATACACAGTTTGTTTTGAAGGATACTTAGTCTCCTTATCATTTTTGAGGCGTATTTGTTTTAGCAGAGTTTAGAGGCGTGAAGGGGGCGTGTTTGGTTGACCAACTAACATGAGGGACGTTATAAATACAAGCGCGAAAGATATACCGGATCGCAGTCGACACGCGGGATACACATTGGTTGGATCGTCATGGAAGTTTTCTGACAAGGCAAAGCTGAGTTCCCTCTTACAAATATTTCTGCTACTCACACAATGCGGAAACCTGTATGTACACTAACGAGCTGTTTCGTAAAAAATAATTCACAATAATAATAATAATTCCACAAAATACGGTTATTTCGATTTGTTATTTGACGCGAATATCTGTTTTAGATAAGTAGACGAAATTTAGGGCTCATCAAAAATATTTAGCCCTCGTTTCGTCGTACTCTCGATAAATGAATTACGTTAAACTCAAGTGAGTTCAGATGCAACAAATGTTTATTGAAATGCGACGAAATATTTATTATAATTGATTGTAATCTTTTTTAAGTGTTCATGGAAACTTCAATGTTTATAAGTTGGGGTCGTAGCAAATATATGTATGGCGTGTTATTCTCCAATAAAATTACGACAAAGAGATGCTATCAAATTCCCGGGGGGGATGTATAATTTATGTAGTGGTTGCAACTTGCAAGTATCGTGTCACAGCGAACGAACAGGTTAAAATACTGCGAGTTTTACACTTGTGTTATAATATAACTGATTTGTCACATTTTCTATATTGATATTCACTTAATACCTCGCTAAGAGTTAATTGCTATGTATAAGGTATAGGCGACCGATACCTACCTATTGTGTACACGTATCATCTCGTGAATATTGATCTATTTCCATACGATCGTCCCCTTGGGAATGATCACTCATTTGCCTGTTATGTGATGTGGAACGAAGCATAAAATGCCGGTGCAATGAACATGTGGTGAGTGTTGTCGCGAAGGGCAGTATATGGGATGACTTTCGCTTTCCTTGTGTATCGGCAGCTACTGTTAATTAAACGTATCCGCGACGAATTTTTGGAGTGTTGTTCATAGTCAGGTAAATTCCGCTTAAAGGTTTACTATATAATCTTAGATCTCTAGAATAGCTTGACAGCTAATTTAGCTACAGTGTTTTTTTTATTCTCATTCTAGTACATAATCTATCCGTTACAGCTGGGATGTGATATTCATATTTACATGGGTCTGGAGTAATAGAACTGTGGGGGCGGTAAATTCTGCCGGTACTGGTGAATAGCTAACCAGTTAAACGTATGAGGGACATGGATGCTGTTAGTATGAAAACTTTCGCGTGGAATGGTTTTCTCTCGCCAGGCTTGGCATGCACAATGATATTTGATAGGCATTCACCGTACTGTTGATTTATTATAGTGGTCAATAAAATCCGATTAATTTATTATAGATGCGGTTATAATTTAATTACTAGGGTTAAAAACTTGAAATAGACTTGAATCGTTTTAGTACCTTACATTACAAGAAGTATCGATTCCGAAACGGTCGTGATATGGAGTCTTATAATTCCTATAAAAAATAAACAGGGTTAGACCGGCACGCTGGGCAAATACGAGCAGGTTTTGCGGATTAGAATGCCGTGACGCAAATTGGATTGCGTAATTTGCGTGACGCGACTACACATCATAGGGATGGATAAATTCTAGATTAGATATATTACGCAATGATGTGAGAAGTGTAGGCTGAAAATCTTAGTGAAAAAAATTGTGTCATGTACATTTAGGTATAAATCTAATTGTAAAACATCCAATGTTTTCGATCAGCTTAATATTCTCAACATGTCAACGTGTAGATTGTAACTTGTTTTAGCATGACGCATCACATGTTTATCATTTGAAATATTTGATAATCTTATTAGGTTTTCTCAATGTTTTCTCATCATTACCAGACAATTACTACTCTGTGAAACATGAGCAAACGAAACTTGCTCAGGTACAAGTAATTTGTTCGTCAATTTTCATCTGTACGTCCCACTTCAGCACCTTCAGCCTTTTTCTCGTAGTCATAAACGCGGTTTGGAATACGTTTAAATCTCTCCGTGCGCAAAAAAGTTTGGAGGCTAATATCGCGTACAGTCGTACACTAAGCAACTCTGATTCGTCATGAGTTCATAACAAAAAATCTTGCTATTTTACAGTCGCAGCCTGTTTATCTATATATACCGCTAGCGGTATAGTATTAAAACTTTAAACTTCTAATTGACGAACCGCATTTCTACATCGGACGTCATGGAAGCAACTACTATTGCCACAAGTGGAATGACATTCACGGACTCGACAATCGGAGGTGAGATTGGCAGAATTGCCAGTGAATTTGAGTTTTCGTTATTTTAAAACAAATTTCGATTATTTATGTACCTGTTAAATTACAATGAGACCCCCGAATTGAGAGTTCGTCGACGTATCCCGGGTTCAGATTGCCCACCACCAGACCCGGAATGTAATAAATTGGGTGGGCAAGGACAAAACGGGAAGATTTTTCGAAAAATATTAGCCAATTACATATCGTTGGATATCAGCGTATGCATGCTTATGCAGTTCCTTCTTCAGAAGAAAAGGCGTAAAAAAGCGTTGTATAAATTCTCTTCAATACATTTACCACATATTAGCGATCAATGCCGATTAGGGCCCAAATTGTTTCCCCAGAACGAGTACGACAATTGACGATTTTTTTACCGACACGTGTCACGCCAGAGTCGCCGGGATTACCGACACAGACAATCCGAAATACGGTAATGACTCTGACGACTCAACGATACGTGTTTGTGCAAGACGATAGTTGCGCGTGGTTACAATCGCTGCCCAATACCGACTAATAGTGAATAAACCAGTGAATATTAATGATCAACCCCACAACTATAGAAAAATGAAATTGTTCTTGTACGTAAATGGCTGAAACATTGCTTTATTTTCAATTCTTTTTGCGTATCTGACACTTAATATTAAAGAACACAATTCTAAAATCTAAAGTATTTACAGTGTCTTATTTAAAGCAGTGAGAGTTGTTCCAACTATGCTATTTCTATGGCGGCCATGTATTTTTGATCATACTTAACGACGATTCAGCATTCTTCCACCCCCTTTGGAACAGTTCACGTACCCCTTGGGGGGTAGGAAACTCTGGAATAAACGATACGTAATTGTACAAATACTTCTGAATTATGAGACATATTACGCATAAAATTGAAATGATACAGCAAGTTATATTTACTTTTCCATCACGAAATAAATTGCTTCAAAGTTGTAATCTGTTTGATTTGTTGGAATGTTATAAAACATATTTCGCATTCTACAGCGATTACTGTGTCTGTGATTGGTTTTGGGGAGTAAAGCAATTTTAATATGCCGGTTCCAAATGATCCAACTTTATTAATATTCTTTGCGAGAAGCTATTAAAATTTTAATATCTCCAAAATGACAACATTGTTATTGGCCACATTAATCTCCGTAATTAAAACTGCCCAGTGGCTATTTTTATACGCTTTTGAAAAATTCGTAAGATTTAGTGGAATGTCTAGTTAAAAAATTATCTTATCAAACTGTATAAAAACTAGCTATTTTTATACGAAGTTAGAAAAATTTGTAAGATTTAGTGGAATGTCTATTTAAAAAATTATCTTTATATTAACTTACTTGAGATAGAGTGAAGACGGCAACTAATTTTTCTTTTGCAACGACCAACTTTTATACAATCCACCACATATCGGAGTGTCGTATGAGTCGAAGATTAATCGAAGTTTCCGACGAAAAAAAAAACACTGAGTTGACCTTGTATTTCACCAAAACAATTATGCGCGTACGCAATAGTTTTTTTTTTCTGGCCAAACTTTGGGGTTCTCAGAGTTGGGAACTGGAGTATATATTTTCTTCAACCTGAAATCGGGAGTCGATCGTTTTCATCTGCTTGTTATATTTGATCTTTCAAATATGGCCGTTTGGCACTAAATTCCTATGTTAGCGCAAGTACATACAAGAACACAGATATCGTTTCTTTGTCGTTTTTTTCTTTGCTTTTAGATAAAAATCCCTTTCCTTCCCTGATAAAAGTTAACTCACTGTTTTTCTCTGCGAATTTTCTTCTGGTGATTATTATCCGTCCCTTCAAGTTGTATAATTGTATTATCCATAAATACACTTCTGAGAGTTTCTGTCTAACTAACGGTGTAACAAAATGATACGGCGGTAAAGCGTACTTAACACATGCCTGTAATGAAACGCGGAAAAAAAAAATTTGTCACGTAAAAAAGATATATATATATATATATATATCAAAATTTACTTCAGCCATATAACAGCCTATATTCATCCTACAGCTACTTTTACGTCTATTGCAACCTGGTCAACAGACGATCTGCTATGGACTCTCATCTTTGGATTTATCGTCGCCTTCATCCTTGCTTTTGCTGTTGGGGCAAATGATGTGGCCAACAGTTTCGGAACTACCGTGGGCGCTAAAGTTCTAACCCTGAAAACGGTAAGTATAAAACTTTTGGACAAAAACACCCTTACATTTGGAAATCCAAAAACAAACTACCATTTTAGGCGTGCATCCTCGCCTCCATTTTCGAAACGCTCGGTGCAGTTTTGCTGGGCGCAAAAGTGGGTGAGACAATAAGGAAAGGCATCATCGACATTACCATCTATAATGCGACTGAGGAAGGCCGCGAACTGCTTATGATTGGCGAGGTCAGCGCAATGACTGGTAAGTGTTGCGGATACTATTTTGAAAGGCAGCCCCTATAACCAAATCCGCAAGACTAATATCCGCTATAAAGCCTTTTCCGTTGATTAGCGGAATTTTATAGCGAATGCTTTTAAAAATCGAACCAGTGACGCAGAGAAAGTTTTCATTGGTATATTCACAAAAAGAAATATATATCAAAATATATTTCAGTCGGGTTGTTTCAAGAGGTAACGTGTTGCCGTATTTAACACTTATACCACTGAGTGTATGTGGCGTGGTCATATCTTTAAAAATTGCTTTCATCGCATATTTATAAGTACAAGAAAAGTCACATTTGAATTCCAAATGTGCCCCTATTCCCAATGGTGTTAGAAACCGACCTACAATAACCGAGACCACCGGTGCTGATTGATTTGAAGTGGCCAGTTTTAATAGCTGTATATTTGAATGGAAGTCATAATTAGTAATATTTTTAATGATAAACAGGAGCAGCAATCTGGCAACTAATTGCCACATGCCTTGGATTGCCAGTATCAGGAACTCACAGTATTGTTGGTGCTTGTATCGGATTCTCTCTTGTTGCTGTTGGTGCTACAGGAGTCAATTGGAAGAAACTCGGACTCATCAGTAAGTCTATGTCACTTGTTTTTTTATCTAAAATATGTTCATTATGTAATTATGTTATATAAATCCTAGCCTCCTGTATAGTTTGCACATCGACTATATGTTGGATTTATTTTTCAGTTGGTAGCTGGTTCATATCGCCTGTGTTATCTGGAATTATGGCAGTTTCTCTTTATATATTCGTATCAAAATTTATACTGGCAAAGGTAAGATAATTTCTGTATTTCTTTTATATTTGTATCTACTGTTTTTAAAATCTAAGCAATTGGTATTACACCAAGATATGTCAAATTAAAACATATTTGGCTGATTGTATATAATTATGCCGAATTAATTTCAATAATAATTCTTGCATCACACGCATTTCACTTTAGCAAGTTTCCCTATGAAACTAGGGCTTGTTCTAATCTAAATAATTTGGAATGCTTTGATTTTGCTATGTAGTACTTGAAAACATTCGTCTTTAATATTCGTTATTAATTCACATCGATCCAGAATAATCTATATTATTAATATTCATCCCATATTTGATTTATATTATTTTATAAGAGTAATGTTAATTAAAAAATTTGATTAGAATAAAGAGTTGCACTAGCTGCTGGATCAATTTAAAAAAATTCACACGAAAACGTACCACGCTTGACACTGTTTGCTTTTCTCCAAATCTACCTACGTACGGACGAAAAATATTGATACGGTAGTTTGGTGTCTTCTTAATCACATATAGGATGGAAGATAGAATTTTCATAATTATCTCATGAAATTTAATATAGCGATTGGCGATCCAATTAATGGATTGGTTTAAAAATCTAATCAAACAAGAAAGGCGTATTAGTTATTACACACGTTTCAATACTATAATTAATTAAATGCGATCGAATAATTTTCCGCTTAATTTTCCTTTTTACTTAATTTTCAGGATAACCCTTTGCAAAATGGACTGAAATGTTTGCCGTTCTTTTACGCCTTTACATTCGGTATCAACTGTTTTTCGATTTTCTATACGGGAGCTCCACGTAAGTATCTTTTTGCTATACCTATGCTCAAATCCGATCAAAGTGGAGTAATAAATATTTTTCTTAAGGGCGTTTCACCCTCTTTTCCATCTTTTAGTAGGCAAATATGTCGCAAGTGTTACTTTGTTTTATCTTTTATGAGCGATATGCCTCGGTAATATTACAGTTTTAGACTATATTACGACTATATGAGAAAGGACAGGAAGGGTTTAGATTCTCTTTAGAACATATATACAAAACAACACAAACGGACATACTCAACTCAAAACTCGACTGCCCTGTTCTCGGAAAGTTGGTAATAAAACAGCTTGTCTTTTCCACAACCCGAGGACCAATAGCAACAATTTTTATTTTAAAATAAAAAATAAAAAAATATTAAAAAAATCACATTTTACTCACAGTACTTGGACTGGATTTGGAAGTATGGATGGTTGTATTAATTACTTTGGGACTTATGATAATCGTTGGGGTTGTTGTTCAATGCGTGGTTGTTCCGAGGTTGAGGAGAAAAGCATTAAAAGGTAATTAAACTCGAATTTGTTGTTTCGATAAATCTTAATCTCATTTTTTGACGACCCTGACCCTTTTTCTCGTCAATGCGTCATGAAAGTATTCAAAAATTGTCTATTTTTATAACTGTTATAAATTACTTTTATTTATTTTTACATTATTTTTAGTTTAAAAGTGGGCTAAGTTAGGCCCATACCTAACTAAGTTTTAAAATGATAAACATCGGCGGTTGGAATTATACTGTTTTTCAACGCGATATCGCGATAAATGATAGATAAAAGACGGGGATTAATTCAGTAACATTGAATCGGCAATTTTCGCATTGATATTTCGAATATGAATTCGAGAAAATCAAGGAGAGATAGTCGTCGTTTACCGACATCGTGTTTTCTCTATAGTGTTATGAAACTGAATTGCAACAGGCATTTAAAATGCTTCGATTTGGATTGTAGGACGCTTTTCTTTTCTCCTGATAATTCATTTTTTAAATAATAAAATTACGAAGTTGGTGGTTTCGCAATACTCGGTTTTCGGATTTTCTGTAACCTAATTCGGCACAAATAGATTGATAATAATAAGTTGAAAAAGGTAAAAAAAAAATCAAAAGTCAGCAATTTCGCTTGTTTACCGTACTTGGCTGAACCGATAACTGATGTATCATGAAGACGGTCTTTTATTTAGCCAATAATTCAGGTTCATGGGGATAAACTTTTGACATTAACATAACTCTGTCTGGTGGGTTTAGGGTTTTAGTTTCTCGAAAATGTGAATGGGCTATCTTTTTTCTCTGAAATTTCGTATATTGCTATTTATTTTGTAAATTTTGAAACTAAGCATTTCGTGCGACAGCGTTAAAAATAGAAAACATAACAATCAATATTCATTTTTCACCTATTTAGATTATTTCTCGTTTTGAACTAATAATTTTATATGCTTATTCTTGATTATTTAGATTCCCTCATTTTATTTTCGCGATAAAGAAATCACTATAAAAATTACTTAACTGTTATACTCAAAAATAATATTGTACCGTATTTATTACAGGTATGGATATCGAATCTTTGACTGGCCTTTCAATGGTAAAGCGTCGGTCATCTGATGACACAAGCCCATTTCAAACCCCGACAAAGTCACAGAACAAAACCGATTCAGTACTCAACGATTCTGGATACCAAACGCCTAACGATCCAAGAAAAAGAACGGTGGGTTGGATCATTGAATATTAAATACAGTAAATCATGATTGTAAATTTAATTATAGTGTATTATTTCGATGAATTTTTTATACGGCGAATCTTCACACATTTTTCTCTTTGACAAAGGCCATTGCGAGCTTCCACTTATATCTTAGGATATGGAAATATTCCATTATTCTATATTAAATGTGATGAAAATTCGATATAAACGATAATTCGAGACATTAATTTTAAAGATTTTAGTATTCTCATTAGGAATTGAAGTATAATATATTTGAGTGTATTCGGTATTTACTAACGCCTATTCGTAATAGTCGCAGTAGATCTTGGCACTTTATTAGTCATCGGTAACTTCACTCAGGGATCAATCTTTTTCATTTTTGAGTGAGTGTGCTTTGAGTAAATTTCCTTGCGTAAAAAAAATTTTTTTTTTATAGAATATTGTCGTCGACCAATCTGACTTTCCTGTCATCATCGGCGATGAATCTGCAAACGACAGTCTTTTGCAGCAATACGAAACCGGTACGTTTTCTTCTTTTGCAATTTTATTGCAATTTGTGAAATCCTATTATTTAGTTTATTACTTTGAGGTAAAAACTTCGAGGTAAAAACAAAAACGGCTCAGGCCATGAGTAAGTAGGGCTTGCAGGTTTTCGTGGTTACTTAAATTGAGACCGAAGGACAAATCAGCACATAGGGGAGTGGCTACTGTACTTCTCTGCGGTTGATTTAACACCACGAAGAAGCCATGAGTCGCATGCGTGGTATAGTCATCCTATTTTGTCTGAATGTCGCACATTTAACAAATATTTGATAAATTCTAACTATGTAAAGTTATGAAATTTTTAAGACTCGGGAATATTTCGAACTCTGGTGAGGTATTGTGACTTTACTTTTGATACGTAAGTAACGTTACTAACCGCAATCTTAACTTAATAAAAGTTTACTTTGGCCACACCTACTACTTTTAGTCAATATTGGCATAAGTATTTTCCTCTACTCCGCGACGATGGGCGTGTTATAAATTTCCATTTCGCTCAAGCAGTTAGTTATACGTGAATATTAAAAATGTTATTTTGTCTGTCTCTAAGACGGTGCTATATACTTTATTGGAGAATGTCCTTGGACATAACGATGATACTTTTACGTGTAGTTCATACATGGTGTGAATATATACTGTTCGATAGCCATTTCTCATACTGAGCGGTGCCTAGTTGGGTAACCATCGGGAATACTTTGCGTCTTGGTATCTTGATTGGTTTAATATTAAATTGTTAAAAAAACGAAACGAATAATGTGGTATTTAATATTTAGATGGTAAGGATAATCCATATATATTGGTTTATATCTTTATTATCGAACGCCTCAAGATACGAAAAATATTTTTCTGTTTCCTAAAATTCCCGATTTCGACACATTTTTCGTCGGTTAATTTCGCCAAATTTCCGAAAATTACTTTGTATTTAAAATATCGTTGATGTATTAGGTACCTAAAACTTTTATCAACATGAAAAAAACGCCATGGTGCTTTATTTTTTTCGAAGATGGGAAACCCCCCCCCCCCTTTTTTTTTCTCCTTCTTGTGGTAAATATGAAAATCCTAATCTTAAAACATCAAACTACCATATTAATATGTATGTTCCGTCCGCACGAAGTTTAGAGAATCAAAACAGTAAACGCGTTGAATGTCAAGTGTCAAGTACGCCAATTAATAACTGAAGTGTTATTTGCTAAATGTTCAATGTCAAGCCTATTCCTTGTATACTAACTATATCGTAATCAAACGTTTTCAATTTGAATCAATTTTTCGAGTACGGGCCATTAATGGATCTTTCTTCCGTGCATTGGCTGGTTTCGCAATACTTAGCCAATAGGATATACGTTACCGCATGCCTCCGTTAGTTACTGGATTTTATTGGAATTTGACCTAAAAGTTACGGAAGTCTGCATAACAAAAAATCCGACCTTATCTATTGACCGTACATGAAACGATCATAATCCCGAACCTATTTGGCAATTAATCCTAACCGATTCACATTTGAAATTTAACGCGCCATTTTTAAATATTCAGCAACTCGGTACGTCATTGTTGAGGATACGACAGACGGTGCTTTTTGACCAACGGCCGCGCGCTCGAAACAGGATCACTCGGAGTCTGCGTGATACGTGTGACGTCACCGCGTGTCCACGTCATTCGTCGGGCCTCGTAGCAACGTGACACACGCATGACAGGATGTGTTTATCGATTGGAATGTTCTAAGCAGCGTATGTTGAGAGGTAGGTGTACCCGTGGGCTGATTTCCAATTGGTCTTTGAGTTTTGTCGTCGTACCAAGGTTTTTGGCGTGATCTATGTATGGAGTGCGCCAGAAAGATTTGCATTGGTGCTTTCTGTATTTAAGGTCGGTGTTCTCGGTGAAGCGAAATTAATTCTGCGCTGTGAAATTAGGTTCTGAAATAGAAAAAGAATGGTAAATTTGAGCAATGCCATCATATTCTTCAGTTCGTTTTTCTTAATGCTGCAGCGATCATAATTTTTTGTCTTTACTCGCCTCCAATGGCATACATGAACGAGATTTTTAAGGACAAGATTGCGTGGTTACACCTCTACTTATATATTTGCATTTCTTTCGCGCCGCGTGTCCATTGTGGCATTTTCTCGATTATTTCGATTATTGTGTTTGTTACTTTGTTTAAGGTTTAAACTAATAACTATGCGCAATGACGCTTCAGCTACAATAGCTCTGCTTCGAGTTTCCTCCAGAAACGGGCCGACAAAATAACAATACGTGCGCTCATAATAATAAAATTAAAAATACGACTGAAAAAACTTTCTTAATGATTTACATTTAATCTAGTTAGTACCGCACTAATTCAACGTAAAAGTACTCTCCTTCTCGGTTTACTGTAGGTCGTAGAACACATTCACTTTATCTATGTTATTTTATCCAGATGGGAGGTAAATTGTCGTACTCTAGCGACCTTGGTATGAATGTTGTTCTTAAACTTCTTGGTATTTCAAAACAAACTCGGTTTATCGCAATAGTTCACGCGCCATTAAAACAATTCTGAGTCCAAGTTAATTTTCTCCCCCAAAATAGAGTTCAAGGGGGTTGGGGGAAATCAACAAGGAGTGAAGCCTGGTTAGTAAACACTTGGCCATGGAAAAATAAGTTAAAAATTGAATATTTCATCATGTTTTTGACTGAAAATTAAACTGCTGAGATAGCGATATTTACTGATGTGCATTAAGCGATCAACGGCGTCTATTTGAAGAATTTGTATACAAAATAGAATTGTTAGTCACCGCTCGTTTGTGGTTTTCAGTATTACCCTCAAAAATATTATTGCAAAATTCGTAACGTTTTTTTTTCAAATAAGGTGATTCTTTGAAATTTTGGGCGCAATTATTCTGTCTGATGGAAAGTTGTTACCGCCAGGCTTACTCGTGGAATGCATGTATAGCTGGTAATAAACAATCAATGTATATACATACAAGTCAAGTCAAGTCAAGTTTATTTTTTCCAACCAGTAAAAAACAAAAAACACATGCAAAAATATATAGAAAAAATGATATTTAAATTACTGGGGAAGGGAAGCCGCGGGGAACCAAAACTGGTTATCGAGCTGCGACACCCACGGTTCTAACACCTAGTTTGACAGATCGGGGAGAAGAAATTCAACAAATAGATACCATATAAATTTTACTAAAGAGCTAACTAATTGCAATTGTTATATATTATTACTAAAAATTACCGTGCATTAAATGTGCCATAATAGCAGCGAATAACGGGGGATTTCCCGTTTGCATAGACCTAGCTGTAGCGAAATGTTGTTCTGTAGAATAACTGGGGAATTTTGAAGGTGACCTGACCACAACGTGGTTGTGCTACATGCGAAACATTGACTAATTCCCTCCTACTTATTGCTATTATCCAAATTTAATTGAAAGTAAATTGGCAAATTTTGTTTGTCGTGCAGTATAAGATAGATAGATGTGCTATATCAAATGTTTTACTAAATATTGTTGGCCCGGCGGCCTAATGCTTTACGCACAAGACTCAATGATTTATTCCTTTCGGTTGCAAATCATGACTACGGCCACAACCACGGTGTAAAATAATAACAATTTTGGGAGACACCAGGCCAGGGGCCGAAAATTTTGCCCATCTAGACTGGCGGACCATGTGCGTGTGATGTAAAAATTTTATGAACAGAATTTTATTTACAGTGTATTATTTACAACGGCGAGAGTGGAAAACAATATGCCTCGTGCCAAAAATAGAGAGAAATTATCATTTGTTTGTCGTTGTTAGGGCAGTTTAACATATTCTATTTTCATTAAACATTTACAAAGCTCTTGAATCTCCGTTATCCCTTTTTCGTGTCGTCTCGAACAACCAGACGTTTCTTATTTGCACGCCCCCTGGTGTACTACCGTAAGCAAACCAACAAACACCGATTATGTTATCGCTCTTTTTTTTTCTTCAGAAATAAACGACAAAGACAACAACTCAAGCACAGGCGATAAAACTTCAGAGGCCGATGATGACATGACGGTAAATTACAATTATTATTATGTTTTAAAGCAACCGCGAAGATAAATTAGGACTTTGGACTTAGGGTTATTTTGTTATCTCAGGTCAAAAAGTTCCTGATTAAAGTTAAACAAAAAAATAAATCGGGTTTCGACAATAAAACACGTTCAAATTTGAATCATGTATAAACCACATAAAAATGGAAATATCAGAATTAAATATACTTGGCCTATTCTGTTATTTATAACTTTTATCGGAACCAAATTTAACCGAGTTTATGATCATCGAGGCAATAGATGGTGACGATTGACGAATACTTCAAGTCGAGCTAGTCGCCAAGTTCCAAAGGTCATTTTACCAAACGCCTATGAGGCAAAATAAAGCTATAAATCTTGTGTTTGTTACGGTACATAAATCGACTTATTGTTATTTAGTGGTGGCGATGACCGAATGGTTAAAGGGTTGGTCTTGACTATGTTGTTATCGGAGGTTTCAAATCTTCAGTTTAATTCCTATGTATGCCACCTCACTCATGTATAAAAATTGAGTGGAAATGAAATGATTCCAGTTCTTCCACAAAAAAACGTTCTTCAGTGACTACTAGTACATAGCCGTATTCAGCATAAAAGGCGTGAAAAGCGCTGAATAAAAAAAGAATTATAACTCTAACTTGTATTTGTTAAATTCAGACTGAAAAAGGTTGCCTTTATAGGTACCTGATCCCATTTTTCCAACATCAAATATACCTAAAATGCGTGTAATATAGAACTCGTTATTTTTTATATTTTATGCTTCAATTTAGAAATTGAAACTGAAATCACCTTCAATAAAGAAATCTGAATCTTACGGCGATGACGATTCGGCGTACGAAGATCCTATTATGAACAAGGTAATGTAAAACAAGAGAGCAATGTTCAAATATATGCACGTGAATGTAAACTAATAATATGGCTACTAATATGGCAAATGAAATATCTGCGAAATGTTAAAAGACTTGTGTCGAATGTCATATGAGAGCAAAATTTGGGGGTGATATCGGTAAATTAGAAAAAAATAATAATACTGTAATGGCTAAATAATAAGAATTTTAAAAAATAAAACAACTCATTCGACGCTGTATATAGTTTTTCGCTTTAAACTAGGCCCGGTACAAGCACTGTTATCTAACGATATGCGAGAAGCTATCTTTCCCGTTCGGCATTGCCTACCTAATTTATTACACGCTGGGTGTCGTTGGTTGTCGGCGGGATCGTAAACTTTGCCTTTAGCACTGGGACAATGCTTGATAACCAGCGCCAGCCTTTGGCCACTACTACCTGTGCTATCGTAGTGGGCTGCGCGCTCATTCTAAGCCTAATTTTCAGTTAATATTCTTACCTCTTTGTGGACTAGGCCCAGCGCAATCTGGCCCGGCAATAGTTAATGCTGGCTCAGTTGATAATCCTACCAGTACCGCCTCAATTCTACACTATATGGTGTCTAAAATTGAATAATATCCACCGAATAACATAGCAATACAGCGCTTGGTGGTCAAATAAAGATTTCCCTTTTTACTAATCCTAGTCGCAATTGAAAGAGCCTTCGATAGACAAAACAGACAAACTAGATGAAGACGACAAGGAGGAAGAAGAAGATCCACCATCTGTTCGTTTGTTATTTTCCACACTTCAAATCTTAACGGCTTGTTTTGGAAGTTTTGCACACGGTGGTAATGATGTCAGGTATGTTCACTGTTGTAATTATTTTTGTGTTCAAATTAAAACTAGGATTCTGGTGGCAAGTTTGCTAACAGAATTGACTCATCTTGGGACATGTGTTGAGTGTCGTTGTCTCGGGTATTCAACGATATAAACTATGAGGTACGGCGTCGCATTTATTTCCAGTATCCGTGGGTTGGACTTAGAGTCAATTCTTCTGCATTCCCCGCAGTTGGAATTTCAAACTTGTATAAGTGGGAGTCGGAGTCAAATGTTTTTGTCAGGAACTCAAAAAGGCAATAAATACAAAGAAAATTTGAACAGGAAGATGCTTCCATGAATCCAAGTTTTTGTTGATAACATTTTGTCTTATTCATCTTATTCTTTTCAGCAATGCAATTGGGCCACTCATCGCACTTTGGTTGATCTACCATTCTGGCAATGTTGTTCAGAAGGCAGCTACACCGTGGTATTTGTTATTATATGGGGGATTGGGGATCATTGCTGGGCTGTGGATTCTTGGAAGAAGGGTGATCAGAACGATAGGAAGCGACTTGACAAAAATCACACCTTCCAGGTATGCTAAGAATTGAGATTGGTCGCTTCGGTATTGTCCAATCCTTTTAGACATTTTAGTCAGTGGTTCCTAATTCATTCAGCGCCACAGACTTCTTTGTTTTTTTGAGGGCTTTAGACCCCTATCAAAAGCAATTAATATACAAGTGCCGCGGCGCTCCGGAAGTATTCGTACCAAGATGACGCACAACCTGAACAGCCCTAACCTGGTACTCATACTATGTTCAGGTTGTGCGCCATCTTGGTACGAATACTTCGGGAGCACCAGTGCCGCAAATAAATCATTGTCAAACGCACCATTGATCTGATCAAATGACAACGTGGATAAGGCTTGAGGAAACGAACCTGTTCGTTAATAATTAAATGAATAACATATTTCGTTATGCTGTGAGCCTAGTTGCCCTTGATTTGTCATCTTTCCAAGTTGCTCTACATTGTCGAATGGCCAATATTTTCATTTTGCCATTTAGGTTACTTGTACTTTCAAAGCTCACGTACCCCCTAAAATATATTTGTGGCATTAATACTAGTTATGTATCTGCTGCAATTCTGGCCGTTATGATAAGTCTATTCTTGTGAATACTCATGCGATTTTGGGTATTCTAAATTGATTTTTATGCTAGTCTAAAGATAAAACAACAATTCTAATGTCTGGATTCTTAGGATTGATATTTCTCAAATATCACTGCTTTTGACTTAAACTGACGTTTTCACTGACATCCTTGCATTATAACTGGATATACCGATATAATATTCCCCCTTTCTCACTTTTCAGGGGTTTCTGTATCGAGCTTATGACTGCATTGACTGTACTAATTGCCTCAAACATTGGAATACCTGTATCAACTACACATTGCAAGGTAAGAAATCTGTTTAGACATGAATATTTCTACCACCCTCATGATGTTATACGAAAATAAATTCCACAGAATGAGTGTTCGTAGAATGGGAGTGTTTTTACTCTATCCCGCCTTTTTTTGAGCAAAATCAGTGCCCAGTCAGATAAGATATCTTACCTTACGGTACACGTACAGGTGCTCTTTATTTAAAAAAAAAAAGTCTTAACCGATCATAATATCTTAATTTCGTTGTTCATTTCATTTAGGTTGGATCTGTCGTCTCTATCGGGTGGTTTCGATCCCGCAGTGCTGTAACTTGGAGTACTGTACGTAACATTGCAATCGCTTGGTTTGTCACTGTGCCAGTATCGGGGCTAATCAGTGCCGGAGTGATGTATGTGCTTCTACTGATCGCCACATAACGAACCTTTACTTTTGGTACCTCGGCTCATACATGGTACATAGATAAAACTACATTTGTACATGCCCCATGCCAGAGCCTAGTGCTACTTTTTAGCTTTTCTTGAACAAAAGAAAGTTCTTTTCACACCAAAACTTTCCAGAATATCAACTATGCAAGAACCAATATCACACCCAAAGACGAATTTTCAAGAATTTTTTTATTTTCAAGAAACGAGAAATAAGATATAGAAAATTTTGTCACATCTGAACAAACATTACCATTGTAATAATTTTTTATCAAATCTGCCTAACTAGATTTGACGAAAATCTTGTAATTCATTTCAAATACTTCCAACACTCGCTACCTATTTCCACACATACGTATCCAACTGATGCCATATGAAGTAGTTTTACACTGTTTAGGACGAAATTGGCCTGAAAACTTCACAAGAATGACAGGCTCTCCAGAAGTGTATGTACCCATATGAAGATAACTGATTTTGTTCGCCTACTTTACATCAAGTTGTGTAAATGGACTGAAACCTATATTCACTTAGCTAACATAGCCAGTCCCCGAACTCGTAATATAACTAAAATTGGAATAAAATTGTGGCCCGACGCTAACCTGGCACATACACTACGGAAGTACTGAATGACAGGTATTTTCATTGTCCGAATTCCCGTAATATGTTTTATAAATAGCAAAACATCTAATTCTACCTTCATTTAAACCTCTTTAATCTTCAGGTGTACCCTATACATACCAACTGTAGTGTTCTGAATATTGGAGACACTTTTATTTGAAAGAATTTACAATGTTTCCTATATAATGCTAGCTTATATTTGAGATATTACATTGACATTTGTACAGTACTTCACTCGCTCGCTTGCAGTACACTCGCTCGCTATCACGTTTTTAATGTGTTTTCCAGTATGTCACAAAAATGATATAAAAATGTAAAAGTAGGAGGTGCTATTTTGTTAGCTTTGTGTGTGAGAAAAAACTTATAAGCGAAATGCTTCTTAATATCCGAATTGTTCGGAATCTGAAATGGCGGAATTTCGAGAAGAATTCAAACCTCATTTTCTGTTTCTATTCATTCTGTGTTTTTAATGATGGTAATTTTTGTTGTCTATTTTCTGATGTTTATTTTCCTAACTCAATTTTCTGTTGATTTTTTTAAACTGGAGCGTGTTATCAAGATTGATTAAGCATCCCTGTCATGTTGTGATGATGAAATCAAATAGATAAGTTCTCTTTACACGCATCTAGTTACATCATATTTTGTAATAAAATGAACTGAAATACACTGGTTTTATGTTGATTATTGTTTTTAATTTACTTGGAGGTGATACAAGAATATGAATTAACGCTGGCCCATGATGGTTTATTCGATACGCGGGGTAATAACCAAGGCTCCAATATAGCCAACACACGAAGGAAAAGTTGTCCTTCCCGTTACATGAAATTGCCTCTGTTTTATATTGATGTTGTAAAATGTGAGAAAGTGTTATTGCCTGTTTGCCACACGTTTGATGAAGTGGAGGAGTTCGTCTTCCGTGATAGCGTTTTACTGCAGAATTTTGAAATAATTTATTGAATTCTACGATTAGAATTCAACCGTTGCACAATAATCGAAATTCATTTAAACACCTAGAACGCTTTTTTCACTCGACAGATTTTTCAACATGAAATGTTGATGTAAATATTGACTCCTCTGTAACTTTTCTATTTTCCCTATACCCATGTAGAAATTGAAGAACTTAGTTGTCGTTCCGTCTTCGGAGAAGATTTAGTTGACCTTCTGTAATCTGAAGCGGCTTCGGAAAACTATTAAATACCTACAACAAATCTCTCAATGTTCTATCACAGTGGTTCCCAAACGAACGAGAAATCAAAAAGTTGTTGTTTTTACATCTGGAAAAATACACCACGTGTTAAGTATTTATAGAATAACGAGTATTTGTTGATTCAACTCATTAACGACGTAGGAAAATAAACCATTAACACGATGTTTTCTCAATCCCACCATAGTGGTAGATATTTTCATTTTGCTATTGTTATTCATCTCATGACGCAATTTCGTAGGCTAGCCCACAAAGCCCTGCATAACTACAATAATACAATACAACTTTATTTCTATCTTTCGTCTACAACACTGAACGCGCATAAAAAAAAAACAATAGACATACAATGGCGACAGAAGAGCCGGGAAAATGGGCAAAACCTAGAGAACGGTCATAGCGAACGCTTTAACCAGCGTGTGTGCCCATTCACAAACACTCACACAAGTGAAAAAAACACATCACGACAATCTAACTAAAAGAAAAGTTCATAAACCGCATACATGAACACGAGAAAGTTATATTCACGGGCTAAGCTTACTTTTACAGTTGTATATAAGTTTGGTGGGTGAAAGTGGTGAAGATTGCGAAATAAGTAGAATGAGAGGTATGTGTTGGTGCATGTGCCAAAATGCGAATCCCAATAATGAAATCTAAGTGATTAGCATCAGCTGCTGTTTTTCTTAGTAAATAAACAAAGCTAAAAAGTCAACAAACAAATGTAAAAACTCGAAAACTAGTTTCGGGCGTTGCTTTTTGTTTAAAGAAATGGTCCGAATTTGGAAAGTTTTCATTTAAAAATTTATAATCTTGAGAATTTGCCAATGACGATAAGCCATGAAATTAACTCCTTTTTAACCAGTTTTACCAAACCAAAATCTTCAGTATGCAAACAGGTCGGCTGATATCCTAAACTATCATTTCTTTTTGTCAAACGCTTGAAAATCAAGTTGTGAAAATCTGATCTGATCTACAGTTCGGATAACTTTTGTTTCTTTATGATTATCGCGAGCTTCTTCTAAAGATATCACATTCCCAGATAAGTAGATTACGGCCCTTAGACGTAGCTTTGATTTTAATCCCATTTTTTCCATTAAAAGTAGCTACATTGAATCAGATCTTTTCCGGTGTGCATTCCATATATCATATTTTCATTCTTCCTTAACTAAGTGACGATGATGTAACAACTGTAATCAGTAAAGCCGCTCAGACAGTAATATTTAGTAGTTTATTTCTTCACCATGCTGAAAATACGCACCAAACATATTTAAATGAGGTATGAAAAAAGAGAGAGTTGCAGGAATACAAAACTAAGCTGCGATGGACTAAGATAAAATTAGTCATCCGCACTTTTAAACGGCAGATGGGTAAATATTTTGAATAAATAATGATTTAACATGTAAACCAGTTTGTAAGCGACAACTCGTAAAAGCACTTTTGAAATAAGCATAAAAATTATCGCGATGATAAATCATTGGGAGATTTCTTTGCGGTCGAGGATCAGGGAGACATTTATAAAAACCCAAAAATTGGGATTATTTTGCAATTTATAATATTCAGCACTATATTTTTTGCTGCCTCAATATTTATATCAAAAGCCTCAAAAAGTTAGTCGTTGATAAAAAGAAATTGAACTTTACTGAGGGTCAAAGGTCGTGAAATTATTCTGAAGAAATTCATTTCCACAGTTTTCAGATTCGCGTCTGTAGGCTACTGTAAAGCTTAAGCCCAAAGCTGATGATTCTTCTCATCTTTGTTTACGGACAAATGAAATGCTGATAAAAGTCTGCATTTGAAATATAGACAAAACTTGTACAGTTAATTCTGTTTTGTTTTCAATGATGTTGCTGGGTGCAGGCATTTGATTGTTTCGCTTCTACACATTTACGCAAGCATTCTGAAAAAAATTGATGTTATAGCCTATTCGGCATGGATTGCAAAGATGACACCATTGTTGGCGTCAATAAATTGATAAGGTTGAATCCTTCAACAGGCCAAGGTGAGATATTAAATTGTTAAGTTCTAAAGTTACTGGTGATTTTGTTTAACTGATGAACTGTGTTTGCTTTTGATGATTTAACAGCGTTGTCAAATTCATATGTCAGTACCGGTACTGTAGTATGTATTGTAGACTATATTTTGCAAAAATAGCAAAAGCACAAACTGACAATCGGGTCATGTCAATCCTAACCTCCACCTGACCTGACTACGTACGCCATCCAAAAATTATGTTATCATGATGTCACAATCTCGTCATTGAGCTTGCCTACCTATGATCGGCCGAAATGGCATCTGTGCCGACGATAATGAACTCACTAATGGCAGCGATCTCTCTCATATCGTGATTGTTACGACAAGAAAATGAAAGAAATAGCAAGCACGATTTTGGGTGAACGCAGTCAGGTGAGGCTTGGGAGTGACATAAGCAAAAATTGTTTTGCTACGCCCACTAAAAGTACCGATACTTGAGGTATGAAACTACACCAAACATGCGGAATCAATGGATATTTTCAGGTTTTTGTTGGTGTATTTCAAAATTCCAAATAGAAATAAGCATTATGTTGTTTTGTAGATTCACCCTCTGCACGAAGTGGTCACAGAGCTGTCGCTAACGAAACCCACATGTGGGTTCTTGGGGGGTACAACCCCGGGAATGTCAATACACCGCTTTTCAGGTAATTCACTATTTGATTGTTTTCTTACAAGCTCGACAAATTTCGATTGCAATCTGTCGTTATCTTACTGCTGTATTGTTATCCATTATATTCAGGGAAATTTGGAGGTTGAATATTGCAACAGGACAATGGAATTTAATGCAGTGCGAAGGAGACATGCCAGGGGAACTTGCGTCGCATTCAAGTATAGTCTCACAACATTTTATTCTTTGGAATCTTGAACTGATCACTTATTTTAGATCTGTATCTCTGAACCTGGGTACAGTACAGTGATTTGGATACCATTTATTGGGTAAAGTTTTCGACTGACCAGCTTCACCTTTTAACTAAGCATCAAATATAATGACTTGAGTCCCCACGAAAATGGCTTATTTTTCGAATCAAAAACTTACTAGCTTGTGTAACATTGACCTGAAATAGCTGCATTGTGTTGATGACAATGCATAAATAACTCCTGCTTTTCGAAAAATATATAGAAATTACTATTTTCAATATGAATGTCCATCTCACTGTTATTGAAATTTTTCATGATTTGTGACTCAACTTGATTCATGACTCTGATGTTTTGTGACTTGGGATTTAGGTACTTGGGGCCCAACCCTGATAGTGTTTGTATTTGTTCTTATGTGAGAGTAATTGAAGACTCTGTTTCTGTTAGTTCATTAATCACAGGTCTAATGAACTATGAATATTTTCTTTGGTGTTATTACATATTCATCCTTGGTCCAGAAAAATCGTACTAATGCTATTTTGAATATTTTTTCTTTTTCTTAGATATGCTTTCAAATTATATTTAGTACAATACATACTGATTTTCGTGTTTATTTCTATTTTTCTAAAGCCATCATCGATAACAGTCACATGCTTGTATTTGGTGGAACCGGATATCCATTTGGAATAAATAGTAGCAATAAATTGAGTGTATGTAACTTGCGATCAGGTGTTTGGAGAGAACTAAAATGTGATGGAAATCTACCTGATGAAAAGTATGGACAGGTGAGCATAAGACAAATTGATACATATTGGAAATTGATAGTGATTTCAAGTACCGGTATATAAATATTCATTTATTAAAAGGCTATTCATAAAAAACTTGGATTCAGATTTAATATTTCTCTGAATGTTTGTTGAAATATGCAGTCGCAAAACAAAATGATATTGTCGCTGCATATAAAATATTGATACAATCACTTTTCACATGGGCTCATGTACGGCCCCTCAGGATCTCGATCATGGATATATATACATCTCTTTATTTTGTCAATTATGAATTAACAATTATGCTTCTAATCTTTGTGCTCGTCCTGACCAAGTCTCTTTTGCTTGGCCTGGGTTGCTTTTTTATACACCTTTGATATATGATGTCTTTCAAAGAGCTACTTTATTTTTCCTGGTTTGGCATAGCCTACCAAATTTATTGTAGCCAGACTACATTCCTTTTTAATGATTATAAAAACTCCTTCTTTACCTTCATTCAGGCGATGACACTTTACAAAAGAAAGTTAATTGTTCATGGAGGAACATCTGGATATTTTTATAATACTGATCTACACAAATTAAACTTGAAGACATTAAAATGGAACAGAATCATACCAAATAACGTGTTTTCTGAAATGCCAGCTGAAAGGTTGTTTAATTACTATTGATTTTACTTCAATTCAATGATAATATAGTTACAATTGGTATAAATAATTGCTACTGGTTCCAAATTTGATTGTTATTAACATAAGTTGGTGTTGAAAAATATTTTACTGGGAGGCCTTGTGACCCCAGATTTAATTTATTTGTTCAAATGGTACAAGTCTTTCATCAGAGTCGTAAAGCTAACTAACTCTATTAATCACTGGAAAAGTATGGGCGCTGTTCACTTTGACAAAGTTCTGAAATTTATGATAAGCCTATAGATATATTGTGAGATTTTATTTTTGCAGGTACAGACATGAAATTGCATTATTTCAAGACAATCTTATTATCCTGGGCGGGGGAACATCAAATTCTGTCAATAATCTAAGAATATTGCATTCTTTCAATTTTAAAACAACACGGTGGACATGTCGTGTCACAAAACCAGATACTTTACAAAACCCTGGTAAGTAATTCAACTTTTCAAACAACGGGGTATATCAATTTTTTTTTATCAGATAATACCGCTGGTTGATAATGGAATGCATTTATCCAATATATTCCAAGGTTCATTTCTGGAATACATCATATTACAATTGGTAAAGATTGATCTTCTTTGTTTTAATAAATATTTTTCTTTACTGTTTACTAATTCAGTATTCAATTTGGGACTGTTACAAAATCATTATGCATGGTAATGGTATTATTATATGGTGTGGCAAGTACCTAATCTTTATTTATTTTTCTAGTTTTTTTTACCAGGTATTTATCTCAAGTTTCTCGCATTTTTTTTATAAATTTTAATATATCTCTGCCAATTTGATATTATTAGGTGAGTGTACATGTACTTCTTTTGGCAACACAAATTTGAATTCTGTACCCTTAAACCCTATTTGAAGTTTTGTTTGCTCTCCTGATTCTATAATCAATTATATAATCGCCCGTCATGCTAGTTATGGAATATCAAATAAGCTGTGGGAAAGTATTACTTTTGCTAATTAGTATTAATTGTTTGTTACAGGTTATCCTGCACCCAGACGTTGCCATGGTTGTGTGCAATTGCAAGATGAAGCCGTAATAAGTGGTGGATATGATGGTATCCGTATTACTGGAGATGTTTGGAAAATCAATTTACGAACTATGCAATGGACAAAAATAACTGATATGATAGAGCCAGTTTATTTCCATTCTGCAACTGTGACTCCGGTATGTATGTAAAGCTAGATTTTGTGATGGGAGGTAAGACGAATAATACAAGTAAAATCAAGACTAAAGAGCTGGAGCCAGGTGCTACCAGAAATTTTAGTGGCTCTAGCTGCTAAACAGCTACTTTTTCTATCACATTTATGATTTTGTAGTGCTGAATGCAAATAATAAAACTTATCAGACTCAGCTTATCATATTAGTTCAGTTTATAATATTGATTTGAAAGTCTGCACAATTTTTATATTTCACGGTAGTGACCATACCAAAAAAAGTCAAGGCCCAACAATGAGGCTGTGATTCTTTACAGCCTTGGGTAAAACTCAAGTTAATTTTTTCATATTTTCCTCAATTCTAGGATGGACGCATGTATATATTTGGTGGTGTTTCTTGCATTGAACCAAACATTCGAACTGCAAGTTGTTATAGAATGTGGTTGAGACTACCAAGTCTTCAAACATTATGTTGGCAAAAGTTGCTCAATTCTTTCCCCCAACTAAAAAAATTACCTCACAAAAAACTTATTGAGCTTGGTGTGAACAGAAGCTTGACCAGTCAGTTGCCTTACCCAGTAGGAGCATGATCAAGATAAAGTGTGCTGTACATGGTTGAGTCATTGAACTGATTCATCATTGCTGGTTTTGGACAGATAAAATGTTGCTATCGATGTTGTGGTATCGGAAATACCTCAAAAAAATTCATTCTTCCCTAATAAAGAATATTTATTTTTAAAAATCCACAGTGGAGCGAGCAGTGTTACCTATTAGTAATAACTATCTCTATTGCAAGCATCTGGTTTTAAAGTAATTTTTTGCCTTCATCTAGCGGCCTGGGAAGTATAAAATGCTCCCCCCCCCCCCCCAATCACAAAATAAACACTTAAGTGCACACCTTATATAATTAATTACTAGTCCAGGCTGCTTGCTTTTAATGCTACTCTATTTATCATTTTTTCGCATGGTGTTTTTAGGCTAGAATTAAGCACTTAAAAATTTGTTGTTTTTCAAATATATAATTTTCTTTCAACTGGGTAATGAGACTTTATTATTTTGTTAGAAAGCCGTAGTCGCAAAAGATTGGACTAGCATTTGTTCATGTGAGAGTACCGCTGAAAAGCACTTAGGACCCAGCGGCCACAATTCAGTTATGTTTAATAATAGATAAGAACAGCCCTTAGTGGGGAAACTGCACTTTGAAAGCATTCACTCACTTGTGGAATCGTGTAAAAAAATGTAACAAAGTATTCCAGAAAATACCAATCAAACTTGTCTTAATACAGAACCTCGCAAACAAACTCATTTTTCTTTAGAATCTCCGATATATGCAGCAGCAATAGCAGGTCTGTTTTCGGTCTTCATATTAACCGTTTCTGAACCATTTGAGTTCTCAATTTCAGTCTCATTTAAAGCATTAGCTTCAATATTTAAATTATCGTCATTGTCATTTTGCTTTGAAGATGATGGTTTATAAATGTCTCTATTTTCTGATAAACAATCTTCCCATTTAGAAAAGTTATCAAAACATTTTTCCGCAAAAGAATCTTGGTCGTCTCGATTTTCCACCCAACATGTGAAAGCTTCACGAAATGAGGGGCCACAAGGTCCATTTGGTAGATTTCCAAGACATGGACAATCCCAGTTTATATCTCCATTCGGAAGTATTGCGCCTAGGAATAATGAAATATTGTCAATAATTTTACAATACGATTTCATACCCATACCACAAGGCAAATGAAATACGACGAAACTATATGGAAAATCATGGTGTGTGGCCTTGATATTAGGCAGCCAGAAATAAGTACAGGAATTGTAAAGTCAAAAAGATATGCATTCGTAACAATTCTTCAATCAAGTCATATGCAATATCAAGAAAATTAAACATGAAAAATATAGCCACTACTTGATGAGGACATTAATAATGTGGTTTGAGACGGGTACAAATTTTAAGTATAGGGCAGTAGGGGTATCCACCGTTTGAATCTTATAGAAATAATGTAATTAATATGCGTCAAGCTCAAATCCCATGGATAAATTGCTTATAACATTTGATTTACGACCTATACTCGTATATTCGAGCATTCAAATAATAAAAAAGGCATTGCTAACCTTCATGGCTGGTATCTACATCGCTGGGATTATCCGGGAGAAGTGTGACCGTACTGGGACTGGACAAATCGTCCTCTGTCGCGAATATTATTATGTCTTTCCCTGAACAAACAAAACATTTTATAGTCATATTCCATGCGAGTGAGAATAGCTTTTAGATGAAATAACTGAAACTAACCTTCTTTACGGCAGTAGGACATTTCTTTTATCAGCATCCAAGCGCCCTAACTTCTAAACCGGAGCACCTGCCAGACCAGCGTGACTTTCACTGTTTGCAGTCACCGATATGCCCCAGTGGTTATTTAGACAGGGTATAAAATTAAAATTTCACAATATTTATAAAAGACATATACAATTAAATCGAATTACAGTAAAGTGTGGTAATTAAAATGTTTCTTGGGTAATTTTGTCACACAGATTAAAGTACGAAAATTAGCCATATGCATCATTTCAAACAGCCTCTAGCTTCCGACAGAGAGCAATAATTCGTACCTCATGAGTCATGATGCGCAAGCAAAGCGCGGACCGCGTTTCCCAAAATCCAACCAAAACAAAATCACCATTCAATTCGCGTTCGACAACGCCGGTATCGCGTTCTTTCGTTAATGTTACTAATGGAAATTGCATTATTACTGCATTGCCATTGAAAGACTGGGCATATTTATTATTTCAGAATACGTTGATTTTTAAACGATCTTGCATTTTTGTATTATTTTTATCGCTCCGAGATTGTGTGACTTGTGTGTACTGTGTACGGTAGTACCGGGTACTAACATATAAAATGATCTATTCAATTTGATCGTGGATTTAAATTGCTGTATTGTTAGTACGGTAACCAATGTTATTAGAGGGCTTCGAATAATGAAAATGCAATGAATACTTTGGTGGTGTGGAATTTGTCCCTCTTAAATTTAGATCAAATTGAATGTGGTTCTGAATGTAGCCTATGAAATGTCCAATTAAAACTATAACTAGGCTATATAAAATTTAGTATCAAAGTAGGCTGGCTTGATTGATATTGCAGCATTCGCCCTGTCTGTGATGCTATGAATGCATGTACTAAATTTGGATATTGGCATTAATAAGGTACGGTATCACTGTATCACCCCTTGATATGTTGAATGATGCACAACTTACAGCGGCTGAGGTCAGTAGTTTATTTTATCACATGCCGAAAGCACACATTGTACAAACATAATTAAGAAGATAAGAGAAATGCATTTCAGTGTGAAATGAGACGCAATGAACCAGTGATGGTTATCGAACAGCATCACCTAACAGCCTAAGACGGAGTCTAACATTAAATCATACTGAGAAAAAAGAGTCGAACATAGAATAGAGGTATCTATAAGGTCTTGAAGTTGCTTAACATTGCTATTTATTCCTTAGTATTTTATATTATTTATATAAAAATGGCTACAAGCGATGCCACAAATTCACCACAAGGACGTCAACCATTTCCTTGGTATGGGATTGATATAGGAGGTACTCTGGTTAAACTCGTTTATTTTGAACCAACTTCAATGACGAAACAAGAAGTACGAGATGAAGAAGAATCTTTGAAAGTAATTCGTGAAACCTTGTTATCGAGTATTGCGTATGGACAAACTGGAGTGCGGGATGCTCATTTAGAAATCAAGGTTCATGGTTTTTTGTTGCTTTGTTAATATAGCTGTATAAAAAATCATTTAAGTTATAAAATCAACACAGTTCTCCGGTTTCAAGGATAGCCCCTAGGTTAAAAGACATCAATAATAACAGTCAGTGCAAACCCCTCATTTACGAGACAATCTTGGTATTCATATTGATACAAATTGGCAAACCGTCAGTGCGCAATGAACTAAAAGGAAGCGCAATCTTGAGATGTCACCATTAATAACAAGCTATTGTGAATTAATAGGAATTGAATTTGTAGAATGTTTGAGATAAACATTGTTTTGATTATTACCGTAATAGTCTTTTTTACAGCACGAGGTAAAACTCAGTTTATTTGTTATGTGAACGGCAGAGGTTAAATTTAAATTTAAAAATATTTTAAGTTTTTTTAAAATCAAAAATGTTTACTACCGTACTTTTTTAAATTTTCCATTGATTTTGTGCCCCCTGTTTATAGTTTTACTTTTACCATGGAAGAATAATCAAACAATGTCCCTGGTTCTCTAACAGTTTGATCTTTTTCAGGGATTGAAATTCAACGGTTATGTTGGCAACATGCACTTTCTTCGATTTCCAACACACAGGATGGATAGTTTTATTCGAATGGTCAAAGAGAAAGAATTTTCAACCATGCATAATATATGTCATGCAACTGGAGGAGGAGCTTATAAATTTGAAGAAAAATTTTTGAAGGAGATTAATCTAAGACTCAACAAGTTGGACGAATTTCAATGTCTGATAAAGGGTAATTAAAATTTTTTTTGTTTACTAATTCTGGTAGTTTTAACGAGGTTTGATTTTAAATTTTTTTCTCATCTCTTTCAAGTATTTATATTTTATTCTATTTTGGTGACATATTACACATTATGTTGAACACACTCTAAAATAAAATGAATGTGATTCTTGTAACCTAATCTTGTCGTTGTCGCATCAGCTCTTGTAGCACAATCAAAAATTTATGATTCAATGGGCTAAATTAATTACAACTCTTAAACTTAATTAATGCGTTGCTATTTTTATCAACTCAATAAAGACGAGAAACCTACATGAAAGTTCCTCGAAACAAGAGCCTAGCTCTTAGACTAGAAATTCCCCAAATTGCCCTTCAGTCTGTCAATTGAAAATTTTTCCACAAGTACCCTTCAATGGCTACTCATCATATATGGTAGTTGCTATATTGAAGAAGTTAATAATAATCAAATATCTTTAAATACACCCTAGATCTAAGTTAATGTTGATATGCCACGAACGACGAACCAAATAAAAGATTAAAAATTTGTAAAGATAGCACATTGCAACTTTGTAGAGAACCCCTAAATATTTCCAAAGATAGTTTAATTATGTGCCTAGCTACAGTTGAGGTAAGCGGGCATTTGTGTTTTGCAGGAATGTCTTAGTGTATTATGGAACTTGACAAAAATCAAGATTTTTATAAACTTTTTGTGGTAGCAATTATGGTTTCAATTAACGAAGTTAGATTTTTGCAAATAGCTTATTGATAAAACTGACATATTTTAATAATACCGACGTCATCATGTTGAAATAGCTTATTAATAAGATATGTTTGTTTGCTAGAATGGAATAAACTCGCATATTATGTAAATTGTTGTCTTTCTTCTTTGTCTCATATTTTGTTCTCATATTGTGACCAAATATACCAATTGATATTTTCAATTTTTTGCGGAAATATTTCAATTTTAATTAGTACGTTTTCACTTGCGTGTATGACAGTTTATAATTTGATATTGAGAATAGCCAGATTTTTTTTTCATCCATTGTATGTAATATACAGTTGGAGTTCCTTAGTTAAGGTATACTTTTGCCAACATACCACTAATACCAATGAAATTATGAAGAACATACATCATTCCAACTATGATTGCAGCACGACACCAGTTATATTACCGGTACTATCTTTTACTATATGCACCTAAGAATATTATGTAGTTTCAAGTATTGATTAAGAGCCTTAATATGTGTTATGCTCCAAGAAAAGAGTTCCGTGCCTGTACATCTGTCTCTTATGTTTTTGTTCTGATCGATCAGGATGTATACTGCAAGTCAATCCTTATGAGATGATTTTTGTTTGTTTTAATAAGCCTCGAAAGCTTTTATAAACAAGTTCAATGTTGCATTGTGAGGATTCTTTCATTCGTGGTAAAATTTAATATTGTCGTATTATTCATTTTAGTCAAATTCAATACATAGGAGTTTGTTGATTTCATATCATGGAATTCAGCTTTCAAATTTGAATTTCATAATATTAATAAGTTCAATAAATAACATACTAAAATACGATGTGAATTCACAAGATATGTCAAATTTTTCAAGTATTTGACATTGTTATTTTGCCAAAGGGCCAAAATTTTAAGAAAATACTGTAACTAAGCAAAAATTCAAATATCATTTAGATATTTTCAAAATTTTTTCAAGCCCTTAATAAATAGTGAATGACTAACTAATATTTTTTGCTGTTGTGGCATGTTTTTACTGTGTTTTTTCATAATGCATATTAGTTTAATGTCATAAATGATTTGTGGATAACCGTCGGTTATATTTGTGCTAAATAAATAAATTTGCTTTTATGCAACTTCAATGGTTCATAGTTACTCTAGATTGGGATATCAGAATTAATTGCTCTTTAAATACAACTGTAAATACTTTGTTAATAAGTAACTATTTTACTGTTTTCGACAGGAATTCATTTTATCGACCACAATACAGAAGTCAATGGAAGATCTGAATGTTTTTCTCTTGCACAACCCCTAGACCCTGGCGGACTGAAAAAAGAACCATACAATTTCCGAAATCCTTATCCTTACCTCGTCTGCAATATTGGATCGGGTGTGAGCATAATGGCGGTATATTCACAACAAGAATGCAAAAGGGTTTCAGGTATTGTGATGAAGAATTTTGGAAACAAAAAAAAAATTCAGTTGATTACTTAATTTTCACTGTGTTTCAAGTTTATTCTATCGTTTGCGGAAATTGTATTGTGCGTGCTAAGGTATTTTTGAAGATCCTATATCTAGTAAATTTGGTTAAAGAACTTTGATGTACTTCTCGCAACTGAAGGTGTATCAAATGAAGTAAAAAAAACACCAAAACTGATTAAAATAAATCAAACCTGGTGAAGATATATTAAGGAGTAACTTCATAACAAAATTTGATCGAGACAAGAATACGTATTAGCTTATACCAAAACTCTTATTCACTCTTACGAAGTTACGATTTTTCCACACACAAGTGACTTCTCATTATAGGCTTTTTATAGAGTAAAAGTGCACAACACTTACAAAGTTTTGTAATTGAAGTGTTTTACTATCGAGTGTTCTATATCATTTTTGAAGTGGTCATTGTTGTTTGATCTGTTTTGAGATATAATTGAAAATTAAACGTAATTTTATTTTAGATTAGTCTCACAACACAATCACATATCAGGATACCATCATATTTAGTACAAAATAAACTAGTATAGGTATATACTGGGAAAATTTTTGTGGGCGTGTAGGCGTGTCAGTGTCGTTGACTATCACAAGTGTAATGTTTTTATAGCAACCAATGAAATTACTTTTATAATCATGAAAATGGAGGCGTGTTTGAATTCAAGTTGTTAAAATTAACGACTGTTCCCCATTGTTACTGTCTAATCAATGAAATCCTTTGTTAAAATTTTTTATATTTGACAGGTAGCAGGGTTAAAAGGATTTTATTATTTGACTTCAAATAAATCTCTATCAGTGAGAGTATTTTAATATCTGAATATGTATGGTACAGGCTTTAGAAATTGTAAAAAAACTTGTTATGTCATAATGACAAATGCTTTTTACGGAGCAAATACCTATATTTTATTTATTTATCGCTGTGATATCTGAATTATTTCATTACATTATTTATTTTAAAGATGTAAAAAAGTTTATTTCCGTCATTAAACTGTTGAATAGGCACCTATCATTATCTATTCTCATCTATCTTTATCCTATCCCTATTTTGCTAATGGAATTTGGGTACTCCTGTAGTGTGTGTACCAGGTTAAGGTTAGGCCATAATTTTATTCCGATTTACCTTATTTTAGTTCTATTACGAGTTTGGGGACTGTCTGTGTTAGCCAAGTGAATATACCCCCTGCCCATAGGCTTCAGTCCCTTTACACAACTTGATGTAAAATTTGCGAACAAAATTAGTTACCTCCATATTGGTACGTACACTTCTGAAGCACCGGAAATTGTATCCATTTTGAATACTTTTTCATTATTGCCTACTTCTCAGGGACCAGTTTAGGAGGAGGAACATTCCTTGGGCTATGTTGTTTATTGACTGGTTGTGAGACATTTGAAGAAGCAATCGAACTTGCAACACATGGGGACAGTACTAAAGTTGACAAGTTAGTTCGTGATATCTACGGAGGGGATTATAAAAAATTCAATTTGTCTGGCGACACAGTGGCATCCAGGTAAGAGTTGACTTGTTCTTTTAATGGCTACTACTCTACTCTACTCCTAAATATTTTTAGTAATGTCCATTCGTTAACGTGTATAAATTTAGCAGTCTGTGATTAGTTGCCATACACATGGTCGCTTGAGGTAGGCTTATATGTGAGGTACATAGCGAAGGACTTTGCTTGTGACCCCCTGGTGAATTGCAATATGATAAATGGTGTTTTCAATTGTAGTTTGAAAGGCTTCTTACAGATGGGCTATCGGTCTTCTCTTTTGCAGCCGTTTGATTCTTGGGTACATAAACATTATGAATTAAACGTTCAATTCACCGTTTTGAAAGTATTATTTTATGTTTGTTTCAGTTTTGGTAAAATGAATCAAAAAGAACTCCGTAATGCAACAACAAAAGAAGATTTAGCTAAAGCAACACTTGTCACCATAACAAACAATATTGGAAGCATTGTAATGAATTGTGCTGCTCGTGAGGTGAGTGCACATTTTCAATTTATGAAAGACAGATTGAGCAAATACCATTCAAGATTTCACCATATCATGTAATTAGTGAAAATTTCAATATGGTGGCAATTCTTTCATTTTATATTTCACCATTTTTTTAAATATAATAAGTTTTCAAACTTAAAAACTTGACATCAAGCAAGCTAACGAAGATATAAGAAAATGGGGTAAAATTAGGAATTGAATTAATAATTAAATCCACTCAAAAGACATTATTTGAATCTGTTTCATAGCTATATATAACTTATACAGTTGGCCATCCATACTAAAGATATAATTGTTTTAACTTGCTTTTCTAGAATATTGACAGAGCTGTGTTTGTTGGAAACTTTTTGAGAGTCAATCCAATATCTATGAAACTTCTTGCATATGCTATGGACTACTGGTCGGGCGGATCCTTGAAAGCACTTTTTCTTGAACATGAAGGATATTTTGGGGCTGTCGGAGCTTTATTAGGAATGTCTTGCGCAATCGATTCATGATGGTGTTTCGAAAAGCGAAAAGAAAAAAAAAATGAAAATTGCACTCTAATTTGCAAAGTCGAATATAAATTAAGTTGTATATGCAGTTCTTTATAATTTAAGAAATGTTTTATACCTATTTCTGCTTTACTGAAAGTGAAAGTACAAACTTGTTGAATTGTGAAATTCTATAATTCGTATTTCAATTTTTTGGAAAGAATGTACGGTGATGTCATATATGCCAGTTTGTACAATGAGTATATATATTGTTGAACAACACCACATAATCGAATTGAATAATTTTTATAAAAAGTTACGATTTATTTTCATTTTTGGATAAATCAAGGCTGATAATGCAGTCGGTTGAGGGTATTGAATAATGAATTTGAAAACCTTTTTTTAAATGGAGTGAAATTTTACTGTCAATTTTCTCAGATTTACGATTCAAAATTTTGTGATGATTCCAGTTAGCAATTTTGTCACTCCTGTGATAAATTTGGCAATCTGTGTCGTTTGTAATTTACTAGCTCTATATGTCTGAGTGGCTGCTGTTAAAGTCCCCTTCAGAGCCAACAGGACAAAAATTATTGCCATGGCATGTTGTATTTAATTCTGTTTTAACCTTTATCTTTTACTTATTCAAGTCTACTTAATTGTACATTTTTCATAATATAAAGTTTTTTTTATTTTTGAAAGTGATTTATTGGAATATTAAATCAGTGGTCTATAAAGTACAAAACTTATTTGACATATGATATATTCATCTACCAAATACGTTTTTTGTTGTGTTGCATGGTTTGATTCATGGATGAAAAAACTCATTTGATTGGAGAAATGTTCATATGGTTACAAACTTGTTGCAAAGGCAATTTCGTTTGTTATTTTTTACATTGAGTTTCATCTTTTTTAATAGTTGTTAAACGTACAAAGGTTGTTGAGTTGTCAAAAACTCTCGAATAGCGATCAAGTCATTATCTGCGATTATGCTGAAAATCTACCATTTCATATAAAGTATTGAAGTATGCATGATATATTGTGAGCATTAATTTTGTGCACAGTCCTTTGATTGCTATTTTACAAAGGTGTATGTATATATAGTGTCAACCACGAAGCAAGATCTCGTAAATTTTGACACCAATGTTGGGGAGGGAGGCTCAAGTGACCAATTATCAAAGACTTAAAGTAACCAGAGTCATCAAAAGTGGATAACTCTGCTTGTCATCAACTAACCGCCAGTGAGTTTTAGCTTACGTGGCATTTTGGGACTTCTTCCCAACAATTTAGAACAGTGGTTCTCAAACATTGTAAGCCATGCCCCATTTTAGAATTGTCAAGTCTCGTGCCCCACCTCCAAAGTAACTAGCTAACAATAAGGTACAATTAACAGATAGTGAGGCGAAAGTATGTTTTATTCAAAAAACACATTGAAAATAAGGGGATGGAATGTAAATATCCAAAATAAGGTGGACAAGATCGAATCTAACAATTTTTTTTTTAGTTTTAGTTGCCTCATCAAAAAATGGTCTTTCCCCCCCTTGTGGGGCGCGCTCCATTTTTGAGACCCACTGATTTAGAATGTCCAAAGATCAGTCTGGCTTCTGGGTCTAGAGATATCATATAAACATACACCTGAGCATATTCCTGATTTTAACTATGAAAGCATTGCCATTTGCATGTTTTATTTGGAAAATTTTAACACTTTGATATTGAAAAGTGTTATTATTCAACTCCAGGGACCTCAATTGAATTTGAAAAAACGACTCCGGCAAGAAATTTAACTCCATAGCTTTCGGAAGCTATGAATTTTACCTTTTGCTGTGTTAATATTGTATACTCTATATTTGATAATGATTTTGAAAATACTATTAACCATTTTTAAGTATCTAAAATGGATATTGGTGCATTCGAGTGACTGGTCATCGCAAAGCTGCTACATTTTTACATTCCTGAAATATTATTGTTATATAAATTAATCCAATATGCAGTATTTTTTGTCATCTCATCCACTTATATGAAAATAGTAGTAATTGTCATGATTTCTATATTCGAAAAATACTCCCAACTAATTTTATGGTACTGGGAATTACCTTGGGATCGGTTTATGACAATCAAAATATTATTATTGTACTTCGTTCACACAGATGTGGGGATATTTTCTAATACACTTTACCAATATAAAAAACCTAATTGGTTATAATTAACGACAGAGGTGATCTTGGTTGGCCATATGATTACGGTGAGTCTTTTTATCCATTCACAGTAAATATGAAAATCCAATAACTATTATATCCACTTATCAAACTTTATGTAAAGTATAAATTGTGGCTTTGAAAAAATGTCAGTCAAGAGCTTAAAATTTTAAATCCGTTATGTGCATTTTACAAGCGTATTTATTCCAACTCCTCTCCTGGTGTTAATATTACTCTTACTAAGATAACATTTCATTGCCCTGCAGTGTATTGGAAATGGTTATTATTTATTAATAGATTAACATATAAAATCTATGATGAAGTTCATTGCTTAGTGATCCGTCCATTTAAATGTTGTTGCGATTTTTTGATGATATTTGTTCCATCCTATGCCAAATTGATTCATACTATTACAATCTTTTTGTTTTTTATTCAGATTCTTTTAATTTTTGTGCATATTTTTATGAAAAACACCATCATTGTGGAAGCGGTTATTTTTGCTTAAGTACGATACAATGTTTTTCTGAATTCAAGCGTTTATGTTTAAATACACCAAGAATAAAAACTATTTGACAGAGGTAGATCATGCCATCTAATAATTTGTTGCCAATGCCCGCAAGCGATCTATAGTCACCCCTTGAGATAATGTTAGTACATCGGTTACTAGGTTGATCTTCTTGACTTTTAGCAATATTGGCGAAAAGCCACACTTCTAATGCCAGTTGGATGGGGCTGACCTAAATTTATTGGTAGCGTTCAAAACCATAATGAATTGATGTCTTACCACCACCATGCCAGAGTAGTTTGACTTTCAAAAGTATAGTGTTAATACTTTGCAGGGAAAGGATAGGATGCTACCTGATCTTCAATGTAGCTGCATCTTGTGGGGTTTTTATATTTTCATTATTGTATTCCAAGAACAACATATGTAATGGAAGTTTATCACCTATTTATATCATGTGTCAGTAGGACAGTGTGTAACCAGTAGTGGGATTCAACCGGTTCTATAGAACCGTCTCAAGTAATTTTATGGGATCAGCGAACCGGTTAGAATTACTGGTTACTGTCAGTGTTCTGCCGGTAACAGAACCGGCTGAAATATATATGTCTTTTGTGAAGAAACAGGCCGACGAAAAATTTGAATCCCGCCACTGGTTGTAACTATATCTTAAGGACTTCGTGCGTTGTTGGCAAAGTTAAGGTTTGATCTGCCAGAGGCTAGTTCATAGATTACAGCGACTATTACATTAAATAGAAATAACGCTGTTTTCGGCAGCAGTGTTTGAAACCAAAAAACTGGAAGCAATTCAAAGCGAAATTTTTTTTTCAATGCTCTCAATCAAAAATACGAGCTATTGTGATACAATTATCCGCAGACCAAGTACATAGTCTTTTGCAGTCTAATACGAAGGCGACAGGGTGAATGGGAGATTGGAGGAAAACATTTTGGGTTCAATTTTAATTGTGCAACTCCTGCTTCATACCCAGACTTGAAAACAAATCTTTTTGGCCTCCTTAATTTGGCACATATCACGAATACATGCAGTAAAAAGGCGAATATCAAGTCTCCCTTTCACAAAATTTATCTTCAAAACCAATTCAGCCTATTACTTTTCAAAAATTTCAAACAAGGTTTTTTTCCAAATCCAAATTTCCATTATCAGCCTCATGCGTTCATTCCTAAGACTAGAGTGAAAGTTCTCCAATCTCCCCATACAGCCATAGCACGGTGTCATGAAAAAAATACCTCAATTACCTGTTGAACTGCTTTGTCGCTTCAAACTTATAATAATAATGGTAACCAGTTTTGAGCAAAGAGTTTTATTTTAAAAAAAAAGGAATTTCAAAATCAAGCAAAATTTCATTTTATGGCTGGTTTTGGTCCCAAAATGAAAAAAGCAAGGTAGCTGAAAAAAAAGAGATAAACATTGGCAGATTGATGGATCAATGAATTTTAATGGCTGCAAAACCCAAACAAACATGAAAAACAAAGCTTATAGTACATGTTACAAGCACTCCATGTCTATAGCACTTTTGTATAGAACAGTATATGGTTGGACTTGGATCTGTAATAATTTCTAATGATCAAAGATTTTAGATCTGCAAGGCAACAGAAGGAAAAAAAAAGGTCCTTGATTAGGAATTCGTCCAAGTAAATCCCTGATATTAAACAACCAAAAATAATCGATGAGAAAGAAACACTTTATGCCGCAACAGTTGGACAAATGACCAATTTCTTTTAACGTCAATGATATATAGTGAGAAGACAAAGAACTTGTTTCATCGGAGATTTGTCGAAAAAGAACTTAGCGTTATCTAAATTAAGTCTAAAATAAAAGTATCATGTTTAATAAATAGGTAACTACAAGAAAGACTGTATCACATATTTGAAGCTTTTGAGATAAGAGTATCTTATTTTAATAAAGCCTATCCATGGTGATGAATGCACTTTTGAAGTGATTGCCTAAAATGGCAGATTAGTTTCTTATTTCATGTAACCCCCGAGGAGTAACTTAGTATTTCAAAATCTCGCTTGTTTCAGTGGTTGATTATTCATATTTCACTACTTTAATAAAAACTAGACTGAAAAAGTAACAAACAGATCTATGATGGAGGCGGTGTTGTGTGTGTAGGTGATGAGACCTTTGGTGTTTGCGGTGGGCTTAAAATGTGAGGTTGTGGGTCGAGACCTCGCTGGGTGTAGAATAAAATATAGGCTTGTGACATCATCACATCTTCGATCGAACGTAGTTCAAGGTTTGAATCGTTACAGTGGACCCAAAATTCTGGAATGAAAATTGTATAAATTAGTGCAAGGAGAAATAGGATAGGCACAAGAGGTCAACCTTGCTATACGCATGTGCAATCAAGAATGAAATGTTGTTCAATACTGTACGGTGTCGTTAATAATATCACCACTTGTCTAAATATTAAATTAAAAAGGAAAATATTGTCATACTTTGTATGTATATCAATTCTGAAATGTGATATATTGATAAGTTTTCTTATACAAAGAGCGCCATTTGCCTTTACTGTGAAACAAGAAAAACAAGTACCTCCAATATCATTCCAACAGTTGGCAGTGTAATGACCTGAACCGAATCCGCGTCCATGGTGCATAACAACTGCACTAAGATCGTACATGTATTGTACTTCATTATTACAATCCTGGAATTCAAAACGTTTATATTATCATGATATAATAGCCAAAATTCAAAACTTAACTCTGAATATGTTCTAAAATACTATTTTTGAATAAAGAATAATTACTCAAACTGATAATTTTTTAAGCCAACTTAATGCTGAAAATTAAATTAATGAATCTAATCGATCACGATCACCTAAAATATCGTATTTGTTTTGGGCTTTTTAGCAGCCTGATTACAACTATGTAAACTATGCATAAACACAGAGATAAATCAGTACTTCCAAGAGTCGATTGTATCGCGCAAGTAAAGCAGAATTGCCAAATTCCAAAGTGTGGTCCATTTTTTTTTAAAATTCTGATGCAGAAAAAATTAGGCAAATAAATACTATAATACCACAACTCACATTTCCGTTATTCCAACAGTATGGTCGCATATCTAGTTCAGGCGGAAAATCCACATGAACAGCAATTTTTTCTCTGTGATTTCGTCCTATCCATCGAAATCTCTTCAAATGAAACCTCAAAACCTAGGAGAATAGACATTACCAGTAAACAGGCACTTGGCTTTGGATGGAACGGTATTTTTAAACTGCTTGAGTGTGGGTTGAAATTCTATAACCCATGGTAGTAGTGATATACCTTACCTGTGGCAATTCCAGTACTTTGAGCTGTTTCTCAGCTTCAGTGAGTTTTTGAGAATTTTTCCGAAATGGAGGTCTTTTCTTTTGTGTTGAACCTGGAAAATAAAGTCATGATTCAAATATAAAATCAGAGTTAACAGAATGGGTACAAAGTGAAAAAACGGTCTGTCCGGTCTAGGAATTGGCCAATACTAACTTCAAGTCAATTTGAGGGCCAAGTTGTATCTTGGTGGTTCCTTATTTGAATACTCTTTCATATCGAAGGTAAAATGTAAATCGTACTTATACAGAGAAATATACTTTTTAGCATGGCAATGTATGTTTGTTACTATTCTATCAGGCAAACCAGGAATTGCTTTATATCAGGGGGTTCTCAAATATACACAATCCACAGCCCCCATCAAATTACATCAACGCTAGTTGTGACTTCCTCCCTCGTTCAATAATTAAGGTCATTAAATCGAACAAATTACCGACAATTTACTTTAAATTGATGTAGTCATCGCAAAAGGTAACTAGTGAAGGCCAATGCCCCCAGGAGAGTGCCTAGTTCCAGAAACCCTGCTTTATATGATAAATTGCAACATTTCTCTGAACAAACTCGCATAAAAAATGGATATATTTTCTGACTACCTGCTACATCCGGATTTATGATAGGTGGTTGTTGAAAAAAATTGCACTTAGAACATCCATAAACTCTTCCTCCTTCCAATGTTTCCGGTGCAGTAAAATTCTGGAGCATTTCATGCAATGTACACGTGTCAACAGGCACAGGTGGAGCTTTGGAATTTGTTGAAGGCCGTCGTCTGCGGAGTGAATCAAAGGTTATTTGTCATTTGGCCTTATGATAGATTTCAAGCCAATACTGAAAGCTATGACAAGATGTAACTTTTTTGAGTATTTGGTTAATACATTAGTTAAATTAAAAAAGACAATTATATAAATAAGATTTTGGCCCCAAATCTTAAACTGAAACTTTTCGATCATGAAATATCAAATAATATGTGTTATCGTCCATTTCTCATACTATGGCGGAATTCGAAATACTTTGTCCTATCATATCTAACACAACATACTTGGTTGAATTAATCTTGTGATAACGTTCAGGAAATTCTAACGATAAATCCCAGAATGGTTCAACGGTTGATGAAACATGTCCACATTCCAGACATCGAACTCTGCTCTTTAATTGACCTTCAAAAACCTTTTGAACAACCTGAATGTCAAATGCATTTTTAAAATATATGCAAATATTGTTACGGTATTCTTGAAGCCATCGATATCATAAAAAATCACATTTCAACAACATCAATAAATCAATGAGAAACCACTTTCTATTGACACAAGAAATCATGGTTTAGGTTGGTTGATGAATAAAATTATTTTTATGGAATTCGGATATTTTTAGCGACCATAAATTTATACAATGTAGTGGTCAACGAGTATAGTCAAAACCAAATAATCTACTGTTCTGAATACATTTTCGAATATGGAATGTTGAATATATTCTAAATTGAATCATGTTAGACATTGGTCATGTAGCAGTCAAGGATTTTGTCGATAGATTGATCGGTATTCTATTTTTTAGGGTTGGCATTTGATAATATTTAGATTGAAGTTATTCTAATTTAAATAGCTATTGAGAATTTCAATAAGACAAGGAATATTATAATTTAAAATTGATTCGAATATAAACATATTTCTAGTCAAAATTTTGAATTATTATCATAGGGATTATAGCATTATAATGATACTAAAAAGAAGTAACAATTTCTGACAGAATCTCAGAAAGCCATAAGTTGACTAAACATTCTCAACAGGCAATTAAACAAGGTATGCATACACCAAATTATTTTTTCTTCAAAATTTTGTTAGTTAGGGTCAGGGAGTCTTAATCCAAGTTTGCAAGCCTAGAGTCGGAGTCGCTTTTTGAATGTCAAGATTTTAAGCCGAGTGTAAACTATCTTTGACTCCACAGAATTGTTTTAAATATACCTGGTGTTATCAACTTCTGGTGGACAGGAGTCATAAATCCAGAAGGTAAATTTTGAAAGCATGCACATGACAATTTTGTTAGATTATCATATTCAAAAAATTTACCTCCAGTATTCTAAGCACCGATTTATTTTCAGTATTTCGACATCTTTCCAGTTCTGACACAATCTTGTCGAGCAACTCACATAAAAACTCCTGAGCATCTTGTTGTGTATAACCCTTTTAGTATAAAATAAACTCAGTTATGATCGTAATTTGTACAAAAATACATGTGTCATACTGTTCCAAATGTTGTTTCTACCATTGTTGGGGTGGCTCGAGTCACAATTTTCGAAGACTTGAGACATCTAAGACACAGACTCTTCGTAGACTACCAGTAACACTCAACTCAGTGATTAGTTCGACTTCGGACTCTAATGACCTTTGATTCGACTTCACTCAGGGCTAAACACTGGTTGAGCTTATTCATAGTAAACATGTAAAACCCCAAAGAAACAAATGTAAGAAACTATTGTTCACTCTTCTTACAGCTATGTATCCTAACTATGTTTAGTCAGCAAAGAATTTTTTGCAATAAATCGTGATTTAAACTGACTAAAATCACCAAATTGACCAGAATTATAAAATCCAATTTTATCATCAAGCAAGCAAAGACGAATTAGTCATTGATGCAACAAAAAAAAAATTCCTCTACTATACAATTCAAATAGCTTTTATACGAACCCTGAATGATGGAATCAAACTCCAAACGGAATGTAAGAAGTGATAAGGAGACACCAGTTTCCATTTCCCGGACCACATCACTTGATACAAGTGATCTAGTTCATTACAAAGAGATAGAGAAGATGACCAAGGCTCAGATCCTGTCACTGATGATGGCGAGCGACAGTTGATTCTGCTGGGAGAGGGTGGCGATACAGGAGGCAAGGGTTCAGTAATGCTGTTCGATGACTGACCTCCGTTAAGACCTGATCAGAGAAATAAAACAGGTCAAATAATGAAGTTTTATGAAGTGAGGATATTACAGAGAATATGTACAATTAGTATAGAACAGAAAAAGTGAGCGTGTTGGCTCGCAGGTTACACACTTCGGATTCAAATCCCATTTCACCATCTCATCCATGGTGTTATAGATTTCTAGGCAATGCCAAATTGCAAAGATTCAGTCCTTCCAAAGAAGGTAGCTCCTCACATATAGTTTGGTATCAGTGGCAGATTCAATAAATTCAGATATTGGAGATTATCGTTACTTTAAAACTTGTCATTTCACAACAGAAGCTTTGTTTATTAATCAAATTTACATGGGAAATTTGGTTTGGAAAATCATGTTTTTGCGGTAAAATTGGTCCATTAAGATTCCCATTACACAATTTTTAAATAAAGAATACTCCTATACCTAATTTTATCCTTTATACTGGACCATATGTACCTCTTGTATAATAATCTCAAAATTCAATCAAAAGGCAAATATTGTTATATAACACAGTTACAATCTGGGTTCATTGATTGAATGAAAAATGGAAATTTTGCTATTAAAATTTCTGGTGAATTTACTATGATTTGAGAGTAATTTGACAAACCTGATCTAGCTCTATCTGAGTTTCTCACAGACAGTGGTGTTGGTTTATTCTGTTCGTTATAAAGTTCAACAGTAGTTCTTCGATTCATTGTACGTGCTGGTTTTGCTTGCGGTGTTGAAAACACAAAATTATCACTTATATTTTTAGTAGAAATTTCTTTCGAAACGAGGGAAAATGCTTCACGGAACTCTAGTTCCCTCAATGCAAGAAGACACAGTCTGAATTTCTGTAGGTGACCTAAAACCTGAATAGCAAATAAAGTTATTACTCTAAGCCAGTGTTTCTCTGAATTTTTTCTTTTGTAACCCACTTTTGTCGCACAAAAAATTATGTGGCACTTTCCATTTAATAATTAAAATGAGCTTTACCACTCAGTAGCATAAACAGCATCATCATTCAATGCTACTACAATCAAAGTTGAACTGATTTATCAATACCAAACAATTTTTAATAGGTTTGTGACCCACTTGAAAATGTAAACGAGCATTGACTCGCCAGTTTATTTTATATTCCGACAAAATAATGTGTTGCACAGGGAAAAAGGTTGTTTAATTGAGAAATGGGTATGGGTAATGGCAAATGTGTTAAGTATGAATAAATAGACAATTTAACATATTCTAAACAAGATTTATAATTTACAATTCCACTAACGAGGTTTGACTTTCAATAAGCCATTATTTATATAATTTTGACGAGTTAGTAACTTCGAAATACTCAATTATATATACCTGAATTATTGAATTCAAATAACAGGTGTTTCCCAAATTCCGTAGACCTGTGACACCAGGAATCAATGAAGTAACAGCTTTATTAGGTATATTATCATATAATGATGGCGGTCGGTAAGAATCCAGTCTTTTTCGTTCCTGTCTCGATCCGCTTGCACTTATTAGACGTCTAGTACGGTGTGATGTTTGTGCTGCGGCTTGCTGTTTCTTTCTCTTTTTTTGTTTATCTTGGATTGATCGAATCGAATTTTTTGTTGGTCGAGGCCTGAATAAAGGAAAATACATGAAAAAGCTAAAAATGCATGGAAACATAATTCAACTCACTTGTATGCAAGACTGAATTGAACAGGGAGAATGCCCATGTAGTAACTGCAATGGCCTAGCTCTTTGGGCAAGGTTTTTAGACCAGGGGCCAAAAATTTGCCCACAAAGACTGATGGGCCATGTACAGATGCGAGTGTGACTTAAAAAGTTACATTTTATGAACAATATTCACAGTGTTACAAACAATAAGCTTCGTGCCAAAACTAAATTTAATCGCAATCTCAAAAAATTCCTTGAGCTATTTTTCTGATAGAACGTCAAAATTTGGTTTTAGGTTGGTGGTGGAAGCATCAGTCGAGCCAGGTTTGGTCCGCGTCTGCTCAGCTGCTTACATGATATTGTTTGGACTAAAAAGAGTAGACATCATCCAATCCAAAAAATAACACAAAATATTTATTCCATATAATGAAGGTATTTATTTTCACATAAGTTACTAAGTTGCATACTTAGTTTTCTTTGGAACGATTCGTTTCCGTTTTGGTGGTGGATGTCTTTGTTTTATTAATTTTACAGATTGTTGCGGTTTTCTTTGCACAACTTTCTTTTTAGATGTCGTTGATGCTCTCTCTTTCTTTTTGTTAATTTTCTTTATTCGATCGCTGCGCCGACCGGACGGTCTTGGTCTGAGACTCATTTTTCTTTGTTCAGGAGAACCTTCTTCACCGAACTTTGGTTGCGAGGGTATATTTCTTTCTCTTTTTACTGTTGAAGTTCTATTTAAACTGCCAAAAATTTCCTTGTATCTGGAAAAAAAAATGCGATTTCTTTTCACAAAGGTACTGAGTGGGAATAATTAGGAAAAATGATTTAATTTTTAGGTGCTTTTCTTTTGTCAATAGGTCAAAGATGGCCAAAATAGAATATCTTACTAATGGGAATATATTTTAAAGGGGTATTTTCGAATATATTCTTGATTGAGCAATCAACATTAAATAAACAGAAAAATTTGAAAAAATCTTTGCAAATTTATAAAAATTAAATTGGGAGGTGCAGAGTATTCCAAAACAGGGAATTTTACAGTGGCAATTATCTTTTTAAACTATTCTTACATTTTTCAAAGCAATATTGCTTTATATACACATTGACTTGAAGCTTACTCATGCATGGAAAAACCGGCAAAAAATAATAGTATATAAACGATCTACACAATACCTTGCAGCCGCATTAGATCTTTTTGGTCTCGATAAAATATTCAAAGGAATCACAGGAACTTCAGTTACATCAGAATTTTCTTCCTCTTTTGTGACATCATCTTTGATGACATCATCAGTTAGCATGACATCAACAATAACATCTGCGGTCTCATTTACTCCAGGTAAACTCTCGTTAGATGACAAATGACATGATGATGCATCGGACATCGCAAATTCTTCATTATTATCGACGCTGGGTAATTTCATAACCTGCGATGTACTTTGATTGGAAGAAAAAGTCTGCGGCAAATAAGATATAACATCCGAGTTTGTAAGCGATATTTCAGTAATTTCAGATAATTCCGTCATATTCGATAATGATACATCCATTTGGATATCTTCTTCTATTAAAGGCAAGTCAGATTTTATATTTGGAAAATCACTAACATCAGTGTCCGTTGTATCTGATTTTGTATCCGATTCAGAATTTACAGAGATTTCAGGTAAAAGTAAATTATTCTCATCATCACTATCAATATGATGTGAAGAAGACAGCACCTTGATATCGGATTCCTTAGTCGGCAAAGAAATGAGCGGTTCAGATTGGCATGATTCTAAAAATGAATTAATTTTAGTACAGCAAAGTAATTTTCTATTGCTCAATACTGTGCGAAATATGCCACTTCGAAAACATTCTATTATTTCAGTTAAAAAAAGATGTGATATAACAATCTTTGTTAGTTATTTAGGCTTGGAAATTATGGCAAATCACAGCCCCTTCAATCAGTCCCGGTGCATAACTTTACAGCAGTAACGGACCGTACAGCAGTCACATGAACCCTCCTGTGATTCAGCTCAAATATAAAAAAATCTGTTACTATCTAAAACATTATATACCACCAATACCACCCGCTTTACTAATTTTTTGGATTTACTCAAATCGGAGTCGAGTGGACTCATTCAAAAGTAAAAGAGACTCCTCTCCAAGAAAAGTTACGAACAACTGAAATGACAAACAGTATACATTTATGGTGGAGCATTACAGGCCAGTTCAAGTCACTACGACATGGAAAACTGTTGAAAGAAGCAATTTTTCAAGCCAAAGATGGTGAGTTCAAGTCAATAATTAATTAGTGTTCATATCAAAATGGACAGACTATTTTACCTGTGAGATCTGGTGGTTCCATTACAATATCTGAGCTTTCAGTTTCAGTGTCATCATCACTACTTTCTAATGGGAACACAGTTTTTGTTCTTTTCCAATGAATATATCGAACCCATCGTCGGAATGCTTTTCGTTGTCTAACAAACCTAAGACAAAAGAATAATGCATAAAAAATTTGAAATAAAAAATTGTATACAATGAGAACGAAAAGAGAATATCGGTCAGAGACCGAAGACTTATCGATCGAAAGTTAGGGGATCCCCCAAAACAGCGTTCTTACTCCATAGTGACACCTTGTGTCCCATCACTAATTAATAACTCGCTAATTATACGACATAATTCATCCAAAATCAATAGGCTTCTGGTCCGACATATGATGAATGCACATGCAAAATCTGGAGCAGATTCAATCTCGCTTTCATGAGATATCGCGTGCATCTAACAGACGAACAGATAGACAAATACCTATCAACATACTTACCGATTGAAATCGATAAGTAATTATGTGGAATATATCTCTTCTCTTAATAGTAATCTCTTATATAATCTTCTCTTTAAATACTAATTTTGTTTGAAATTTAGTACACTGATTGTAATAAGTGTTTAAGGTTATTTTTCGAATAGTCTTTGAAATAGCAAAAATAATTGGTGTAATATGATTAACCATATAACACGTAGAATGATGTTGCTGTTCTAAAACCGAAAATTTACTAGCTTGTTGCACAAATAACTTAAAATAGGCTGTGTTGGTGCCAAGGTAACTAGACTTCTTCCTTGACTATTAACTCATTTGGTATTACTAATGAACACGATGGATATCTTAACTTCATTGATTATTGACTTTTTGATAACAGAGGTAAGGCGAAAGAGTAACAACCAACCTAGAATGCCAAATAGCAGTGAAAAGTCTGTCATCTCTGTCTAATTGTTCTTGTTGCATTTGTCTTCTCATTTCAACATCAACTTGTTCAGTGATCATTGCTGACCTTAAAGTATGACCACTGCGAGTTGTTCCAGTGAAGTTTTGGTATCGAATGGCCTGGATGAGAATATATGAATGTTGGTGATCGTGAATTTAAATAATTTATATGGGTGGGTCGAAATTACTTGGTAGTTCATTTACTAATCACGATCTAAATTGAATTTATTATATTGATAATCGTGAAGTTTATATGTCGTTTTATAGAGAGTTATCTGAAAAGTTGCTGCCAAATACTTGCCATTGTCATATAAAATTATATAATCAGGTCGGGTGGGTTTTGTGGGTTCAAAAGTCTATGTATCAAAGCGATGGTTGGACTGAAATATGTTGGCATTGCAGATAAAAATCTTGGGTGCTCCCGAAGTATGCGAACCAAGATGGCGGACATCGGAACGTAACATGGGCAACAGGTTAGGGTTAGGCGATAATTTTTTCCAATTTTCCTTATTTTAGTCCTATTATCAGTTCGAAGACTAGTCAAGAGCCTCCCGTAGTATTTATACATAAAATTATGGCCTAACCCTAACCTAGTACACATATTACATTCCGATGTCCGCCATCTTGGTTCGCATACTTCGGGAGCCCCAAATCTTGAGTTTAGATTCCATGGCAATCACCTCCCCCAAGGTGTAATAAGTTGGTAAGGTAATGCCAAACCAGAAACATAGTAGTTATCCTTCATTTCAGAGTTGCTTATAGAAAGCCTTGTTCAGATTATTTTATATAATACATTCTGACATGTCTCATGATTTTACTACATAACACATCAAATCAAAAATAATAAATGAGGTGAAATTAAAATTAGTTTGACATCTGGAAACGTAAGGAAAAAAACTTAACATGTCTGCAAATTGCAATACTATAAAAAAATTTTCTACTTCTTCTCTGGCAAAATCACAAAATTTGTTTAGCAGATTTTACTAAAACAAATTTCCAACAAAGATTCAATCACGAATCCGTTCTATCTATAGTACATATATGAAATTGCGTTCTGATTTTATTAATTCATATAATATCTTCCGGTAGAGCATTAAATTAAAATTTATCTTAACGACATTACTCCTTCCAATTTCTTACCAAAAGAGTTTCTCTGAGGACTTTGATGTCACTGGAATTATTATCATTAAGCACATAATCATCACATTTATAACAGAAAACATACAGTTCATTGACATCGATAACCAGTGGATGACCAGATTCTTGAAAATGTGTTAGGGCGTGTTCTTTTATAAACCTGCAAAACAAAATTTTTTACATTACATATATTCAGTACCACGTATTCTTGTTTATTTGTTACAAATACAATAGGCGCAATGGCCAAGTGGTAAAGATGCTGAAGTAATATTACTGATTAAAAATCTTGGGTTCAAATCCTATGTATGACACCTTACTCAGACTGTAATAAATTGGATAGGCAATGACGAATTGCAAGGAATCTGGTCCTTCCAAAATATCATAGGTTCTTACCTATCGGATGCTTATACAGAGCCTTGCCCAGAGAGGTGTATAAATAGGTCGAATAAAAAAACAATATGCCTATTTAATATTATATGGAACTAAATAAGTTTGAGAAAGCCTTTTTTTAGACAGTAGTGCTCAAACATTTCTTTATTATGTATACACGTACACGTATACACGTATTTCCAACATGCTTTATAAATAAAACATACTTTCGCCTTACTATCTGTTATTCGTAGCTTATTGTTAGCTAGTTATTTTTGAGGTGGGGCATGAGACTTGGGATTTTCTAAAAAGGGGGCTCGGCTCAAAAATCTTGAGAACCACTGTTTTAGAGCATAACCACTCGTTTAATATAGGACAAATTGACCTTTTGTTTTATAACCAATTTAATACCAGGTGAAAGTTCATCCTTATATTTTCATGATTTGATATCTTATGTCTGGCCCAAACTTGATTTAGTATAACAAACTAATATTTGGTAATAGCCAGCTTAGCAATTACAGTATTGGAGAACTTTCTTAAAGCTTAGTCACAACTGGCCAAAACTAACGGAAAATTCTGATGTCATATTATGAGTGAAAAAGAGGGCTCCAAAGACAGATATAATTTCCTGACGCGAGCAGATGAATTATCGAACAAATACAATTGTCTGACATTTGTAAATTTGTTGATTTCGAACCCAGTTGTATGAACACATTCACATACAATCATTTTGAAATACATTCCTTTATCAAATAGAAATTTTATCTCACTTACCAAATTAATGAAATAAATATATACAAATGATGAATGTATATAAATTCAAATGGCAAAAAAAATTAGAGCTTTCATGCAGTTGATTGATCATTTAGGAATGCTAATATCTGGTCCATCTATGTCCGAAAGCAATAAGTTAATAATTTATTCAAAAGTATATAGGATTGACTAAAAACATTGATGATACAAGACCTTATTAATGTGCTGAGTACAAAGACACAAAACAGGAAATATATCTCTCTACTCTTGAGTGAGTTTCTATCATGTGCGAGTGAGCTTGTGAATTTGCAGAAGTAAAATTTGTGTTATTGAAACTAATTGACGCAACAGGGATATCGAAAAATAACAACATATCACAGTAAAACATACAGAGTGTAGGCTTCAGATACGTACCTGCCGCATGCTACATTCGGGCAACTTAGACACGCCCATACAGATTCTGTTGTGAAGCATGTTTCACATAACCATCGCTGAGGATTCACAATCGAATGTCGTTCTCCAATTCGAATCTTTCGAATATGCTTACAATTACAAATGCTCAATTCATAACCAGTTGTCAACCGAAAATTTGTACATCTCGCCAGATAATTTTCTTCTTGTTTAACAATTGTATCTCCACCCTAAATAAATTTCAATAATTATAGATATGTTCGTGTTATTATTATAGAATTAATATACATGGAATTATAGGTACCTTTGTGCACGGCTTGGCACCTTTGCAACCACCTTGCAACTTCAAATTCTGATTATCAGATTTAGATCCTCGTTTTGGGGAAGATTTATCGGCATTTTGACGTGGTGATGGCATACGAACACTGCTAGCGTTGTTTTTCATTACAGATCTGTGTTTTGACGTCAACTAAGTTAGTCAGAAGTTTCAACAGCTGCACAATATAAAAAATGAAGTAAAACATTCAACATAGTATAAAAATAATACAGTACAGCACACTTTCCGAATTCCAAGAATGTCCCGTCATTTGGTTCAATAAAACAAACACTCCATCTGTCTCACAAACGAGGGCCGTCTAACACAATGATAGAGGTGCCATATGGCGTCATGTGTGCCCCGATAATAATGTAAATTAATCGTGGCCGTCGCATGATCAAAATTGCTGTTTTTGCTAAAAACTCTCGAATGCCACGGTAGAAAGTTTTTCCTTCTGATTCCTTATTATTTTTTCCAGAGGAATTCAACAATGACGTTTTTAGATTGCGCTTCTCTGTAGTTTTTTGCCCAATTTCATTTTAACGTATATTGAGGGACAACAATGTCCAGACGTCCTCGAAAGGAGAAGTGTTTGTTCATCCGCAAAATGGGATTCTTTGGAACGAGACAATGTCTCTCGATCTGTTTAGTGTGCCGTATTTTAGTAGTAAATGCCTCTATAACTAATTCGTTTTACATCTATCGTAACAATGTGAAAATCTTAGTTTAGTTTTTCAACAGCCGTGCTGATTGTGTAATGTAAATTACTCTATAATTTATGTAGAACATCAATTTTATATAAATGGCCGTATGTGAACAATATGTTTGGCAAATACGGAAATCCTGCTGTCCACTTCCCAAACCACAGAACCAACAACATCTGATTCCTCAAGCGGTCAAAGAAGAACTTATCAATACAATAACACAAGACTAACAAACTACTGAACTACAAGATGCTATCTGTTTTAGAATAATGTTCTTCTGTTTATTTTTAAGCAGTTAGTAGGCTAGGCTATTTCATTACTAGGTTAGTACCATAGAACCTTCAAAAATGGCATGTTTTGACACCTGGCTGCATTTACAGATTTGGGTATTGCTGAAATTAATTGCACTTGTAAGTTTTAAATCAGGTACATAGGCTACCCATATTAATTTGAAAAAAACTATACTTAACAATAAAGATTACAGCATTTTTACAAGCACGAAACGAACCATGGGTATCAACTTATGACATCTAAATACCAGGATACTAGGATATCACAGCAACGTCACCACGCTTCTGCAGCTGGATTTGCCTATTTTTGAGCTGAGTACTGGAGTAGTAACTGGCTTGCAGGGTAAGGTATACCAAGTCGATCTGTCAAAATTCATGGCATTCACATCTAACATATAGATTCATTAACAACATTACGCAAATGACCGAAATTCCGCTCTAACTGCAATGAACAAAGCATTGAACGCGGGCAACGACTTCCTTCGCCCAACCATCTCCAGCAAAAATAACTCTGTATGGTGACGTCACCTGTCATGCTCCAGTAGTCCCATTATCTTTCATTTTTTCTCTTCTCTCGTTTGTAGGAGAGAATAAATTACCAGACAAACGTGGATGAGCGTGGGCACGTGATAAATGTTTGACGATGAGCAAACTTGCCAGGGCGGTGCTTGGTTTCTCAAAGGGTTTGTTGCGTAATAATTTTCTCGCCGAGGTGCTTCCCGAATAAAAAGGTCCAACGGGCATTTTGAGAAGGGGTGGAAATGACAAAATGATGCAAGCAGTTAGTCATAAGTAAGAAATACGAATTTACATCCACTTACGCTCACTGCAATTGAAGCATGCTTTTTCGGTGAGTCACCAAATCACGAATTAATGAAAACAAAACTTACCAACATTTCCATAATGAAAACTGATAATAACCGGCCGACAAGTCAACTACTGTAATATACCTGTATGTAGTTAGCAGCAATGCCATTAAAACGTTTATGACATAACAATGAAATTGATCTTTCATTTCTCATAATTAGTCTTATTACAGATGTTCTTTTTCGGTGGAATATGAACCAACGAGAGTCCCGGAATGTTTTGGGGGTATACGAGAACTAAACGCTACTTTGAAGTTCTTTTCTCGCATACATTGCTTTCGGAAAAAACGAATCCGTGTTTTCGCACATGATTTCCATAAAATCAAGTACCAGTAATCGCATCAGTCCTGATATATTCTGCATTCGCAATGCTCAACACTATGTAATAATGACTCACTGAAGCAGACGTGTTTTTTTCCGATTAAGAATATAAGATTCGATCCATAACTAAATGGATAGGTTCCCATATTTATCTCCGTGTAGCAGACAATAAGCATTTGGTGTAGAGTAGAACCACCATCTTCTCAGTTCTCACACGGTGGCTCAAGTTGGTCATGTATTTGTTTCAGGTGTATAGACTTCATGTAGGTGTTACCGAGCAGTTTCCATCTCCAATTTGACGCCCAGTGACCGTATTCGGCCATCCCTAATTTGACTATTTTGCTACCACCACTACAGACTGCGAAGAGTCCAGCTGCGAGCCGTGTATGATTATCACAGGCGCTATGATACCGTAACGCTTAGCATCGTGCGCACCAAAGACCATATGTACCTTTGTATGGATGGCCTATATTTGGAATTGAAAGAGATGTCGGGTAAGACACAAAATTTAAAGATCACGATGTTGTTGCAAGTGTCCTTGGACCCGTCTGCCGCAGCTTATGTTAATTTTTTATTTTACTTGCATAACTCAGATATAAACTCAATAATTGAGACAAATTTTTCCTTTTGACTGAGTTTTTGTTTGCATTGCCAGGAGCGTGAAAATACGGTAGCCTACCGGTACCGTACTGAATTAGGATCTGATGGTGAAGGAAGCTATGGATGTTTCCACGAGCATCAATTTCCATGTTTCTTTCCGTAATGCAGTAATACCTAATGGCCTATCGGCAATGAGTTAATATTGACAGATTGACGTAACAATTAAAGCTGTAAAGTTAGTGAGGCCACTCAGACACTTGTTTCGCTCAGACAGATATTCAAGAATGTTAATACAGTAATACTTGTTTGACAAATAATGAAATACAAAAATACCAGATTGCTTTCTTACATCACTGCGTCTGCATGGAGGACTGAGAGATAGACATATTGTGCCCAACTATCTTTACTATATTTACAGATAACTGGATAGGGGCGTAATCGTCAAGGCACTCGCTTCTTTAGATCCAGGTATCTATTTTCACCATGCCTGTCTCATTTTACAGTTTTACTCTTGTCCTCTTGTTCATGCAATTCTAGTAGTCTGTTAGTGGTCATGAAGAACTTTCATATTCTGTATTTTATTATATATTAGTTTTGCCAATAAAGTCATATCTTTTTTTTTAAATATGGATTGTTGAAGTCAATATAAACATGAGATTACAAAACTTTTTTTAGAAAAATTATTGATTGACTGGTATTAAGGTATACTTAAACTTCCTCAAAATTTGAAACTCAACAATACTACAATATGACAACATTAACAAAAGAACATGTGATGAATTGCATGTTCTCAAAATGGTATTCACAATTTTCAGACATCACAATAAAAAGGTAGGAGTTGATGAAATCTTATTTTATTTAAAATGTCTTTGGCTATGTCAAGAGTTACACTATTACGACGTATCTTTCCGCGGTTCTGTTCGAAATCAAAAATGCTGTCTAGTGCAAGGCATATGCATATTGTTGACAAGGATCAGGATAATGTCAGATATGCTCATTTGAAACATCGGAGTTTACTTGAACTCGAAGGACGGGATGTTACCAATTTTTTACAAGGGATTATAACCAATGACGTTGAACTTCTCCCTGAAATGAAATGCATGTATGCAATGATTTTAAACCAACATGGACGCATTATGCATGATATTATGTTATATCATCAACAACACGACACAGAAAACAAAGTCCTTCTTGAATGTGAGTCGTCAAATTCCGAAAGTATCATTAAAATTTTAAAATTATATAAACTGAGAAAAAAACTGAGTATTACACCCAGAGATAATCTATCGGTGGTGCAGGCAATGTCTGGAAATTCTTTTCATATTTCTCCACAGTTCAGCAATGTAGTCACTTCTGCCATTGACCCGAGGGTCCCAATGCTCGGGCATAGACTGGTGGTTGAAAATATGTCAGAAAGTGACTCTGCATTAATTAACATGGATATTAATGCATATCATCATAAAAGACATTACATTGGTGTTCCAGAGGGTCCGTTAGATTTGCCACCTGGAACTTGTCTGCCCTTGGAATGCAATCTTGATTTTATGAATGGTGTCAGCTTTCATAAAGGATGTTATATTGGTCAAGAGCTCACAGCTCGTACCAAATTCACCGGTGTCATTAGAAAACGACTTGTTCCTGTGAGCATAGAAGGAGAAGGATCTATTGAATCTGGGTCTTCAATATACACAGAGAAGAGAAAAAGTGCAGGAAAGTTTCGATCAATGCATTCTGATGGTAAAGTAGGTCTTGCATTAGTGAGACTGAACTACTCAGGAGAGACACTTTCTTCAAAAGATGGTCAGCTAAAATTTCGATGTCATATTCCAATGTGGTGGCCATCTGAAGATGGCACTGAATTTTCTGACGGAGTTTGTGGCCCAGCAACAGAGGAAAACATATGATCTTTTTATTTCGATTTAACAAATATTCATCTATTTTTTGCTTACATTTATCGCTTTTTAATCTCTCGTATTAATTTGAATTCAACAGTTCTTTGATTTATTTTTCGAGGATTCTTTTAAATTATATAGTGAATTTGATTTATACTAGATGCAATGTAAATTAGTTTTTGACATATATCAGTAAATAACACTAAATTTCCTAATATAATTTAACTATTAGATTGAAATTCATAATTTTCAGGCTATTGAACTCTTAATACTGAATATGTTGAAGAACTGTAATTGTTCACTTCAAATGTGTTTAATAATCGATGGCTGTCATTTGTGGATTTTTGTTTTTTAGCTTTATTATACCATTGCCGGATGATTTTGTTGAATATTTGCAAAAAGATGGTCCATTGATATTACCAAAAGGTGCTGATTTAAGTATACAAAGTAATTTCGATGATAATGAAAATTGGTCAGATGAAGACGAAACACAAAATGAAAATGAGGTTTGAAGATTTTCTAAGATTTCGAATCTGTGATATTCTTGCCTTTGTAGGGACGCCAAATTCAGTCATAATTTGAAAAAATGGATTCATAATTATCCTAACTTACTAATTCAGAAGATTTATTACAAAAAAATTCTGGTATATGTATATATTATATACCTATTTCAAAATATACCAGTACTGGGATTGCAATATTTTTGCTTGGAAATATTGGATTGTGGTTTATATACTTATGGAGAAGCAATTGAAGAAGACAATTGTTGTTTACAGGCACCTCAATTCACTGCTCTTCTGGAACAAATCAAAGAAGTTTTAGAGAAATTAAATTGGAAATCATTTCCAAAATTGAATTGGAGTTCACCCAAAGATGCTATTTGGATAACATCGAATAATAGTTTGAAGTGTAACACTCCAGGTGACTTTATGTTTTTATACCCTTTTCATGAAATAGGGTTGTTATTGAATACACCACTATGTCTGGAAAAACTTGAAACTAGGTTTGGCTACTTCCTTGTTACATTCTGTCTGAGGACAATGGTCCTGATTGACCCTTAGCCATTATTGCCAACATAGATGAGGCTTACTACTAGCATTTTTGCTTCTGCTTGTTACAGAATGCCTGATGCCAAAACTTGGGCAGTTAATGTTAATTGTTGTTGAAAATATTTTCAAACTTTTCACTGATTGCGTATCATGCCGACACAAATATTATTACATCAAAGAGGAACTATCAATTAGAATCTGTTCGATTTATTCCTATGATGCACTCGAATCACCTTGCTCATTTGTTTAATAATTATAAACAATCTTCGTACAGCAATATATTTTTTAAAGTGTGTCCAAATATCAGAAATTAGAGTTCAAAATACTGCTTCGTGAAATTGAATTCTTTTCTATATTTATTGTTTTATCAGGTGACATCATTTTACTTATGAAAAGTTCCGACTTCATCACTTACGATTTGACATCTCCATTTAAACTATGTACTGATGATTCAATACCAGATCCACAATTCCAGAAAGAAGTAAGATTTTAATCTTTTATAATTTGTTCAAAATTATATATATGTCGTTCTTTCCGCCAGAAGGGATGTTCACACCCGAATTGTATGTTTTCTGGAATTTTATTCAATTTAAATTAGAATATTTTATTGAGATTTATATTACATGATATTGACATAAATCATGTTCCCACTGCAAGGATGTCAAATTTTAATAATCTGATTATTAAATTAGATTAACAATTTCAGCATCAGCATCAAATCAGCAATTTCCAAGCATCGGAATATTGATATCAGCAAATATTGTCATAAATATCATGCATGTATAATGCATCCTATAATTGTTCTTTTTTTTTTATCATTATTGTAAACTGTTTGTCTGAGGAAGTCTGCCTTTGGTCAGATGGAACAATACAAAATAAAATTTATGAAAATGTGATCCAAAATAAAACCGTATCTTTTTTCTTATCAGATTTATTAAATATTTTCAGTTGGTTTTGAGGAAATGGGCAAACTTAGTACCTGGAATGGAATTCAGATGTTTTGTACGAAACCACAAACTCATTGCTGCGTGTCAGAGACATCATCAACAATATTATGAATATGTTGAAAGCCAACAACAGTCTTTACCTGTAGAAATTTGCAGATTTTTTCAAGAAAAAATTCAACATAAATTTAATAATTCTAATTGTGAGTATCTTGTAAAAGAAAATGATTGAATGAAATATAAAGTGTCTAAAAATGATTTATTATGTTACAGACTTGACAATCATTATTAAACCAATGATCACTTTGTGTGAGTGCTACAAATCTGAATCTCATGAAGGATTAGAGAATGCCAATATGCCATAACCATTGGCAAAATTTTACATTACTATTCTCTCTAGTACCTGTGTTATTTTAATGATTCAAAAGTACTGAATAACCCAATTTTTTTTAGATGTTGTTGACATCTACAAGAAGAGAGATGTGAGTATTAATAGATTTAACTAGATCATTGTTCTTAGAAAATATATTTTTCAGTTTCGGATTTCTGAATTGGTAAATTAGATGATCATGATGTAATATAGGAAATATGGTATTCCCGAAGTATGTGAACCAAGATGGCGGACATATAGCTTATGCTTTTTACCTTGATGACTAGACTTAGGTTGATTAAGAATTTAGGTTAAATTCATTCATTTACTAACTCTAGTTGTGTTTGCAATTGCTTTCTATGTTTTGCTGTTATTTTCTCAGTAATGAACCAGACCCATTTTATTGTTTCATAGTAAACTGTCGAATGTGCTCACTTAATGACCTACAAACAACATTTTTCTTGTTTCAGGGAAAATTCTGGATAATTGATTTTAATCCTTGGGGTTCAATGACAGATTCATTACTGTTTACATGGGAAGAATTGAACTCTTTTGTGCAATCACAATTAACTGAAGAAGATTGTCCCATTATTACACCAGGTATATTATTGTATTTTTCATAAGAATTTGCTGGATACAAGGTCATGTGCACATAAATAAAATCGAACAGTTTAGTCAGAAAAAACATTGTTTTATTTTTAGATGGTGAACCCATTGGAATGTTCAGATTTGCTAAGAGAGATGCAACAATGCAACCAAGTGAAACGCTGAGTTATAGAATGCCACAAGATTTCCTAGATTTAAGTCGCGGTGAAGACGCAACAAAACTAGTTGATTTTTTAAGAATGGTAAACTAATTTTGAATTTACTCAGCAGTGATTGAATGTGGTGGTGTGTTCCTAACTACTGTTTCTGCGGACTTCCTGAAGTATGCCCACCAAGATGGCGCACAACCTGAACTCCGGTTGTGTACCAGTTTAGGGTTCAGGTTGTGCGACATCTTGATGCGCATACTTCAGGAGTACCGTTTCTGCTCTATGCCTTTGTGTAGGTGCACCCATATTGCACTAGTGGCAAGGATACTGTGATAAAAATCAAAGCAGCTATAGCTTTGTGGTTCAAAGGTTAAATTAAACTTTTAACAAATTTTATGCTGTAATGTTTTTATGACTGAACCCAGAATTTCTCAGACAAGCAGTTCACATTTGTTTTACAAATTATGGGTGTTTTGGCCAGGAATATAACAGAATGAATTTGTGAATGTCTCATGCAGCATTATTCAATATTACTACCTAAGTTTATTGTACAGTAGTTAGCCTAGTTAGGAATGCTAACACCTGGTATAGTCTTTTTTCTGAAAAAGGGTATTTAATGTGATCTGTATCAGCTAGATTTCATTTCTTTCTTTCACTGTGGAATTCAAATATTTTCCAGAAAATTCAAAATGAAAACGACGATTCATCATCTGATGATGATGAACCTTGGCAGTTACCTGCTTCCAACTCAAACACTTGAACAGATAGCCAATTCCAATGATGATTAGGTGTTATGGAAAGCCGATGTGAAATTGGCATGATCAATTGATCTGGTGCTTCTGTTGGATGTTGCCTACATGGCATGGCAATGTGATAGGCCAAAATAGTTCGAATTAAATTTTTGTGCGCATAATAAAATTTTGTAATACTTCTTTTGTAAACGGATATAGAACAAAATGTCAGGAGACTGAACAAGATTCCGCGATAGAATTCAATAAAAATATGCAGATATCGATATGGTTGAGTTTGCTCAAAGTATAAATCTTGCTGTTGACTTTACTGTATACCCAGTGTTGTACCTCTGCTCAATGCGTGTTGTACGCCCAATGCATTTTTCACCGCTTGTTAGGACTGTCATCTTCTGGCGAGTATCAAACTAGTTGCGTGAAATTTACTTTTTACTTGGGAAGAATTGAACTTCTTTGCTCAATCACAATTGACTGAAGAAGTTTGACCCCAGTCCATGCTTCCTAAAACAAATAACTGACTGACTAATCCCATAACAGAGATGGTTTGGCAACCGGACGAGATGCCGAGGTTCGCCATATGATTAAGCCGTCTTGTCGACTTTCCTCTCTTCCAGGATATGTAAATCCTATCCTACTTAATTGACTGTGTTAAGATGCAGGCTGTTCCAATAAGTTTGCATAGAACTAGAGTTGTGTATAGGTATTATGCTATCGATTTTACCAGTGGCGGCGCGTCAATAGGGCCGAAAAAAAATATTCGAAAAATACCTCAATATCGGTTGCACAGACTGTCTACACTAGCCATATTCTCCCGACATGGTTCATTTTTCGCTCGCAAAGCCTTCGCCGAACGTCGACGGGGCGACGCCGATTTTGCCCCGGTTGCTCATTGTATATCGTATTCTCTCTTTTATCTTCCACTCGCCGCGTTTGTTTTCTGTTTCTTTTACTAAATCATCGGGGCTAGCCCCGAAATTATGACGACACTATGCCGACGTTTCTTACAACAACGTGTTGACATATTCACGCATTCCTTCTCGTTCGTTGGTTGCTTGAAGAGTTGATAGTTTCCTCGCCTTCGTTTTTGTCGCTTGTTTCGCTATTTGAATCAGTTAGAGACCTTTAGTCCATTTGCTTTCGATTTTCCACATTCCTTTTGAGCTCCTCACTTCTTTCCGACTTCGCATTTCTTAGCCTTAGACCTCATAATGAATAAGGTTGATGCACTACTTCGCACTCCGTTTTCGCAGCTGCCGCTGGAACAAAAATTGGAGGTACAACGTCTTGGGCCTTATCAACCAAAAAATTGTTCACTGGAACAATCCCATAGCGTCGGCGTACATTCTGCGCAGAAACTTGATATAAAAAACACGAATGGTTGTGTTACAGCGAGGACAAAAATGCACTTTTTTGTTTTTATTGCCTACTTTTTGCTACCGCCCGTGACTCACGTTGGTGTAAATTTGGTTTTAGAGATCTTAAACATCTTTCCGAGCGTGCCACGGATCATCAATCTTCTATGGAGCATCTGGACAATGCAGTAAAATACCGAACATTCGGAAATGTTAATATTGCAGCACAGTTGGATGAAGGACGCGCGGTTTCTATTCGTCGGCACAACCAAAACGTCGAGAAAAACCGCCATGTTCTCGGTCGATTGATAGATGTTTTGAAGTTCATTGGTTGTCACGAGCTGTCCCTCCGTGGGCACGATGAACAGGCTGGCTCTTCTAATAGAGGGGGATTTTGGATATGGTGGAATACACCACATCCCTAGATACAGTATTGAGAGATCATCTTGATGCCGCAACTGTTTCGAAAGGGACATCTAAGGATATCCAAAATGATTTGCTCGACTCAATGTATAAAATTTATTTACAACATTTGGCTCTGGAAATTGAGAATTGCCAGTTCCTTTCGATTCAGTCTGACGAGACAACTGACATCACGTGCGTTTCCCAACTGGCTGTGATTTTTCGGTTCGTGAAAGATGGTAAACCTACCGAGAGATTTCACAGCTTTGTACCAATCGTTGATCGCACGGATTGCGGGATATCGACTGTACTGAAAGAAGTGTTACAGCCTTACAACGCGAAGTCAAAATTGATAGCTCAAACTTATGACGGCGCGGCAGTCATGAGTGGGTCGAAACATGGTGTTCAAGTTTATATAAAAGAAGATTTTCCTCATGCGCATTTTTTACATTGTTATGCACACCAATTTAACCTCGTTATTAAAAATATGTGTCTTGATACCCCTCTCGTCCGTATATTTTTTGCAAATGTTTCGGGGTTTTCTTCATTTTTTTCCGTTTCGCCGAAGCGCTCTGACCTCCTTCGCCAGATATGTAGCCGCCGTCTCCCAGCTTGTGCACCAACACGTTGGAACTTCCAATCACGCGTGGTGCAGGGCGTGTCCGAAATTAGGTCTGAGCTCATTGAGTGTTTCAATGGCATTCAGAGCTCTCCGGTTTGGGACGAACGCTCTGTGAGGGAGGCGGCAGGTCTAAAGCGTCTGCTCGAAGATGGTGAGTTTTGATTTTTTCTCGCTTTTTTCTCCACAATATTCTATCACGTGGATGTATTATACGGCGCATTGCAGTCAAGGCTAATGAATGGAGCGTCTGTGCAGTCGTGTATTTCAGACTTCTGCGATGCTGTATCTCGTATCCGGGAAACAATAAAATACGACGACACATGGAGTGCTTCTTTACGCCGCGCCGTTTGATTTTGTCTGCGAAGGAATGCTGTGACATTCTGGTGAATCAAATAGGCGATCGTCTGCGCACTGAACACCTTGCCGCGTTCTCTTTGATAAACCCCAAAAATTTTTCAAAATTTGCACGTCAATTTCCCATCCATTTGTTGGCTACTGTCTCCATATTTTACCCCATGATAAACGTGGGTAAATTGAAAAATGAATTGCGATGTATATACACCAATCAAACTAAATTTCTGGACATCATTTTGACGACGCCTATTTCTCCGCCGACGCAGAGCGAACATTCAGCACGCTGAAGCGTATTAAAACGTATCTCAGAAACACAATGAAGCAAGATAGATTAAATTCCTTGGCTGTTTTATCCATTCACAGAGACGTTATTTCTGGGATGCATGACTTTAATCAGCGCGTTATTGAGCATTTTGCTTCCAAGAAACCGCGGCGTGTTGCATATATGTTCAAGCAGTAGAAGTCTAGCAGCATTGCCAGCATATATATCTATGAGTGAGCGACGCATGTCCTTATCTTTGCATTAACTTTCCTTTCTTCATAGTAACGTTTTAAACCTTATTTTAGGTTTTGTCTGCTTTCCCGAAGTTTCTGTTAATATGTCATTGTATTTATCTGGGTAAATATTGCCTTTCCTTTTGAAAGAGGTTTCAAAATAAACTATGTCTATATTTATTAATCCCTTGACTTGGACCGATTTTAAAGACACTTTCTTATCGTTAAAAATTGTCGCTTTTGCCGATTGGTTGTTACCGATGGAATGGTTTTTATACTCATAAAATGATGGGAGAACTTACAGCGCTCATCCTGTCCCCGTAGATGGGGGTGACTTGGTCCCGCAGTAGCTTGCCCCGGTTGTCAAAATGACCACGCGCCGCCACTGGATTTTACACCTGAATATAATAAATTAGTGAGTGTCGGAGTTTGCCTGCTTTGTATTAGGGCTCATCATTACGATCCTTATCTAAAGCTCCATCGCCATAATTTTATTTTCGCTTGCTATATCCTAGGTAAGCGACATTCTCTAGGCGCTTGGAATATATATGGAAATTATGAACTGCAATTTGTGTATCGATGTCCTTTGACCCCGAAAAATTTCTTACAGCCCCTACTTTGATATCCCTATTTACGATAGATGAGCGGTCAAACCACGCGTGCGTCTTCAGAGGGAAAGTCATGGCATGCCATTCAATTTTACGCGCCTTTACCAGGATGCCCAAAATCAGATCGTTGTGACGTTCTTACGAGTCGAACAAATATTTATATAACTTACGCTAACCGAATGCAAAGTCAATTTTTGATATATATAATCAACCCGGCTCACACACGATTCAGAGGCTTCGTTTATTAAAGTAAACAATGTAACAAAAGCTTCAACTTGACAAATATTGAGATGTAAGTTCTGTACATTCGAGGCGTCTTTCAATAGTGTGACAAGAAGTCTAGACTGGATCATGAGTATGAGTCGGTAAAAATAAACTATTGAATTTAATACTTTGGGATTAAAGGGGGTTAATTAAAGCGTATGGGAGGTAAAAGTCAGGCAGGCTTAGTGCTTTTTACCAATCGTAACTTTGGATCTGTTTATGTGTCCCTAGCTTATGCTTAGCATTTATATTATTCGCCATGACCTGTACATTGCAGCATCCTCTATGTTATATTGAGAAATACGTTTACGAGTGAAAGTCGTTCAGAGTAGAGGTTCCCAACTTCCGCCTTGGGAGTGAATTTGACCAAAATTCAACGTTCTATGTTGCGCAATAGATGCTATTATGTTATTTGTCTTAGCCCAGCGCCATTTTCTTTCATCTCTTACTTACAACACACATGGAATAGACCAGTAGATCTCAAATTTTTATGAACCGTAGGCCCATCCTAAACATTCTCAATACTTGTGAGTCTGACCACCTGGTCTTCAATAAAAAATGGATTTGTTTTCAATCGGTTCCATCAGGTATTTTATCCGTGACGTTTAATAATAAAAAATAACCAACGAAAGTAAAATAATAAGTTCATTACGTTCGAAGAATGAAACAAACAACAGGTAATTTACGTTAAATCGATATAGTTATCGTAAATGATAACCAGTGGATTTTCGTGCTCCCCAAAAAACCCCTCCGGGACCCTCTAGGGATGACCGAGGGCCCAGTTTGAGTAACTCTGGAATAGACAGTATACAGAGTTTAGGGGTAAATTAGCCACAGGGTAAAGGAGAAGATAAAAGTTAACAAACTTTGGTTATGACATGATTTCGTTGCTTTGGAATACAGTAGAACCCCCTCGGTATCTGATAAATTTATGTTACTCGAAATGATGAATTTCTGCAAAATGCTTTCCCACAAAATGCTAATTTGCAAAAATTTGACATCAGATAACATGTGAGATCGTTTTAAAATCAGGCCAATCCTCCAAAATTTATCGCTTTTGTAGTTTTACTCCTAAAAGACTGACTGACAAATTCACCACAACTTTATTTTTTATGATCGCAATGGATGTCGCTCAAATTATATGTATTCTGACATAATAGATGGCGCTCATTTATCAGAAAATCGATCAGAATGCCGCATTACGTAATGTTTGTTGGGGCAAACCGATCTGTTTCCAGATATTGTTTAGTCGAGAATTGTGTAATCCCATAAATAATACTATACCTTGTTTAGTAAGCGTGTTTGACAACAATTAAATGCCTGTGAAAACAATTGTAATTGTATCGTGTTGTATGAATAGAAATTCGATGATATATCGCGGCCCCAATGGGCTGGGTATTACTCGTAATAAAATCTAAAGTATTAAATTCCATATTGCTGTCATCAATATCAAAGAAAAAATCGCTTAGGAATATTTATAAATACGACCCCATGCTATCTATAGTCGCGACTAGATCCGTAACATCGGGCCGTCCAAAGATTTTCGAATCCTATTTTAATTGATGGAAGGTTCAGTTGGGAGCAGAAGTTAAAGCCAGTTCAAAGTGTGGAATTTTAATTGGAGAATTCGTCGACGTCAGTAATTGCTTAATTGTGCTTTTATTCACCTGTTGAATGAAATCCGTGGTTTAAAGATATCCTGAAATAAAAGAAAGTTTTCGAGGTTTATAATTTCATCAATTATCATGGGGTATTCAGAAAACGACAACAGACGTGCGTCTTGTTATAGTATTGCAAGCAGTCTAGCATCAACAGCTTTAGAAGAATTTGGTGACGACAACATGCGCCCTCCTACACGTACGAAAGAAATGGCGATTGACCCACTGGAAAAGATGGTGGAAATCCAGTCGCAGGCGGAATTTTATCTCAGAAGTGCAATCATGAATGAAAGAGCCAGAAGATGGGAAAAGGTAGGAGAATGAAATTTTATGTACTATTACAAAACGATGATTTATATGCAAATCCGAGATTACAAATACTTCGCATATTATTATTCTAAAATACTTGGGTGCAAGGATCGATCTTCGTATGAACGTAACATATACGATGACTTGAAAGATGAATATGATAACTGTGGGATAAGTACACGTGGGGTACGTCACAGTTAAAGTGTTTCGATAACTAATATGTTCACTGAATTGAAACATAACTTGTTACGATCTTTTATGTTTCATTGAATGAGCATGAAATTCTTTATGAATCTCTAGTGGCAACATCTTGTTTTACAAATATATTATTTCAAAAAAAATACAGAGTGTACTCCGATCAAATATTCGCGCTAATGATATGTCATATACATTTTGTTGCATTTCAAAATCATTTAGAAGTTAGATAAACTGTTATTTTACTTTGTGACTAATAGTAATATAAGTGGTATAAGTATTCTGTTAATATCACTGCGCTCTTATAACGATACTTGATTTTGATATACACCAAGGTCAAGTGGGAAATATTGATTTCAACAGACGAAATAATATCTAGGTGCTTGTACATATATAGCTTGTCACAGTAGTATTCTAAGGGGATTGTGAAATAATTGCCGTGCCTAAATCGGGAATTCTGATCTGATCGCCAGATCTTGTCATATCGGAAATTGAAGTGTTATATGCAAGACTTATATATACGTTTACCAGTCAACTAATTTAGTTTCATACAAGCCATGCTCGACCCTTTTCATTTTGACAAAGACGTTATAACAAAATCACTATAAGTCTATTTTCAATCGCTGTAGAATTGATTTAACCAATTGATTTAACCGATCATAAGAATTTCCTCAAATTAAAACAATTCCGTTATTATCATTCCAGGTTGTTGATGTGTATAGGGCTTTGCTGAAACTGATATCAAGACCGTCAATGCCTCAAGGTTTTACGATAACAGATTCTTATGTGATGTTGATATATGAGTCGTACTATCACTTGGGAGTGGCATTACAGAATCTCGAGCGACACAAAGAAGCTATCGGTGCATATACACAAGCAATGAACGCTGTTAATATTCATAAGGTTTGGTCAATTCCATTTTCTTACACTTTCAGTAAATTCGCTACATTCTATGTTTCAGGTACATGTGATGACTCGTATCGATTGATTTTAAGTAAATAATAATTCTGTTAAACATATAATACCTATTATTATAGCTGTAACAATATGAAATATATTTTTGCTATTGTCTAAATTTTTCTTTATATGTGTATAAGGAGATGGCAACTATTGTGGAATCGAGACCTAACGGATGGTGTTTCGAAAGTGTACAATAAATTTGCTATGATGTATCAGAGTTCACATAAAGTTGCATTTTATAATTGCGTGTTTGATGAAAATTTTTCTGTCATTCTATTGTAATTCAATTTGGAAATTGAACAGACATGAATCCTGTTCTACATTTGTGTAATAATTTTGTCGTACAGAATGGCTGTCTAGCTGGATGTAATTCGAACTCTTGCTTCCAAACTCCGGTCTTGGCCAAACGATCGTATGCCCACGCACGGGCGGGAGATATGAAAAACGCTTTCGTTGACATCGAAAAAGCAGTTGTTTTGGACACCAGGAACTCAGACTTATTTTGTATAAGGTATTTTTGATTAGTAAAATTGATTATTTAATGAATCATAGCTTTCTCCACCAAAGAGTAATGATAATCATTGTTTTCAAGTAATAAATACGGACATTTTTAAGTTGTGTTACATTTTTGTGACATTTATTCCCCACAACCTCAATGGCAAGGAAATCCTATTAGTCCTAAAATAACACCATTATGTTTCTATTGGTGAAAGATTCGAAATAATGGATTACCTTATGACACAATGGTCCAGCCTATTCGTCTGGTCTACATCCAATTACATAGACTATTATCCTTTTTTTAAAATTATGCCATACATGAGGATTACATAATTTTGAAAAGAGTGGTGCTACCTTCCACTGGCCATACTTGTTTTGACAACCTGTCACGATGTTTTTACAAAGCTTACTCTCATTGTGTTCAAACACGTTTTGTAAATTCAGGGCTTTGTTGTGGAACACAAATAAGGACACAGAAAAAGCTGTGGATGATCTAAATCGAGCTTTGCGATACAATCCATGCCATGTATGCGCGTTACTGTTGCGAGGATCTATTGACCAGCCGTTTCGGGTAACATTTTCACACGAGTTGTAATATGCATATTATTTACTAAACAATTGAGTGAGTTAAATGTAGTTGTATTACGTCATTCTCGTCTCGGTGGAACTCCAAACGTTCTCGTAAGACTATCCTCCCGCCATCCGGTTTAAAGGGAGAAAATGTGTCCACTTCAATTTAAAAGGGTATAATGACTTTCACGTTCCGGTAATAGCATTTACTAATTTATAAAACACAATATTTCACAATCGTCTTGAAACTCCGCTCTATATGTACGAACTCCCATAATATTTTTCATGTTTCAAGGTCATTCGGGTGCTCCGGACTTGCTCATTTTAGATTATGCTGGAAGTTTTTCTCCACAAGGCTTCGTAACGAGGTTTGACTTCTGTTTATTCGGCCCAATTAATTCGTTCAGGATATTTAATCTTTATACTGAAACATCACTGATTTCATAGCATAGTCTATAGTTGAATTTATTAAATTCTCTATTTCCTCGCAGATGACATTCAATTTCATGGAAGGTTTGCGGCTCCAAAACAACGAGAAGTCAATGAAAAAAGATCACGTAAAAGCCCAGCAGATAAGCCCACAAGCGGTTCAATTTTTAGATGTCACAACTATTCACAGCAAGAAACTTATCAAGCTCTGGAACAGGTCAGTAAATGAGAGCAAAACTAGCTTAGTATTTTACATTTCACAGCGCTCATTGAATTGTTTAGCAAGCCGGCTGTGATATATATACATTTAGCGCCATTTTTTAACAACAGTCTGAGATTTCCATGTTTGAGAAATAAAAATATTTATATGAACAGTCACGAAAATCTCTGTCTTTGTATGATTTTTCCACTCTGATAATTTTTTGTTGTTCTAGATTTCTATGGTCTCTAAGCGTTCCAAGAAATATTGTTCATCCAGAATTGATGGAAGGTTTTAAAAGGGATCGATCAAAGGGCACAACGCATCAGATGCCTGGTACGAATATTTTACCTGTAGTTATTTCTTATTGATATATATACCGTGAATATATTGATATTTGATCTACGGCAGAGGCGATTGCATTCATCATTCTCTTTCCTTAATTAGAACAGCGTTATGAATGTAACAATCTACCCCAGTTAGAAATGAAACAGATTAGAAATGTGAAAAAATAAATGAGGATTTTTTAGTTGTATCTGCGTCTGTTACCGGCGAAATATTTTATTTTAATATTCTAATATTCACAGAACTAACCCGTAATAAGACCATGCCGATCATACAAATTAACGGAACAGAAACAGAAGTTACACCATCACGAACGTCAGAGAGTAACTTTTCCAAAAAGCCACCTAGAAGTCCAGTTACACCTTTCAGATGCGGAACACCGACCATTCGACGCAATTCAGTTCATTGCAAGAGGAGGCATTCGTACGGAGAAGCTTTGCGCACATATTCTGCTGTTCTAAAAGGTATCTTGCCAGAAACAGCTTACAGATTGCGTTCAGATAGATAGTTTGTTTACCTTTAGAGCAAGATAGAACGCTGCTAACTTTGGATTTCATACTGATTTTTATCGATTTATAGCGACAAATGAAGTCGGAAAACTTATTGCAAATCAACCCAGACCACAAACAGCAAACACAACTCAAATACTGCCATCAAGGACACAAAGTCAGTCGCCGAGTCCTGTTCCAAGGTATTCTTCATGGTGGCTTACTTTATTGAATGCCCAATTACAGGCTTACCATGCGTATGCCAAAAGGGTGCTTAACGTCAACGTAAATTCCTTTCTATTTTTCAAACCGAAACCGATATTTAGACGGACATCGCATGAACTCTCGATGACAATATGGTCAAGGAAGACAGCCGGGATGTTTTTGAATGTAGGCCCCTAAAAATCACAGATATGGTCTTCGTATAGGCGTCCCGCTTTGAGGTCACAAAAATATGGTAACCCTACCCGAATACCGAAAGTTCAAAACGATGCCTCGAGATCTATAAAAGATTCCAGGCCAACTTGGCCACCCAGTCAGTTCTGGCAACTCAGGTGTGCTCATATTTGCGACCTTAGCCTATAGGTTGGTTTTTGCAAGCCCAAAAAAGTACTAATAATTTACCATTGTTGTAGATTTAGAATTAAAATGAATGATATTTCAAAAAAAAAAACATTCTTGTATTTTTCCAGGCCTCCATCAAATTATGTAAAGAAACGACCAAGTGTTACATTTTCCCGGCCCTTGCTTACTGTCCCCGGCAGACAAAACGGTACCATGTCCGCCCCACCAAATTTAGTTCATCCACAACATTCTACAAGATTGTCCCCCACACTTCCCATGAGACGTGCTTCACTGGCAGTTGTTCCAATGACGAAATTGTCTTATGCTACACCGTCACCATCGGTAAAAAGTCAACGTGATGTAGCATTTGTAAGGCGAAGATCTGCTTCTGAATACGCTCATCAAGTTCATGGTCTTAGAGTAAGCCAAATTTTTAACACAAGGCTATTGTTATGTCCTTTTATAATTCTTTCATAATTTGGATTTGGAGTCAGTAATCTGGCATTTATGTTATAGAACTGGACACGAAGTCTTCTATGACTTGCAAGATTTAGAGTAAAAATTATTATCTCTCCGGAATATAAATTTCAGACTCCAAGATATTAGAAATGTCAGATCAAGTTGAAAATTTGAAACTAAAATAAATTGATATTTGATAGTATCAAAGTTTGTTAGCGAAATTTCATTATCTATCCATGAATCCATGGATTCTTATCCGTGAAAAATAGGGAGTAAATTCGAGGTAAAAATTTGACAAGCACAAATATATTGTCAATCGATAGCCGGATATCCGAACGAGTTGGAGTCCTAATTAATCAATTGAAATTCTCAGAGCTCACTAATATGTTCTTGAGCATGATAGCCGTGGCCATAAGCATTGCTACTTTATTTTCAGGTATTCGAGCCTTTGAATGTTAACGACGCTCCCAGGATGTACTATAAGCCGTGGACTGGAGATAAACTACCTGTCGCGGACATTAAATGTCGACAACGAGTTGGTGTTTTTCGAGTTTGACACTAGGGGTTAACTATATCGGTATAAGGGAAGAACAAAAAATGAAGATGGAAAAGTGTTCGGATTCAAGAACTGTTAGAGTGGAAAGATAAAGATGCAATTTTAAAAGCTAGCTTTCGCAATGTATATTCTAAGATATTTCGTTTTATATTTAAACTGAATCAGATACTTTAAAAAATATGGTTGTCTGCGACATAATGATTGATCAGTCGACACAAAAATTACGATGTTTGTTTGATCCAATCATTATTGTACAAATATAAAACAACTTTTTTACAATACAATAAGTTATCGTACCTTATTTGCGGTTAGACGTTATTTAAATTCAGGGATTCTATGTGGAAATGTACAGGTGAAGTGAGATAAGCAAGGTATAAATATGTATTAGAAAGAATATATATATTAGGTAATAACTCGTGGCTATACTTGCGATTAAAATTGGTGGTGGCGCTGTTGGGGATACATGAAAATGATATTGTGATGATAAAGGCACATTTGGCTTTAGTTCAGTTGATTTGATGTTAGTCGACTTCACAGACTTGTTTATTCCTTTATCAAAGATACAAAGGTTGCTAGTGGCTGTTATGTCAGATCATTTCAATGGCGTTTGCCACATCGGAAAACATCGCGCTAGTAGTACGATTCTTCGTGGCAGTATAGGCCTACTACATCTAAACGGTAATTTATTAATATGTATTGTATTTATTCAACCTTGAGGGATTTTGATTCGGGTGCATAACAGCGACTTTGCTAATTATATCCCCTTCTTCTGACATTACAGTGATAGCGCGTGACGTTTGTTGACTTAAGTAATTCCTCAATGTAAATGTACCTAATCATATTATTCAAAGCATTCCGTAAGTAAACTAAAAACATATTCGCTTGTTTTCTGTTGCTTGCGTATTATGCATTGCGTAATGATACATGTTGAAATTAGCATATATGGAAAACATTTAAAGACCTATTTTGTTATGTTCAGCATATATATATCAGTTTTTTTGCAAAACTTTGTTGTAATCATATGAGTTGTCAGCGAAAAGTGCATTATCCTATTTTTATAACCGTAATAACAGCTCAACTATTTTTTCTATGGGCATTCGACCCGCAAAACCACCTCCTGGCTACGCCACTGATTATGTGTGCTCAAGCCCATGAAATAATGAGAAAATAACCTAATAAAAGTCTAGAAATGTTTAACTGGTTTGTATGGGTACTGTAGATTATAAGCGACTTAGTACTTATGTTGAGGCTCTACAAGAAGCCTATAACGTGTTGGGCGGTGACACTTCGCGCTATTAACTTTCTTTTATGTATTACCTGCCTGGTTTCTCGCTGTTAACAACTCCACAGCTTGAATATGATTGAAATCTATTGAAGTCACGTGAAATAGGAAATTGTGTGGTGATAAAAAACAAACGATTCCAGTATTGTAGAATGTAGAAGTCCGAATAAATTGATATAGCAATGTTGAGGTCCAATAATCAATTGATTACAACAATATTGAGGGTTGCTAAAGTTTACGACCAACCCAACAGGCAGGTTAATAACATACTTAATTCTAAACGATGCAAACAATAGCAACATTAAAATACAAGATAGGCAAAATGAATCAAACCTGATTATTAAACTGATGGACAAGTAAACAAATCCGCTCATTGCGGCGAATAAATTAGCACTTCTTCAACAGCTAACTCTTAACACGAAATAAATGGTAAACAGCCGACTGGCAATTATTCAAAATAATAAACAAACAAAAACGAGAGAAAAAGAAAAGGCCGATAACAAACTTTCTTTACGCTGACATGCTCATTCCTGCCCACGAACAGATGGTGAAATCGCCTTAAAGGGAGTAATTTCCTGAACGGTCATTCGACAAAGTGCAATGACCGATCTATCTCGAGATAACCCCAGGTCAAATATATATGAAATAAAACAAAGAAACTTTGTCTGTAACATTCCCGGCCTCAAAATAACGAATTGAACAAAAGTTATTTTCAAACATTTTAACAAATACAGACAAGTTTCTTCCCGATCACTAGTTAACATTAGGTGCAATTTGAAACAAAATGTGTAATTCATAAATATGTACAAATCAAGGTGACTCTAAGTAACACAGCTTCCTTATGTCCCGAATGTAAGTCGACTTTGCTGTTCTAACACGAACTCGACGAACATTTCCATATTGGTCTGGATAAACTTCTTCCACAAGAGCTTTAGGCCAAGATCCACGAGGAGAGTTCTCATCCGAAACAAGCACTAAATCTCCAATAGCAAAATTCCTCTTTTGTTGTTGCCATTTTTGACGAGTCTGTAGTATTTGCAAATATTCCTTCACCCAACGAGTCCAAAATTGATCTGCCATCCACTGAACCAACTTCCATGATTTTCTGTATCCATCAGCCTTGAGAAATATGTCAGATGAATATGCAGGATCTAGACGTCCAGTCAGCAACATTCCAGGTGTCAATGCTTTCAAATCCTTAGGGTCATCTCCAACGGCTGTGATTGGTCGGTTATTCAGTATCCTTTCTACTTGTGTCAGAAATGTGTAGAAAGATGCCTCCGTCAGCTGCCGTTCCCCAACAAGAGCAGTTAACACTTTTCTGACAGACCGTATCATGCGTTCCCAGCAACCGCCCCAATGACTGGCAGCAGGAGGGTTAAAATTCCACTTTATTTCCTTTCGGCTGAGACTCTGATGAACGGACTTGTTCCATCTTTCAACACCTTCCTTCAAATATTTGTTAGAGGAAGTGAAGTTTGTACCATTGTCAGAGAACACTTCCAGAGGTAAACCTCGTCTTGCAGTAAAACGATCAAAGGCCTCAAGAAATGCTGATGCGTCTAAAGAATTGACAACTTCAATATGAAGAGCTCTGGTAGCCATGCAGGTGAAAATAGCAGCCCATCTTTTGACTTCACTCCGGCCAGACTTGATCAATACCGGTCCCATCAAATCTACTCCTGTACTTGCAAAAGGAGAATTTCCTGGTGTTACTCTAACTTCTGGTAATGGTGCCATAATTTGTGCTCCAGACTTGGAATGCATGATTTTACACTTTAGACATCTTCGTATTCGATTTCTAATTGCTGAATGTCCTTTGATTATCCAAAACTTTTCCCTGATCACAGACAAGATGTGTAATACACCACTGTGTCCTTCTTGATCGTGATAATGGTCGATTATCAAGTCTGTAACATGATGATGATATGGTAAAATCATTTGATGCTTCGATTCTTGAGATAAACTTGAGCGTTGAAGTCGTCCACCAACGCTAATTACCCCATCGATCAAGCATGGTGTCAGACTCTTCAAACTTGATGATTTAGTCAGTTTCACATCTTCACTAGAAAATGATTCATCTTGTACAAGTCTAATAATAATTGATGCCATCTTGAGTTCATCAACACTCAATCCAATTTGATGAAATTTAGGTTTATCTTTCTTACCATACTTCCACAGAATACATTTCTTGAAGCGATACAACCAGGCAACACTTCTACATAGCTTTATCCATGATGAATATCTTTCCAAGATCTTGAATAGAGCTGGCTTCGATTTTCCAGTTGTTGCACACAGTTGACGTGTCGCCTTTGTTTCTGGATCCTTATCTGAAATCTGTGGTAATATCTTTGGTCTTTCAGGCCAGTTTTCCTCAGAATCACTAAGAAAGTTTGGTCCATGAAACCACATGTTGCACTTGTTCAATGTCCTGGGCATTACTCCCCTTGAAGCAATGTCAGCTGGGTTATTCTTTGTTCCCACGTGACGCCACTGCGATGGCTCTGAAAGTTCATGGATGGTGGCAATTCGATTTGCAACAAAAACTTTAAATCGGGTTGACACATTATTGATGTACTGTAAAACAGACATTGAATCTGTCCAGTAGACAATCTTTTCAAATTTATATTCCAATTCCAATTGAATCATAGCACTCAGTTTTGATGCAACCACTGCCGCACACAGTTCTAATCGAGGAATTGATACTGCCTTCAGAGGAGTTACTCTAGATTTTCCTGCAACAAATTCATATTGAACTGCTCCAGAAGTGCCGACAACTCTTACATAACAAACTGCTCCAAGGCCAGATTCACTGGCATCACAAAAAGTATGTAACTGCATCTTGCATGAATCATACCTGGTTCCATGTAGCCATCTTGGTACATTCACTTTTGTCAATTCAGATAATTGTCCAATCCAATTCTCCCATAGTTTAATTGCATCTACAGGAAGATCATCATCCCATCTGAGATCCTGGGTACACAAACGCTGCAATAACCTTTTCATCGGCAACAGGAATGGGCCCAGCATACCCAAAGGATCGAAAACTTGACTCAGCATTGAGAGCAATCCCCTCCGAGTATATGGTTTCTGCTGAATATCAACTTCAAATACAAAAGAATCTAGTGGAATATTCCAAGACAGTCCGAGTACCTTTTGCGATGACACTTTGTCAAGATTTAAATTCACTGATGAAACAGCTCTGTCAACTTCAGGTATAGAATTCATAACTTCAATGCTATTGCTGGAAAACTTCGAAAGATGGAAACCCCCATTTTCCAATAAACCGAAAACTTCCTTAATTCGTTTTAATGCAAGAGGAACAGTCAGCTCAGATCGTTCCAAGTCATCGACATAAAAACTCTTTCTGATCGCATTTAAGGTTTCTTCATCTTCATGGTTTGCATTATCTTCAGCTACCCGTCTTAAAGCGTAGCATGCAACACTTGGCGACCAATTTCCACCAAAAAGATGAACGTTCATTTGATACTCCGCTACTGGTTGTTTGAGATCACCATCTGGCCACCATAAAAATCTCAAAGCTTCGCGATCTTCAGGTGTAACCAGAACCTGGTGATACATACTTTTGATATCAGCAACCACAGCAATCTTTTCTTGTCGAAATCTTGATAAGACACCAATTAGCGAATTAGTTTGAGAAGGTCCACATAGAATATTGTCATTAAGAGATGTGTCTTGGTATCTAGCAGAAGCATCGAAAACAATCCGAAACTTTCCTCCTGTGCAGTGATGAGGAAGATACCACGTCTTCTTGGTGTGTTTCAACTTGTCATTTGAAATTTTACTTGCATGCCCATTCGATATGTAGTCTTCCATTTTCTTCTTATATTTATCATGCAATTCTGGATCACGAAGCAATCTTTTCTTTAAATTGGTAAGACGTGACTCAGCAATTTTTATATTATTTGGCAATTTCGGATCTTTACTTTTCCAAGGAATGCTCACTTGATAATGACCATCCACTTTACAGATGGTATTTGCCATGATTGATAATGCAGCCTTATCTTCTATTGAAGGAGCAGTATCGAATGCATCGCAACCTGAAAACTCTGTTTCGAACGCTTTCTCCATTTGCTCATGCAGTTTGTCATTGTTCAAAGAAATCCATGAAATATTGTCAACATGAGATTCATCGCACTGATTGTAAGTATCATCAGGACCAAACAACGCCCAGCCTAGAGCTGTTCTTGCGGCATATGGTTGACCCTTTTTCCCACGTCTCATCCCAGAAATTACATGCACCTCCGTAGCATCCACGCCTACCAAAATCTCAACTTTGGCATTTTCAAGCGTTGGAAAATTCAGGGCCCGAATGTGATTGCATCTTAACGAATCAGCATTTGTAGGAATGTTAATCTCCAGATCGGATGGAACGGAAGTCTATCTAGAACTCTGACGTCTTTGATGTGAATTGAATGCACTTCACGCAATCCACGAAGTTTCAATGATACTCGAGCACTGTCAGTCTTAACGACACCACCCAAGGTTTTCAAAACAATTTCATCTTTGACACTTTTTATGCCAAGCCTCTTCATCAAATCATTTGTACATAGCGATACATCAGAACCATCATCTAGAAAGGCATACGTGTCGCAAGATCGGCCATCCGATCCCCAACATCTAACTGGTACTACCTTTCTACGAATATGTGATGTTGTCTCTCTTGATGAACAAAATGACGATAAAACACGAGTCCCGGCCTCTTCAACTGGTTCAGACCCGGCCTCCTTCGATGATGAACGTCCCCATGCTCCTCAGACCGAGCGTCGACAGTTGATTTATTCAAGTCAACTTTAGCGTTTTTTCGTCCATTCTTTGAATGTTTAAAGTGTAACAGCGTATGATGTTTTAGGTCACAGCCTTCCACTCCAGTGTTCACTATTAGCGCACTTTTTTGCGAAAATTGCGAAGCACTTTCGCAACTTTTTTTAGGGACTGCGAAATAGCACTTTTTTCCGATTTTGAAGAGAAATAGCACTTTTTTCTGATTTTGAATGGAATAAAAATTCAAAGTTAACAAATATTTTCGAGTATTAAGTTGACAAATAAGTAACATACTAGTACTTTTGTAACTCAATTATGCATATCATAACGATATTTACCGGAATTCTAACCTATGAGATGCAGACATAGGAGATAAAGCTTTTGCATTAACGGCAAAATTCTTGTTTATAATATGATTATTATACAAGCACACCCATTCCGCTTCTCTCGCAAAAGCTCCCGGGTGATTGAAACCAGATGTTGGAATAATACACAGTGCGTTTCTTTGAAGAGAGTAGTCATGTGACTATCAATGATATCGATGAATTCAAAATGACTATAAAAGTGTTAGGTGTTATAGTCACTTTGAATGAATTGTGACCAAACTGCACGATTTTCAAATCAGACGAAACTCTTAGCAGCATGTCACAGATTTGCAAAATCACCAAATTCACAAAATACCATTATTAAGTGCCATTTTATTGTAATCACAATGTTGAAAGGAGTGGCATTTTCCGTAATTTTGCGATATTTACAGAACTATTTCTCATTGATATGCGAGGTCGGCAAAATTCAATATTTTTTTGAATCGAATATTTTTAAGGAGTACCGAATAAACGTGGTGGAAACATTGAAAAATCGGCAACAAAGCCTTTTTACTGGTTAATTCCGTTGTAATCGCTAATTGTTCTTGTCAGCGATCGTTTTGGCGGCGATATCCAGGTTTTGGGTAATCTATATTCCCGCCCTCTCTTTTATACAAATATGAATTCTTGTGGGTCGGCGGACATTGAAGTTTTATATTTCGGGTTTACCCGTTCGTTCACATCGGCAACAGCTGTTGAAGACATTGAGGACTCAAATTAACATTTGCGTTGGCTTTAATATTACCTATCAAGATTTGTAAATTTACCGTCCCAATTTTATGCGAATGGTAATATTATTGTCCATACCGTGATGCAGATATTTATTGAGACGATAATTAACTTTCTCATGTATTTCTATGGCGATAAACTTCGCAAATCTGAAATTGTGCCAATCCTGAATGTTGATTTAAAATAGTGATTGAATAATTCGGATATAAAGGCATTTCTGCGTGGTCATAAGACGAGATGACGTTAATGAACAGCACTTCTTTTACAGGATATTTTACGTATGCAACTTAATGCTAAAAAGATTGGGCTCGAGTGCTTTTTTTTTCGAGTGCTCGAGTGCCTAATAGAATTCAGGCGCTAATTGTAACTAATTCCCTCAAGTTTCAACGTGTTTTCAACAAAACAATACCCCGGCGATGATTATAGCTAAAATGTTACCAAGCAATTCACAATTTTATTTAGGGAATTTGCAAATTCACCAGTTTCTTGAAGATTTTGATAATGTCACGCCCTAATTATTAGTGCAAAAAATACTCCCCCTTCTTCCACGGCGGTTTGACATGTTCTTTGTTCCATTCTTCAGAAAGTTCTGACACGGGGGTATAGAATACTGAATCCGGATGGTTGAATTCCCGTCCACTTACAGGTGATTTTCCGTTTTGAAATGCGTGAAACATTCTCTATTTTAAATTAAATGACGTTTCGCGGGCTAGAGTTCTCCCCGAAAATGATGTGTTTGACGTTAGTTAGACGATAGATAAAACATTAGATTAATAATTTTCGTTACGCCCCGTTTTCGAAAATACAAAGTTATATCGCAAAAAATGCGTTATGATACATTTGGAATGAAACATTATTTACGGTTAATTCAGATCATATTTTACTCTTCATGACACCCGGTATCCGAAAATACAGTTGTAATGTGTTTTGTTACATTTAAAATAAAACATTTTTGCGATTAATTTAGATCATATTTTACTTTCCAGGACACCCGTTTTCGAAAATACAAGATTATATCGCAAAATGTGTTTTGTTACATTTAAAATAAAACATTTTTGCGATTAATTTAGATCAAATTTTACCTTTCACGGCAACCCGTTTCCGAAAATACAAAGTTATATCACAAAAAAATGCGTTCAGTTACATTTATTTTGCATTCCCAATAAAATGCATATTTTCCCTAATTAAGGTCGTCGATAAATCTGTTCCTGTCGTTCAAGCTCGACACACGTTTGGACGAGTGTGGGGCGGTTTTTTGGTCGACGATAAATTAAAAAGTTGCCACACGTTATTTGTATAACGATAATAACTGAAAATTAAGATTTTGTAATAGGAGTGAATTTGTCTCAAGATGGTATATTATGATTCCTGCCAACAGAAAATAAACACGCTGACAGGCTTGGTTATAATTGATATTCGTTTAATTTATTTTACACTATTAATAAACGCGCCAGACCAATTGCGACCATATAAATTGCAGTCGCATCGGTATGGACTGTATGTTTTTGGCGCTCTCACATTAATAATAATTTTCAACAAAACAATACCCCGACGGTCATTAAAGCTGAATTCCTTACCGAATAATTCACAATTTTATTTACGGAATTTGCAATTTCAAGATCTCACTTGGCGATTTTGATGATGTCATGCCCTAATTATTACTGCTTAAATGCCTCAAAATACAACAAATGTAATCATTTTCGACGATAACAGGCGCAACAATTCGTAAACGAGCCGAGCCGTTATAACGAAATTAGCGATTGATTTTACCTCTCTCTTGTTTACAATTTTAACATCACGCCGGCCACGTTGGGTCGAATAAAATGTTCACATATTCGAAACATGACTTGGCCAAGGATGGAAGGGATCACTAAAGAGCTAATAGAAAGTACATACGCGAGGGTATGATATTAATATCGAGAATATTTGTGAGCATATCACAGGACGGAAATATTTTGCACCCGGCTGTTTGTTGGCAGAACAACGATACGCTAAAGTTAATTGATCGAATACAGGGAAGTATTTATTTATCATCTCACTTGCGAACATTGAGGTTTTGGCGGAATTGTACGATCATGTTGTCTTTCTTAAATAATAACTTTTTCAATAAATGTTCATTTTACTTTTGCGTCATTATTATATGTCGGGTTTTCATTTATTTTAAATTCAAAATTGTCCGAAATACTCCAACAGGTGTATAAGTACAATAATAATAGTACTTACCAAAGTACTTACCAGGGAAGTTTAATACACACGATGTGTGAAGGGCGTCGTAACTCCCGTTTATTAATTATAATTTTTTTTACATTCTGCTTAAAAAACAACGGCAGTCATCTCACGTAACTCTCGCGACCAAATCTTTTTTGCTTTGTATTGCATCGTCTTGGCGACGAATTTATTGCCGACTGAATTTTAATTGTGTTTTAGGATAAGTTATTTTTTGTTTGTTGGTTTCTAACTTCACAAACTTGGGTAGCAATTACTATTAATGTGAGATTTGTGCATATGAACGATTGAATATCGCGACTGGATGTCCGATATCTGAGAATGCGTAATTCTCTTTCAACATTAATTTTCAGGATATCAGCGTTCATGTGGTCGAATAATATTATTATTCAAATGGATTGGTATTTCGAGACACTCTCAAAATTATTTGGGATCCACTATCATATCATTCGTTTATTTTTTATATTCATGTTTTTCTCAAGAATCACCCTCGTTATATTTAGTGTACCTTCGCAAAAGAAAACTCTTTGGTATCATCGTTCCTATTAGTGTAATTGAAATATATGGAAACCTCGCAAGTGGCGTTGTGATGCGAATATTTGATACTAGGTCAGTCAGCAGCATTACAAAGAGTGCTATTTATGAATGCTGAAAGTACATGACATTACTGAACATTTTGCCAATATATGAAGTTTTCTGCCCGATTTAAACTAACTCGCACACAAACCAAGGCATGTCGACATTTAAAAATTACTTGTCTTTGGGTAAGCTCTGAAATAGTATAATATAAATGTAAATGAGAAATTAGGTCACGCTAGCTCACGAAACGGGAGGATTTTCAAAGTGATCTTGTGTAATATTTCGGAGAAAAAGAAAAAGGTTTGAAAGGAAAGTAGGTCAACCTATCTCCTAAAACAGGGGAGTATCCAGCATAATATTTCGGAGGGAACGTAGGTTAACTTATCTTTTAAAACAGCGGGTGGCGACTTTCAAAGTGGTTCAAAATCACAAATTAATAATTATCAGATTAGGTTTAGGGATAAATCGAAAAGTTGAATTTCCAGCGCACCTAACCCTAATTAGTTGATTGCTATTTATATTTGGGGGGGGGGGGGGGGGGGGGGGTTGGGGGGGGGATTCTTTTGCACGGGATTTGTACAAACGATCCACCCTGTAACTAATATGGTTTCCAGCCTGGCTCGTGTCTGTTAGATGGAAAGAGTAACAAATGTGAAAGTCTTTGCTGTTTACGCGAGTAAGCAACTGACACCGTGATACATTGCATGAAAGTTTTGTCCCGGCAGGTGTTAGCAGATGTCATTTCGTTGCCGATGCGTTCGCTTGTTTCAATTAAACATGAATTCGCTTAAAGGGAACTCGGTTAACGAAAAGGCTTCTTTTTAATTCATAATATTAACCGGAGGATCGCTTTTTTGAGTATCTATGCCCTTTTAAATGGGTTATATGAAAGGCTAGGGCACCTAACTTGTTAAAATCGGCAAAAGCACTTTCGCACTTTTTTTTTCGACTGCGAAGCACTTTCGCACTCATAATTTGCTTAGAGTTAACACTGTTCCACTCTACAGTGAATTTTAGATTGACACCGGCTTGTCCAGTGACCAGGAATCAAACAATTGAAACAGATATTATTCTGTCGCACAAACCTGTGTCTGAAAGAAACTTATTTTTCTTTGAATTTTGCACACTTCCACAATTGATGACTACCGTCACATATCATGCACTTCAACTCATGATTTTTATGGTTTGAATTGTCTTTACCAGAATTTTCTTCGGATATGAGAAAGGATGACATCTTGCGATTACTACGAGTACCTCCAGAATCGTCAACTTTCTTCTTCCTTTGTGATTCGCGAGCAAGTTTGCCAAAACCTGATCGATTGACATTTGACACAGATTCCATAAATGATAAGAGTGTATCGAAGTTTACCAAGTCTCCAGCATTATAACGATCATTGGCCAAATTTGCAAATTTCCTCAAATGCTGAGATGGAAACCTTTTGACAATTTTTCTCAGTACAGTTAAGTCATCCAAATTGGCTCTAATACCAAATTGTGAAAATGTTATAAATGTGCTTCTTGTTTGAGTAAGCAATTTATCCCAAGCTTCAATGTCATTAACTTTTATTGCGGGTCCCTCACACAACAAGTTAAGATGTGCATCAATGATTAAATGAGTCTGACCATAATTTCGATGAAGAATATTACGTGCCAAATTGTATCCCTCTTCTGATGGTAAATTCCCACATGATTTTATAGCTTCCTTTGCTTCACCCGTGCAATGAGATATTAGATAATTCAATTTTGTAGCAGTGTCCAGTTTGCAAGACCCAATATAGTTATTGAACTCACGAACAAATTCAGGATATTTTAGTACGTTCCCGTCAAACACAGAAAGTTTTATCTGAGGCAATGTGAATCCCTGCTTGATTATATTTGCCACATCAGTCATGCCCGCCATCATCGCCCTGGTCAATTGCGCAACAGCATTCAGTGTCATGTTAGGCATTTCAGTAGCAAGAGGCTTGGCCACATATGGCGCCCTCATGCCTGCCTTATCCTCATACACGATATCATGCTTGGCAGATTTGAACTCAGGCTTAATCTCTGGCTTGACGTAATTAGGCAACAATAATTGCCCCGCACTAATCTGTGGATCTAGTGGTTGCTCGTAATTATCAGGTAAAATTTGACTCACCAATATCCTTTGATTCACAGGCACCTCACGCTCCGGACTTGAATAATGGAGAGGTACGCCTGGATCCAACATACAAATAGGCCGCTGAACAATTTTTTCTGCAGTAGAACGTTTATCCTGATCCGAATTTATAATTTTGAAAATACTCCTGTCACAATCCTCATTAAAATCTAATATTTCCGAGTTACCTTTATGTTTATTAATTATTTGTGCATCGTGACTTGGCACAGAAAACAGTCCCTTCCCCCCTGCTGGTGTCTTCACATATTCCATCAATCTCTTCGGTGATAAGGTGGTTAGGGATTCCACTTCTTCTTCTTCATCCCGCGTTGAGCCTTTGATTGATCTTGCCCCGACGCTTTCCAATTCTATCCTCGCTTGTTTTGCTTCCATTTCCGCATCCAATATACTTCGCTGAAGTTCAAGTTGGACACGTTCGCTCTCAAGCGCAGCTTCCTTCTTCGCCCGCTCCAACTTTAATTGCGCTAAACGTAGATTACGCTCGGCCTTGGCTTGATCCGACGTCATCGACGATGTTATCGATGTCCGAGACGACGACATTTCGACAATATAAACGCAAGTTCACACGATCAAAGTATCCACGAATGGCGAGTGTCACGAAGCCAATATTTTAGCAACACATGTAGATTATAAGCGACTTAGTACTTATGATGAGGCTCTACAAGAAGCCTATAACGTGTTGGGCGGTGACACTTCGCGCTATTAACTTTCTTTTATGTATAACCTGCCTGGTTTCTCGCTGTTAACAACTCCACAGCTTGAATATGATTGAAATCTATTGAAGTCACGTGAAATAGGAAATTGTGTGGTGATAAAAAACAAACGATTCCAGTATTGCAGAATGTAGAAGTCCGAATAAATTGATATAGCAATGTTGAGGTCCAATAATCAATTGATTACAACAATATTGAGGGTTGCTAAAGTTTACGACCAACCCAACAGGCAGGTTAATAACATACTTAATTCTAAACGATGCAAACAATAGCAACATTAAAATACAAGATAGGCAAAATGAATCTAACCCTATTATTAAACTGATGGACAAGTAAACAAATCCGCTCATTGCGGCGAATAAATTAGCACTTCTTCAACAGCTAACTCTTAACACGAAATAAATGATAAACAGCCGACTGGCAATTATTCAAAATAATAAACAAACAAAAACGAGAGAAAAAGAAAAGGCCGATAACAGACTTTCTTTACGCTGACATGCTCATTCCTGCCCACGAACAGATGGTGAAATCGCCTTAAAGGGAGTAATTTCCTGAACGGTCATTCGACAAAGTGCAATGACCGATCTATCTCGAGATAACCCCAGGTCAAATATATATGAAATAAAACAAAGAAACTTTGTCTGTAACAGGTACGACTGACTGTTTATTAGCAAACATAATGGTGCAATATCTTGAAATGGCAAGTATATATATATATGTATATAAGCATTTATGTAGAAGTTAATATGCTACATAGGACATGCCAGAGAATGTTTTCACTGTGCGTTTGAAAATTATCGTATTGTTGTTTTGATGCAATGGTCGGGCATTTACAGTTGATAGGCATCTATTAGATTGGCGAGAAGAAAACACAAAAAAACAACGTTCAAAATGTGCCGAAGTGTCCTAAGAAATTTTAGAAGTAAGTTATTACATGCATATTGGTGAGTCCGATAATTTATTTTGTGTGGTCTGCGTAGTATCAGTAGTATCAAATTGTCTGTGTTTTATATTTGAAATTTTGGATAATTAAATATATCCACATTAGTTCGTTTTCATTTTTTTTATACAAATACATACATGTATCGTATTCAGAGCCGAGTAAAGTTAAAAGGGTAAAAGGATATTGTACGAAGGATGGTAATATTAAACTTGAGTGGAACATAAATAGAAATGCGACACATGGGTACGTTATCGGAGTGTTTTCAAATAATGAACTCATAAAAAGAAATACAACCGTTCATCAATATATACTTGCTGATCCAAATCCTGACACACGATACAAATTTTGGGTGAAAGCTCGTAACGAATATGGAAATGGCAACAAGTCCGACCTGTGTATTGTACATTCAGGTGAGTTGTGTATCAATTGCGGTTTGTGGCAGATATGCCAAATATATTTTTAGCCCAATTTAGTTAGGTTGGGTTTGAGACAAGGAGACAAACACGGTATGAATTTTTTATTTAGGCCCACGACAGGTTCAAAATATAACGTACAAAGCTGTGGAAGGAAAGCATTTCATCGTGTGGGACGATCTAACAGGAAAGGAATCTGTTTATTACAATGTGAGGGTAATTTGTGGCATAGATGATGTATTGACGGAGACAACAGACAGCAAGTATGAATGTATCGGAGCACGCACTAATACAGAAATTACGGTGGAAATACATGGTGTAGTCAATGGTCTTCATGGAAAAAAGAAAACATCAACCTTTGTTCTGAAAGGTAAACTAATTGTTTTTGAAGCCCCAAAAAATTCTTTTCCTGAACAGTTTTCAAAATTCAACACATCCACCAAACAATTGATGGTATGGACTTTAGGTATGATAAATATAAAATAGTCTACAAGATTCTGATTGCATTGTGAGCAAACAATCTCAGCTCCGAATTTCATTAATGTACCAGCGAATAAATAACTGAACAAGCGCCATGCCAGTAATGAGTTTCTAACAAATCAAATAGTTGGAACCACCGTTATGGTTCTATTTTCAGGTCCGGGACAAATTAAAAACCCGGTAGCCACAGCGAAAGATGCACAAATTATTTTAAATTGGGATCAACTTCAACATTTTGAAGGAACATACAAGATAGAAAAGGAGAAGAGTAGTAATCAGTGGTCAATACTTGGCTCATGCGGTGAAAATCAGTGTATAGTATCCGATATTCAAACCTCAACCAAATATATTTTCAGAATTAGGGGAGAAAATAAATGGGGAACTGGAGAATACTCAACATTCGAATCTGTGATAACAGGTGAATGATTTGGAGAGATTGAGTTTTTGGAGGATTGACGTTTTGGAAGTGTAGGCGGTTCTGGAATAGTTTAAAAATCAACCAACTTTCACTAATTAGTATATGTACATCATAATTGGGTGCCACTTTGGTAGGTGATATCAGCGTTATAAAACTGATTTGGTGCGTGATCTCACTTGCTTTAACGTGGTCTCAATCGCATATCAATGTGGCACCAATTGTGGCACCAAGCATGTCGCGAATATGTGAACACAAACCTGTTGGTACCGATAAATTTACTCCAGTAACATTTTTGATTTGGTGCTGTAAGATATATGCTGCCTACAATCATACCACTGATCAATCTACTGAAATTTATATGTTTGTAGATTCCGATAACTTTTTAGCATGACTGAATTAATTAAAACTCAAAAATGTTCGATTTTAACATTGCTTTCAAGGTCCAAAAAAAGTTACTGGTGTCATCGTAAAAAAGGCGAATGGTAATATTACTGCGGAATGGCAACCTGTTGTGGATAAATACATTATAAGATATAAGGTCGCGGCTGTATGCGATAATGGTAGAACAACATCAGATTGGATCGAAAACACAATTTGGAAGTTTGAAAATCTTCTCCCCGCTACGCGTTATCACTTTGAAGTAATCGCCAACAATGGATACAATTCTGGAGTCGGCGCGTGTTCAAGAAAAATTTTCACAGGTACTTCAGCTCAAAATCGGCCGGTATTTCATACACTTAGAACTAGCATTTCACTTCAGAGTTCTGGAGTCTAATACTGTATCTTATTAGACGTATATGTGACTGGGGTAAAAGCGATTCAGCGTACGAGATACCTCGTATTGCTGCTTAATCTAAATAAAACAACTATTATAAGAAATTATTATGCCTATATATGTTTAGCCGAAGACGCATCAGGAATTTTGAACTAAAATGATCATATAAACTTTCTTTAATGATCTGCCTGCAAAAGTAGACTCATTATAGATGGATAAAATAACGATATAAAGTCCAGCATTTGATGCGAGTTGACAATCTTGTTCAATTATTGATCGTTAAATTTAATTGTTCAAATCAATGAGTATCCTTTCTAAAATCTCGAAAAAACATTAACTACTCGTCAGCTAATAAATATGTATTTATTTTGAGATCCGAGTGCACCAAGGAATAAAAAGATAGCACGTTGTGGAAGAGATATTTCGGTCTCATGGGATGGTAACAAAGATGGTGGGATTGCAACATATCGTCTAGTTGTAATGAAATGTCAGCAAGAGAAAGAAGTCATAACGACAGAAAGATCCACACATAGATTTGATAATTTGAGAAAATCTACGGAATACAGTTTCAGAGTGTGTGCTGTAATCAATAATCGACGCAGTAAATACACAGAATCTGAGACAATTTTTACTGGTGAGTATCACTCCAGAATTTTTTTTTACCGGGAATCGTCCATGCATCGGTAAAAATTACCTCCATTCTAGCGTAATGAACAAAAATTTCTTACTGAAATTACCATGGATCACCTGTAAATGTCACAGGATATTACTTGTGATCTTTCCACCTTTTCCGGCACTCATTGTCACAATTCAAAATCCTTGGTAATATTTACCGAAAAGAGCCAGTGAATTTATTTTTTAAATTGAGTGAATTTACATTCTTCAAGATCTCGTGAAAATCACCGTAAATATCCTGGAAATACATTTTACCTAATAAATCAGTAAATATTACAGACCATTCTACATGGGACAAGATTTGTGTATTATAAATGAAAGTGAAACTTGAAAAATTAGAATGTATCCATGTGTGCTAAAATATGTGAGTACAAATGTATGAGCGCTAAATTATGCAGGTGCAAATTACCTGATTGCAGTTTATGGGTACAAATGTGATGTGATTAATAGTATAAAATATAACATATATATTGTATTGCCGTGAAATCTCCTTTTAATAATCAATTTACAGCTCCAATACAAGTTCAAAATGTTGTCGCTTGTGTTTGGGAAGATAAAATTTGTATAACTTGGGAAGAAGACAAAGAAGATGAAGTGGAATATAGAATTAAAACTATTAAAAACGGAAACCCACGCGAGGAAGTAGCAGTTCGCAATCACTCCCCATATGTGATGGCAGATCCATCAAAGTCCAGTACATACAAATTCGAAGTTTGGGCCCGAAACAAACACAAGATAGACGGAGAGCATAGCATATCTGACGATGTTGTTATAGGTATTTATGTTAATTATATCTTTCTAATCAAATATTCATAGTGTCTAATTTTTCACGCTTTTGTATTCACACATGAATTGAATCCAATGTAGGCCTACAGAATATTGATGACCGTCCAGGTTTAACTATAATCTCTAACAAGCTATACATCTGTGTCATTTGTTACAGATGACAATGGAGACGGTAACCCCACTTTCTCTAGTAATCCTGTAGTTGCAAGTAAGTTGCTCATATCTGTATAATAATAATATTAATAATAATGTGCGCCAAGGCGATTCGGGTGACCAACAAGGCAAGGAAATGGTAAGTAGTTTTTTTTTAGATAAAAATGAGGGAACACACGTAGTGAGTTTTCAGATCTGCTTTTCCTCAAAATTCAGGTTGTAATAAGTAACCATACTTAATAATCATATCCAATCGAACTCCATGTACATGATTTGTTGTAGATACTAGCGAAGATGGGAACCCCAGCAATCCAGCAACAGCTGTCAGAAGTGAGTAGTTTATGTTTTTGATAATGATAAGAAAAAAGCAAGGCTCAAATATATATGAACACGAAAGGTACGGCATGAGAGCACCAATTTTGCTAAAAAGATAGGAGGGCAAGCAATAGGGAGGGAGTAGAGCAATAAGGAATAAAAAAATTTTCCGCTTTTAAAATGAAACAGCAAAATTTTTTTGGTGAAATATCGCATTCTATGTACCCATAAAAAAGCTTTTTAACGACTTCTTCCATAATTCCCCATAACGATCCATATGTACATTTCGTGTCCAATATTACAAGGGGCAACAAATAGGTTTGTGTGAATGCCAATTTTAGGAACTCGGTAAGCGATGGTTTCAGAGAAATAGATGACACGAAGTCACATTTTTGGATCTTTATTGCTGCTAAAATTCATGTTGTAGTACTATATTTATTTATAAATATGAGTGAATGTAAGTGTTAATAGGCAGTTTAACTTTGCAACGTTCGGGGCCCTTTTAATTTCAGTCCAACAAATTCAAATTATAATGTATGCAATCCAAATTTTCGTTGAAAACAAGTAACATATTTTTGTTTATATTTGTTGTATTCTATGTGGTTTATTTTTGCGTAAGATAACCATGAATAAACTTAAGCATTCCCACATACGATATGCACGCCACAGTCTAATCATATTTGTATTTACAGCCGAGGGACACGCGTCGGTTGGATGTGTAGTGTGTAGGGATCGGAGTAAAGATATGTACTTCGCTCCATGTGGACACGTCTGCTGCTGTGAAGAATGCTCAAATTCTATTTCAGACTGTCCGCTATGCAAACGTCGCATTGGAGAAAAGCGAAAAGCATATTTATGAAGTTGGAATATCAAATTTCAATATACCCAACAATGTTGTAGTGTTGAAATGAAAATAATAAAATAAAACTAGAAAAGCAAACGAAAAAAAAACCGGAAAAGCAAAAAATGAAAAATAAAAAAGAGTAAATCATAATTTTGAAATGTTTGTGGTTTCCTTTTCTCCATGGTGCCCTAAGCACACTTTTCTTATTGATTAATCTAGCATTGACTAGATCACATCATGAATCTCCTCAAACTAGTAAAATGTTGCTACTTCATAGAAATTTCCAAATCAACGATGAAACAAATGTTTGGCGACACGCATGTAGCCATTTACTGCAAAGAAGCCATAACTGTAAATTCATATAAAAAATGGTGTTAATCAATACTAAGACCTAAGCTACATTAATACAGTACAACTGATTGCGCGATCAGCGCATCACCAAAATAAACTAAATCCCAAACAAAATCCCAATATTGGATGCAGTGCAACGTTGGCCAAAGAATCAGTAAGCCATATCATCCTTATCTCAATGCCCGGGTGGAAGTCTTTATTCTCTATGTCTTTACTGTAAATAATCAGTGACCAATGATCACTTTTTCAATCTAGTTTTACCTCATGTTAGACAAAAAGTCAATCAATTTTCGAGAACGAGGCAAATTATATGGCCGGGTAAAGAAAAACAAAATATACCATTTCTGAAGCTATATATGTATGTATGTGTATATATATTTACACTTTACATATATATAGTATTAATACATAATATTATAAAAGCGTCTTTAATAATTTTCCTAGCTCCAGAAACCTAGCCATAAAATGGTGAACTCATATTAATTGTATGAACGGTGAGCAATTTTTTGATGACATCATCGCACAACACTTTAAAGTGAAAAACGAATACCATGGAGCTCACTGAAATTTTAGAAATATATAAATAAGTGTAATAGCTTTTTTGCGACAACAACAATCTTTGATGTAGCTATACCATCCGAAAGAAACACCTCTAAAAATATTTGAAAACTCTCAAAATACAAATATCCAGAAATCGAGATACAGAAGATGTGGGAATTTGAAAACTTTAACAATACCGGTGGTGGTGAGGACGCCTCGACCTATCGGGAAAGAATTTGAAAAATATGTCCAAAATATTACAGGAGAAATCAACTCAAAACAGCTAAAAAAAAACGTTATTCTTATCCAAATCACCCTTTTTTGGTGCCCACGGTTTTAATTTGATTTTCTTGATTGATTAATTGATTTTCCTGAAATTGCATATTTCAGCCTTCAGAATGTTTACTGTTATTTTCGCTATTAATTGTTTTTCTCCTATATAATTATCGTAGTAGATTGTCTCATTCAAAAAAGGATGATGTATTCAGAATACTGTATTTAATATATTTTGGATGTTATACATTATTCACCATGTAAAGAGGCATTCTGTTAATAAATGTTCAGAGTTGTCTTGTTTACTATTAAAAAAATGACAAATAAAGCTACTCTTTTTTCTCCAATTGAATGCAATCAATTGAATCTTTTCTCTTTTCTGACCATTCAGTATTCCGTCGTGCGCCAATCTATAAGAAATTATTTTCTCTTTATTTGTTAAAATTGTTTACATCCCTTTCTCATTCTAGAACTTCTTTCCAATTTATGTCTTTGTTTATCTTTTTGTTCTTTATGGCCAAATTTAGTTCAAATGTTTTTTGCTATAACTGTTTGAGAGAGATTGTTCCCTATTCCTCGTTAGTAGTTCAAACTTTTTCAAATATTTTTCCATATTACTGGTTGCTTATCGTGGTGTGGCATCTGGTTGGTGTAAATTTCTTTGTTAATTTTGTTGGTTATCGTTCTCAATTTATAACGTTCAACAGTGTGTCAGATTTCATTAGGATGGTCCGGTTTTTTCATTATTTTTACTTTTTATCGTTTTTGCTATTTATGCGTGGTATTCCAATTCCTCCATTACAAGCCTTCATATTAATTTATCTTGTTTTATTAGTTTTATTATTTTTTCCACAGAAATTCAAAGACTATTTTATTGAATTTATTTCTTTACCAAGTAGGGATCGGGATTATTTTGACATGGTTAATTATTTGTGATATGCACAGCGCGTTTAATATTTGCAGTTTACCGAACGATGTGTAACTAATTACGTGTTTTTGTCACGTGGTCTTTGTCAAATATTTTTTTTCTAATATCTTATTGTTTTTGCATACGTATTTTACGTAATGAGTATGTTGTGTTCTTTTCTTGGCTAACGTATTTGAGCACAAGACTTTTGTTTTGTGTCGTTAAGACATTGATCAGTTGTCTTCTCATATTTTTCAAATTCCATGCTATGCTATTCTTCTGCTATGTCCGGTATAGTGGCAGCAAAGGTGGTATTATCGTCCGCAAACTAGTTTAAAATGACATTGTGTTTGAGGTAAACAAAGTAAGGTAAATTCTTTGATTAATATGTTCGTTTGTTTATTACCTTATTCCTCTGCTGTTCTATATTTTATCAGTTGTTGTTCCATAGATTTGTCTAAATATGTTATTATTCATTTCTTTGATTAGCTTTTGTATTTTTGTATTGTATTATTATATTATCTCCATAATTTCAAATAGGAATTTTTGATTTACTCGTTTAAACGCTTTTTCTTGATCAAAGCTGACATTGTAGCATAGTGTGTGATGAGTTTTACAATATTCCCGAACGGTTTGAATGTTTCGCAAAGAGTCCTGAATTGACTTGCCTGGTATGGCACATTTTTGTGTTTCTAAAATATAGTCTCCTGTTATTATTTTTTATTCATTTTGCCTTTTGGGAAGCGCGTAAAATGTGTGATAGAATTCATTAGAGATTCCAGCCCGTCTGTTCCTGGTTTTTCATCAGTATTCACACTGTAGACAGTTCACTGCCAATGGCCAAATAATAAGTTTCTTAAAATGAGAAATTCAATGTCGATGTGTAACAGTTTAGGCTCTGCTACTGTGGTTGTTCGATCGGAAGACCCCAAATTCCGAATTGGTTATTTATTGAAAATAGTAAATTGGCACTTCAAATAACAAAAGCCTCATTGAAAAGTAACCTACTATTCGTATGCATGCTCCAAGAGCGGCGGAATTCGTTATATTAACGTGTAGAAAATTTGGATAAACATGAAACGGATTGGCCGTATTTGTACATTATCTAAATGACTGTATATGTATATTCATTTGGCTGTATATGCACATTACAGTGGCTGTGTATGTATATCTTAATGCTATTTGAGTCTACGATACGGCTCCAGCAAAAACACGCTAAACTTCTACCTCTTAGTCCTGGTTCTGGGTCGATTTGCATTAATGCACTTGCAATCTCTCTACACAAATAAATCTGATTAAATGGATCCCCGATATAATGTTCTTGCAACGTTTTCGATATATATTATATTCTACTAATACATTAATATTAAGCAGTTATTTGTTATGCAAAAGAATCGCAATGTATTTTACTCTATTAAGGTAAAAAATGATTTTGGCATGGATTTATGTTTTCAACTGATTATACGTTACTTCACCGTGTGAACACTATAAATATATATATATATATATATTGATTATTTGTCTTCCGATTATGCATATGCCTTTAGAGTTTGACAGAGTTTATTCTTTCCGTGTCTGCAAATAATACACTCACCGCGTCGGCCAGGTTCTGTAAAATAAATATATGCATTAGAACAAAAAATTCGTTTAGTTTGTCATTCTACCGATTTGTACTAATAGGGTCAGGGTCATAAGTTTTTTCACACACAATATCTTTCCATTGTGGCAAAACTCGAGATTTGTTGAAAGTAGCTCGCATTTTTATTTTCTATCATAAATTTAAATTTTATTGATAAGATATACTGTATTTTTATTTAGTTTAGTTTCGATATATCGATGAAAGACTATTCCTACTAAAAGTGTCAACGTTCCACCAAATTGCGAATTAAGTTTTCTATCCCATTAGAATGAAAATTTTGCAACAAGTACAAAAATGATACAAAGTTCAGATTTAACCGATTCGATACAAACTTATTTAGTTGTATGGGGGTTGGGGGATATTATTATTATAGGATATTGCTATTCTCATCAAAGCGGTTTGCTTTTTTACGCTTTAAAGTGCTTCTGAAGTTCAAAGAAAATACCTTTAAAGCTTGCACACTTGTACTTATATTCGTGCGCTGTTCCCCCACGAATCAATTTTAATTCGACCATTTCACAAATGTTATAAGAACAGTGAGGTCTCCATCCAGCAGATAATACTTTGAAACACTTCTGTATGGAAAAAAACACGACATATACCATTTGTTTTTAATTATAGTCACGAGAAATGTAGCACGATGTTACATAGCGTACAGTGAAAAAATCAGCTCTCATGCTCATACTATATCCAAAATCAGTCATTCGCTTGGAGGTTGACTCCGTCTTTCTTACGACGTCTCCACAAACGAGCGACGCAAGCTATGAGATGGAATTGGTTTTTATGGGGTTGAAACTAAAATTTCGCCATCTCAGTCTTTTCATTTTTCTACTTTAGCCTTTCCAACAGAACGAACTGCTGTCTGGCATATTATAACCTGTCCACTGTGAAATGTGTCCTGATGATCTTGACATGGAGCAGTCTGAAAATGTTTGGTGCCCATGGAAACAATAGACTGGATTTCAACGGGACATGCTCCCATGGGCACAATTCGACAGTGTGTTATCAATTGAGTGCTCAGAGGCCTACAGCATTATGCTTTGTGTAATATTAGGTTGTCTTTGGGCCCATGGCCCGATTTGAAATATATTTTAGATTCAAAAATATATTTTCAAAGTGTATTCGAAGGAGTAAATTATTTGCTTTTGGCTAGAATTGGACCCTTTACTTGTTGATATTAAATTACTAGCTTGTTATTTTATTGGAAACAGTGAACAGTTTAGGGATTGAGAAAACCACACATTCGTTTTTGTTCTTTTTGGGCACTCAAAATCCGTATTTGGCGTTTATGGCTTTTTTTTAACAAAGAACTGTCATTACTAAGAATGAAAGTTTCGTATTCCTTTCCAATTTATTAGAATTAAGCATAATCCAAAAGTAATGAATGTATTCCTGATTTAATAAAAAGAATCTAAAAAATTCAACAAGTAGTTTTACGATTACAATGGTAGACCTTATAGATACGCCTTTTCAGTTTTATGTTGCCAATGCAAATTTTGAGAATTTTTTTTTAAAAAGATCTGAAATATTTAGATTAAACATAAGTTTCAATAATTTTAAATCGTTGAATTTGAAGTCGCACAGTTTCTTCAAATGTTTATGCTGATTCGTTGCTCATTTTTAACAGTATATTTCATTATACTTAACAGACTGCTCCATTGTGCACCAGGGTGTGTCCTAATGTACCTGACCAGTGAGATGCAGTGGGACACTTAACAAACGTCTTTAAGAGCATTTTGGTGGTAAAATATGTCTCGCTTTAGAATTTCTTAGTCGCTGAATAAATACTTCATTTATCCTTCTCTGACTTAGCCATGCAATGTCAAATAAATAAGCAGATTATGGGGCTAAAATTAATAAAAAAAAGTGTCCCAACCTTTCCCACTTTCCCAAATAAGTTCAACAAATCATGAAATAATTTGTTGATTATGTCCTGTATTTTAAAATTAAATTAATAAAGCCATTAGTTCCATATTTTTCTTATATATATATATTGAACAAGATTTTAAAAATACATTTTAATATCAACACTGCAGTACTGAAGATCTAAAACCAGAAGCACTGACCTACCTTATCTGCATACTCTTTGAATTCATTCCAAATGTTGTCAATCTTCGAGGTCGTAGCTTGTTTACGCAAAACATTATATAGATCTTCGTACTCATCTACTATGCAAGGGCTCTAAAATACAAGATGCTGTCTGTGTTATCCTGGTAGGTATACGCGACAGGAAATTTTCAATTTTCCTCACCTCTGTTTCACTGGGAAGATATTTCGTATAAGTTTCTCTTTGCTCAATTACTTTCAAAAGTAGATGCAGTTTCGCTTCGGAATCCATTTGTTGAATTCGATCTTTTGGCGTGGGTTGAGTTGGAATTGGAATTGTGTCGGGATCAACTCCAGTGCCCCCATCTTCGCCGAATAACTCCAGAACATATTCATTTGGATAATGGCACTTGTCGAGCCTAAAATTCTATGCGCAAAAGTTGAATGATTATACAGTGCATTCAAGTTGCGACATATTTTTACACGACAACATTATTTTTTGGCAGTTGTCAGTCAGATAATGGCGAGTTAAGATTTACGTTTTATGAAAATATTCGCAAATCGGATAGTACTAAAATGGTGCTTGACCATCGCTTAAAAAATATATATATTAACTACACTCAGAGTTATGTTAAGTCTGTATTCGGCGTTAGCGATATTTAGTTCATTTTACCATATTGAATACTTTTGCTTTCTGAAACAATCATCTCCATCTAATTTTGCGGTATAACACTATAAAGTTACTTTTATCCATACAACAAATTTTACCATTATCCCATCCGTGACGAATATTGGCTCTGCCCGAAAACAGGCATCAGCTATGTTTTCTAAGTCAACGCATTTGTGCGAATTTATAACATCTTCCTTCCACATATCATCGAAATTTGGCTTGATTAACACTGCATGATACCATTCTTTGACCTCGGGTGCCCTGGTGACAAAAATTGAGAACACATTCATCATGCCCAAATTGAACTCAAGCTCTCAAAACTAGAAAGCGAAGAAAAGCAAGCTGAATTCACTTTTTTCCAGACCCAGGTAACTCGTACACAGTGGCTATCTACGTAAAATGTCGCCCATGGCAAAGTTTGAAAATGCGCCCATTGATAGTTGGTTGACAATTTATAATGACTGTTATTGAAATGACGTACTTGTACGTTGTTATTCGAGTAAAAGTACAAGTTTCACTTATTTCCAATTTGAAATTATTTCATTGAAACATTTATTTAAATTAAAACTTTTTGCCGTTTTTGCGCCCATGTTCAAGCGGCGCCCATGACAAGAGCCATGGCTGCAACACCCCAGAAACGCCACTGATCGTACACGTAGCCTCATTACGCTTTCGTACTATTTTTCTTGCAACTTCCTCTTTATTGACTGTGGCTGAGTACTTTTCTCGACATTCTGAGCACATTTGTACTTTAATTCAGTAACATTTGCCAAACATCAAAGATTTCAACTTATTGATCGTTCTATTCTTGATATAGTTATTATACATCAAAAGATAAAGTTAAGGGCGTCGGCCCTACAGAATGGTAGGGAATTCTGATGCTTTGTCTATTCGTAAGGTCAATTTTTCTATTCCCATTTTTCATTCTATAATTTTTGATCGAAAACTTACTATTTTTTTATACAGAATTTTTTTATGCGAAAATGCTTTTGTCAATCGTAACTATTTTTCTCACACTATCTGTATCGGAATCATCTGTGTCGGAATGAACGAAGCGATGCAGGGTAATGCCTTGAAGCTCAGTTCATAGTAGGTTGATGCAATTTTAGGAAACCAGTCTGGCGGCTCAAAACCATTTCCCCTGTAAAATATGTAAAATTTATGAACACGAAATATATTAGAAATATGACAATAATTGTGATTTTTCAAATACCTGCCATTTGCCATAATTTAATTTTTGTAGACGGTGGTTTGCGATGTGAACAAAATTTGTATCATTTAAAACAATACTCGATAAATATTACATAATATGCCCAAAGTGCGTTTTGTGAAACATGTCAGAAAACGTTATTCTAATGCGGTGTTATCAGTCTGTGTGTACATAACTGCTCATCTGTAGTCACTGCTCTAACTCAGAATGGGCACAGTTGAATAGATGGACACTTTTGCGATCCTTTGTTTTTGTACCGCGCAGATTATGTATAATTATTACCGTTAAAAACAATAGAATATAACTTTCATAAACATTCCAACTATCAGGAGTTGTCCGACGTCAACATTTGAACGCTCGAAAAAATTCGACGCACTGCTAATGCATAATTTTGTTATTTTTTCCACGGGGTGATAACTATAAATATATTTAAATACATAGCTCATCAGTCTATCGATGATCTTTTTTTCTATTTTATTTCAAGGCGGCGTCTTGAGCGTACTTGAATATATAGAATGTAAAATAAATTATAAAAAAAAATATCAAATCAATAAATATTACATTTTCAATGAAAGTCAGATTACCTGCATGTTGTCGACATTAGAGGCAGTTTTGTTTTAATTTCATCATTTGCTCGTTCGTATAATATCGGTGACGGAGCAAATCCAGTCTTACACTTCACTGTACAAACTGAATTAACTTTTTTTCTCTTAGTACATGTTACTATGTCCACGATGTCGGGTAACGGTTTACAGGCTTTTCCTTCAAGTAAAGTAATTTTTTTCGGAGTATATATTATAGGTATGTGCAAGAAATATTCACTCATTCATTGCAAAGACTTTTCATTGTTTAGTTACTGCAACATTAATCACTCTACAGTAGTGTTTGTTTTGTTTTAGAAATACAGTACACTAACCGGTTTGGTAACGTGCAGGTAATCTCAAATTTATGGGACATTAATTCAGATCAAAAGATTAAATTCATGGTGCATTTTGAAATTATTTATGTATTGAGAATAATACACAGTTTTTTTTTTCTAGTCGATACAAACATATTGGTTTGATAGATTTATTCAAGATGCTTAATTGCTCTTCAATAATGATATGATAATTCATATGCCTACTCAAAAAGTAATTGTAGATATATATCGTATTATTTTTTTGATGTTCCGGCAAATATTTCCGATATTTATAACTAAGTGTCTGGTCACGTTATTTAGTTCGTAGTCGTCTTATACTGGGCTTTAGTTCGAGATAAACGAACACATATTTTCTTTCTTTTTTTGATTTAAAAAACACGAAAAATTGTCAAAATATGACAATAAACTCACGGTAGTTAGTCCACGAATACGTAATTGTAAAATTTGTTTGTTGTCGAGGGAAGACAATTCTTAAATGGTCAAATTTGTATCCTGAAAGCAGTATTTCTTTTGTCCCGTTTTTACCATCTCTTGTAAATGTACGATATTCGTGGTCGATGTCCATATCAATCAATCCTTGATAATTATAATATAAAAGAACCATATTTTTCCAGTCGCCGTATTTTGAAATCCTTCCACCGATCTGGAAGCACATAAAAATACAAGATTAATTCAATGCTGTGTTTGATGAAAACAATTTTTTCAATAATAGAATAATTTGATTACTTTGCCAATGACTAAGTTGGTAAAGAGTTATGTAGCATAATTTCATTAACAGTTGCTCAAAAAGGTGCGGAAACAAGCTCGATTTTGAATTGTTTCAAAATGCGATTGCATATTACAGCAGCAATATAATAACTGGGTTTTATCTGACGTAGAAACAAAATACGAAAACAGGAACAAAGAAAAATTGTTGGCATGCTATATTTATTTTATTCTTTGAACACCAATTTATTTCAGTTTGCATAAATGAGGTAAAACTGAACTTGTTTATTTTCCTTTATCGGTACATAGCAAGCAAAATTGGGCATACCGATATCCAGTTTTTGTAGGCGACTGACGGGTCTATATTCAATATCAACTGCTTATTTTCTGATATTTTTCCATGTATGATACAAATTCCTTTCACTCTTCTTCCTTCTGTAAATATGTTATTCGCTTCGTCGTTAAACCTCATTCCCGGAAATTTAACTTTATCATTTGTGTCACCGATTTTGTGGATGCATTGGCGCGAAACTGAAATGTGTTAATATTTTGAAATAAATGTATAAGCAAATAATATTTAAAAAGGGACCGGCTGTGATTAGGCTAAATCAGTTCTCTTAGATATGCGTAGCTTGCCATGATGTCCATGCATAATGCTTCTTTTTTGTATTTTTTACACGACTTGGGTTCTGTTAGCTTTTCACTCCACCCTTCTTTCTATATTAGAAGCTACTATAATAAGAACGAATGTGTTTTTTCAGCTGACTTTGCCTTTTTTTGTGCATAATCGTAACGTCGAAAATTTCACTAGTTTCTTTCTGTCTCTCTTTTCATACAAACTTTTTTAGCAATTTTCACAAAGTATAATCTTCCAAATTTTATTAAGCAAATAAATAGATTCTTAACAGATACTACATACAACTCATTGGACACGGAGTGGACCTGTGGATCGTTTTGTTATTTGGTTGTTGTTATATTTCTACTTGTTGTTACCGTATGAAAAACAAATCGCTTTTCTCATTAACTACTGGATTGAAATATTAAGGTATTCGCCAATTTTAATCTATTTCACAACTTCTGTTCTCTACGTGATACGTTTTTCACTTCGAAATTTTGTGCGATGACCTACATTCCTGTGAAATTAATACAAATTATTTGTAGTATTTCTTCGCCCTCTCTCTTTCGGTTTTTTTGCTTCGCGAATACCGGAAGTTTTTTTACCGCTACTGTTAAAAGATTAGATAGACTACTTCTCCACTTTGTTCTTAGTGCCCATATATTTGAGCATCGCTCTCTCGTTTTCTTTTCATAATACAATAAATACCACAATGTAATGTGTGGTTGAATTCGTAATTATTTGATATGTTAAAAATTAGGAAAATTTTTAATAAATGTAGAAAAACGTACCTTTTTTACAGGAACTTAAGCAAATCCAGTACAATACAATTGCAGCAATAATTTTCATAGTTTGAACACTATAATGTAGATGTAAGTCAGTATTTGAAATGAACATCTTTTTTTCAGATGCTTTTTTATTTCACCTAACAATATTCAAAACGATATACTGTAGCTATACTTGTACTTCGTTTAGTTTTTACAATCGAGTCGAAACAGCTTCATTGCCAAAGTCAACTATATACAACTGACACTCTTACAGGTCGGGCTTAAATTATATTGTTACAACAAAACGGAAGAACATAGTGAATCGCAAACTGAATGAAACAACCAAAATGTTGATGTGAAGAGAGGTAAAGCAGAAAAATCAAATATATATCCAAAGTTATTCTTTTGTACTCGCGTGTTGTCATCGGTTGTGCTATCAATTTACACTTCTTCCGTCAGTTTTGTATACTTTACCAATTTACAGTTTTGCTATTCTATATATCATAAATTGTCATCTCGGGCTCTTGCCATTTCAATCCACATGCTGTACGCTATAGGAACGATTAATAAATAATATGGATTTTCTCAAAATACTGATTAAGTGCTATTTTAACAAGCGGCTATACGTCAAGAATACAGTAAGCAGCGAATTACAAACCGTTTGATTCGCGAAATGTAAACCGCTTTGGCGTAATTTTAGCAATACACACACACATATATATATACCGATTATATAAATATACATATATAAACAGCTTACGTCAGAACTAGTTATCGCCGTAACTCGTATCCATAGAACAGCCTGAAGCAAAAAAATTTCAACGTCATTGCTTTTGTTGTGTGTCAATATTTAGCCTACTTACTGGTAATGGCATCGTAGACTATACGAAGCTCAAACATGAACTTTTACCATGACAGAATATTCTGGGTGTTTATTGAACACGTCAGTGGACCTATATATAGTTTTGAATAGAATTGTTTGAATAATATATATCTATTACTTTTATTTTTCATTACTGGACACGGAGTGGACTTATGGATCGTTTTTCTCTTCCTGTTCTTTTGATCATTGGACGTCGGTGGTATGGAACGAAGTCCTTGCTCTGCTAAGATTTGTTAAAGGGAATGGCGAACAGCGCCGTAGGTACCGGTTGCGTCAAAGGTAAGAATTGCTTCGCTATGATTAACGTGTCTATGTATTTGAGCATTGCTTGTCTTAATAGCTCTTCAAAATTGCTAAATGGCCGCATATATTTCCAATTTTAATTTTGGTGTGTGTATATTTGACTACCAGAAACCAAGAACAGACAATAGTATTCGACTCTTATTATATATAGTAACATGTAACTGAATTTCTTAAGACAAGCATAATCCGTATGCAATTTTATTTAGAATTTATTAAAATTAGAAATTGTCCGACGTCATGCATCTTCTGCCTGAAGCACTGATTATTTATATGAAAGCATAAAAGTTTCAAAGGTCCAAAACTCATAAACCAAAATAAATGTTTCGACACAAAAGACGTAAATAGAACCGTCGGAAGGCAGCATAGCAAGCATCCGTGACTAGAAAAGTTACCGCTTGGTGGAGATAAAGTAGATGTTATATAATTTTTAGATAACGTGTATCTTGTTCGAATTCCTTGCCCTTCTACTTCACGAATGAAGTTCTGTGTTAAAGTTTCTTGCGATTCTTCGTTTTTTAAATTTTGCAATGATTTCAGAAATGCTGTCCATAGTAAGGTAAAATCACCACGATTGGCGCAAGCTTCTTCAGAAATCATATTGGTTTTAAAGCCTTCATCGCATGCATATGTGCTACATTGGAAAACAATAGAGACTTTTGATCGCTTTATTGAATCAATCCAAGCTTTCGAATTTGAAGCGTCTGATATAATGATCATTCGACTTGATTTTCTATCAAGACTACCAGCGCCTGGTCGATCATTCCATATTTGAAGAAGTCGGTCCAGAGATAATCTACCTCCATCTAAATATAAGATATCCCATTTTGCCTGATGGATTCAGAAAGCGATGAAACTATATTGCTGACAACCGTAGCTTCTCTTTTGAAGCAATGTTACATTTATAATTACTATGGAACGCACGATGAAAAAAGAAAGCGATAGGCTAGTGAACAGTACGCAAAACCTATGGTGCGTTTGATTGGGTTGAAAATGTGCATATACAAATCTAAGGTATATATAGGGATGATCATTGTTAAATTTAAAGTTGCAGCCGCAATGATCCTGCGTTGTTGACATCCCGGATTGGGTTTGAGTCAATGTTGGCAATCAAACTATTCTACGAGAATCGGCGTGTGTTGACTGTTTGTCTAGTGTGCAGCTTTGTTGGACGGTATAAAAAATCGTAAGAAGATGAGTGTGTGTTTTATAGAAAATCTACTTAATCTATAACCTGCTAATATCCATGATCCATTTTCATCAGCGATTCCATTGAAGTAAATAACGTAGTTATCGTACGGAACTTCGTCACGGGAAGTTCGTTTTGAGAAAAGAAGTGCAAGTTTAGTTTCAACAGATGACAGAGTTAACTTTGCTCCACGTGACCAACAATCACATCCAAGACTATCAATGAGTTGATCTCGGAAAAAACTGAAAATTTATTAAAAAGTATGAGTGAATTACAACGATAAAATGGACAATATATGCCAATCTTGATATGCTCGAAAGAAACCCATATAAAGTTCAATATTCATTCTGGTAAGTGATAGATAATAGAACTCACTGCTGAATGGCATTCATCATACGACTTGCGGACATCGTTTGCACCTCGGTAGAACTTGATGGTAGGGTCAGGCTAAGCTTGTTTCTGTAAAATTAATTTATATTGCGAATACTCGATTACACGTAATATGGATGTGCTCTGACTGAGGTAGGTTTTCAAGAATTGCAGTGTGGTAGTTTATAGTTCATGATTTCTTATTTGGTTGTCCCTCGATGGGAGATGAAACGAACGCGATCAAGCTGATTATGATTCACTGGATTTTCGTAAGGAATCGAAAGATAGTAAAATAAGGGAAAGCTTCTTGAATTAGTGTTCACCATGGAGTCTTTATAATCTAAACTTTACATGACCATTTATCAAAAATCCCACATGTGCTTACCACTGACCATCAGCTGGGAAAAATTTTCCTATTTATTTTAACCAAAGCACAACACCAAATTGTATTTGCGTGAAAGAGCATAAGGCAGAATGCATCAAAACCATTAGTCGAGTACAGTTCTCAACTTTGAAGAAGTAATCGATTGTAACAACATAATATACATTAAATGCATTCTTATGAAATGCTTGAATCTAAGACATTCGATACCATAGCCAGTACCTCGAATAGTTGTCCGATGAAGCTACTATGCCATATCCATAAGAAGTTCCACGTAGATAGGTTGCCAGATGTGCAAACAGCGCTAATGACAAAGATTCGATCGTCAACAAAAAGAGAAATAGAGCAGGATATGTTCCATCATTTCTTCTCCAACAAACTGTTCCCAATATTCCAGTGCCGAATACACATCCTGATGTAACGCCATGACAAGTTCCACAAAGAAACTTTACACCTGAACAAAGGGAAAGATTTCTTTAGATGCAGTCTCATGGAATGGTTGTCAATTTAAAGTCAATTGGAGCAAGGTATGGGTACACATTTACCGAGCACGATTTCTAAATGTTGTAAACCTCATCACCTTGACTTGATAAAACTTGGTACAGAGTTTTTTCTTCAAATTTTGAGTTTTCCAATAATCGTTGACATCTCGAGACTCTATTAAGAAATGGCACCTAAAGATAGAAAGACAAATATCGTTTAGCAATATGAAAAGAATTGTAGCAGGTACATGTAGAAGTCGCAATACCTGCATTGTAAAGTAAGTTGAGTGCATTGCCAGCCAGGACAGGGTAGAAAGAACAACAAATGGAAGAAATACAGGCCACTCGTATTTGGCGTGCATTGTTATTGCCTGTAAAATCAAAATGTTTTGTGAAGTTCAATAAATATTTACAGATACTATTTTTTGTAAGATGGTGCGTCAAATCTGGCCCTGTTTATTCAAAACTGAATTTCAAGACGAGGCATGAAGTGTGGAATGAAAGTATCCAAAAATTCTGCAGAGTAAACTCCGTGGCAGACAAAATTTCGTTACTTGCAACAAATGATTTCTTCGATTTACGTGAATATGTCGTGTTTTTAGATATGTATTACAGGTTGGACCGATGGAATAAATATTTTAAAATGTACCTGGAGTGCAACAAGGAGAAACACGATTTCAACTATCAGCAGAAAAAAGAAGAACAAGCAAATCCATATCCTGAAATACAAATAAAATACAGCAATCTTAAATTCAAACTTCATTTTTAAATAAAAACATGCAACCTAATATTGCCAATGATTTTTGCGTTGAAGTAGCATTAGAGTAGTATAATATACTATAAATAGCTTCTATGTCGACGAAGTATCGCAATTCAACCTATTACTACTATAAAATTTCAAAACAGATACGCGCCAATTTTACCCAGAAAATATTATATTCATAATGGAACACATAATGGTTTATGGAACAGTGTTTTATTGTATTTGAATTTCGTGAAATTATTTTTATTTAAATCTTATAACACATTTCTTCCAACCAAACTAAGTAATTGAAAATGCTGTTTTTTATGAAACTTCCGTGGAAACAGAGGCCGAACAGGGAAACCAGTTTATTTAAATAGATTAAATAGATCAAATATACCATATATATACAGTACTACGATTTACTATAACACAATAATAGCAATCTATAAGTTTTCATAAAGAGCATATCTTACCGTCGTATGTTGAAGAAACATTTCCATCGTGTAAGTGGTTGGAGCTTGGAGAAAAATAGATCCAACATAGGATCCCATAACATTCTTACAACAAAACATATGAAAGCATATTTGTTTGTTATCACTCCAAGATTGCCAAGAACGGAAATTCCTAGAATAAAATTGTTAAACATAGCTAGTTTTTTTGAGACAGTTTCTTGTTTGAATAGAAGAAAAACAGCAAACATGGACGCTAGCTATTTTACGGCCGCCTCATTGTAACCTAATAGCATGTTTATTGGACCCGAAGTGGACATATTGATCGCTTTGTTATTTTGTTGTTGTTAATATTCTTATTATTTTTCATTTTGAAAAAATCGCTTTTTTGTTAAACTATACTGGACCAATTGCTTAATAAACCAAGTGGTTAAGATTGTTGGTGTCACTATAAAAAAAAAAACTAGCATCACCGTTTGAGAACGCGTTTTGGAACATACAAATCAATAATTTTACCAGTTACGATTCCGTAAATAAGAACTGTGACTATACAAAGTGGAGACTTCATCCGCAGATGCATTACAATGAATCCCAAAGTTCCTATCTCCAGTAATAAATCCAAGCATTTTTGAGGAGGTAGAAGAAAACAAGTGCTTCCAAAAGCAACTAAATCACAAAGTTCTGTTTTTGAAAGAAATTGGGATCTGTACAAACAAAAAACTTAGTATATATATGGATGTACAATATTTCACGAGTTTGAGGTGACGTACTAAAAATTAAAGTTGTGTATTTGACAATTACCTGTGCATTGTCAATTTGAATACTCTTTCTGCTAACGAACAAAAGCATCTTATAGCTGTGCTGAAAAGTACACAAATCAAAATTGCTTTATTCAGAAGTTTTAAATGTGTCTGCTGAATGAATAGAATCCCATACATCAGACTGATCCAGAAATGAACAATACTTCGAGAAAATGCTGCAAAATATAATTCATATTAAATTAAGTACATAAAACCCCCCCAGGTTTATATAATAAAATTCACGAAAAAAACATCCCATACATGACAACTTTCGGAATCATAATAAACACAAGAGAAGAAACTTGAAGAACGTTGAAAAAAATAAAAAAAATAGTGATTGAGCATTTCCAGTGGAAACTACCGGGTTCTTTCGACTACGTATTCACCAAATTACGAGATGAGGGGGATTCTGGACCAGCACACGTATTGTCTTCTTCTGGCATCCTTTAAAATCTTTGTTGCAACTCTCTCAACCAATCCCAGGGCTCGAGACCTCGTTTGAAGAAAAAAAAAATGATGATGAAAGTGATGCTACATTTAATATCTCACCTTTCAAGCCAAAGAAAATATATAGAATCACGACAAACGTGAACGATGTTATTCCTGTGGTACTGACAACAATAATTTCTACCGCATAATTTCCCATTTGCCAGTGATATTGGAGATGTAATGCAAAGGCAACAGAAATCAATATTGTGGCAACGAATCTTAAAATGTTGCAAATATATCGACAGACGCTTCTGAAAAATTTATGTTCATCGTAATAAAATTGTATTGTACTATAAGGAAATACTATCCTATAATTCGCAATTTGCTTTCAAAAAGCCACCTTATATATAAAACAACTAATTTTAACAGCTAAATTATGAAGTGCAGAGAAATCAAACTTGCATCACCGAAGATAGTCACATATCTAGAATCCCACCTGCCAGGCAAATAGGTCTGTTTCATCTCTATATGTTTGTTGTAAGCTTTAATTTCGTGATATGGCATCGTCTTATTCCATCGCTCACAAAATGAATTCTTCCTGCGTGGTGCGCTTGTGTCCCGCGCATCTGTATAAGGAATTTCATCTAGTTCACACCAACCAAAATGTTAAACTAAATGTTATGATTGGCCTATTTAGTTAGACTGTTGCCTCTGCCACTTTTCTAGCCTACCTTGACTGATATTTAAAATTAACAAGTGACTCGAATATGACTGGTCCATTCACATAACCAAATGGGGCATTACTCAAATAAGCGCATGCGTTGCTCTCGTTATCAATCTTTCTGCCGATAAATGATCGGCTGCACTGTGAAGACTTTCTGAAAATTTAGAAATAATAAGCGGCGAATTATAGATAAATGTCAAGACTTACCCATGTTGTTAAATGGAACTGATGTCACGACATCTAGAAGCTGGTTTCTTTCGATACTTCCGGGCCTTTTTGTGCGCAGTGAACCAAAACTGAATGATCGTGAACGAAATGGCTTCCCGCGTTTTTCCATTTAGGATATGTTGTTGGCTATACCGCAGCGAACTGACTGTTATGATGAGGAATGTGGCAATCGCCGCAAAAAGTTTGATAGTATTTAACTGCTTGGTAAGCGAATAGCAACTCGACATAGATCAATGAGTCAAAGTCCGATTTGTGTGCTACTATTTACAACAGACTCGCAAACAAAGAAACTAGTTAGATGTCTGGACCATTGCAAACAATATTGTAAATCTGTTAATCGTCGAAGCTAAGCTGTTTGTTTCGTAGATTAACAAACATTGTCGTGCGAAATATAGGTCTTGCATAATTGTAATTGAGTTGTATGTGCCACTCAAATAATCTTTATGGTTGAACTGTTGACTAACGGGAGAAAGTTACCGGCATAACACTATACTTCAAATAGGTAACTTTTGCAATGAGTATACTGCATATACGTTACTGCATTACACTGGCGGTATGAAGGAAATTCAATTCCATTAGGATAGCCTTTATGGGGGTGACTTGATATTAACGTCATATTAACAGTATGCTTTAATGGTTGACAAAAAAAATAAGTTTAAAAATACCCATAAAATGGGCAGGGATTCGAGCGGTCCGAGGGACATAGCAGTGGTTCCCAAACCTTTTTTTTCGCGACCCCAATTTTCATAAAATCGAAGATTACAAATACTCGCGAACTCACAACTAAAAACGTTCAGCAACTTCAAAAATCAGTATATCAGTTTCGATTGCCTCAACGGGAACAGTGTAGCCTACCTTTATATTGACCGCAGGTGGACGTTCACGGTGAACATTGTCCCAAAAAAATATACAAACAAGTCCGACAATGCGCCGGAAAACTTCAGAAGATTTGAAAACACACGGCATCGTATGAAAACCATGGTGTAAAATATCTTAGATCAGAATTATGACAGTTCTTTTGCGAAACATAGACGGACTTGATTTGTGTATTTTATTTCGGATCTATTGCTGTCTTTCCATGATTTGTGTATTTTTGAAGATAATTTTTCCTTTTTTGTTGTCGAATCTACTGTTGTCTTTCCATGATTTGTGTATTTTACTTTGAATCTATTGTTGTATTTCAATGATTTGTGTATTTCTGAAGATAAATTTTCCTTTTTTTGTTGTTCTATATAATTCATTGCTATATTTGCTGCTTTAATACAGCACCAAGGTGTCGCTGACTAGATGACTCATTGAGTCTATTCGCGACCCCGCGTCAATTGCAATGAATCAATGTTTTTTGTTTTTTTAGTTTATTGTGTTTTTCTTTTGCCTCATATTGATTATAAAATATCTGAATTGATAAAATGTGATGGATCGTAAGGAAGCCTACGCGATACTTCGGAAATAGTAAGATTGTTTCTAAATATATATATGAATAAATAAAAAATCTTATTTAGCATATTCCAGCAGTGTACGTAATATTGCAATACGAAAACGTTCACTTTTATGTGGAAGCGATGTGGACAAAAGAGACGTACATAACCTACTCGTAGAATTTAGACACGTGCGCGAATTAAAGCTCTTTCGCAACTGCGCCATTCCAAGCAACTGTTGAATTTCATATATTTTTTTAAAAGTGTAGTGACAATGACAATTGTTTTGTATTTTTTTTTAAATCAAAATACACTTGAATTTTATTGGATTGCATTTCTTTCATCGAGAAAGTTAAAATTTCACCCAGATTTTTGATAATTCACACAAAGTGGCCTGAAATATAGAAATTTTGATATAATCGACATGTTTTGTGAAGAATCGTAACACCTAGTGTTCAATTGTCTGGTACAGTTATTTCATTTAAAATAGATGCACTGAACTTAAGTTAATGAAGCTTGGGTGTTTGCAGTGCTGTAGGAAATGTTTTCATCTATCTAACGATTTATTACCAGAATTCTAAGAGATGATAGGGGCTGCTGTTCCAAAGTGGACTAATGTCCCGTAGTGTCACATACATTGTGCCCATTATTGGCATCGATCTACATTGTTTTAAGTTACTTGAGCAACACATAGAGGTGTTCTTCAGCTACTGCACCATAAAATAGTATGGGCTCCTGCTGTACCATCGTGATAATTTACAACACCATACAGTGAAACGGTAATGCCTGGTGGAATTGTTGTCCCGTAGTTTACCGTACCCGTATTACCGTTTCCCGTATTTTACTATATATTTATATATACTAAGTCTTGTGTGTAAGTTTTGTGCAATTTTGTTCCAACCCCATAAAGCAACTGATTGAACAAAAACACAAAACATGTAGCTGGAAATGTAAACATATAGTGCATCTAACAAGCAAAATTTCTGGAATTGCCCCTTAAAGTCACCTGGAATAGCCCAACTGATCGAAAACTAAAGTGAAATTAATCGACCAAGACACAGCCTGGCAATCAATACCATACTTGTCAAACACCTAGTTAAAGGCCGATTCGCGTACCAGCGGGTCAACTACTGGAATGTAACATGATCAAAAAAAAAAAAGTATGAGGAAAATATTATTGGCGCTCGTAACACTGTCACTCAATTACATTTACTAATACCGATACCTGCCGACCAGCCGAAAAGGTTGGGTACACATGAAAGTTTTATTGAGCAATTTTGGCGCCGTTTGGACAATAAATGGTCGAATTATTGCTGAAAATCGGCCGAAATCAGGCACTTTTACGATACCAGCCGACGAAAACAAATTTCGCTTTCCAACTTTCAAATCTTAGTCACTTGTGTGCGCATGTTCGCCAGAAATCAGGCGACCCCGGAAAATCTTCACGTGACCCACGGTTTGGGAACCACTGCTATATAGGATTATTTTTCTCATAGAAAAAGGGGCGACGCACAGGTTGTGGCATTTGTGAAATGGCGTTTGAGTCGTTGTTGTAGGCGCGACTGGGTAAAATTTCTAAAGGGTAGGATGATATGTTGCGTAAAACAGTGGCTACAGGTGACTTGGCTGTCTGTAGCCATAAAGCTTACCCACATTGTTTCAATTTAAATGAATATTAACGGATGACAAAAGGAGCAAACCAGGCGTATACAAGCCCAAACTAACAATCATATTGATAATGCAAATAAATTAAGTAACTGGATGTTACGTTGCCGTTACATAAACACGGTTTGAAAATCTCCGAAAGAGACAACTCGCAAATCTTTTATTAAATCAGATATTTCAAGAAAATAAACAATAATTTTAAACTGAAATTAGTTAGAGTGGCCAATGTCCCTAACTCAGTATACCTTCTGGACAATATCCGACCAAGATTGGTGACAGAAAGCAAAACCTGATTTATTGATTGCGTAGCACTATCACATGTAGATTTTCAAATATTCAAAATTTATCGAGTGTGTAGGTGAGATTTTCGTTTATGCTAAACCCAATAAATCTCAGGTTGACATACTTTGGAATAAAGTGAAGAAGTCATTTCTTTTATGGGCAATGACACTGGAAGCCTAACTGAGCAATCTGGTGTTTTTCGGAGTGTGTATTACTTCCCGTCATTGACCTGATGACTTCTCGAAAAATGAATAATTGACAGGGCAGAAACAAGTACTGAATATTTCCTGCAATCAGTCAAAGCTGAGTTTCAAATATAACTTCTACCCCGTTATATCCCAAATATCCCCTTTATGATCAACATATATTCTCTATAGTTGAATTCCTTTTACGATATTCTCAAAAGCAACGTCAGATTGGTCTCATAGTAACGCATGCTAAAAGAGCTTTGTGCAGAAATTTGAATTCCAAAAAAATATTTTGCGAAGTTCATGGTTTGTATAGCATTGTTCATCGCATTTAAGATATAATATATTTAGATATAAAATTCAACGTGCTGGTTGGTAACGTTTCCCAGCCATCCTGACCTAGAGATTTAATCCACGCACGCTTTTTCCAATACCCATGTATTTATGAGTATATATATATATTTATTATATTATCAGATAAATACTGACGCCGTATTAAAAATTATAGGCACTCCCGTTCAAAGTCCACATTCTCTGTTTGGACCAATCATGGAATGAATGGGCGTACGCTTAATTGATTTCATACTTAATTTATATGCAAAAATAGTTCAGTACCTAAGAATCTCAAAATGAAGAATGGACTATCTGTAGTGAATGAATAATTGACGCTACCTGTACACTATACAGCTGCTAACTTATTTTATTTTTGAAAATCCAAAAATATGTCAGTAAATAAACAATATCATCATAAATAAAATTAATAGGAAAAAGTTTTAACGATTTATTTAAGCAAAAAAATTCAATGTAAAGCCAAAGTGTTATCAACGATTCCACAATTTTCGATTTTGTGTAATTTTGGAAGCACAGTATAAATTAAAATACTTCACCCAATAAAGGGGGACTTAAAAACTACTTATCTTAGAATATAAAATTGACGCTGTTTTAATATTATTATTGTCTAATACATAATACTCGAATTATTTTCACACATTCAGTCAGAATTGACATTTGATACACATAGAACACTCCTCATTGAGGAAAGATGTAATCTGCAACAAAGTGTGCAGAATTTACTGATAAATTGAAATTTCCAAGTAACTTTCCAATAAAACGTAAACTACACACTATATATTTATACGTTCTGGGCAAGTTAGTGGATTTTGATACATGACACAATAAAGGATTGCGCTAAAACCCATTTGAGTTACTTGTCCTTATCAAACTTATCAGATCATACCCTAGTTAATATCTAACTAGCTATTCTTGCTTGAGAATCCTTTTAGGTTCGGAAAGACGCCGCTGACCGGGAATAAGACAAAAATGAATTTGATACTCGTGATATTTTGAAGGCTGTATCTTATATCCAGTTTTAGACATGGACAGAACATAACGAAGAACGGGATGGTGATGTAATATCTATTCTCTATAATATATATTTTAATTACACCTGGAAAACTGGTGAAATGGTTGGTTCATACAATTTTTTATGTATATATAATCTTTCTACACTGTTTATTGAAAAATTTTGTGAGAACTGTATGACAATCAGCCACAAAACAAGAAAAGAAAACGTCAATTCAGTGTGGTGGTTTATTCAGATGTCATCCATTTTTACGACAAGATTAACTTTTTCACGGTCGTTTGAGTCGTCTCGAAAAACATCGAATGTATGGTGTCCATTGTTAACAACCGTTATACCAGGTGTAGTCGGGAATGAGGAACCCGAATTATCGCTTTTCTTGGTGTCTTCAATGAACGAGTCTGTGCATTAGAATTATACAAATGGTAAATATTGTTCATAACTTTACACACGCTCTATTACCCTTCTTCAACTTAATGTACACTGTCTAACGATTTTGAATTGTAAAACAACATATGCTGAGGATACACATATATATCAAAGTTTTGAAAAAACCAAGTCCAAAGCACTTTCACCAGCAGATAAACTTGATTGTATCATCCAAACCCTATATTTAAATTTTAAACAAAATTCCGTTTAACATATTAGGATTCCTTATATTTGCTAATTGAATATACGCTTTTTATATTGTGAAATCTTAATAGTAGCGTCGAACACATACGATTTCTTGTTTTAAAATGTCTAACAGTGCTTACTTTTATTTATTCAAGGAAATTGTATCTATAGAGGGCAATTACATTTTCTCATAAGTATGTAATCTTTGTTCATAATTATAAAACTACGTCGCACTTTTTTTTACCCAAGGAAGGAGAATTTGAAATGAGAATTTTTTTAATCAATCATTTTCTCCGGGGTATTCCAACAACTTTCATCCATAATTTGTCATATTAATACATGTTGTTGTGTAATGTATTTGACGAGATGAGTCTTTTGATTCTGCTCCTAATTTAATGAACCGTGTTCCTAGTTTTGTAATGATTACTAATTGTAGCTAAATACATAAAAGTCAAAACGTTACCGAAATCGAACATTTGGTATTTATTATACCGGATTCTATGCGTTATCCATAATATTGGGTTATAGTTTACTTTGAATGCTATGTTGAAACACGCGTTCTGTGGGAACACTCCTAAATTATCTGGCTTTCTTTGTTGCTCTTCACATTTTTGATGCACGTTTTTTTCAGTTTGGAATTAGTGCTGTGAAATTGCTTTTTAAAATGGTGCTTTTCATTCATTATTTTAGATTCGTTTTACCTTGACACCATTTTCTCTATACTGTATGTATAACATTATAGGGAATCACCAGAATTGTGAAGTGAAAGAATATACATGTAAATTACACATGGAAGCAAAATTATAAAATGACCAAAAAAAGTTGGTCTGAACGAGTATTGTTTTGTCTGGTGTTTGTTTGAGAAAAAATGAGAATAGTTTAGGATAGCATACCATCAGCATTTTTACATTCTTTATCAACTTGCTGGTTGTCAAGATTGCCTTTCATTTCGACTTCGGCCTGTGAGTGGCGCGGCACAACTGCCATCATGGTGTGACGTGTTGAACGCCAGAAAGATAATTTGAGCCCACGGGTCTTAGAAGTAACGCTTGGTCCTCTAAAATCGCTTCTTGATTCTCTTTTACAGCAGGTGAAAAATCTTACAATCTGCAATCAATATTAGTATTATTTATCGTTTTCTATTAATGTTTTCATGGATTTGAGAAAACCTAAATTGGATTGCAAATCTTTATTATTGCTGTTCATGAAAATCTACAATGAAAACATGTTTTTTTTGCTATTGTGTTGCTCTGATGTATGGTTAAAAGCTAGGCCTAAGGCCCTAAGGTATCACAGAGATGGCGAATCTATCAAGTTTTTTCCAAGTCACAAATTCACGCAAAAAAAAACATATTAACATTTCAGTAATAAAAATTGATAACGAATCTGGCTTTAATTCAATCTAACATTATACTATAATATACCAGTATGCCGCAGTTATTCATGACATAACAATACAAGTTCATTTCCCTCAACTTCTCCTTGTAACCGCTGTTCCCTTCTCGGGTGTGCAAGAGGGCCACAGAATGTTTTGTGGGGTATATAAGTTTGAAAAACATAATTTTATGGATATAATTTAAAGACAAAAGAAATCTGAAATGACAATACATGGGGATGCTATTGATCCGAAAATATATTTCTTCCACAGTGGAATTTCCTTCCAAACTGTTTTAAAAGCATAAAAAAGTGTAATAATGTACGATAAGTCTTGCTACGAGAGTCTTGCTACGCCACTGGACCGAAGACTTATCGATCGAAAGTTTGGGGGATCCCCCAAAACAGCGCTCTTACTTCATAGTGACACCTTGTGTCCCATCACTAATTAATTGATAACTCGCTAATTATACGACAGAATTCATCTAAAATCGATAGGCTTCTGGTACGACATATGATGAGTGCACATGCAACTCAAAGGCAGTAAATCTCAGCAGTGAGTAACTTTAGAAATCAATACATGAACTAATAAACCACTAGTAGCTTCACGACATGCTATGGACAAGCACTAATCTACCGCAGTATTCCTCAACGGTATTGATGCCGCGTACCACATTAACTATTTTTATCATATACACGTGTCACCGAATTGATTAGAAATACATTTTTACAAAATCACTCAAAACAGAGTAACCACAGACAATAATATTATTTAGCGCGATGGTCCCGTAGCATTTTGACTGATGATTACTGTTTTAAACAAATATTTGGAGTCAACATGCAATCTCAAATAGGAATTGCAATCCCATTGGATTTCAAATTATGAACATTATTTCTCGAAACCACAAAAACAAGATTATTAAGCAGAATACTGTAGCTATAATGATTACTGCTATGACCAAGCATTCTGATTCAACATCGAGTTTCAAATAGGCATTGGCCATGTTAAATAGGCCATATCATCTGTTTTCCGTTTTTACTCGATTGAGTGATTTTAAGTCAACCTTATGGGAGTCAGCACCACTCTACCCAGATTCCAAAAATATCATCGTTTGTTTATAAAATCATTCAATCTACGTTCACCCTCCTGACAGTAAGTGTCATTTAACCCATGTTGAGAAATGCAGCATATAAAACGACCTCTCACCGGTACGAAGCCAAGCGAAAGTTCAGAATGCCCCAAAACTAATACAGGAAAATATCTTAGTTGATAAAACCCGTTTCTGATAGTGTAAATTCATTTCCGAATAAAACTTTCTGTCAGTATTGCCGTATGACAACCAGTGCCTCACCATTTAATTAGTTATCTTAACTAAACAGCAAATTTTTTGGCAATTACGGGGACGTATCGTAGCGAAAACTGTGTTTTTTGAGATTCACATCTAAGAATTACGCATTTTTGATTTGGAGGATCAAGTAATGAAGGCATCACTGCACCAGATGTGCTAAAAGGCGCCTAATACTAACAAAAGCCGGATTTAAAATCATGGTGACCAGTGGCGGCGCGTGGTCATTTTGACAACCGGGGCAAGCTACTGCGGGACCAAGTCACCCCCATCTACGGGGACAGGATGATCGCTGTAAGTTCTCCCATCATTTTATGAGTATAAAAACCATTCCATCGGTAACAACCAATCGGCAAAAGCGACAATTTTTAACGATAAGAAAGTGTCTTTAAAACCGGTCCAAGTCAAGGGATTAATAAATATAGACATAGTTTATTTTGAAATCTCTTTCAAAAGGAAAGGCAATATTTACCCAGATAAATACAATGACATATTAACAGAAACTTCGGGAAAGCAGACAAAACCTAAAATAGGGTTTAAAACGTTACTATGAAGAAAGGAAAGTTAATGCAAAGATAAGGACATGCGTCACTCACTCATAGATATATATGCTGCTAGACTTCTACTGCTTGAACATATATGCAACACGCCGCGGTTTCTTGGAAGCAAAATGCTCAATAACGCGCTGATTAAAGTCATGCATCCCAGAAATAACGTCTCTGTGAATGGATAAAACAGCCAAGGAATTTAATCTATCTTGCTTCATTGTGTTTCTGAGATACGTTTTAATACGCTTCAGCGTGCTGAATGTTCGCTCTGCGTCGGCGGAAGAAATAGGCGTCGTCAAAATAATGTCCAGAAATTTTGCAGACGCCGCAAAGGTAGTTACTAGAGTGTTATCAATGTGGAACCCATAGAGCGCGCAAGTTGATGTGATGTTCAAAAAATTTTGATTACTGTATATACATCGCAATTCATTTTCCAATTTACCCACGTTTATCATGGGGTAAAATTTGGAGACAGTAGCCAACAAATGGATGGGAAATTGACGTGCAAATTTTGAAAAATTTTTGGGGTTCATCAAAGAGAACGCGGCAAGGTGTTCAGTGCGCAGACGATCGCCTATTTGATTCACCAGAATGTCACAGCATTCCTTTGCAGACAAAATCAAACGCTGCGTTGTTTGCCCGCGGCGTGAAGAAGCACTCCATGTGTCGTCGTATTTTATTGTTTCCCGGATACGAGATACAGCATCGCAGAAGTCTGAAATACACGACTGCACAGACGCTCCATCCATTAGCCTTGACTGCAATGCGCCGTATAATACATCCACGTGATAGAATATTGTGGAGAAAAAAGCGAAAAAAAATGAAAACTCACCATCTTCTAGCAGACGCTTTAGACCTGCCGCCTCCCTCACAGAGCGTTCGTCCCAAACCGGAGAGCTCTGAATGCCATTGAAACACTCAATGAGCTCAGACCTAATTTCGGACACGCCCTGCACCACGCGTGATTGGAAGTTCCAACGTGTTGGTGCACAAGCTGGGAGACGGCGGCTACATATCTGGCGAAGGAGGTCAGAGCGCTTCGGCGAAACGGAAAAAAATGAAGAAAACCCCGAAACATTTGCAAAAAATATACGGACGAGAGGGGTATCAAGACACATATTTTTAATAATGAGGTTAAATTGGTGTGCATAACAATGTAAAAAATGCGCATGAGCAAAATCTTCTTTTATATAAACTTGAACACCATGTTTCGACCCACTCATGACTGCCGCGCCGTCATAAGTTTGAGCTATCAATTTTGACTTCGCGTTGTAAGGCTGTAACACTTCTTTCAGTACAGCCGATATCCCGCAAGCTGTGCGATCAACGATTGGTACAAAGCTGTGAAATCTCTCGGTAGGTTTACCATCTTTCACAAACCGAAAAGTCACAGCCAGTTGGGAAACTCACGTGATGTCAGTTGTCTCGTCAGACTGAATCGAAAGGAACTGGCAATTCTCAATTTCCAGAGCCAAATGTTGTAAATAAATTTTATACATTGAGTCGAGCAAATCATTTTGGATATCCTTAGATGTCCCTTTCGAAACAGTTGCGGCATCAAGATGATCTCTCAATACTGTATCTCGGGATGCGGTGTATTCCACCATATCCAAAAATACCCCTCTATTAGAAGAGCCAGCCCGTCCATCGTGACCCACGGAGGGACAGCTCGTGACAACCAATGAACTTCAAAACATCTATCAATCGACCGAGAACATGGCGGTTTTTCTCGACGTTTTGATTGTGCCGACGAATAGAAACCGCGCGTCCTTCATCCAACTGTGCTGCAATATTAACATTTCCGAATGTTCGGTATTTTACTGCATTGTCCAGATGCTCCATAGAAGATTGATGATCCCTGGCACGCTCGGAAAGATGTTTAAGATCTCTAAAACCAAATTTACACCAACGTGAGTCACGGGCGGTAGCAAAAAGTAGGCAATAAAAACAAAAAAGTGCATTTTTGTCCTCGCTGTAACACAACCATTCGTGTTTTTTATACCAAGTTTCTGCGCAGAATGTACGCCGACGCTTTCCTCCGTCATGGGATTGTTCCAGTGAACAATTTTTTGGTTGATAAGGCCCAAGACGTTGTACCTCTAATATTTGTTCCAGCGGCAACTGCGAAAACGGAGTGCGAAGTAGTGCATCAACCTTATTCATTATGAGGTCTAAGGCTAAGAAATGCGAAGCCGGAAAGATGTGAGGAGCTCAAAAGGAATGTGGAAAATCGAAAGCAAATGGACTAAAGGTCTCTAACTGATTCAAACAGCGAAACAAGCGACAAAAACGAAGGCGAGGAAACTACCAACTCTTCAAGCAACCAACGAATGAGAAGGAATGCGTGAATATGTCAACACGTTGTTGTAAGAAACGTCGGCATTGTGTCGTCATAATTTCGGGGCTAGCCCCGATCGGCCCCGATGATTTAGTAAAAGAAACAGAAAACAAACGAGACAAACGCGGCGAGTGGAAGATAAAAGAGAGAATACGATATACAATGAGCAACCGGGGCAAAATCGGCGTCGCCCCGTCGACGTTCGGCGAAGGCTTTGCGAGCGGAAAATGAACCATGTCGGTAGAATATGGCTAGTGTAGACAGTCTGTGCAACCGATATTGAGGTATTTTTCGAATATTTTTTATTATACCGAAAAAACAACCGGGGCATTGTCCCGGTTGTCCCTATTGACGCGCCGCCACTGATGGTGACATTTGTCAACATATTGGGACCGAAAACAAAAAATGAGAAACACGCGTCTCAAAATAGTTTAAAGACTGGGAATGTTTGGAAAATAGATACGAGAAAAAACATATTTTGACGGTGTTGCAGGAATATCGGGAATTTGTCTTTCACGTTTCCATTATGACACCGCAGACTCGGTAGATTCGAATCGTGACCTTGACCTTGACTCAGCTTTGTCGAATCTGTCCTATATCTAGAAAGCTTGCGAATCCGTGTATTGAATTTCGTAGTCGAGTATGAGAAATTGCCTCAGTCATGACGTAAGTGGGGCATGTGTAAAGCTCAAAACTACACAATCACAATAGCAAACAAGAATAATAAGAGTTGCGGAAAAGATGCAACAGCAAGTTTCGCATTGTTGCAAACTTTGATGAAATATCTATGACCCATGGTCTTCTTTTCCACAATGAAAATATAATTTTTACCATTGAATGAAGAGGTTCGCGATCCAATTAGGGGTCGGTCGACCTTGTTGACGTTGCAGTCTTGCCCGTTCCCTTCCAATTATATTTCATGATTATTGGTCATTCGTTTTACTGCAATCTGTACTTTGATGATGAATTCGTAAATAAATCATTATGTCCACTAAGTATTCGACCCTTTTAAAATAAATGACGGGAGCTTGCTCTCTAAGATATTCTTCGTCTATTCTCGAAAAAAGCAATGCACATGCAGTAAAACTTTTCACGGATGTGGTTTCTACTTCAAAGTGTGAAATAGATCTTATCAAAACGCTGTAATTTCCTATCGCCGATAAACTGATAAGATCCAAAACGGTAACTTTCAGGTTTGAATAATTCATCACTTCATTTCGTAAAATGACCGATGGTGTCACTGCTAGAAACGTTTTCTTGCTACTCTGGTATTTCGAAGTAATTTCAATTAATCGTAAACCAATAGCATTAATGGAAAACAGCTTACTGAATTCAGTACTCAGTAAACAAATATTTTTGGTACTTTCTTCGTGAGAACTTCACTGTGAATTTCTTTATGTAATTTTGATATATTTTCTAATAATTTTTGTACACTTTTTAAGTTGAGATTCCTACTGTTAGACACTTTGTAATATATAATCAAGGGGGTAGAGTGCACTGATCAAGGTAGCAATTTTCTAGTTTAATTTGAGTTGAACCCTTCGAATTGATCAATAACTGATTAGAAAGAGGTGTCGATTACAAAATTGTTAAAGTGTTTTTATAAAGTTTTTCACCCGCACTGTGAAATGCGTGAAATAAATTTTTAATGGAACTTATCCTCAAAGTCTATTCGCAAAAACATTTCAAAACTTGAATATACTTTTGCTTTTATCAATAATCTGAAGAAGACAACTAAGCTCGATACAATGCTGAGAACCAAGCTTATGATCTTGATCATTATAGGTCCATTGCTCGGGGTAACTGCTATCCGATTATTGATTCAAATCCCTTTTATTTGCATTATTAATGCTTTTGGTTAACGGATGCCAACGGATCTAAGTTTGGGAGAGAAAATATAATTTTGGATATTTCGTGAGAATAATTATATCGCCGGATGAGGACAGAAGGGGCCTAAGTCACATTTAAATTCACTTTTTTCAATATTTTGGGGTTTTGGGCCATGCTCTTCACAAGGTGGTGGTCTTGAAATCCTGAATTTTTCAATAATAAAAATGTTAGCTGGACTTCCATCCAATATGATGGGCATGAACATCAGAAATGAAATGTCCGAAACTTACATCCCTAAAAATTTGTTCAGTGCAACTTAGGCCTAAGTCACCTTGTTTTACCTTGCATCCCATACAAAAAATTTCAGAAGTTGTTGAGAACAGAATGGGCCAAAATCCTCTATGGGGATAAAAAAGCAGGAAGGAATTGAAGCTGAAGTGCCCAAAAATAATTATTACAAAGATATTCTCATCCACGTTAAAATAACCAGAGCTCAGGTTATTACTAAGTGTGAATATCTAGAAATTCAAAAATAAAAAAAAATTCAAAAAGTTTTTTTTGCGTTTTTCTCAAAACTTAAAATTATGACTTAGGCCTGTTCTGTTCTCATCCAGCGATATTTTAAAATAAAGATTGATTCAATTTCACGGACCATATTATTATTTTAAAGTGTTTTATATCGTGCACATCAATTTTACCGGTATTGCTTTTAGGTTGAAGACTGTTCAATTATTTTAAATATGTCACAACTTTGACTTTTCGATTAGTACAAAAGTCTTCTTCATTCCATTCTTCTAGTTTAACGATTTCAAGTTTCAATTAATTATGTGTTAAATAAATTGAACTTGATACCATAATTAACAACGAAATCAATTTATTGAAGGCCGTGTCGCGTTTTGTATTCCGTTTTCGTGTTATTGATTTGGTAATGGATCCTGCTGTTTGTATTTTAAACAAAAGTGTTTGTTCTTGGCTTGGACCTAGCCAAAGAAATGCTGAAAACTATAATAGGATCTTCAAACTCAAGATCACTAATGCTATTTCAAAATGGTTTTGCAACAGCTGGTCTTTTAAAAATAACTCTCTATCGTATTTCAAAAGTCTGAACAACTACTGCCCTTTTGTCATCTGCAATTTGAAACTGTTTATTAATCAAATATTCATAAAGTTTTCAAAACATTTAATGAGAAAATTTTACATTACCACACAGACAAACTTCGAAACTTAACTTGTTTTTATTTCAATAAAGAAAATCCTTTTACTTTATTTTGATTTCTGTACAAAGTATATTGCTGTTACTTTGCTCCAGAAAGGTCGAATATTTATAGTCACATTGCTTCGTGGTTATTTTTCAATTTGTTGTTGTCACATATTTAATCTTTGTATTTTATTTTATGGCGTCGTTAAAGGCATGGTCTGTTGGGATTATTGCTCAGTTGTTTGACCTTTAAATATTGGTCTTCTGTCGTCGTAATCTTTCACATAGTTAACCACAGGTGCTTGAAATGACCCTAACAACGTATATAATCAAAGTAAAAAGAAAATTCGAGTGAATCGACTTAAATTTTGGGTCAACTAAGTTTGGTATCATTTTTCTTCAGTTCCATTTGTTACATTTGGGGCGTTTATTTGCAAGATTGAGATTATTTTTAAGAATTTATTTTTCACGTCAATATTATCTCATTATTTTATCTTTGATAAATTTAAGATCCCCACCATTTCGGTTCCTTCCTGTCGTATCTCTTCTTTCATGAAGGCGTAGAGAATTGGGTTGATACTCGAGTTCGCGTATGCCAGACATACGGACACAAGATTGGCGGTCTGAAAAAAGTATATTTATATATATAGATTATTGCTTATAGTTTAGTGGTACGCTGATACAATATAATTTTCTAGCAGTAGTAACAAAGTTGCAGTTTTTACTTCGATACCAAACGCCATTCAACATTAAACATACTCAATATAACAATTTCTCGATGTACTGTTTTTGGTATTCAAAAGACAAACATGACAGCGTAATCCATAAAACACAACCATTCTAAAATTTATCATTTGTTTACGCAAGAAAAGTTATTATCCATATTCATAAGGTTCTGTTGTTTTTGTTCTATCACGGCCAAATCGTGTCGGCTTTCACTACTACAATGACGAAGATGTGTTTCGGTCGATACAACGCTTATGCTCATTAATACCGAAAACGATCATCAAAGATGAAAGCAAAAAAGGTTTTGCTGGCGTAATATGGTTATAGAAGAAACATGAATGAATTTACTATAGTATATATTGAATACAAAGAAAATTAGCTCCCAAGACGTGCAATTTTCATTATGCAAATCAGTTTATTTAAGTCAGAATTAAAATCGATTATTATGTGAAGGTTGAAATCCCATCTAATTTTTCAAGTTTGTCTTAGGGCTTAAAATATAACGTGGCAGAAAATTGAATTCCATGCTTTGTGATGACGATACAAATATGTACCAGTATACCGACCTTTTAATTATTTGCATATTAATTTGAAAAATGCCCCATTACTAGTTTTGGTCACTTTTTTAATAAAAGCGATATAAATATTCAAATAGCAATAGAAAATAACGTCCATAACGCTATATAGCCTACACGGAAAACGCACCATTTTGTTTAAAAGTACTGCTGTATTGGTTGTACAAAATCTTGATTGTGAAAACCTATCCATCTTCATACAATTTGTCAGTTATATGGATAAATGTATATTTCGAATATATATATATTTTTAATTTCTTTCATTCATTTTTAATATACAACTGACGCAGAAATTTGGTTTCACCTTAGCATTCAAAGAACAAACTAGATATATGGTAACTGAAGATCTCCATATTTCTTGCAAAATAAGCTTGCTGAGCAAGGGCCAAAAAATAAATTAAAGGAAGAATCGATAATTTAAGTTATGATAAACATGTTATATATCAACTTATTCGTTAGGCACAGTCAAATCATTCAAAAATGTGTGAACACATCATTCTATGCTGAATATTTACGTCATAGCAAATATTAATAATAATTGTTATAATATGATGTTTTATGTATTGCTTTATTTTTGTTCGTAAAAACAAAATTTATGAATAAAATCGCTCCAAAAATTTTGGTCCGTCAAGGAGATCACAACTCATCAGATCGTGGTGAATGAAAAATATTGTTTTCAATCTTATGGTTTGGGTTATTGTACCGTTATTCCAATCGCGTTTACGAAATTGGCTTTTACTTTTTTATGGTATAAACACAATAATATATTTTGTCGGGGAATGTTCCTGTCCCTCTTGCGAGTTTTAAGTTAATGTCAACCAATCTTTCATAAAACCCCACTGACACTGCATAATATATTTTCAGTGTTTTACCGTTAGGTAAGAGTTGTTGAGATAACCCGATAATAACACGCTCTTTCTTAGATAGTTCGCTAAAAACATCAATTGCCATATTTCTCAGATACGCAGCCTAACATGCTGCTTTCAAGGTCAATTTAAATTTTTGAATAAGCTATTCAAAATCACCCTATCTAAGTGATAAATTTATATAAAAAATGTAAATTTTCGATAGACAAGAAAATGGCGTGGTTTGTGGGGTACGATAAATGGACACATGATCATTATTTTGATCTGACAGTCCAGTTGAAATTGTTATCATCCGACGACCGTGTCCGTAGTTATGACACAGCCTCTCCAGAGACTAAATAAAAGTGCATTAGCGTTTTCGCGGGCGGCAGTAAATTTGTAATATATATGAGGAACATATTAAAATTACTATCGTGGGCAATTTTGTTATATTTATACAATCTGTTGAAAGCATATGAAATATGAGTGTTTTTACACATAATGCTGAGGCAGAAAATATTGAAAACGTTCTCATGACTGACTCAGTTGGGTAAATACAGGTTCCCAGAATTCACTTAACGAAAACAAGTTTATTCGCCAATTCGACGCGGTAGGGTAATGAGAACAACTACATGTTTCTGGGATATAGATTTACTGAACATATTCATTTCGACTCTCTTGAGAATTGTTTGACGGAATACTGTATTTGTGCTAGAACCAAGCGTTGCAACAGAGGCATTAACTATAGACAAATTCAATCTCGCTTTGTCAAAATTCAATCTAATCTGTTACCCCAAATCTTATTACTATTGGCAGGATTTGAATGCTTTGATATACAGGAAGTGTGCCCATATGTGCAATTCAAACATGTTGGGGTAATTTTATACCAAAATTAAACGAAAAAGACATTCGGGAATTGAAATTTGTATTGAATTGAGTTTTGCATACTCTACTAACGTTTAGTGACAACAGTAACAAAATTGAGAATTGCTGAAAAAATTTATTAATGTCTTGGGTCCTTCCGAGCACCGGTAACTTTGCTCAGTGCCCTTATAAGCTATGATGAAAATGACTCTAGTTATGCCAATTTTTTCTTTGAATATACAGAAAAAAATATCATATCAAAAGACAAATACTTGTTACAATATATATACAATTTCCAAATTGTTTTGGCAGGCTGGTAGGTATATTGAGACAGGTTGATTTGAATATAAGCCTTTAATATTGATAATTTCATAGCTGTTTCTACGATAACCAAAAATTGATATAAAAATACATTTTCATACATACATTCGTTACGCTCTTTCTGTATGCTATCGCCTATTTTTCGGAAGATTTATAAATAACCGATTCTTGGTATTAGTACCAGTCACATGGTCGATACTGATTCATTTGGGAAACACATGGTATATATTGTAAAATATTTGATTATTTCACGTGCGACACAACCTCCTAATTTGCATAGAAATAAATTTAATCAAGGCAGTTCTTAGTAATTACGTTTGAGGCAAACTCAATTTCACGCGATATATTGGGCATTTTGACTTTTGCTCTCGGTCCATTTGACCGTGTCTAATGGATATCGACCTTTTTCGCAGCTTTTTCATTATACATTAAGCTTACGTTTTCAAATTATACTCGTTTCCAAAGTACAACATGATTTTTGGCTGTATATATTTGGTTTTTGCTACATTCGCTAAGATATTTAATGAAACGCAGCCAAACTAAAGTAGATTCCAATTTTACCACAACTAGATAAGAAACATTTATCGATGACCCCGTGAATAGGTTGAGTCTATATATTGCCATTCCAAAGTCCTCAGCACATTGGCGCTTGCTTACGTTTCAAATAGTCAGACATTATATCTATGTTTAAAAATGCGTGATATCAAATTTAACCAAGTCGCGTGAGTTCAATCAACTTGCTTTAGTTGCTCCATGACCTTATTGAAATCACCGATTATGACATACAGTGTCATAAGTAAATGTAGGTATAGAGATCCATGATCGGGCATGAAACACCTTTCTGACTTGACACCAACGACAGTCAAAGTGCAAGATTCGTGTTCATACATATTGCATACTTTTGATGTGGTGCATTCCACACCAATCCCTTGTGAGATATCGAGATTATACACCCTCTGTATGAACCTTGTTACTCGAAAGATTCCTGTTATATCGCAGCTATTCCGACACCACAGTGAATTTAGTGATACGCTTTATTTTTTAACACAAACATATGGTTACAATTTTTTGCAAAATGCAAAAAGCAATTAAGGGGAGTGAAATAAGAAGATAGACCAATTATCCCTCGTAAAATTTCAGAAGCGATTTTGTTTGGTTTGATGCTTGTACACTCCCAACTTTCTCTGACACTCTGTGTCTGGAACGTTCTCATTAGAAAATTAAACAATCCCTCTCCAACACGGGAGAGACCGCAAGTGTAATCCAGTTACGAATAAATGGGGTTAACACAGGTTCGACGGTTTTAATAAAAACTTTCTCCATTCCTCACATATCAGCATATAAAGAAAGTATCTTTTATATGCGAACGGAACTTATTTTACTCCGAAGGAGTAACTTTAATTTTGCATTGCAATTTTATGGAAGGTCATTCACAAAAAAGAAATTTTGCTTTAACATTCACGATGCCGAAACAGGGAGATCCCGTTCTTTCCAAAAGTAATAGATCCAGTGGATTCTTATACAGGTTCTAGTTCGAAGTAAAGAATAAGTAACCATGTAATTTTATATTTATTCTTACATTTATTGTATGTGAATGCATTCTTCGAACGAACGTAAAACCGCAAAGAAACTTTTTCTCTTTTTAACAGCCAAATACCGCAGAAATGCAGTAAGGCGCCGTGTTGGGAGTATACACACTGAAAGTTAATTAAATAAGGTCAATTTGGCTGGGTCAATACTACTCATGTTGTCGTGCGAGAATATTACTTTACTTTATTAAGTTTTACAAAGCTGATCCGTGAACTTTAATCCGATGCTATTATGCAGAACGACCTCAATCAAAGGTCGCAAATTGTAAAAAATATTTTTGTGAGAGCTGAGAAATTTTTAATTTAATTTATTGTGATGATTGATCAATTGTAGACAAAAATGTTTTTAGTGAAAATAAAAAAAAACTGTAGAAATAGGAAGGAAACTCAATTCCGCATAGCAATCAACAACATTGAAAGATGATTGGATGTAAATGATACTCCTTAAAAATAATACTGAAATATTGAAAAATTTGTAATAAAACACATTTCATGAACTTTATTGTAATTATTTTTTAATCTGATATTGATTAATATTCATCGAAACCTTTTGAAACATTTTAAATGTAAAATATACAATTTCATATTTTTTTTTATACATTATTTACCGTTTTAAAATATCCTACCTAGATTAAAGATGCAAATTTTGTTCCGAGTTCATACGCTTAATCTACAAAATAGAGCGGGTTCATCTTGGCAAAATTCCCAAGATGGCCTCACCTTATTTAAAGACAAAGACGAATAAATAGTATTAAAAATAGAAAAGATCAACATTTTACGGACGTAAAATAATAATACAGCCGTGTCTTTAATCCTACCAAAGCCACTAAATGCCAGTGAGTTTATTCCACGCTAATGGACCGACTGTCAGAGATAAAACGATAATAGACAGAATTTTTTACAAATCAAAAGCACATTTTAAGCCGTAAAAATGAATACACGAAGGCCTGTGAAATAATGAACTTCGTGTAAGATACTGTTTTTTGAGTCACAAATTATCCTAAATGTGACCGACAAAAGAATATTCATATAATCTATCCTGATTGGGAGGATTTGACCTGACAAATGACTGAATCTCATCTTATAAGCGCGATTGGGGAGGAGGAAAGTGGTTGTTCAGTTGGATAATGATCCCACAAAGAAACGCTCTGCCCCGTTTAATCCGATCTATTTAGTGTTTGAATCAACGCTAAGTTTGCATAGTGTTATCATAAATCATAATAGGAATTCAGTGTTATACTAATTAGCATTTGAGACTGCTGATCTTTGAATAACAAATACAAATGAGCGTCTTCATTTACGTCATCTATATTGACCCCTATCTATCTGTCAAAACCGCAATATGCTGGAATCCCAGAGATGTGTTTGTGGTATTTATATCGATGAAACTTGAGATAGGTAAAGGCAAAGGAATTTGCATAATTCGACAGATGAGAACTGAACAGCCCCATGTCATAATTTTGAGTTTTGAGAAAATCGCAAAAAACAATTTTGAAATTTATCATTCTTGAATCTAGATATGTATACTCAGTAAAGACATGATCTGGGGTTAGGTCGATGTGTCGGAAAATATCTTTTTAATCAACATTCTTTGGCACTTCGGCTTAGATTCGTTGCTGTTTTTATCTCTCTAAAGGCCTATTCTTTTTTCAATGATAATCAAATTTATTAGATGGACTTTGGCTCTTTCTGTCACCCATTGGTACCTAGGTCTAAGATGCACTAAGCAAATTCCTATTTTGTCATCATAAAAATATGTAACAGGAAAAAAAACTTTATCCTATAATTTTATCCAGAATCTGACTCTCAGTGCTATTCCAACTTAGAATGCCGCAGGGGAGTTCAGATTCAGAAAATTAAAATTTTCGAAAAATGTGACTTAGGCCCATTCTATTCTCATACGGCAAGAAAATGTAGGATAAGTCGGCTGGATGCGAGAAAGCGTAAAATTATTATTTGTAAATGCTCTAACGAGATGTACCTTCTTTTGAATCGTACAGTCATATATCACGTTTATATCAAAAACTGAAGTCCAGTACAGAAAACTTAAAGTAGATATTGAGGCATTGTTCTCGACAAGTGGAAACTTGCGATCTCTGTTATTGCAGATAAAAACTTTCTTGCTGGGTAAGGTAGTTATAATATTTTTGCATCGCTGAAATCTAGGCATCGCATACAGGTTTTTGATTTGGAGAAAAGAAGATTGTAAGTACCCTACATGCATCGATTGATAAAGGATTACAACGTTGATTTGGATCGCGATTTATTTTGAGTAATTTGGTATAAAAATGTTTTCGGAACTTTTACAATTTATTATATGGTATCATAAAAACACAGAATCAATGTTCACGGAATATTTAATGTGTTATGATTCTGCGTGTTTGAAATCCCGTTTTGGAATAACTTGCGTGCCCAGGCACTTTCTTGTCGTTTTATACTAAATGAAACTTAACTTACTAAATAATTCTTTGGCATGCCATTTTTTGCGGTAGCTCAATGATCAGCTGGATATTACAGGGGAGCAGTTGTTATAAAGTTGTACCCACAAGTCGAATATTTGCAAAATTACAATTCCTGTGGTTTTGTTGGTTCTTAATAACGTTTTGTGGTTCAACAGCAGAATTGATGTTTTCAGCGAATCGTTTTCAAACGATAGCGCCCTACCCTCTTTTCAACTTTCAACGTCGAATTTTTGATTGACTAGTAACTCCATACATGTGTGCAAAATCTTGTATCTTGCGTAATTTATTAACAAATTCCAACGCCCTAAAGTCGTATTTTGATATATAAGGAAGCTGAGATTAATTTTCTATCGATGCCCACATACTTTAATTATTCATGCCAAATTACATTAAAACCCAGGGGCATGATGTCGTTGGTTGCGTAAGGCGTCGGCTGCCAAAGCAAGAAATAGTAAATCCCTATACTTGTACGCACACTACTCGAAATAACTCATTTTTACGTCACTTTATACCCGGCCATTTTATAGTCATTTTGATAGGTAACACAATATTGCCGGAAAAGGTACCCCTATTTTTTACGTTTATTTATCCATTTTAGCGCACTGTAATAAAAATTCGGATGCATTACTATCTCGAACCAGTGATCGTGAATGGTTACTGAACCGTTTTCAAGTGGACATGACTCCTAATCTTGATTTAAAATTTGATCCACATACATCAAAACATGACTGAATTCCGGTAAAATTTGCGATTTTTGTTGAATATAGTACAATATCCAATATCGACTAATGTGTTATCTAGCCAATGAGATTTAAATCGACTCGGACAAAGAATATTGTAAGCTAAATGCAATTAAGCTGCGGAACATTGAATGTAGATACATATTTTAGCATACATCGACCGACGGAACTCAGGAAAAACAAGATAAATAATTCCAGCATGATTTAAAAGAACAGAAAACAATTGTACGAAAGCCATTGTTATTCTGTTATTCTACAATGACGCGCACGCTGTAGATAAAAAAGAGACAATAAATCTGCAAAATATCGAACTGCAAAACATTTTTAAAACTTCCTTTACAAATTTTTCAATTTAATTTGATCAAATTTATGGTTTATCAAAACAACCCACCAGACTATTTTAACAACTAATGAACAGTAAATCATAAAATATCATCCAAAACCCTCATACAGTATAAAAAGGACTCAGGATATAATATTGATATAATATTATTTTATAAGCACAACTTTCGAAACTTTTGACGCTAAAAAGTTGTTTTAATTCCTGGGCCAATCAACGTATTACAGAGTATTTTTACATTTTTTTGTTTTTATCCAAAGTCTTAAGATATAATATTTCTTATGTAACTAAATTGAATTACATCTATAATATTATTAAGTATTGAAAAATTTGAGAAATGAATATCGTAACATCGCTATTGATCTATTTTCAAAATACCATTATATATATGTATCGGAAAGTATTCATCTAATGGATTACATCTTATTGCATATTCTCCTACGCGCTTCCTGCGCGAATTTTCCATTTCCTTGATTATACAAAACATGGACGTTATACAAATTTACAACCAAATTTACTTCAGAGTCTATGTAAAAATATCTTTCAGAGATGTGACGGAAAATATGGTAAAACACCATTGTTTATACTTACAATAAACTGACTCGTTTATATGTAAATTTCTTGTTAAAATCTGGTTAAAATCTGAATATATGAACCTTGATAGCCGATAACCATTGCTAAATTCTTCATATATTTATAACATTCATTATCGTAAAATATATATTCCTTGCTTGGTGCCTATCAGTACAACATTCTTTTAATTGATATGACCCACGTACTTTTCTGTGTAGTGGAACGGGTTTGCCAAGGTTCTCTCAGTTTTCCACTTTAGTGTGACAAAAAGCTCTGATCTCTGGGGTAATGATTCACGCTGGTGAACATTCAAGGGTTTATTTACCGTACTGCCAACTAATAGCCAAATTAAGATGTTTTAGCCAAAGATTGTTTTATTAATAATAATTTGTTAAATTAGAGCCATACAGAATGTGATGTCATAAAATATATAGTATTCGAATGCTGGGTATAACCCCTTTGCGTTCGATTACTGTATCGCGATTTTCACATGTCTTACCTAAATGGTGCTTTCTAAACTTTATTTAATTAAGAATGATATTATTTTCAAATAAATTACTAGTATAAATTATTTATATCTCTCTGCCTTCTCTGCCAACCTGTGCATAATGGTTTACTCTTCTCTAATCAAATGTATACGTTATTCAAATTGTCAATGGTTACTATAATGTCATAACGGGTTTAAACTTAATTATATTGAGCAAATGGTATAAACTCTGGTGGTCAGATCAAGTAATGATAACTGAAAATGGAAATCTTCATGTCACGGAAAAGTAGCGTTTCTGTAAGATCTTGCTCGAAATATTTTACAATGAAAGCTATGCGATTTGAGCATGTGCTAGCAGCGTGTTCAACATGCTATTTGATAGTTTGATGTTCAGATGAACAAACAATAATTTTTTGTTGTGTATTACTGTATAAGATACAGTGCTTACCGACAAGTCCATACTGCTTCTCGCTGCCTTGTCGTTGACTGTTACTGCAAGTATTAATGTAACGATGTGATTTGGGAGCCAGCAAACAACGAACAAACTGATGACTGCCAAAATAGCTCTTGTAATCTGAAATAGAGCATGTAATTTGTCAAAAACTTGTAGACTAAATAACAAAGTCTAATCAAAGTCGATGGAGTGTTTAGGAAATCTTTCAAAAATGGTTTGATTATTTTCAATGCAAATAGGCGTTGGGGACCAGGGGAACTCATAAATAAAATCTCGTTTAAGTCCGAGTTTTACAAAATAATGAAATTGGTATTATATCTGTGCGATAACATATGGCTAAAGCACGAATGAGATTGATCTTGAAGCTTTGCATGAAATATTAATTTGAGGATTTTACTCTTGACTTGCAAATTATAAAATCACATATGATTTACTGGACGTTTGGTTAAAGGGTACAGTATTTAAAATAGGTCATTAAAAGATGCACTTCTGAAATCCATATGTTTTTCGATAAAAAAGATGATTGTACTTCGAGGAATACATCGTGAAAAAAATCGGGGAAGCGCATATATATGATTCTTGATAATGATGGTGGCCCCTTGTTATCAGAGCAAGTAAGATTTTAAATTATTTTCTAGAAATTATTCTTTTAAACTGTTTTGAAGCCAATCGGAATATTGGTTCTGTAATAAAATTAAAACTGTACATGTCACTAGGAAATAACGAAGTACGTGAGAGTCCAAAACCACTATAAGCCTGACGAAGCAGAGACATGAAAAATATAAAACAATCATAACCTCATTCATATAATATTTATTTATTGTAAATACTCACTTTTTGTTGCTTATTTGTCATACTTGAACCAGTGAGCGACGATTTGTTCACACGGCTATGCAGTTTCAGAATAATAAGAATGTAGCAATAGACTATAACGATAAAAGGTACGAAAAATCCAAAAGCCATCCGTATCACGTAGTAAGTTGTCATTAGTTCATCCGGCAATGCCCAGATGCACCTAGTTCTTCCCGGTTTTACATGTAACTAAACGAAAGTTATAGGTTATATTATAGCCCTGTTTTTAATACTGTCTATATTTTTCAAACTATTTGAAAAATTGGAACCGCTTCTACCGTCGTCCATATTTTTGTTTTAGTAAGAACATTCATACCACTTCCAATATACAATTCCACCCACTCTATGTGATAGTCTTTTTTTACTGTTTTATCGAGACTTAATCAATTAATAATTCTTAAAATAGGTTTGTTCCAAATATAGAATACCATCATGTTCAGTTATAACAATCTCTTACGGCAGTGCCATGCGCCCGAGACGCCAATTAGAAAATTTAATTAACCAGTCAAATTCTTTTTTGAAAGAAACATAGCTATAATTATCCCACCTTTCTCCAAATGAGAGCTTGGAGTCCAATTAGACTTGCAAACGCCCATATAATGGCAGACGCAATGACAGCTTTTCGTGGAGTACGGTAATTTCGTGCCCTCACTGCATAGACAACTGCCAAGTAACGATCAATCCCCATAGCGACGAGAAAAAACACACTTCCGTAAAGATTGAGAAGAGTAATGAAGCTCATCAGTTTGCAACCGACTGTCCCAAAAACCCATCTAAAAAATAATAATAAAAACGAGATAAAATTATTTCATATATAAAATCTGTCTGTATCCCTGGTCAATTACAAATTTATCATTCATCCGTTTTAAATAATTTGACTTGTTTGCCTGAGAAGAGAAACATTTCATAACATCAGGTCGTGTCATTCATTCACTGGTAAATATTCATAGAATGTTATAGAACTTTATAGTGAAGGCCCGGGATAAACATGATAATCCTTATACGAGGCAGGCTGTAATCAAGTAAAGAAAAACATAGGTTGAAGTTCTGAAATAGCTAGAAATATTAATTCGATGCAATTCAAAAAACCTATCCGACGTATAGCTCACGAGCCGATAGCTTCAGACCGATTTCATTTTGACGAATGCATTTTGGAATGCGAAATGTCATCGAGGAATAAATCAAAATGTGGCGTATTTTGTCCAAAAATATAAAAACAAACAAGTTCCAACATATCTCATTGGTTTCTACAGTGTCACAATAGCCTATAAAGTAATGACAAATTGGGAGCTCTTCCAAAAAAATCACTTGTTTGAATTCCGTAAATGAGGAGATGCCAAATTCAATTCAACTTGTTATGATATTTAAATCTGTCGTCAAGTCTAATGGAATCGGTTTATTGGAAATTTCAATTTATTTTGGGAGTATTTATTTTCTTAGCTGAAATGAGATCAAAATTTGAAATATACTTAAACATATTAACTGATAAATATTTAGATGTTATTCGGAAATAGCATTGTCTATTGTAGCAAAGAATATTCAATTTAAATTCCAAATGGTCAATCAATTTATGATTGTATAACAAAATTGAGATGAAGTTCGTGGAAAGACTTGAATATACTGTTTGAATTTAAAGCATTCTGTCAAAGAAATGTATATTTAGGCTAAATATGGAATGCTTTATTTCTTTACGGCATTCATGTGTTTTATATACAAATATATAATAGTCTCTGAATGCCACCAAAGACGAATTTGACTTTGCTGTAATGGTCGAATACTAATTATTTGCTTTTAAGTATATTCAAAACATTTTCATCGACCGGAAATATAGGCTATATTAAGCTTTTTACTCCAATATATTCTATGAACAGTATTACAGTTTTCCAGAAAATGCATATTTCTAATTTAGGAGAAATATACCACCCAGACAGAGTGTATACCCACAGTATAAACAAGAACAACAAAACTACTTAATACCAAAATTTTCTATAAATATATAAAATAAGTTTTCGATTACACTTTAACACTTAGTAAATTGCTTATTTTTATATGCGCGCTGTGTTCATTGTACGCATCTCCCAAAATCATTAATTAATTCTCCATGGAAAAATCTAGACAACAATAATCAGTCATTAACGACCGAAGGTGTAACACTCGATCAAAGCGAGATTAGTCCCAGTGGTGCTTTTACAAGAACCCAATACATCGCCAAACTGTATAATTAGCAAAATGCACGCATATGTAAATGCAATATGGAAATAGGCCAGAGATTTATGCTTCCATTTTACTGCGATTGTCATTATCCGTTCGGTATAGAATATAGATAGTAAATAAAGCCAGGATCATGTATGTGTGTAAGTCGGTGATAGAACGAATTATCGATAAGGATTTACCGAAATTTCAGTAAATCCAAATTTATTATTTGCTTCTGTGTTTTAGATACTGCAATCGATTGATTGGTCTTCCATTTCAGGTCGATTTTAGAATAATTAACTGTTCTCCATTGAATGTAACACTTAAATTTGTAGGGAATTGGATTTTATTTAAACAATATACAAATAATAATACAGGCTCTCGAATTTGAATTAAACTCACGGAACCCCTGGACTGTCCTGGCCGTACCCTGGGTACTGCAGAAGCCTGGATGGAAACCCCTATTCTAGTGAACCCCTTAAGATCTTGCACGGCCGTTATGAGGAAGGGGTGGGTGTTAGTTCAAATTAATATTATATCATATATTTTACAATTTTCGCTATTCTTTTTGAATAATTACTTTATCCCTTTCAACAACAAACTTGTATAAGACAAAAATTGAAAATATTTAGAGATAATTATAAAACTTTTTTTGTTTTCTGGAATATTTACATTTTTGGTCCAAACAAGAATGTATCGAACCGGATATACAGACATCGAAAACTAGAAAGAACATGGAAATTTTGAATAGCCATTAGTAGTGTTTGTTTGACATAAAATACGCAAATTATTAATTGGTCGGCGATGAGCATGGAATAAATAAGTATAGTAATATAGGCAGGTTTGGTTGAGGCCTCACAGAGAATCATTGTAGTTGCATAGTCGCAAAGTAATAGTGGCACGCCCAATTTATTTGACATTTTCGTGCCATTTATATAAAAAACTGCTATCATTGTAAAAACGTCCTGTACGTTGGAGCAAAGAAAAATATTGAATGTATAATTTATACATTTATAATTGATACTTCATTCTCCACATGGGCTAAATTACGCAAGTTATTCCAGTTTTTTTAGTGGACGAAGAAAAACTGAAGTAAAAACAAAGTTGGTCGAGTTTTGTATTTCTCCTCTAAGCATGGCTCAATGTGGTTTGAGCGGTGAAGATTTCAGCTATTTTCGATAGAGATCTTCTCAAAGCGTAAATGATACTTATTCACGTATAAACTTATTTCAATTTACTGGTGAAATAGAGCCAAATTTTTGCTATGTTGCAAATTGAAATGTGCAAAATAGTTTGGTCACCTTACCCTAGGAATGTTTAAAAAAAAATTCTCACCTTTTATTCAAGAAGAGTTCCGTTGCCCAAAATGGTAGAGATCCTACAAAAATAAAATCAGCCACTGCCAAGTTGATAACAAGAATATCAGTTACAGATTTCATGACATTTCTAGCCATGATGGACCATAATACTTTAATGACAACTCCATTTCCAACAAGTCCAATCACGCATAATACCAAATAGAATGAAGGAACAACTCTATATTGGAAGGTTACAAGAGCGGGTCGTCGACGCCTCGCAATCAAATGTGCAACAGTTACGTTCGGAAACCATGTAGAATTTTCCCAACCAATATCGTCTTCTATTCCCGCGGTTTGACTGAGAATTTCGCCAAGGTCCTTTTCGAAAAGTTCCACAGAAGAGGTGGTGCTGTATTCCATGATGGAAAAGCAAGAGATATGCAAGACTATTCGTGGTTACACGTACTGCTGCTTTATATAAATATCGAAGCTACAAAAGAAAAAAAAAATAGGTAAACAAAAGGTTCGATTTTTTAACGAATTTTGAACATGTGGCAGAAAAATTATGCGGATTTTATCCTATTTTGGTTAAAATCGACAAATGCTAATAGGGTATTACAAACCACTGTGCAAAGGTGCAAACAATATTAGAGCGTTGATAAATGAGTCATCGGAGTCAGCCTGCTGGAATCAATCACACAATGTGATGAAAATAGCAACAATAAAGTAGCATTTCCCTGTATTTTGTTTTAGAGAAATCACTTATTGATATTGTAATTGTCAATATTATATTGGCAAATATATGGATTCATAGAAGAGGTAAAAATCTTCACCATTATCATGAAAAAATAGGAAAATCGACGCCGTTTTACAGTAATAACATTTAAATCCTGTGGAAAGTCGTAAGTAATATCTATGCAAGACAACACCATACTTCCTAACAGCGCGACTTTGTAATCGACAAAACGCACCAGTCCCACCAGTTAAACGAACTAATTTTTGTGTTCTATTTTTACAAAATAAATTTTTTCCCTTTTTTTAATTTTCACTGTCTGCACAAGTTCATAATAAATTTATATAAAGATGGTGCAAATCTTGATTGCAAATTGATAAATCCTATGTAATGAACTAAGGAGGAAATCAGGACTGGTCTATAGATATTAACTGCCTTCTAAGCACAAAATATTTATTGTATGGTGATTTTAACAATTCAAACACTTGCACATATATATGGAAGTTACTTTGAAAAGAATGGTTTAAACTGTTAATTCAGCAATGCTTGCCTAAGATAATATTTATATTTGAAAATTTAAAAACACGTTATCGTACCGTTACGAAAGCATAATACTAACATCATGAAATATATATTAGAAACAGACTGATAAACTATAATATAATTTTTCTTGTCGCAATTGTTGGATTATACCAGTATCTATCTACGCGGCATTGTCATTCTGTTGAATACTCTTAACTTCCTGAAGTTTTTGACGTTATGCTTGATTCATACGATTTCTTTTATTTTCTCTCGAAGTTCACTTTCTCTTTCTTCCTCCCAATGGAATTCAACTTCGAGTCGTCGAAAAATGACAGTTTTCACTCATTCTGCCGTAGAGAGATAATTATTATCGCGTGCAGTGTACTTGTCACTCTCTGCAATCAGTTGCCAGTAATTTTTCCCAAGGCGCTCATTAGTATCGGTTACGCTGGTACCAGTGGACACCTCATTTGCGTAATGAACATAACCACGCATAAGGATTGGACAGCACGTTGCATCAGGACATGTCAAACACAGAATAATAAAAAAAAACGTTCTGCAGACCCAAATAATAGTTGGTTTGAGCCATGATCGTATATGAGTTGCTCATTATTTGTGCGCTCTTCTATCTAATCTTTCGTCCATACATGTCCTACTTTTAATCTAGCTTCAAACCTTAAAATACAAGTAGATTTTACGTTTTTTCAAATCAATCTATTGACGCTCTGCCGCCATTAGCTTAAGTTTCAAATCGTTCAAAATGCGGTGTTATTTGGTTGTAAATTGGAAAAAATCTATGAAATGGTTGTTTATTAATAATTCAGTATTTCGATATTTTGGGAATTTCTAGTCATGTAACAGCCGCAAATGAACTGACCTGGTAGACCCATGTATAACGCTAATAATAACCAATAATATGCAAAAATGATGCATATCTATTATTACATATATGAAAATTATAAATCCATTAACTCTTTGATTTTGTAGAAAGCCATCGCCAAAGAACACCCCCTCCACCTCTCTCTCAAAACATAGTAGTTATCCGGTTACAATTTTTATTTATTGATAGAATTCAGCACTGAATTCAGAGATGTCAGAGGTAGGGTTAGTGAACACACACAACGTGGCGAACGCAATCAGCAGTATTTCAAACGTGACGTTCGATAGATATTGTCTGAAATCACTTTCCGACAACAAGATAAAATTTCATTCAAAATTGCTTTTAGGGACTTAAAAGCAAGAGATCTGTAAATTCTGATCAAACATTGGTATTCTGCCCCCAAAACACACTATTTTGCTGTGTTCGTGAGCGACTGATTCACCGATAACCAGAGGTTTTGGTTTTCTACCAATCAATGCTTCATCCAAACTCTTGGGCGCTTGTATATCTTGGGTGACTTCGACAGAGTTCTATTTTGCGCAGAGTAGAATTTTACATTTTAACTCCAATACAAATATGTTGCGCTACCGACTCCGCGACCGAGTCTTATGATAAAGTTTCTATTCAACTCAAATACGTCATCTTGCGGAAAAAATTTTGCACAAAGAAAAGATTGTAAATAGACATTGCAATTTATGATAAAGAGGTTTCCGAGTCGTTAGTCTCAGGCATTTCTTAATTCGAGTTAGACAAATTTTTTTTTCTCAACCAAATACATAATAATACGAAATGATACCAAAATCATACAAAAGCCCGAAAAACGATGCTTATATATAGTAAAGATCTTGTAAAATTGCGATAAAATATGTTCGACATTCGTTTGATATCATGAACTCTTAGTAACTAAGAAAAAATGTAGGTAAGGTACACATTCAAAAAAACAACATTCAATTATATATATTTTTAGTATTATATATATTCAAATAACCAGTGGGGTGCGTGGTCATTTTGACAACCGGGGCAAGCTACTGCGGGACCAAGTCACCCCCATCTACGGGGACAGGATGAGCGCTGTAAGTTCTCCCATCATTTTATGAGTATAAAAACCATTCCATCGGTAACAACCAATCGGCAAAAGCGACAATTTTTAACGATAAGAAAGTGTCTTTAAAACCGGTCCAAGTCAAGGGATTAATAAATATAGACATAGTTTATTTTGAAACCTTTTTCAAAAGGAAAGGCAATATTTACCCAGATAAATACAATGACATATTAACAGAAACTTCGGGAAAGCAGACAAAACCTAAAATAAGGTTTAAAATGTTACTATGAAGAAAGGAAAGTTAATGCAAAGATAAGGACATGCGTCGCTCACTCATAGATATATATGCTGCTGGACTTCTACTGCTTGAACATATATGCAACACGCCGCGGTTTCTTGGAAGCAAAATGCTCAATAACGCGCTGATTAAAGTCATGCATCCCAGAAATAACGTCTCTGTGAATGGATAAAACAGCCAAGGAATTTAATCTATCTTGCTTCATTGTGTTTCTGAGATACGTTTTAATACGCTTCAGCGTGCTGAATGTTCGCTCTGCGTCGGCGGAGAAATAGGCGTCGTCAAAATGATGTCCAGAAATTTTGCAGACGCCGCAAAGGTAGTTACTAGAGTGTTATCTATGAGGAACCCATAGAGCGCGCAAGTTGATGTGATGTTCAAAAAAGTTTGATTGGTGTATATACATCGCAATTCAATTTCCAATTTACCCACGTTTATCATGGGGTAAACTTTGGAGACAGTAGCCAACAAATGGATGGGAAATTGACGTGCAAATTTTGAAAAATTTTTGGGGTTCATCAAAGAGAACGCGGCAAGGTGTTCAGTGCGCAGACGATCGCCTATTTGATTCACCAGAATGTCACAGCATTCCTTTGCAGACAAAATCAAACGCTGCGTTGTTTGCCCGCGGCGTAAAGAAGCACTCCATGTGTCGTCGTATTTTATTGTTTCCCGGATACGAGATACAGCATCGCAGAAGTCTGAAATACCCGACTGCACAGACGCTCCATCCATTAGCCTTGACTGCAATGCGCCGTATAATACATCCACGTGATAGAATATTGTGGAGAAAAACGCGAGAAAAATGGAAAACTCACCATCTTCTAGCAGACGCTTTAGACCTGCCGCCTCCCTCACAGAGCGTTCGTCTCAAACCGGGGAGCTCTGAATGCCATTGAAACACTCAATGAGCTCAGACCTAATTTCGGACACGCCCTGCACCACGCGTGATTGGAAGTTCCAACGTGTTGGTGCACAAGCTGGGAGACGGCGGCTACATATCTCGCGAAGGAGGTCAGAGCGCTTCGGCGAAACGGAAAAAAAATGAAGAAAATCCCGAAACATTTGCAAAAAATATACGGACGAGAGGGGTATCAAGACACATATTTTTAATAACGAGGTTAAATTGGTGTGCATAACAATGTAAAAAATGCGCATGAGGAAAATCTTCTTTTATATAAACTTGAACACCATGTTTCGACCCACTCATGACTGCTGCGCCGTCATAAGTTTGAGCTATCAATTTTGACTTCGCGTTGTAAGGCTGTAACACTTCTTTCAGTACAGCCGATATCCCGCAAGCCGTGCGATCAACGATTGGTACAAAGCTGTGAAATCTCTCGGTAGGTTTACCATCTTTCACAAACCGAAAAATCACAGCCAGTTGGGAAACGCACGTGATGTCAGTTGTCTCTTCAGACTGAATCGAAAGGAACTGACAATTCTCAATTTCCAGAGCCAAATGTTGTAAATAAATTTTATACATTGAGTCGAGCAAATCATTTTGGATATCCTTAGATGTCCCTTTCGAAACAGTTGCGGCATCAAGATGATCTCTCAATACTGTATCTAGGGATGCGGTGTATTCCACCATATCCAAAAATACCCCTCTATTAGAAGAGCCAGCCCGTTCATCGTGCCCACGGAGGGATAGCTCGTGACAACCAATGAACTTCAAAACATATATCAATCGACCGAGAACATGGCGGTTTTTCTCGACGTTTTGGTTGTGCCGACGAATAGAAACCGCGCGTCCTTCCTCCAACTGTGCTGCAATATTAACATTTCCGAATGTTCGGTATTTTACTGCATTGTCCAGATGCTCCATAGAAGATTGATGATCCCTGACACGCTCGGAAAGATGTTTAAGATCTCTAAAACCAAATTTACACCAACGTGAGTCACGGGCGGTAGCAAAAAGTAGGCAATAAAAACAAAAAAGTGCATTTTTGTCCTCGCTGTAACACAACCATTCGTGTTTTTTATACCAAGTTCCTGCGCAGAATGTACGCCGACGCTTTCCTCCGTCATGGGATTGTTCCAGTGAACAATTTTTTGGTTGATAAGGACCAAGACGTTGTACCTCTAATTTTTGTTCCAGCGGCACCTGCGAAAACGGAGTGCGAAGTAGTGCATCAACCTTATTCATTATGAGGTCTAAGGCTAAGAAATGCGAAGCCGGAAAGAAGTGAGGAGCTCAAAAGGAATGTGGAAAATCGAAAGCAAATGGACTAAAGGTCTCTAACTGATTCAAATAGCGAAACAAGCGACAAAAACGAAGGCGAGGAAACTATCAGTCTTCAAGCAACCAACGAACGAGAAGGAATGCGTGAATATGTCAACACGTTGTTGTAAGAAACGTCGGCATTGTGTCGTCATAATTTCGGGGCTAGCCCCGATCGGCCCCGATGATTTAGTAAAAGAAACAGAAAACAAACGAGACAAACGCGGCGAGTGGAAGATAAAAGAGAAAATACGATATACAATGAGCAACCGGGGCAAAATCGGCGTCGCCCCGTCGACGTTCGGCGAAGGCTCCGCGAGCGAAAAATGAACCATGGAGAATATGGCTAGTGTAGACAGTCTGTGCAACCGATATTGAGGTATTTTTCGAATATTTTTTATTATACCGAAAAAACAACCGGGGCATTGCCCCGGTTGGCCCTATTGACGCGCCGCCACTGCAAATAACCAATTTTTTTTGTGGACAGGGAAATCCCGGCAAGTTTTAGCTTGTATATTTGTATAACAATATTGAGAAGAGACGAATTGTTGCGTTTGATTGTTTTTGAGGTTTACATCCAAAAGATTTCTATTGCTCGAAGTTTGGAGTCCCCATGATGGATTACTTATAAATTATTACGTCACGTTTGATGACACCATCATCTGCTTAAAATCATTTAATCCAAGTTTTTCATAATTTCGATATTTGTGTAGTAGGAATCTAATGCAGGGGTGTGTAAATTGCGGCCCGCAAGGGAAAATTGTGCAACCCCGCGGAAAAGTGCCAATTTTGAATGGCGTGCCCGCGGAACAAGTTTTTAGTTTAGTTAATCTGGTACGTGAGAGAAAATTCCAATCTCTTTGCGTCGCGAAGCCTATAACAGTACCTGAGTGCCACTGTCATATTAGCAAAACTAGCTAGCAAAATACACAATGTTATAAAGACGTTTCTCTCACTGAATTCATTTAAAGTCGGTGTGACAATAAATTTGAATAGCAGTTTTTTTTTAGAAATTTATGCGTTTATAACAAAAAGAAACAATTTTTTGTGCCAATTTTTGTGCAACTATTAGAAAGGCTATCTTAAATAAATGTGCGGCCCGCGGATTCACCCAGTTACTTGTATCTGGCCCTCCTGTAATAAAGGTTACACACCCCTGATCTAATGCATTCGACCTGTTGCTAAAACGTACACCTCGCTCCGATGTTTTATGGAAATATGGCGCTGGATCCCTCCATTGGAAAGTTTAGAAATTATTACATTTCGGAGACTAAAATTAAGTGGAAGAAGATACTATAGTTCAGCGGATAAGACCTCGAAAATGATAGAATCGTGCACTTTTGGAAGCAAGCATGAAACTTGGCACACATGTACAGTAGCATCCCCTGATCAATTTTGGATATGGTGCCATCCAAGAAAATACCTCGTTGCCATGGAAACGAGGCATCATCCGTATGGCTATTAAAGGGAAATAAACATTACTTTAGGAAAGGATATTTTCGAACCGATGTGTATATAAGAAGTAAAGAATATGATCAGAAGTGCATTTTGACAATTTCCCTTGATAACAGAATACCTGTTACCATGAAAACGAGATATCGTTATCGACCAAACACGATTATAAGTCGCACAACCTGTATTTTCTGTTATTGTAATGGATTACAAATTAAGCTACATTCACTTTCAAAATGTAATTCCTTTTGTGCTCAATCAACAGCCATCGCCAATGGCATACTTTCAAACTCATAGCCACGTAAAGCTGGTGAAAATATAAAATATGTATCTCATAACTGACGGATTACTGTTATCTTGAAGCTATCATATCGTCATCATATATATTATTAAAGATAAATTCATTCTCTTAACTCTGGCATTAGTATCTCAGTCAGATAAAAACGGAAAACTTGCATTACATTTCAGCTCAAACTCGGCTGGAATCGTTGATTATTCTAATCTATATCTAAAGTCGCCCTATGTAAGTGCTACAAAAAGAAATAAATAGAAAAACGATTGAAATAATTATATTTTCCAAAAATATATTCCCCAAAGACTCCCCAATAACTAGTGGGGGCGATTTTACTATTTAGATATATACTCCTGCACTTTTGGATGCAAGCATGAAATTTGGCACACATGTACAGTAGCATTCCCCGATCATCCCCCCTACATCGGCATGTACACCACTATGTTTCTCTGATGGGGATTGCGGAAATAACGACTGACATTGCAAAATTGATCGGGGGATGCTACTGTATCTGTGTGCCAAGTTTCTTGCTTGCATCCAAAAGTGCAGGAGTATATATCTAAATAGTAAAATCACCCCCACTAGTTGTTGGGGAGACTTTGTGCAAGTTTTCCGTTTTTATCTGGCTGAGATACTAATGCCAGAGTTAAGAGAATGAATTTATCTTTATTAATATATATGATGACGATATGGTAGCTCCAAGATAACAATAATCATGAGATATATATTTTAATGTTTTCACCAGCTTTACGTGGCTATGAGTTTAAAAGTATACCATAGGCGATGGCAGTTGATTGAGCACAAAAGGAATTACATTTTGAAAGTGATTGTAGCTTAATTAATTTGTGATTCATGACAATAACAGAAAATACAGGTTGTGCGACAAATAATCGCGTTCGGTCGATAATGATACCTCGTTTCCATGGTAACCAGATATTCTGCTATCAAGGGAAATTGTCAAAATGCACTTCTGCTCATATTCTTCACTTCTTATATACACATCGGTTCACTCGTCTTGAAAATATCCTTTTATAAAGTAATGTTCATTTCACTTAAATAGCAATACGGATGATGCCTCGTTTCCATGGCAACGAGGTATTTTCTCGGATGGCACCATTTCCAAAATTGATCAGGGGATGCTATTGTACATGTGTGCCAAGTTTCATGCTTGCTTCCAAAAGTGCATAATTTTACCTCTTATCCGCTGGACTACTACACGTTAAAAAATCGTAAAGCTTGAAAAATTTATATTATAATTGTTTAAAATATCATTTGACGCTACCTATGTTTCTACAATCTGATTTGCGCTCTTTCGGCCAAACCTTGCTTCCGGTAAGCACAAAAAGGTGGCGAAGCAATAATTAGTGATTATTGAGAAATCATCAAAACTGAAGTCCTGCCGTGTTTATTTAAATAAGTTAATAAGGCATGTGTCGAATCGTTGAATGCTCTATATTATTGGGGTCCTCCGACCCTATCTACACCTCAACGTTTTGTTCTAAAATGGCCTGTTTTGATTGTATATATATATATATATATATCTTGCGATTTTGTGCAGAGACATGATATCATCAAATATATCATTCTTTTGTAGAATAAATTATTCATTCAACCAAATTCTGTCAAAACCCTTGAATAAAACAACATTATATTCGTTCATCAGAGCTCATTCCCGTATGTATCGATATCATTCTTACACCCAGACGGAGATTGTAAGGGTCTAAAATTCAGAAATTAACTGGAAAACTAATTTCAACACTATTCATATGTATTCTCATTCAGAAAATAAAAGTATTTTCGGGAACTCATGTTTTATCTTTATTTTAAGTATAGTGAGAGTATAAGGAATGGCCTTGACGATATAAGCTACTATATTTAGCTTGGTACGAATTACTCACCAACTGAAACAAGCCTTATTGATACTGTATATTGTGTAAAAGCAAACGACATTGAAATGAAAACGAAAGAAACAATCGAGCTTTTCCAAATGCGTCATCTTAACGATTTACACAACTATTGATAAAAGGATTTATGCTGTATGCCTGCTCAACTCGGAGATCATTATCTTTAAATGAACTGAATACCTTTAATAAATTTACATTTTAACATCATGATTGTAGATTTACTACGCACATTGAAACGCTTCTTGGAATCACTAAATGTATTTTTTTTAGTATGCGATGTAATCAGATTGCCACCGAAAAAAATTGTTGAAAAATATATACAATTTCACTGTGATTTATATTTTACATGTAAACTCAAGGATGAGTTATTTAAAGTCATGAGATTTCGTGGTTCATGCGGGTTCTTGGATAGCCGTACCCGTTCTTGTTTTGTACAACTATAAGTTCGATTTGGTTTTCTGAAATGAAGGATTCTATTGTATGTGAGCTCAGTAAGCCAGAAGAACCTGTTCTTAAAATTCTGAATTCCACCATTGTATGAATAGCATCCGCTGCATAGACTTTTTCATTAGTCGACTAAATAAAAAGTGTATTCATTTATTTACTATCAAGTATTTATGTAATTGTTTATTGGCATTTTGTTGCAAATGCATTGCACATTTCAAAACACTATGCAATAATATAAAATATTATATTCAATTGAACTAGTGTGAAATGATAACCAATGAAAATTTGCAGTGAAAAACTTTCAAATTAATCATTATCCCAGCACCTGGAACGCATGTTTATTTCGTCCAATGCTGATTTTTGCGTTGCCGAGTACAATCACAGATGATACACGAGCGTCGATTTAATAAAAATTGGACGGCCACGTGAGAGCGATCGCGTGCTGTTTCACAGATCACAATTCAATGTGTTAAATAATGTTCGATATGGTTTTATTTTAATTACCTTCGTGATACTTATGTGACTTTTATAATGCGCAAGTTGAGAATGTCAATCACCAATTTTATGAATGTAAGTACTCCCCAATATTCTGGGAGCAGTTGGACCATTAGATGTATAAAAAGTGGCATTAATTTTGCGGTCATCAAGATTGAATTTTTTTAGGAAACTGTCTGAATTTTTTTGACATGATGTGTAATCGTGTTTTGCTTGCTGATCCGATTTTATTTTTACATATGTAATATTTGTAAAAAAAGGCCAGAGTTCGATGATTTTTTTTAAATTTTTTTGACATAAAGAAGAATTGAAAAAGTATTTATTTAAAATATATGATAACTGTGATATTAAATAAGTATTTGTTGTTATTTCGCATTTTTTATTACGTTTGTATTGTTTTAATATTGCAATATTATTTTGTCATATAAAAATCTAATAGAAGAATGACATGAATCTTTTACTGCTAACCATCCTGAATATATCTTGGTAAAATGAGGGCTGTTCGTTTTTTGCTTTGGAAATGTAGTGATAGATTTAAAAGTTTGTGCTTCCATTTTTATATATCGTTGTATATTACAAAACAATTTGTTAGTATTTGAACTTTCAATCGTTTTTAAACTCTTATTATAAATATAAGAAAAGTGTGAAAAAATCTGCCATTGATTGATATAAACTCAACTTACCATAATAATATCAAAATTGCAGGTAAAAATTAAATAAAACGTGAATATATGGAAGTACTCTGCGTGTGTAATGTTATGTAATCGATTTATCTTTTTTTTGTTTGAAGTTGTGTTGAAATGTTTTTTTGTAATGTGTATAAAGCACAAATAAATAAATATACTTGTCTTTTGAAAGAATAATTTCAATTCCAGCTATCTTATTTATACTTATTTTCTTCTTCTGAAGAAGAAGAATATTATTCCCGTCCCGCGATCACTGTGATAAAAACATTCTGTCGATTTCTGCTATCGTTGTTAATTTTATTGACATTTTCAAAAAGTTTAAAAACATTAAAATTAGTTGATTATTGTCATAAAGTGGAATTGAATATAATATCAGGCTAGCTTTCCAGAAAATGCTTTCAAATTATTCTTGGATCTCATATACCGTTAGGTTTCCTTAGTTTTGATCAGCCTCATAAATAATCGTATTGTATATATAATTTTTATAAGAAAAGAGTATTAGAAGTAGTCTAATTTAAAGAAAATTCCGTTTTTAGTCACCAATTTTTGCTTATCTTTCAATCAGCTCAACATTATAATGGATTCTGTTTCACGTATCGCATCAAATGTAAAAATACACCCTATTAATCTTTAAACCTCTTTTGCTGACCATTAGCACTCGAACACTAATGGAGCTGCGTCCTCATTTGCATACAAGGTGTTTGCGAGTGCTACCAACATTCTCTATTTAAAGACGAAGTTACAAATCTCCTAATGCACCACCGATATAGACAATGTAGGCTTGTTTCCGATTCAGTGGGAGTAAGACTTTTAAATATATACCAAAAAGACACATACAATAAAAATAAGTGGGATTTATCATTTTATGAAGAAAACGCAACGAAATGCCTATTTTTTGAGAGATTCAAATTGTCCAAAATTGCAGAATTTTCATTTATGTTGTTATTGATGATTATTTAAAGATCCTTAAATAGGTTTTTTTATCATTGCCCATCTTATATAAGGCATTTTTCTCATTGATCACCTAAATTTAATCCACACTAGTTCAACGCCACTAAGACGGTTACTTTAATCTCTCTTCCATCCCATGGGATTGTCATGTCTGTCGCCTTTACCTCGTAAACGTCATTGCAGAGAAATGCATACCGTTACTGACGGATCTCCAAATATACTTACAAAAAGTGTAACTTAAATATAGATATCAGGGTGATTTCAAGTAAATATATCATGAAAATAAACAGGCGAAGATTTTCAGTCAACAATGCAGGAAATGCATGTTTTAACGAAAACTTTAAAAGTAGCCTAAACCTTGCCGTATCATTTATTTTAACGGAAACTATAGTCCCCAAATTACGTAATTTTATTTATAATTTTACCTTTGCTATAATAATCGATTTAAGCATACTCTCGTATTGTTTTATTAAGGTAAATAATTCCCATAACATCTGGCAAATTGTAATTAGTGGGTTCGTAACCTTTAACGCTTGTCAGGACTTGTTGGAGACTTTGAATAAATAAATCAGGATTTAAACTCCTGATGAAATTTTCTCGCGCAAAAAGCAACAAATTTTGCAAAAACACAGTATCATCAAACGACGCAATACTAGAATTTCGATTTGGCAGCTGTTCACGTAAATGTAAAATATAACCTTCTACGTTTTACGAGTGATAAGAACCCATAAATTTCTTACATACTTCTACGATGAATGAAAAGAATAAAATTTATTTGGCAGTCACTCTGTATTTATTTTTTTTTCGTTTATAATTCATATTACGTAAAGACGACTATTCAGTATAATTCAAAATTCGTGAAATATTTGCTTTGATTAGTTTTTCCATTTTTGGATATGCTTCCGAAGAAAAGGGGCTATTTCAGAAAACAAGATTCTTGTAATTTCTCGTGGGAATTTTGTTCGCATACTTTTAGCGTCTCGTGGATAAATAGAGTTTATTGGAATTCCCTACTTTATTCCCCCTTTTCTAATTTACTAAAATGCTTGAAACTTGAAATCAATGGCAATTGTTCTCTACCGAGCAAGCAAGTAATTAACATTGAACAACTAAAAATCGATATTGTTAACTGACAACTGTTGTTCACACAGTTGTTCATATATCGAAAGCCACTGTTCTCATTAAGTGCTTAATTTAAAAGATTAATTTTGTTAAATCAATACAAAAGAAATTATCAAACCACTATACCAAAAGTTCAGTCGATTTGGATTAAATTAAGCTTAAATTACAACGCAGCCACCGGCAATAATACACTTTCATGATTCTGGTTTCAACATTGCAATGTGCGGTGCATCAAAGTATAATAAAATACTATATGTAAAAAATCGTATTTAATGAGATATATTCGGGTTTTATGCAACGTCTTGCTGGCTAGCTTCTAGTCGTGATCGAAGCAGACATTGCCACGCTAAACTGACTTTAGATTAGATTTCCTTTCTTTACTTATTGCTCGGCGCCCAGTAAATACTATTTTTTCAATAATTAGGGAAAGCTTATTTCGTTACAAATCGACTATATTGTTTGGAATCATTAGTCAGATGATTAAGACATATCAAATAATAAATTAAATTAAAAGTGACGCACTCAGATGCTGAAATTTGATTAATCTATTGCGTATAACAAATGCAGTACATTTATTTGCCAACACATGTAATTGCAATAATATTTCTAACAAAATTTGTGAATTCCACAAGATTTTAATAACCGCCGTCAGCTGTTGAGCTCCATTCCAAAAGCGATCACCAACGGCGCCCAGGTTGAGGAAATAGCTCGGCAAACTCATATTATAATCCCAATGCTAGGTCGAGTTTACAATGAGGTGACAGTGTATGTTACTACGTCGATTCTTCAATGCTGTCCATATCAATGCGTGCGTATAGCCGACGACAAAAATAACGCGCACAAAAACAAGATGGCAGCTGGAGAAATCGAGGCGCCAAAGACGCTTAACGTTTAATTAAAGCAAAGGTTGTAAAGGCAAGCAAACAAAGAATTAAACTTAATATTATACATGAAAGTAAGTGTTGTATTATTTTCACAAGGTAGTTAATATGTAAAGATATATTGTGTAAGATCAGCGAATCAAAACGAGGTATCCAGCTGATCATTCGCTTTTATTGTCAAAACGTTTGCCAGGAGATATAGAATATAGAAAAACGAATACACATATACAGGTACAGAGAGAATGATCAGAGTTTTTTAAATGATTTATTCTTATGTTGTACTCCAGTTACCTTGTAACCTTTATAATTAGTAATATATAATTAGTCAAATCGAAATAAAACCAGGGTCATTTAACTTTTTCATATTTAGACAAAATGACAAATGTTTATTTGATATGATAAAAATAATCAGCAAAGACAATAACATACAACCTTCGGTTAGCGAAAAGGCCTAGATTTACGTGGAAATGATAGAATGACAAGATGGATGGACACACAACACACATCATAAAAAGATTCTGGTCATGGATGGTTTGCCACTCAAATAAGATGAGGCGAATATTACGTAAATAAGGAAAATAAATAAGTTTTTACTGGCGCCTTGCCCAATATCACATTTAGTTTAACTTGACCACCCATCACTAAAAAAATAAACTCAAAATTAAAATACAAAGCGTGTCCAGTAAAAGCTGTGCTCGATATACCTTTAAGATAATGATAAAATTGTTTGAAACATTAATAACAGACTTTTATGCACTTTTTGACATGTAACGCGATTACTTATAAGGGATCCGCCTGCCAATTAGAATATTTTATCTCTAGATTTTATCAGGATATGTAGCCATTACCTCATTGAAAATATTGTTAGTTGTCTATTGTGTTCTGTACCACGAGGGAGTTGCTTCAATATTGATTTGATTACTCGTGCATGTTTCTCAAAAATTATGTCATTGAAACGAGACTAGCAAAATAGAAATACACGAGAAAAATCAGGTAAATAAAAATATATTTTCATATTTTCCGTCTTTGAGTTTATTATTTCGGGTAAAAATTTTTAAATGGAAACGAAAAAAATCTAAAAAGAGACAGTTTGTATGAAGTCATTTAAAAAATCGATAAAGTTTGGAACTTGTGTTTGTAAAACCCAACTGTCCAGCTGCAACATCACAGCGGCAACATGACAATGATAAAAGAAATGCGATCGCCTAAAAGAAAAAATCTTTATTGTGAATTTATTTCGAATATCTCAGAAAAAATTGCATAATGGATTATAACAAGATTTTCTATCTAAAATCAATAAATTAAAAGCGTTTTTCGTTATGATTGAAATTCAAAATAAAATTTAATCGTGTCTGTAAAATTTGTCTGTTTCAAAAGTACTTAAATATCTAATTTGAGCATTTTAACATGCGTGAAGATGAATATCGGACTGGATTCAAGTGAATCGTTAATGGAATGATAATATTTAAAATAATTATAAACCATTGTGAGATTTAAGTTCGCGTCACCGACTAGATAAAATCTTAAAAAACTTGTTACGAAATTTAGGCAACAGATCAAACTCGATTTCATTTAAAAATGTTCATCATATTTTTGGTTTTAGCAGAAAATCAATTAGTTTTTTTCATCAACTGTGAACATGTACGGGTTTGGAATTTAAAAAAACCTGGCTGCGACCTATGAACACTCTTAAACTCAGGGAAAGGCTAAATTAGACAGGCGGGTTTTTTACACTAAATGTCGCAAATTTTAATTTGAATGCACGATGAACTTTGGAATTAAATATTGCAGCGGAGTTTTAGCATTTATATACAAACATGTAGCATTGAATGTTGGTTGACCTTAGGACTTCCTAGATTTTGCCTACGTCACGCACTTTCAAATAATTTCAAATTTAGTAATGTAAATCCTCAAACCAATATTTTACTACGGCATGCACCACAAATCACTGAATGTATAAATGGGATAAACACTGTTAAAAGATTCATCAAAGTTACAAAATGTTAAAAGTAATTAAATTTCAAGCAATCATGGGAAGTTGTGATACGATTTTCCCAAAACAACATACGCCTAACTACGATCGGGGGATACAAAGATGAATAGACAAAAATAACCTATACTCGCATCAAAAACGACAGCGAAGACATTATCACTTTAACAGTGAGTAATATTAATTTATATTTGGACTTGACGAAACGTAATTGAAACAACAGCTCATGTGTTGAAGAATTAGAAAATGATGTGACGAATTAAAAACCATAGTATAGTTCAAATTCAGTTCATTGTATCCCACGAGACTGTGAGACAGAACGATTCATTAATTAAATATGGAATACAAATCCTTTGACACCAAATTAAACTTGTCGTAAATTCGGGAATCAGCAATAACAAATTAACAGTGAGTGAAAATCAATCGCCTTATTTTTCCGCGTAGGATAAATTTGGAATTTTGTTATTCATTTTCATTTATCCCTAAACTTTTTTTTCAATGGAGCAATTTTTTAAAAGTCTGCCAAAACAAGGTGGGATGTAATTATATTATAGTAAAGTAAATCAAGCAAAACTAACACGCTTGAACATATATGATAATATATTGGCTATATGGCGAACTCCGCATAACGAGATGTCGACTGACCAGTGCTGTGGAACACTTCAAGCCCACAAAGGCAAGAAAACGGTGATACCACATGGCACTGCGAGACGTAAGTAATACGTATGACGTGAATATAAAAATTAAATATTGTTTGTAAATGGGGATAGGATCCTAATAAGTTTTTATGTCAGCGTACACTTATGTGTTAGAAGTGACTGTGTTTTTGGAAAAACTGGAATACATAGTTTCGGTGCACAGCTTGCTTACCTTATAATATCATGCTTAAATAGTACGGTTTGCACCCGAGATGTCTTACCTATAACACCAATATGACTAGTTTTAAACAGCCAACTACTACAATCAAAGATTTTAGAAATACATATTTGAATTTATGAATCGTTTTTGACATAAACTTTCTCCCGTTCAAAGGAGGGAAAGAGGGCGCTCCAGAAGTACGTGTACCAATATGGAGGTAACTAACTTTGTTCGCCTACTTTACATCAAGTTGTGTAAAAGGACCGAAATATATGAGCAGGGGGTATCTTCACTAGGCTAACACAGACAGTCCCCGTTGTTCGTAATAGAACAAAATAAAGGAAAATCGGAATAAAAGTACAGCCTAACCCTAACCTGGTATACACACGACGGGAGTAACGAACGGAGAGTGAGAAAAATGTTATTTTTAAGCAATGGCATCATTAAAAGAACAGCAAAACAAATTACTGTTTGTTTACGACTTTTACATAAAAATCACTGTCGGAAACTGGTTCGAAAATCGGGGTATCAATCGCATATAAATGAAACAAATTGATGTTGTTTTTGACCTCACCATATTATTTCCGCGTGTATAAATAATACGCTGATTTTCGGTTAGTTCTAACATTATTGTCGTCAATATATCCACGTTGTGGCGATTACTATATCGTTAAAATGAAATACAATACGTGTGTAAACCATTGTTACAAATACTATTACGAAGCCGATGTAAAATGAGTAGAATTTCGAAAATCTTACAATAATTGTTCAAATATGTTCGTAATAAATTAGGTTTGAACATTCATGAACCATCAATGCGCCATGTGTATTATATTAGGGCCATGCTAGCCTAATTAGTTTTGTGACAACATGAATTTTGAGTTCTATTTTGAAAACACTTGTTCAATGAGGAATGTTCTTGATCATTTTCTGATTTTGTCATTGTTGGAGTTCAAAGTAATTCAAGAATCACAGCACGAAAATGGCAATTTAGGGAAATAATCTGTGATCGTACCACAATGAACTATTATTTCCATTATAACAGTTTAATATATTTCTGTGTGAGGGTACATATTCAGTACGGTCAGATAATCTAACTACATATCAGAGGGCGTTCACCCTTACAAGTGTTGTTTTGTAAGACAAAGTGATTAAGTAAGGTAGTTAAGCTCAGATTTAGCGTGTAAAAATTAGATGTTGTATGTTGTATTGTAACAATATATTTCTCAATAAATCCGATACAGATATTTCAATTATAAAATCGAAGTAAAATTCATGTTACCACTTTCGTAAACGATTGTAAATAAAGTCAGAAAGCCATTGATTTTGTACTCTGCCTAATACGCAGCCAATATACCTAAAAAGGTACGGTTAATATTACATTGCATTTATGAACTTGCTATATAATCAAAAACTTGCGGTGCACTTTAAGCCCTCAGTAAGTGTTTGACGTTAATCAGGATTGAGTTTCTCACAAGCTCGTGATATTTTGGGAACTGAAGCAGGCTGCTGTATTTCTGAAAAATGCACTAAAGAACGAAACATGGGAATATTTTTATTGCAAAATTTGTTACTCAAAATAACTCTTTCAAAAAATTTAAGTTGCAAAAACAACATAACTCAAGTAGAATATATCAATTTTGCTGTTGTACAAAGAAAACATAGTGGGTTGCTTTAATCCATATGGCGTCGATATTCTAAGATTAAAAATTGTATAAGATTCATGAATTATAGAAAATTACTTGGTTATTCCAGTGAATTCAAACGTACTTTTTTTCGTATATATGCCACACATGGTCATTGGTTGCATAGATCCAACTAATTTGTTGCATTTTTTCTTCACTAAAAATTTGAGACAATTTTCTCGTGCAAAAATTGGATATTATATATTACATTTAATTTCGCTGAAATATCATTTTACTTGCGTTATGCAACTACGCATATTTAGATGAAATTCTAGACTAATCCGGAGTAACTGTATGCATGCTAGACTGTTCACGTCACTAACAGGCCAGGCTTAAAAAGAGTTCGTTAAATGCAGAGAAAATACTGAACGTCTTAGTGATGTAAGGTAGTGTGTGTAGTAAAAATTTGATTGCCTGCTTGGTCTTGATATGTTATGCATATTTAAGTTTCCGTGATCTCACAGTTTTAGAGGTTTGTGTTAGAGCTTATTTATACTAAAAGCATAGTGCTTCATAGTTGATTTTTATGGCTGTATTTTGGTTGTCAAAAAAAATAAATCTCTCTCTCTCTCTCTTCAAGACAGAACACAAAAAATTCTTGTGTCATAAATTTTCTAGACCAGATCTTACACTTTTATAATATGACAATTACTCTTTATTTGATCAAATTTTTCTGTTTTCAGTTCTGATTCAGGGCTTCCATTTGCTCATATACCGCTTTCGAGTTAACATTTTCGAATACATCAGGTAGAGGAGAATGAGCGGGCTTGCAACTCTACTCTGAATACAATACTTAAAAAATTGATAATAACCTTTAAAACTTTGAATTATGTACTTCCTGATCAGGGCTATGTTTTTGAATCTAAATATTCGATATATATTATATTAAAAAATGTTTTGCATACCTATTTACCATTATGTGCGATTAGACACGTTGGAAATCGATGACGAGAGTTATGTGCTTCGTACTAAACAATTATAAATAGGATTTTTTATAAACTGGGTGGTTTTATTGTCAGTGAGAATGTATGCTATATTTTGTTAAAGATGTTTCCTAATAATTTGGATGGGTAGATTAGGTTAAAACCGGGTATTGTAAGACCATTTTTATCCCTCTACTCAGAAGACATGTAATTATATTAGAAAATAATAGTGGTAGCTATGCTGAGCATTGCTACAGTCGTAGAAAAGCTACAGTCAAATATGCGGATAAAATAATACCTTATGAAATATAAATCATTTTTCGTTTTTTTTTCACACATTCTGAAAAAAAAATTAAGTTAGGGATAATTTTCGAATTATTATTCACCTTTAGAATTCTGAAACGAATTCTGTATTTTATTTTAGATGGTCAAACTATAAGTCACATTTGTCCATTGTAGGGCAAGTGTCATTTTATATGAATTCGTCATACTCATTGTTTCAATTGATCACTGTTTCTATGCTATTTTTAGTAAATCGTTTTTGTTAAAAATGCGCCAAAGATAAACCTTGCCTCTATGCCGTACTTCATCAATTGCAAATGCCTGATCAAATATAATAGAATAGATATTTCTCGAATAATATTAACATTAGTGCTAAGTGTCCTCAAATTACAATATTAATGCACTCGAGAGTACGCACTCATGAATGGTGATACGGCACAAAATATGAAATTTATAACATCTAAGTCCTTGAATGTAATTGTCAATAAATATTTCTTTGCCTGTCAAATTTCACGTGGCACATTCTAAATCCAGTGTCAATTGTTATCTACCGACAAGCCTTTGTAACTATTATATTACCAGTGGACACTTTGCACTCTTTTCCTAGCCCTTTCACATTAGTCCAATTTACAACTTTTAGTTGGGGATCCTACATGGGGAAGTTGTACAAGAAAAGCAATTGCCAATTGGATTGACTATACTATTTTTGATTTTGTATCAATGCTTTTCATTGAGGTATGCCGAATTTTAATAGTTTATTTAAAATAGAAATCATACTTGGCATCTAATATTAATCAAAATATTCAATTATCCGTCAATGAAATCGGTAATAGTCTGTCTCATGCTTTAGTTTATTTATACAGTCACATGATACCTTCCTTACGTTTATATGTATTTCGGTATTCATGATATGAATGAAATTATATGCACCTTGTATTTTAGCATTTTCGATCAATCTTCCAAGTTTCTAAGATGTGAAAGAGTATAATCCCGGAAGGTTGCAATCATGCAATTTTCGCTTAAACCGTCTAGTATTACTGCTCGAATATTTTTAAGATAATAATGTTTTAATAGAACTATGTATGCAAATATACTATATTTAGATCGCATAATATCACGGCGATTTGGTTAGTGTTGAAACATAGCTATTTTACAATTTATGGTATTGTTTGAACTTGAATCCCAATTGGTGATTCAAATGTCAAAAGTGATTGCGACTCAAGTATAGCTATTGATAATATTGAAATTTTTTCATGCAAAAATTTTCCTGCAAATTTTTGCCATACTCCGATTATATCATGTACTTGGTTAAATACGTGGTCGTATATTCAAATTCAGCGTACGAAGATCGTAAAGATAATTCTACTCGTCTTAGGCTTGTGGTTTTTTGTCAATTATCTTAATGCTATGTATTTGAAAACAAATATTTTGATAGAAAATTTTTATACTCGTTTATTTATAGATATTCCGATACGCGAATAATTGAAGAAATATACAAACGCTTTGAGTGGTGTCGGTTACAACATACGCGACGCGGAGACATTTTGGATTCGCCATTTTCTGACGCAATATCTAACAGTTTAGCAGCGAAAGTCCATATCCCCTCGGATGTAACCTAGCTAAAATCAAAGTTCGAACGATTGTTTGCGTCTCTATCAAACGATTTCTTCGACTGATATTTTTAATTACGAGTTAACGAAGTTGTTTTCCAATTTGCAAGTCAATATTAGACGGAAACAGTGCGACAGGTTCAAGAAAGGGCAAGATTTAATTTGGACCCACAGGACAGAAAATCTATACTTTCTGATTAACGAATGATTTAGGGCTAAAGACTCACCTTTGCGACCAATTAACATTGCAAAGAATACTAATGAGATCAATAAAGTGTTTGAAAAAGACACAAAGTTGGAAAAAAAATGAAACATTTCATGCGCTCCACATAGTAGAGTCATGATGGCAAGACTAATAATCATACATGGAATACGTATATTTTGATTATTTAAACGTGGGCCATTTGTGGCTCATGATGTGTTGTATCCCGAGTAGTGGTGTTATTTCTACCGAATGATGTTTGCGCTTTACACGGAATGATCAGTATACCTGCTGATCATTTATTATAGTACCTACAAGACGGGGAAAATAAGGAGAGAAAATACGATAAAAGAAGATCCCCAAGGTATCGTTATTTCGACTAGAATTATACTCCAGTCAATAAAGGGATAAAACTGGATGGCGACGAAGCAAGTTGAGCGTTTCAAATTTGATTGAATCTGAAGTTGAAGCGGATAAAAATTGTTTATTTAGATTGAAGTGCTAGTTGCATAGTTTGGAAGAAAATTTGAAATAGATGACTTATGTAAAAAAAGTTCTGGGATAGTATCAGACGTTCACAAATAAGAGTGACTGTTCTTGCCTGTAGTTGCCGACTTCCAATTGAGCTAGAATAAATTTGTAATATCTTTGATAGTTAACAAAAGTAATTGATAGTTACAGCACTGATGAAAATAATATAACATAGATCTAGGCAACGAGAGTGAGATTTCCCGTTGAACAAGATTTAGCATTGTAAATGGAACTGCACACAGATTAGTTGATTAGCATTTGAAGCATATAATAAAGCAGACGAGATGTTCACAACGTTTTTAACCTTGTTCGAATATTACTATACAAAAATTTAAACATATCTTTCATATATTATTTTACCAATTTTGGTGTATAAGTGTATAGTATATAAATATGACTTACGATACAATGCCAGTTTAATAATATAATTATTAACCACATATCAAGGGGACAATTACAATAAATGAGCATTGATGTACATACATAAATTGATCGATGAAATCTGTATCTATCAATCACTAACATCCACTAAACCTATAGGTTATTAGATTGGAGAATATGTATCCATGGACTACAGATGAAATACTCTACTCGGCATTATACGGACGCGGCTGTAGTTGAAAGAAAGGTTATATTGTCATAGCGCAAATGTGTCCCCCAATTGATATTCCTATCATCAGAATGTTAGTTATCAAGTAAACTATTAAGATTTTTTTGCTATTCTATGATTCTATAATTGATTTGATTCTCAAGGATGTTAAGTAAGGGTCTTCCCTTAAAATCATTATCGAACCGAAATGTAGATTTTTGAAAAATTTAGCATGAATTCATCTTTCGTGCCTACTATGTGTATATACATATATATATGCCTTAATTAACATTCATCCTGAATATCATAGTTTAATATTGCTTTATTACAATTGTTTACAGCATAATATGACTTGATAATACATTACATTGTAATTATATCTTCCGCGCGGTATTTGGATGTTTGAAACGATGCGAAGAACAATGTCGATAATATTCAAACTTGTGTTTATTGGTAAGTTTTATAAAAAAATTTCATTTTATTTCAAGTTGAAGTTAAAACCTTGAAACATCTTTTTATTTTCACATAAACACATTATATATATAATTTTGAGCCCCAAAGGCTTATCCGTTGTATTGGAGCTAAAAATATCAATCCAGTCGATATCAAATTGAAAAAGCATCGCTACATTGGAAATAAAACTTTGCCAATGTGACACAAATAAATGATGAAGATTGATACGAACAAAATAAGAAACAGGAATTTGATAACGTTTAACATGTTTGAGTAGAAGACTGTTGTATAACTGCGTTGAATGCCAGGATTCCAGATCCCTTGAAGTTAAATGAAATCATTTCCGTTCAAAATTCTGTGATTATAAATTCTATTTGAACATTGGTATGTTGGGGTTTGTATATTAGTTCCTGTCATAATATTTTTCCATTAGGAGATATTACATTTATTTAAATATGCTCACGAATGTATCGTCCAAAATGTAAATGTAACATAAACACGTAGGATTGAAAGGATTATAGTGTATTTGAAACATTGTGTAAACGTATATTATCAACTTAGGCTCAAATAGGAAAACGTCTCAGAAGGATAATCCGTACCCAAATCGGATTTGAAAAAATTTTCATTGCAATCTTTGCAATGAACACAGATTAATAATTTACCCACAGGATGTCTTTCTCCACTTCATTCCCACCTAAATATAAGAAAATCTGCAGAATTGTTTGATATTTTTTAAGGATTGTTAGGCCACCAAACAAGGGGTGCAACAACTTGTGGTGTTGTTGAATGTGAATTCTGGGAATATCAATGTAATTCTGGTGAATGTATTAATCTTCGGTTCTTTTGTGACGGAATATACGATTGCCCGGATAAAAGTGACGAAATATTGGAAGAAGGTTTGTTGAAAATACAATATTATTTTTATCATGTAAATTCCGTTTTTAATGATCTCTGCATGTATCTTATATAATCAAACCTATATATAAGTACTGCCAAAGTAACATTCTCGCATTTTAATTTTTTATTTACTTTTTTCAAGTAAGGGTTTTATAAAAAAAAATGAAATTGACGTTTCGAAATGTACATTATTGAAACTCATTTGCGGACGTGGTTTACATCTAATGCATTTCCATTCGATAACCAATCCTATAAGCTCAATTTGGCGAGAATACATCCCCGCTGGGGTTCGTAAATACCGATGAGTAACGGCTATTTATAATATTTCCTTCAGACAAAAGTGTTAGGTGAAATCGATCCTATCTCTTACAGCATTATGATATTTATTTTAAGCTGGAACAGGCTGTCAAAATCCACTCAACGATTTGAACCTACAATGCAAGTTACCAGAACAATACTTCTGTGACAGCTTCCATCATTGTTATAATAAAACAGATGAAAACGAGACTTTGTGTAAGAATAAAAAGTACGTTTCTCATTCCTTGTTCTATCTCATAACTGCGGTCTCTCTATGTTTTTTCTATTCTATCTATCAAGACCAGGATTTCACAAACTGGGCGCTTGGCCCCACTAGAGGGGCACGAGGCGAATCTCCGAGACCTTCACAAGGTTTGATTCCCTGATTCAGTGATGTCGTTTTTTTTTTTATTATTAAAAGGAGAAATAAAAAGCACCTCGCAAAATATGGCACTCAAATGTTGTGAAAAAAACAAACAAACACTTCACACTATTCAATGAACATATATATATGCGCACTGCACTATTCTATTGCAGTAAAATGGCACACACTTTATGTCGTTTATTCTAGTACTTTCGTTAGCTGTCTTTTCATTATTATACGTGACGATTAAAATACTTGATTGACACCCGTTTAAAATAAAAAAAAATTTAGTTTAGTTTTTATTTGGGGCACGATGTATTGAGAGTCTTTGAAACAGGTCATGAAAGTTTATGAGAATAATTGATCTAATCACACTATGATGTTTTTTTTTCAGATATGGAATGCGGTGCGATAAGTATGGTCATTGTTTGAATAAATTGTTGATTAACTGTGGTAACCAACTAGGTTACCAATGTTCGGATGAAATACCATGTAAAGGTGCGTTCTACATTATTTATTTCGTTGGCTTTTCTCTACCAAAGTCGCTGTTACTTCTCTGAAAATACATTTTTTACGTTATGGTATGAATTACTGATGCATAACAAGAAATTCTACGAATATTTTCCACGGTGTAACGAAAACAATAGCACGAAAATATGTTTACGGTATTAGTATCTAAAACATGAATTTTTTATGGACGGGGTATTTTTACCTAATTTCATGAATTATGAAAACATATTTGTATAATATACTAATTAAATAGATTCAATCCAAGTAGTCGAACACGTAAGGTTCTAGCTTGGAAAGCGTTCCCTTAAGGGCCGAATGTGGTTGTGATTGTTTACTGTTTTACAATGACCTTGGAACTTGACAGCAGATTGACATCCATGGAAATTGTCGATACACGCGCTTATAAAAACGTAATTTTAAATAATTCAGGAAAAATAAAGACGAACTAGTAGCCATAATAAATGCGAGTATACCTTCTCAGGTTTTCATTCAAGCTGGTGGTTGAAGTTAATTCAGGTTCAAGTTCTTACTCTCATTGGAATAATATGAAAAATAATCAGATTATTCAAAATACTGCGGTCTTTGATCTTTCTAACTCAAAAATGATATAGCAATCTCTATTTTTATTTCAATAATTTGTTCCAAGGAAATGATTATTACATTATACTTGTTCAAATATGAAAGAAACACAAATTGCTTTCTTGATCCACAAGCCAATGTTGAACTGCACATTTAAATTTAACAACCGAGTCGAGTAAAATAATATTACAAATACTTTATGTTTAGGTGATGTATGTTCGCGTAGGGGCGGGTCATCTCGTGTTTTGGATTTGACAGACGAATGTGAATCTATATCAACGTTCAGGTAATAAAATATTGCTAGGTAAATCGGCTGCAGCTCTGCATCAATGTGATTTTTTTCTCCGAGATTCTGAAACGAACGCAGTATCATAGATAAATTTTGATTACCCAAATCTCAGTCTTGTATTCAAATTCCAAAAATTGATTCATTTTATTTCCAAGTAAGAAATGTTGCGTTCATCAACAATAATATCGTCTGGAGCCGCGCTAGTCCAAGAAGTGAATTTGCATAATTAAATTGGTTCGGCAGACGTAGACACCGGGGTAATTTCATTAAAATTGTAATATCGTAGCCTACAACGGAACAAACAAAGAGCATGTATCGGGAAGAACAAAAATAGTTATATTCAATACCAGTAAAATCATGTTTGATCTTTCATGCTAGGACATGAAGTTAGAATTTTGAAGTCGTCTATTACTATTGATAAATACTTCATTCTTTGACACAGCTGCAACTCCGGGGAATGTTTGGAACCGGATAAATTTTGTGATGGAATAATAGATTGCAAGGATGGGAGTGATGAAGTTGTAGCAAATTCAACAAATGTTGGGGAAGGTACGCATGAAAACTTCAATACCAATTTACCTCCCTGTAACTGCCCCTTTTATTCTTGGAATGAATATTTTAGTCTTTTTTGTACGTCTTAGCCATACCGTGCTACTTGCATTTGGTATATCATTCCGATGAATTCCACCCCTCTCTGTTCCATAAGCAATGTGTGAAAAACACCCACAAGCTATGATATTGACAACAAAGCGAGCAATGTTCAAATATATGGACACGAAATCCAAAAATTAAGTAGTATCAAATCTTTTTATACAGTACCGGTAATCTTGCTTATCGAAAAACTTTCAATTTCGATGGCCCAAATCTTTTTTTAGGTACAGGATTATCCTGCAGCAATAAATGGAACAATGTTGCAAAGCACTGTGTTCTGCCATCCAGATATGTTTGTGATATTATTGACCATTGTGATGATAGAGTTGATGAATGCCAACCGGGATGTAAACATTCATTTATATGTGACAACGGGAAATGTCTAAGAGGGAAAAAAGTGAGGGAACTAGATGTAGTTTACGTTTCAGCACATGTAGGCTGAATCGTTAAAATATAGGATCAAACTACAAAGAACAAATAGAAGTGACCAGTGAACAACTTTTCGAGTTATTCGTGGGCTATTTTTCAAATAAAAATGTTATCTTGCTTTACTCTGATATAAATTTCGATACGACTACTATCTGGAATCATAATCATATCTATAGTCAAACTAATACTTTGATTATCTACATCGTTGTTCAGCTGAAACAGTTGTTAATATTTGCCTGTATCTGCGTCACTGTATAATTTTTAAAATGCCAAGCGGCTAGATTGTCATATCCGCTTTCAAGGAGTCTTATTTGAATATGTTTTTTCCTACGTTATCGAATTTTTCAATCAATAAATATTGTTTTTGAACGATATTGAACAACTTTAATCTGCTAGAAAGTTTGTTATGTGTATTTCTCCAGACTGTGCCCAGTATTTGTGACGGGAAAGATGATTGTGGAGATTCCAGTGATGAATGCAATTCAATTTGCCAAGGCAAAAATAATGTTTTTCATTGTAACGATGAAAAGAAAACCTGTATTGCAATTGAATTGTAAGTTTTACTTTATATTACAATATTACCTGCTAAGCCCTTACAGGTCGAGATTGATAAAATACCGACCGAGATTTAGCCAATGAACTAATTGAGTAACAGGATTTTCAGGCATTCTAACATAAGAGGGTGATTGGTGGTAGATGGCCTTCTTGTGACGTCATAATTCCTCGATAGAATGTTGTCCCGATCGTTTTTATTTCTGGTGTTGCAACGATTTTTACTAATACTCTTATATCAGACTTCAGGATTGCAAAGTTAATTATTCCTAATTCATCGAAAAAACATAGTCATACCGATATATTTCCAAAATCGCTAAATCCAGGTGAAAACATTAATGGTACCACTAATTCAATTTTTTAATTTTATTGTAATTTTAAACAGACTTTTTCAATTGAATTGGTTTGTCCCGGCCACAAATCGATTCCTAACTTTTTGAATTCGATTTTGTCTTTCTTTCTGTGGCATCTCCAAATCTGGATTAAAGGGCCTTTGTTCATTTTGTGGTCAATCTAAATCGCATCAACCGATCAATACTTACCGTTTCTGTCATAAGAATAGCGCTTAATGGATTAATAAAGATTGATTGGTTGGTTATGCCATGCTTGATCTACAAAGAATTGAAATGTGAAGGGTAGATTCCCAAACAGAAGTGAACTCAGAAACATTTTAATAAATAAATGGTTTACTATATAACGGAAATTACATTTCAAGTAGTTTATGATATTGCATCGAGCAACGGCGAGTAGTCTTGGAAACTGGATGGCATCAATTCAGTTGACCTTTATTTCAAGGTTGCATATTCCAACAACGTTCGCATTTGTGAATATATATCCAGTTCTTATAATATTGTTGGAGCTTTTATTTTAAAATAAGGTGAACTGGAGAGGCTGAGTTTTTATAAAAATGCAAGTGAAGCAATAAAATATTATTTTTTTATCGTTTCATTTCTTTAACTGATGACGCCTGTGGCACAGAAGTTCAATATCACGCATTTTTTTAGTTCTACCTCTGTCATATTTTAATATGATTTTGCAATTTAGGTTTTGTAATGGGCGTGTAGATTGTCCAGACGGAAGTGACGAAATTATTTCGACTGAAAATGTCACTAATGGAACAAGCTGCACCAGCAGGTAAATTTCCTTTATTCGAAACAATGAGAACAGAAATTTTTTGTTAGTAATGATTTGACTGCCACATTTTGCCCCAAAAGGGTTTAAGACTGTGCATTCTATGTGCATTTACATAAGTTTGAAAAGACGATTTTATGCACTCTCGAACGTCGAAGTAAATAACCCCAACCCCATCAAGAGCAGAGTGGGGGATACCTATATTTGGAAATCCGTCCGATAGGAGAAGACTGTCGTACTTCAAATATATTAACTAATAATTCTATGGAAAAGACATTATATTTATTTAATAGACACAACCCATCTGGACTTCGATGCGTTTTACCAGAACATCACGTGTGTGATGACGTCAGACATTGCAAAGATGTTGAAGACGAAAGATATTGTAAAAGTTCTGTAACTGATGACTCCCATTATACATGTAAAAACAATAACACCATATATGCTGCTACTAAGGTACGCTGCTATCTGAATGTATATATTAAAACATATAATTTACTACAAAATCATAATGTGGATTGATCCTTTTTCATTACAATTTCTTGCTCCCTATATGAGTGCAGACATATAGGTTGAAAAAGGAATGAATGACTTTTTATATATCGTAGTAACGTTGATCATTTTTTAAGGTCTGTAACTTCAAGGATGATTGCTGCGATTCATCTGACGAATGCGGAATACCAGGTTGTAACAAAACCTTTACTTGTCCAAACAACGGAAAATGCATTGCTTTCGATAAATTTTGTGACGGTGAGTAATGTATATGGAGTTTAAAATTGATATAACTTCACAAGTGGTAAAAAATGGTGCTTGACAAATGAATCACTTTATTTACAACACTGTATCGGTTGCTGTGTGTTTGTTAGTTTTACTCTTTATTATATTGCCTCACTCTTGAGTAAATTAAACTTGCTAAAACGCTTAAAAACAGTGAAAAATCGTCTGAAAACACTAGAAACCTTGCTAAAACGCCTAAAAACAGTGAAAAACCGTCTAATAACATTAGAAACCTTGCTAAACCCTTAAAAACATTGAAAACCCGTCTAAAAACACTAGAAACCTTGCTAAAACGCCTAAAAACAGTGAACACCGTCTAAAAACACTAGAAACCTTGCTACAACGCTTCAAAGCCGTGAAAAACCGTCTAAAAACACTAGAAACCTTGCTAAAACGCTTCAAAACAGTGAAAACCCGTCTAAAAACACTAGAAACCTTGCTAAAACGCTCCAAAACAGTGAAAACCCGTCTAAAACACTAGAAACCTTGCTAAAACGCCTAAAAACAGTGAAACCCGTCTAAAAACACTAGAAACCTTGCTAAAACGCTTAAAAACAGTGAAAAATCGTCTAAAAACATTAGATCCTTGCTAAAACGCTGAAAAACAGTGAAATCCCGTCTAAAAACACTAGAAACCTTGCTAAAACGCCTAAAAACAGTGAACACCGTCTAAAACCACTGGAAACCTTGCTAAAACGCTTAAAAGGGAATAATGTGAAATTATTAAATTTTAGGTAATGACGACTGTGAAGATGGAAGCGACGAAATAACATCAAATATGAGCGGATTTATGTGCAAAAATAAATTTAACGACCACAACAAGAAATGTGTTCTACCACAACAATATGTATGTGATAATTTGGATCATTGCGAAAACAGGTACAGATTTTTTTGTAAAAATAAATTATCGAGTTTGTAACAATGATAAATAACATTGTCTGATTCAGTTTGTAAAACTTTCAAGAAATTCTGCAATCATTTACTTGGAAGTAATATATATTTATGTTCTTTTAAAGGGCCGATGAATGTGGATCCGACTGCCGTCATTCGTTCATTTGTGACGATGGCCAATGTATAAATCGAGAGGACTTTTGCGATGGTACGAATCACTGCAGAGATAATAGCGACGAACGGGTAATGCTATAAAAATTGCTGACTTGTTTCGATATGTAATAAGAGAATAATTCCCTGGATTACAGAAAATATGGATAATAAATTCTGATTTATATAAACTATAGACTAAGTATAGAGTATTGAAAATGTTGCCTCGGACAACTCATTCGTTGATTGTCATAGCCTACTGTTTTCGAATAATATATATTATATATATATCACTATTCTGATATTTTACGTTTTCAGATGGGTGAACTTGGTTTTAAATGTGACGTAACTCAAAAGTTTGGTGACGTCATTCGCTCTTGTGTACTTCCGCAAAAGTTGTTGTTCGATGACACATTATATTGCAAAGACCATTCAGATGAGTGTGGAAACAACGGAACGTGCTTCAAGTGAGAACGATTGCTAAATATATCGTGCGTGAAGTTCTTAGACAAAAAGTTTACCATGCACGTCATAAGAATACAATGCTTGCTATGTTAATTGCTATGCGGTTGAAATATTCCTTAAAAACACATTTCCTTTTTCTTTGTAAATAATTTACATAGAAGGAAAAATTTTGCACATTATTTATTAGTAACACATCTCAAAAACTTGCTCAAAAGATTGCTCGGAAATGACTTATAAGTTAAAATTATTTACAGATGCTTCAACGACGATTTTTTCATCTCAAAACGTCAAGTATGTGACGGAATATTTGACTGTCCAGATTTGAGTGACGAATGCTTGTGTATGGAGGAGAATGATAATGTCTCAAAAGTATGCAATAGTTACTGCCAGGGACAAGGTAATTTATGTACGCATTCTTGAAACAGTGGTCGATTTTTTAATACATCACCGTTTTACCATCTAAATTTAATTACGAGAACTATATTAACATCTGAGTTTCATTCAGTTACCTTCACCAATCTAATTGAATAGCTTGGTCACAATTGCTATATAGAAACAGCTGAAACCCAAATCAAATAATAAATTAGTTTATTTTAAAGACAAAGAGGACACTGTCTCAATACTGCTGCATCAAAAATCAGGTGGTCATTTAGAAGATTTCTTTTGCATGCGGGAAAAATAGCAATGAAAAGTTATCTGATTTAATATAACACTTAGCAGATCATTAATTTGATTCAGATGTATTAATTAATAAATTTTACTCAAAATTTTTTTTATTCTTCATGACATTCAAGACACAGATTCTTGTACACATTGTGAAAATGATCAGATAGTATGTGATGATGGTGACAATTGCATCAACGTTACATACATATGTGATGGAATATCACATTGCGTGGATGGTACTGACGAAGCTTCGTGTCAAGCGAAAAATGAAGTATGAAATTTTTGATGTTTGTCAATAAGAAAAATCAACGTAAAATTAAGTTAAAATTGTGACCCTAATCCAATGTGATTGGTATTTTTATGTTTCAGGAAAATTGGTCACGTCAATCTGCATCTCTTAACTTTAAATGTGAGACAAAGAATCCTCAAGGGTCTCCAGAATACGCTACAATGTGTGATGGCATTCCACAGTGTGCATTTGCTGAAGATGAATGTTCTATAATCAAGCAACCTGTTATGGTATGACCAATAAAAATAAACTGGTCTTAGTACATTTGAGTTGAAGGAGAAAAGAAAAGTAAATTCGAGTACTGGATAAGCAATTGTAAAGTTATCTACATAATTTTCTTGTAGGATCAAAATGCTTCAAAAACCGAACGTCAGTTCCTGTGTGGAAACAAAACAATGGAAGTCTGTAAAGCGCTAGATATAAAAGACGATTTCCTCCACTGTCCCGGAAAACCTCATCATTACCTTTCAAAGGATGTAAGTTTACTTTAAATTAGTTTGTTTTATATGTGTTATAAATATAATTTCAGGTGAGTCTCGTTGTTTTTTTATCTGTTCTTCATCTGTTTTATTTTCGCTTTTGTTGGTTCTTATAATATTTGAATCTTATGATTACTATGAAGATTTGCGATGGTGTTGAAGACTGTGAAAGAACATCACCAGATAAATTGAGTCCCGATGAACAAGGATGTAAAGATCGCGTCAAGTGCCCAACGAGTCGTCCCAAAGAATCACGAAAATCAACGATCCATATCAGTAGCTTTTGTGACGCAAGAATAGACTGCGAAGGGGAAGAAGACGAAGCAGAAGGTATAAATTTTAAGTAACAAGAAAACCTATAAACTTTACGGAAAGTGCTGTTATATGTGTAACGTTGAATTGGAGATCACAATCTTTAATAATATTGGACTGGAGATGCATTAGTTCGAAATTTGGTTTTCGTTTCCTAAAAATTCGAAAAATTTTGTTTTGTGTTGCAAAGTATAATAATATTATTTTAATAATATCCAGAACTATGCCAAGGTAAAGGGTTGCGTCGGTTTTACTGCGAGAGCAGAAAACTTGGAGATAACAGCTCAGATCCCGGGCCTCTGTTCGTGACGAATCAAGAAGTTTTGGATGGGAAACCCGATTGCAAAGATGGAAGTGATGAATGTCCAACAAAACTGTTTCACGATAACATGTTTTCATCTCGGCATAGGATGATAAAAGTGAGCATATGGTCCTATAATTTTTCCGTTTGTATTGTGTGTTTTTGTCTCACTTATTTTCCTTCACTCTCCAACTTATACATACCTCTTGATGCTGCTGTCTTTCCTTATACCCCCAACATATCTTTTGCAGAACGTGATTTTGAGTGGTGTTGTGTGGATAATGGGATTATTAGCTTTCTTCGGAAACTCCATTGTGATGTATCACAGCATAACCAAACTACGATCACAGACAAGGTAAACTCAGTTTGAATAAAACAGTGTGCTACATCCCATAATGATAAGCATTATCAAGGAAGCAATGTCCAAATATATGGACACGAAAGCCAAGGTGAAGCAGTATCGAATCGTTCACCGTAGACTACCGGTAGCCCGACCACATATCACAGAACCGCCACACGGTGCGCAATATATAATTTGATGACGCCTTCACACAAAAATTCAAAATGAAAAACGAACCACAGATTTAATTCATATCTATTACCTAGAATATTTACTTTCACAGATTCTCGCCCATGATGAGGAGCAACTACATTTTAGTTTTTAACTTAGCAACTGCTGATTTATTGATGGGAGTTTACTTACTGGCTTTGGCAATTCAAAACTCGAAAACGAATGGAAAGTAGGTGCCGTTACATTTATTGTTGGCTCGTGTGATATTGATGTATGCAAGGATTACAAACTCACACGAGTCACCTGTATTAACTATTTGAGCTCTAAGGTAGATGCGGTAGGTTAGGATCAGTTAATATAGTAGTATCTCATCTTTAGGTATTGTCGATATGACCAGGAATGGCGAACGGGATCTGTTTGTGCGTCACTAGGAAGTCTAGCAATGATCTCGATTCAATCTTCTGTTTGTTTTTTGGTTATTTTAACAACTTATAGAATGATTGCAGTGTTGAGACCTTTCCGTGTTGATTCCCTTCGAGTAAGGTAATCTTTTTTAATCAATCAGTTTTCTTATTCTAATGCATAAAGACTGAGATTTGAACTTTGCTTCAATTATATATATATATATCTTCTACCAGGTACACTGTCGTATTCGTCGGCTTGATCTGGTTTTTCTCACTCTTCATTGCGATTGTACCAAGACTTCCTGATTTCAAGAACTATTTCGTTTCTTCTGTTTATATATCTCCCGGTGTTTATTTCTTTGATACAAACACACCAACAAAGATAGAGTTGAGTGACTTTGCAAACGTATTATCAGCATATTCACACGGTGAGCGATAAATGCAAATAAACTAATTTATCTGTTAATTAAATTTTATCTTTCTACAAATAAAACTTATAAAGTGTTGTCGTTAGTCATTGAATTCAAGAGATCGTCATTGCTTTTTGATTCAAAATCGATTGGATACTGTGGCTTTCAAATCACCTGCATAATATTTCTGACCATTTTATTTTATTCAGATTTTGAAAACACTGGCAGTTTATCTTGGCAACAAATTCACCATTCAATAAAAAGTCGATACCCCCAGGATTGGCCCGAATTGCGGATATTGGGAGAGTTCGGTTATTACAGTGGTCACAGCGTTTGCTTACCACAATTATTTCTCAAGGTAATCTGCTGGAATAAGCTTAACATATATTTTCACAAAAAATAAAATGAATACCTTTAAATCCCACAAGCGGGTGTGCAGTATAAAGGGGTGTTGTGTAAACAATTGTTAAAGTCGAATTATAAATATTTAAATATTTCTGGCTATAAATTTACTTGTAATGATGTATTTTGTTCAGGTGAAGGACAGTGCTTGGTTGTTTTCTATTATCATTATGCTGTTTGACTTCTTGTCTTTCCTGTATATAGTGATGTCTTATAGACTAATTTATAATGATGCATCGCGCCAAGGAGCGTTGAGAGAAAACAGATCAGCTGTTGACGAAAATAAAACATTGCAGGTGAAAACAGTTTTCTTTGCTGTATGTTTTACAATATTTTTGGATACACTTATCGGTTATGCTAACGGTCCATCCTGCAGATTTTGTCGTACCTTATATGAATTCAAAAATATATAAATGCTATATAATACGTTACAATAACTAAGGAAAAAGTTTGCCAGTTTTAAGCGAAGTTGCTCAGAATTGGGAATCGATATCATCAATCGAATCAAATACATCTAAATCCACACTTTGCCTCACATAAATTTTCTTTAACAGAAAAAGCGATTTAATATGAATAGTACCAGATAGAGTGTATATAAACGGGTTTTACATTAATTTATTTTATATTTTGCAGTCTCGTATCACACGACTTGTTTTAGCGGACTTTTTCTGCCTGGTTCCTGTTTGCTTGACATCTTTTCTCAGTGTTCTTGGAGTCGAAATAAATCCGGTAGCTTATGCGATAGCTGCAATCGTACTTCTGCCAATCAACAGCGCGTTAAATCCTATTTTATATTCGAATGTTTTTGGTGTTTTTTACAGGTACGTATGGACAAATAACTTTGCCGATATACCGTATATCAAATTTTATAACTATTTCTCATGCGCACGTTAAGTAAGTATTCAAATATTTAACCTTTTTTTTTATTTGCTTTATTTAGGGCATACGCACCACTGCCCCTTTGGTGTACTATTTTTCTCTTTTCATGGATTACACATTTATTCTTTAAATTAAAATCATCACTCTTTTCTTTTTTGTTTTTGTTATTTTTGTGTTGGTTTGATTTAATTAACTCAGGGGCCTGTTACAGTTCGTGCGTCACTTCAACAACTGCTTGTCTGGGGAAAATTCTGATGACGAAGCGAAGGAAACCTTTCGGAGGAAATTATCGCAAAGCTATTCAACTAGAGCAACACTGTTTCAGTTACAACCGACACATGACCTCGTCGATTACGACAAATGAAGAATTGGATGAAATGAAAAGCTTGAGACGAGAAAGTAACGATTCGTGGAACACAGCTAATCAATGCAACCTATCTGCAGAAACAACCAGACTTTCTATTTAAGCGTTCAGATTATTACCATGGTTGTTAGTTTTTGGCGGCGCGGTGTACTAGAGGTTGAAGCGTTCTAATTGTGTTGGCATGCAGTTTATTCATCTCGGTTTGAGCCCCATGCCGCTCATCTCACCCAGGGTGTAATAAATTGGGTAGGCAATGCAGAACAGGAAAAAAAATTCCGGTCCTTCCAAATAAACACGAGCCCTTACATATCGTGAGATATTAGTTGTGATTGTACAGGGGAAACAGAGTACTCGTTAAAACTGCAACATTTTATACGAAATATTAGGCCCATACGAAATTCAAAAAATAATAAAGTACCGTAATAGAATTCTAGTGACATTTTCCATCTTAAGTAGAACAAGGATATGCAGAGTCAAAATTAAAACCCCGCAAATTATTTCCCTCGAAACATAAATATGTCAAAACTACATTGACCGGATTGGAAAGTATGAAGGATAATCTTTGTTGAATTTTCCAAACACGCAAATAAATCAAAGGTATCGATTTGATTTCAATTTTGGCACCTAGAATTTAAGTAAATATGCTAAATCAATTTTTTTGTTCTAGCACAATCAACTTGTAATGGCTCTAAATTTTTCTAAAATTGACCCGTACTACTTCGTTAGATAATGACAATATTCAATTCGCTCTTTACCACTTTGGGACACTCCATTTTTAAAGTAACAAAATCAGTAATTTTGTTTTTGCGATTGTTGTATTTATCTCTTTTCTTCATTTTTCTCTTCATGACAATTTTATTAAAGTTATCAAAAATTTCTATACATCTATAATATTTTCAAATTTTTAATATCTAAAAATATAAATTTTAACATGCTGTCCCGTTTTTTTCGTTTCTTTTGTAACTTTAATAAAGTGCAGTATGATGTCATTGAAAATAATATTGAACAATATGTCTGTTGATTTAGTGTTTTGTATTGTTTCAGACACTCAATTTTGAGATAGATCACTCATGAAGTTTCCATCTATAAATTGATTTCAACTATTTCGAATGCTTATATGTTAAATTTTTTCTTATTTCAAATTAAAAAATGAAAATAGAATGTCCCGAATATTGTGATTAAATCACTATAACAATTGTTCGAAAACAACGAATATTTTGATAAGAGTTCCCAGAACATGCACCATATACATATTTTTCTGCCTAGTGACCTTGTATCATTCAAATGTTCAATATTATTTTATGATTGACTGCTAATGACTCAAAAATATTGTTTAATTGTAATTTCATCACCAATCATTTCGTCCTCAATGTTATTATTAGATTATTATTCATTTAAATATTTATGTAACGTGTTCTCTCATTCTTTTTTACATGTGCAATAAAGTAACTTTATACAAACATAGTGATAAATTTTCTACAATCTACATCTGAAATGGGCAAACTACGGCCCGCGGGCCAAATCCGGCTCGTTGGGTAAATCAATCTGGCCCGCCTGATGCTGCCACAACCAAAGCAAAACCAAATTTTCATGTTTGAACGAAAAAATAGCCAAAGGAATTTGTTGAGACCACGATTAAATTTTGTTTTGGCACGAGTCTTATTGTTTTCCACTTTTTCGTTTGTAGCATTGCAACATTTGATAGCATTATTTATGTGCGTGCCATTGAGTTTCTTACAACAGTTGTAAAATGCTTGTCTGAAGAAGTCTGACCTCGGTCAGACGAAACGTTACAGAATTACATTTGTGTTAGTGTGCAGCAAGACTCTTGTTAGATTTGACCTCGCACGCCTCACACCTCTAGCCATTCATATATTTCTCTATTATTTTAACAATCCCAGGCAAATTATGTTCTATCTTCATTATCTTATTTCCTGTTGATAGTGACTTATTATTGCGCCACAGTGAAGACTTGTGAAGGAAGTGAAACTTTTCCCCCGGATTTTGAGGTAACGTGCTTTTGATTCTTTATTCTATACGGCACTGTGGGATTGCGAAAGTGTCGTTTAATATTGAGATTTGCCTTGGATTTAGGGGTGCGCGTTTTGTGATGGTATTTTTTCAGTCTTTCATTGCTTATTTATAGTGTATCCGTTTCGTTATAAATAAGTTTCATCGTTGGTCTCCAAGTTTCTGTGCTGTAGCAACATTTTACTCATATGTGGAGATTGATGGATACAGTTCGTTTTCTAAAGATCTCGTGTGCCTCTTTACTTTGGCTGTGCAGTTACTAGAAGCTGGGAGATTGCGCATAATTCTTTAAGGCAGGTGCCGGTGCAAATAGGACTCCACTACAACAACGTTGAGGGAATTTGAATTCACGTTCCAACTTTACATTGAAATAAAACTTATATTCGATTAACCTACATTGAAGAACATATTTGACTTTTTGCAACAATGGCTTCAAGTGTTCCAATTGATGAATCATCTGATGACATCGACATTTCAAGCTCGACAATTTTCATTGGTTCAAACAAAAAGGATGATCATCTTCGTCAAGATGACCATTATGGACAAACTTTTACTAATTTGAACAACACTTTTGCACAACATATTCTGGATAAGCAAATTCAACAAAAGGTTACTCTACATTACCAGACAGTATGAGAGTAGACAGTATGCGATCATCTGAACAGTTGAAAATTTTATTTGTAGAATTATATTACGAATAATGGACTTTATCAACATATGGCAAAATTACACCTTACTCAGGCTGTGGATAAATTGAAATCATGTGACATTGTTTATTGCCAATATTTGGACTCATGTGTTAAAAAGGCCGACATTAGCTACATAGCTAAACGGTCAATGTCTCAGTCGTTGAAATCTAAATCATCTTCATCATCTTATAGAAGACTGGCGAAATCAAGAATGTTAAAACTTCAGGCAATACATAAAAAAAACTAGCAGTACAAGAAGGATAACTAGCAGCGCAAACGCAAAGATTATCAGAGATCAAAGCAAAGTTTAAAGAACAGCAAGCTCAACTACCTAATGAACTGTCAGGTGACAGAGACTCTTCTACATCCAAGTCAATTTTCGATTGTAACACCGTCATCTCAGTACAAGGTGGCAATTTTTGACACTCAACTGCAGAGTCAGAGACCCAGTTCAGTTTCACTTTTGTCTAACAATAATTTGGAAAATACAGGTATAAGTTCTTACTTGAATTCGTCTTTTAATGTTTTACAACCATCATGTTGCACTACGTCTGCTGTTCATGCAGTTCAGTATTCAACCCCATGCAGTGTTGCAGATTATAACCAATTTTTAATGCAAATATTTAACAGTTGCCATACAATGCACCTAATTTTGTTGACAATAATTTTTCTGCTTTTATACCTACTACTGTGATTACCACAGCTGCTATTACTGCCCCTGATATGTCTATGGGCCGGTGTATTCACAACCTACGATTTCTGTCCCACAGCAGCTTATTGCGCCAGCTGATACCATGTCTTTTGATTGCAATCAGACGTATTTTCTCATGTTAATTTAACTATGCCTGTCGTATCGCAGGCCCATACTGGTTCTTATTTATCACCATTTTGTAGTAGTTTTCCACAGACTGGGCCAAATACTTTTACTACTGTTAGTAGTTTGCCTCCAGGCCATGTTTATACAAACTCATCTCAGCAGATAACATCAGTGTTACCTCCCTTAACAAGACCTGTAGGACTATACTTTCCTCAGCCTACCATTTCAAATGCCTTGCACACAAATACTGTCACAATCCCATCCTCCTTACCTTATATGTTAAGCTCACAATTACCTCACCCTACTGTCATGAGACAGCCTCCTTTACCTCCCTCCAACGTTATCCATCATCAGGCTGCCAGTAAAGATGATTTGTACCTTTTGGAAAGAAATATTTAACAAGAATTCGGTTGCCAGCATTGGATAAAGTTGAATTTACTAGTGATCCATTAAAATATCACGCATTTATAAGATCTTTCTATTACGCAATTGGACGTTTTACATCTGATCCTGCATCTACAGTATTGGCACAATTGTTTGCTCACTGCAAAGGTGAGGCATATGAAGTAACTAAGCATTTGCGAATGGCTGATGATCCAGCACATGCAGCTAAGCCCACTTTAGAATTTCATTTTGGCAATCGATCACTGATCATCAGCACATTTATGAGGCAACTTGCTGAAGGACCAAAAATTCGTGTAAATGACGTCAAAGAACTTTGCCGATTATCATCAGAGATGCGTAACTGTTCTATTGTGTTGTGACAATTGGAATGCAGGGAATTCACTTGATGCTCCAGCATATCTTGTTGCTAATTGCGGTTACATGCTAATATGCGTACTGACTATGTTATGAATGGCGCATGGACTTCATTCACAATCCAGTCACTCATTTGCTGAAATTCATCTAAAGTCTAGAGCTCGTTTGTACAAGACATTTTATGGCCGCACTCTGGCAGAATTAGCTACAAAGTCATCTGGTGATTAAGGATACGTTAACAAGCGTACCTCGAAAGTTTTCTACATTAACCACCGAAATCAGAAGCTAACTTCAAACAAAATTACCACAAAGCGAATAACTCTGGCAAGAATGGCAAATCTGCTTTGTTTTGCTATCTTTGCAAAGGCGATCACATTCTGATGCGCTGTAACAAATTCAAAGAGAAGAGTACGACAATTTGTGAAGGACCAGTCTATTTGCTTCAATTTGCATGTCATCCAAGAAACATTTTTCTAGTAGTTGTCCTTCAGAGAGGAGGTGTCTAAAAGAAGGGTGTGGCGGACTTCACCACACTCTGTTATATTTGGAGGAGGTAGCCAAGCAGCCTGCATTGCATCAGTCGCGTTCTAAGGAACCATTACATGCAGCTCAAACTGAAACAACTTTCATGAATTCTATGTCTGTACTCAACACTTTGTGCTCTGTTCGACTCACTGTTTCTGTTGGAATACATTTTCCTGACGCAAGCGATAGGAAGAAAACAATTGCCTTCTTGAATCTAGAATCTCAAAGATCATTTTGCTCTACGCGGTTTGCGAAATCTATTGGACTTACTGGTAAACCAGAGCGTTGCATGATACGCACTACAAATGGCGTTGCTGACCATACTGTAGAAAAAATATCATTTCGTCTGAATGGTGTGAATAATACTAACATTGTTGAAGTACATAATGCTTTGACTTTTGACAAAATTCCTGTCGTCAGAGATTTATTGCCAAAGTCAGATGACAAATATCCTCATTTGGATGGTTTGAAGATCTCAGATATGGATGGCGATGTTAAACTATTACCTTAGGTAATTGTTCATTTACTGATTCCAGAGTTGGATCTCCTGGCACTCCAAGTGCCTTGCTTTGCCTTGGAATGTGTCTTTCTGGCAAAGATCCATTGATGAAATCTGATAATAATCCCCTGAATTATATCAACACTTCTGTACCTATGATATCTGATGTACAGAATTTACAAAGTGATGTAGCTGTGAATTTTATTACTACTACATTTCCATTGCTATCAATTGATGACACTTCTTGCAATACTTGCATGTGACCCCAAAGTCTTCCAGAAGAAAATAATAATTTGATGGAAAAAGAAATTGCATGTGATAATTCACAGGCATCTAGAATTGACAACCATGAACTATTCGTCGCAAAAAAGCCAGTAGCAAAGATATTGTACAGTACACTTTTCATTTTACGTTGGCGATAAGGATGATCCAAGCGTACACGAAAGATAATAATCATAATGAATTAAATTTGGGTTGCAAATTTATTCCAATAATTTCCCTCGACCAATGATTGCGCAATAACTTCCTATTTTGTTGAGCTCGGTCTTTCGACAAATAAAAAAACATTGATGTCGACCAGTACGCAAAATTTGGTATATGTGATAACGAGAACCGATATTGGGATATAGAGGGCCGGAACATACAACCAAAAGCACGAAACACACCTTGCCCTATATAAAATCCACGGCTCGTTGTATAGGGAATTGGATACAACAGGCTGAAATAAACAAATCGTCCACACCAGGGCTCACGACAGCCCAAGTAAATTGAAAGCGATGTCTCGAAGATTTTTGTTTCTTCGTGTCTCACGCGCGTTTGAACGACGAGGCTTATTTTTTTTAATAATAAGTTATTTAATTTTTAATGGGAGGAGTCAATTGTGGCTCAAATTTGTGGTAGTCATCGGGTCATCATCGAAAAATACTGTGCGGGTCATGCGGAACTCTTCTGCGGGCTAGATGGCCCTCAGATGACCCAGCTCCACAGCTTCGACACACTGATAGAACGACCAAGAATGAAGGTTTCCTAATAAGAAGATCCAGTATTTGTGTATGAAATTGACCATGATACGGAATCTGCGTGAATGCAAATGGTCGTAGACGCAAATGAATATATATAAGTGCAAATACCTAGTGGTGTAATAACCCAGGGTGCAAATATCCGTGGAAGCAATCGTACGTGGGAGAAAATGTCTATCGGTGTAAATTTCCTTGCGTTCAAATACACATGACGAACAGGGGCACGGGTCCAAATGTTTGAAGGTGCAAAAATCAATGGATACTGATGTCCGTGGGTGCAAATATATGCATAGGACAAGCGTGCTATCTGTATGTAATGAGAATGTCTATGTTTGCAGAGCACATAGGCGAAAATGTTTTTAGTACAATTGACGGGTGCAAAGACAATTTAACCGATTACCTGATCAACTTATATCCCGAGAGACAGCAATCATATAAGACAACCTGAATATATGGAAATGTAAGTACGCTCATACCGTGGACTATTCTACGTTAGAAACGATAATTTGAAACCATGGTCGACGTGACATACAGTCATCGCTTTCTCAATCATCACAAAAAATAACTCACCATCATAGCTCGGAGATATTTATAATGAAATTAAGTAAAAACAATTTCTCAGCTCATACTCGCACAGCTATCGATATGATTGCCAGGGGTCGATCACCGATCTCGGTTATATAAAGACGTCACGGAGAGCAATCATGCTCTATTCTCATTTTTTTCATCTATATTTCTTGTTATCGAAGTGGTGGATAACTTTTCCATTCACAAATAAATTATTGAAGTTAGTAAAGCAAGTTATTGAATAGTACGTGTACTTTCCATCATGCAGTCTTTCATGCTCATAATAAAGCCCCATTTGAACATATCCTGACCTAGTGATATCGATTTCAAAATAAGCATTAGTTTTCAAGCTCAGTATGTGTTTTTAACAAGAGTGCTAAAAAGTTTTTCCACGTTTTAGTTACTTCCGTGGCCATAAAACACTATAAACAATTTACTTCAAGGTTTAAAATAAATTTTCGTTTTCGGCTCGGGTGTTCTCATACACGTCAGCTTGCATTTAAACCTGAGCAGTCAATGTCTCAGTATCTGAAGACAATCAAATCTTATATCTCATGCCGGTAGTCTGACCACCAGATCAGTGAGATGTAATCCCGAGACCATGGCAGGCAATTTTCATTTTGTTGACGTCATCACACAAAACTTCGAATTAAAATACGAAACCCATGGTATACACAGATAGGTTTGAAATAAACAAAAGTAATAATAACTTTCTAGTTACAACAACAATCTTTAACCACTGAAAATTTCATAGCAATTGGCTCAGTAATAAAAAAGAATTTTCCCACAACAACAATATAACAACAAAATGATTCAAAGGTCCACTTCGCATCCTATAATAGCATCAACAACTGTTTAAAACGATATACTCTAGCGTCTAATTAAAATTTATAAAATACATCACAAAGAAGTGTGCACATGCTGTGTAAATATACTCTATTAAAACTTACCGACAACAAATCTTTGTCTTTATTCCGAAATAAATAACGGATTCGATCATCGAAACAGCGCCCAGCAGGGCACATAGTCAAATGACCAGTCGTATTTGGCAAAAACATAAGCGATTTGGGCTCTCTTGCGAACGTGGAAATTAAACTATACATAAGCGTAACCAGGAGTGTTCTGGAGGATCATGTCCCCTTCCTCAACTTTTTTAATCGATTTTGCGGCATTCACGTAAAGTAACGCACAAATTTGTCGGTTTTTTATCAAACCAAACCCCCTTTGCTATATTCTTTGGCGATTCATAGATTACTCAATTCGTCTAGGCTTACTATCAACTTACCAGATTGTGGTAAACGACTTAGTCAAAGTTTATTTCTAATTTGTCCTTTGTGTAGGTTGTAATGGAGACAATGATCGAAATATTGCAACGAATCTTTGAGGGTTTCGCGCTGGTAATCTCTGCTTTTTACGAATATTTGCGCATGACCTTCAGATATAACAGGAAATATAGATCGACATTATTTTCGCGTGGCCGTTATTTGGCTTGTCAGATTGTTTTCAATGATTCAGTTACATTGTATTTCTAATTTGTTCCTTGTGTAGCATGTAAAGGACATGACGAATGTAAACTTGGTCAACATTATGACTACCGTACGGGGCTATGTTTTTATCGATGTAAATTTTTATTAATTTTTGTATTATTATCTCACTTCTACAGATACCATTGACAACCTCACTTTGTTCCGTGTGGCTGTAAAATCTCTAGAGCTGACGTCAAATAAATTGTATCATGTCTCACAAACAAATCAATTTGTTTGAAAGTAGGAAGTTACTAAACATCATACTCTCATCTTATTTAAAGATCGACTGATATCATATTCAGCATAATACCTATCAGTAAAATTCTGAGCAATTTTGCGATCGATCTAATGGAATTTTTTTTGTATAATGGTAAATTTATATTATTATGCAACCACACTTTCAATTTCTACAATACCATCGGCCCTATACTGGTCCAAACTGAATTTAGAATCAATCCCAAGTACATAGTAGCATGGGGATCACTTTTAAGCAACAGAATTTGTTCATAAATCAACTGCGAACAGGCCTATTGTTGTCTTTTAAATATTTTTATGCGTGTTGAAAAGCATTCAAAACTCTTTTATTCTATATTACCGATAGATCGGTATTTTCTATAAAAAAAATTCGATTTGTTTCGAATTGTTTTTCCACTTATCTAATTTGTTTATGAATGGCACAGAGGCTAATTGACGCCGATAGTCATGAGTCATTCAAGAGTCAAGTTTTGCAAAGAGAGAAAATAAATTTGACTTTGCTGAATATGGATTAATAAAACTTTCAACAATAATATTTGATCATTTTGTAAACTTTGCATTTGGGGCATATCAGATTATTTAACAGGGGTTCTCAACCTTTCCCCCCGTTAAGTACCCCCGAAGTCATGAAATATTCAACACGAACCCCCAGTAATCAGACACCAAACAAAGTTGTAATATATTGACTAACAATTTTTAAACTGTGTTTTAAAGCATTGGATCCCAACCGCTGGTCTGCGGACCGGCACCAGAAGCTTTTTTGTCGGTCTGCGAGAAATTTTGTTGTTTTTCTGCCGTCTCTGTCGCTTCACCGAACCCGAAATAACGATGTTGCATTTGTTTATTACGCAATTTCTCTTTCGCCGACATATTGCTGTTTGCGGTTTTAATGGCCCGACGACGTCTTGGCGCCAAGTTTTCACAATTTTCTCTTTTTCGGTTCCGATTCATCGGAAAAGCGTCCGTCAAATCTCGCAATATTCAGAAACCCAAAGATCGACACACGTGTTTTTTCTGTTCTGCATGCTTTTTCTACGTAATATGAACATCCAAATAAAAGGTTATGATTATGAATATTTCTTTGTTCAACCCAGAAAACAGTCATGAACAGTATAATATTTCAGGGTTTTGTCTTGACATCCAGTAAAATACGAGCTTGTTGCAACCCTGCATCTGGTAACAAGACCCGCAACAAAAGCATGGGGCGCAGAGATCTTTTCCAGGTGATGAACAGTAGGGCTGTGAATTCCAAGTTACCGACGACTTTGTCATCCTAATGCAAATTCATTTTGTTTGAGGCGTTGATTAACTGCAGAGGGATTAATATGAGTTAACCAACATTTTGACATTTTTTAACAAGAACGATGACAAAGGTCCAATTCTGGAGTTTGATCCACTCATTCACTCCACTCAATTTGAGGTCGGCGCATTATTTGTTTTTATTCATGTGAAATGTTTTGAAAATGTGCCTTTTTTTACCTTGAAGCACAGTGAGTGCCCAACATTGCATTACGTTTCGCAAATATATGTTATTATTTTCTATTCCACTCATTTCAAATTTTTGCCGATTCGCGAGTACATTTTATTTAATTTTACCGGTCCGACAGAAAGGTTGGGGACCACTGTTTTAACTGATATTAAATAAAAATATTCGTTTTATTTATACAGAACATTAGTTTGAAGGCTGTCGCTGTTCTCAATTCGAGTAGCAAACACACATTGTCCCTTTGAGATTTCACAGTTTGGCTGCAAAGCTGTGGATTTCACATTGCTGAGTCACAGCAACGCAAGATCAGGGAAAATCTACGCATTTTCCTCTGATAGTAAAGAACATAAAAAATAGCAACACATGAAAACTCAACTGCCGTTCAAGTACCCCTGGAAACCTTCTCGTGAACCCCTGGAGGGTTCGCGAACCCCAGGTTGAGGACCCCTGATTTAAACGAACACAAAACAGCATTAGGATATATATATATATATATACATCCATAGTTATGTGTGTATAGCGTTTGAACTTCTAACTACATACCAAGAACGCGTCATACACAGCATAACCAAACACGATTCAAGAAGTTTCAATAGAGATTCACAAAGGACTTGTCAAATTTAATATTTCGACTCGTAGTTTTCCCTGTTTAGGATTTTTCCCAATGCTTGCCCTGTTCTTGTCGTTTCACGTGTTATTTGTCAGTTTTCAGTTGTGTTTCCCAAAATTAGTTTCAAATTGAATACTTTGATTTTTTACATATTTTTCGAGGAGCTTTAGTTTAGTTGCAATACTCAAAATATCTTCCCGCGAATGCTGCGATAAATAGACCAGACCAAACCTAGCTATCGGTACGTATGAGCTCATGTGGTTGAATATGGTTAAAAGAATAATAGTTTTGAACAGGTAAATCAGTTTGTAAGAACTACAACAATTCGAAGCAATCTCGAAACGAGCGTAGAACGTTTATTCTATACATGCATACATGCACGAATAGGAGTTAAATATTATTACATTCTAATATAGGCAAACAGTTACAGCACTGAATTATTTATTTGCTGTTGAAAGAATATTTGCATTATAAATGTTGTATATATTTACGAACATCACAAAAATTAAAAAGTTATCGCAGCAAGTATAGCGATCGTAGAATGGTAGATACACAGACAAGTATTGCCATGCAAAGTTATCTTGTGATAATGTTTTTCTTCATATATATAAGTTTCAGTCATTCAAAACTGTAGTTTTCGTTATTTCTGTAGACAAGTTTCCATTATTTCCAGCTCTGCTAGAGGCGTTACTATCTAGACGCAATCTCTCTGTTTCTTCGTTTGTTATTGATGTCATATATCTATTGTAACTAAAGTTACGTTGATCTGGTGACGTCGTTACTTGTGAATTTTGTGCGTAACGTTTTTTTCTTTGCTGGGAAGACGTTATCTTTTTGCGGCATGACGAAGTTGAAGCAACCATCGATCTGATTAGGGGTAAAATATTTTTTATTATATACAGTTCTTTCTGTCGTTACGGTATGTACCGCATTCTCTCAAAAGCATTAAATACTCGTTTGGAAGAAATCGAATCTGTACAATTTCCTACCACATTTTTGTTATTTGGTTTAATTTACATAATTTATTTCAACTAAAATATTGGTAACAATTATAGTTGTTTTAAGCTGTTTTTGTTAGTTTTAGCTGAAAAATATTAACATGCGATGCATGTGCTCGTAATGAATACTATTAGCCAGAAGAATACGACTTTGCATTATTTTCGCGCATTTTCTTTTGGTGAACAGTTGGTACGAACATTGTGACCCAGCTAAATTATCATTACCAATTGTTAAGCGACCTATGCACCACTTTTACTCTTTTATTTATCCGAGTGATTGTTTTGTGTTCGCCTGCACTGCTGTATCTTTTTTGTAAGCGAGTTTCGTTTTCCACTATTTCCTCTAACTCTAACATCTTGCATACGCCACAAACGAACCACTACTATAGATTAAACAAACACACTTACTTGTATAAAATTCCAAAAACATTTGAATATAGAATAGGATTCAATGCGCTGTTGATTGGTAGAAGAACGATTGCAGCTATAGCATAAGCTACCGGATTTATTTCGACTCCAAGAACACTGAGAAATGCCGTCAAGCAGACCGGAACCAAGCAAAAAAAGTCCGCAAGGACTAGTCGCGTGATACGAGCCTAAATTATTAAATTGAAATATATATTAGGGGGAGGGTTAGGTACGAATAGTAATGTACACGCACCACTCTGTATATCGCCACAATCACCATTTCAATGGCATAGAATGTCATTAGGTTGCTACATAGACTGCAGGTTTGATATCTAGGGCATCCTCCCATCACATGGCATGTGTTGGTAATCGAGTATTTTTTTACCCTATTGCTGTTCATGCGATTCTAGCCTAGATATAATTGGTAAAAACAAAATGAAAAAAAATATATAAATGGTAAACAGTGCAGTCTTATATAATGCATAAAACAACGAAGTTTTAGAGAAAGTTAAAACGGGATAAATGCAAAATCCATATATTATATTTACTGGTAACATTATGAGTGTTTAACCATGCGGACAAAATTGAAATGTTTTGAAAAATTTCTAACATGTGTTAACTTTCCATAACACGTTAAAGCTAAGTTCTAAATGAAAATTATTAGAATGTTCGAAAACATAATTAACCTGCAAAGTTCTATTTTCTTCTATTGCAGCTCTGTTTTGACCCATGGCTCCCTGACGTGCCGCATCGTGATAAATTATTATGTATGAGGTCATAATGTACAAAAAGGATATCAAATCGAATATCATGATGAATATTGAGTAGAGCCATGCACTATCATTGACCTGAATTAATATAAAGTTTCAGCCATAATTTTTTTTCACAATTGTATATTGATGAATTGTTATAAGGACCGTCTTATTTAATCTTTCGCAGGCAACAAACAAGCGTCAAAACCAATGATTGAAGGTATTTTGACATGAAATAAAGGCTACAGAGGACACATCGAAAAAATATTTAGACAAAAAAAAAATCGGCGCGTTCAAAACAATACTTTGAGGATCTAGCGCTTGCTAAAAAGTATAAAGGAACATATTAGATTTTATTGGTAACAACTTTTTTCTGTTATCGAAAAAATGATACATATAAACAGAAATGTTAAATCATTGAGGATCATAATCTATGACTTAAGTTGATACAATCTTTTGACCTAAGGCCAAGCCAAGTCATCATACAATATTCATATAACAATCATATACAATATTCAAAAAAAGAGATAATCATACAATTTTACTGTGCTTAGGAAACCGCGGGGAACCAAAGTCGGTTATCGAGCAGCGACACCCTGAGCTCGATCAGCCTAGTTTAAGAAAAGATAAAATTAAATAATAACCTTCACAAACAATCGCGGCAAGCATACACTGTGGCTACTGTAGTATCCAAATTCCCCCAAAATATGCAACTCAGGCCAATTTCCCGGGTAATGATTATCAACTGTATCACGTATTTGCTGCCAAGACATACTGTCAGTTGAAACCATAGATCCTTAAATAATAATTGATTAATTAATCACCAATTAAATCGTATTAAACAATGTTCATACGATATCCTACTCGAAATTAACAAAGTAATCGCCGGTGGAGTGGATTGCATTTTGTTCCCTATTATATTCATATAAACTAGAAATGAAATCATGGAAACGGTCAGTGAATGATAAATGGTACCATGGGACTACGATAGCAAACCATCATTGGAAATAAGTTCTCTCAGCCTAAACACGTTTACAATATACAGTTCTCTTCCACCAGTGTTATGCCTTATGATTTTTACGTTTTCTTACCGTTTGAATATATTAGTAGTGTCCTCGAAAACGTTTCCATTTCTTTTTTAGTTGGAGTGTTCGTATTGAAAAAATAAACACCAGGAGAGATAAACACCGAGGATACAAAATAGTTTTTAAAATCCGGAAGTCTAGGTGCGATTGCGACGATCAAAGAAAAGAACCAAGCCAAAACAACAAACCCAATAGTGTATCTGATAAAACGAGGAAACTACAATTGACAACAGATAAACAATGAAATTAAAAAACCACCATTTCTGGATGGATCAACAGGGAAGTGACTTCATCATAGTGAAAAGATTTAGTCGCTGAGCACAAGCTCGCCAAAATCCGTGTGGTGGCGCAATTTCAAATCAAATGTAAAACAATCAGGCCCAATGAGCCCAGATAAATATAATTATAAAAGTTATGGTCTTCTTTGAGATACTTCAGTTGTTACCGACTGAAAAGTGGAAAGAAATTGGTCAAAATTGAACTTTTTGCCAGTCGATTTCTTCCTCAAACCTAAACCTATTATATTATCAAACAAAACAATTTACCTGACTTTCAGTGATTCCACATGTAAAGGCTTTAACAGTGATATCATTCTATAGGTAGTCAATATAACAAGAAAACAAACAGAAGCTTGAATTGAAATCATGGCGAGACTTCCAAGTGATGCACATGTTGATCCAGTTCGCCATTCTCTATCATAGCGACAATATCTGAATTGAATTCGACAATTCAAATCAATTACCAAAATGTGTATTCATCTAAAGAAAAAACATATAAATGAAAACTCACTTTCCGTCTGTTGCTGCGTTTTGTATCGCCAGAGCAAGCAAATAAATCCCCATCAGAAAATCAGCAGTTGCCAAATTGAGTACTAATATATAATTGCTTCTCATCATAGCTGAAAACCTGAAATTCATATTCCCATTCCTTACAATCACGTGATTTTGAAAGTAGACGGTTTGGCAAACAACTCTTCAACCGGAAATTGTAAACCAAAGTTTGTAAATACAAAAACTGCCTACTGGAAAAATAGATGAACATATCAAAATTACAATATCAACTACACAGATTTCCATACCTTCTCCGTGATCGTAATTTCTTTACGGTGTTATACATCACGGTAATATTGCCAACCAATGCCAATATTCCTATCAACCAAACCGCGACACTGAGAATCATGTTCTAAAATAAAGAGCAATACAAAATTTAGGCAGCGGAGTATGACACGAAATCAAGTAAATTTTATACTCACTTTAATCATCCTATGTCTCGATGAAAACATATTGTCGTAAAATAGCTTAGTTGGACATTCATCACTGCCGTCGTTACAGTGTTGCTTACCATCCAACACTTCTTTATTCGAAACAAATAATGGTCCCGGATTTGTTGAACTATTTTCTCCTAGTTTTCTACTTTCACAGTAAAATCTTTGCAATTTTTCACCCTGACACAAATCTGAAAATATAGTCGTAGGTACTCTGGCTTATTATATAATATATTGAATATTTATAACTTAATTAGCTTCTGGGTGGGGTATTATTGTACATAGTTCTAAAACACATGACGATAGCATGATGGACCCAATTTTGTGCACTCATGATCGTTAATTCCTAATGATCTAGCTCAAAATCAAAACGATTCATCATAAATCTGCATATTTATTCACCTTCCGCCTCATCTTCTTCTCCTTCGCAATCAATTCTTGCGTCACAAAGACTGCTAATATGAATTGTAGATTTTCTATGGGAAATTTTTTTTGAATCATTGCTTCTATTATTTAACGACTCTTTAGGTCGACTTGTTGGACATTTCACTCTGTCTTTGCAGTTCCGTTCGTCAGGACTTAATTCGTTTGCTATATCTTTTTCACAATCTTCGAAACCGTCGCAAATCTGATAAAGTATAACTGTTTTGTAATTTAACTACATATCCGAATTCAGAAAATTAACCATCCTTTCGTCAACTTACTTCTTTTGATAGAAATTGATGCGGGTTTCCAGGACAGTGAAGAATGTCATCCGTTATTTCCAAACTCTTACAAACTTCAATTGTTTCATTTCCACAGAAAAATGAACGATCAAGAGTATCTTCACTCTAAAGTACACCACAATACGTAAATATGTTCAAAATCCAGAAATTTATCGTATATAAAATTTCTAGTGTTGGATATATTAATATATCTTATCACAACATTGTTAGCCCCTTTCAAACCTAGAAAAAATTTGATTATCACTCTATTTTCATATCATATAAATAACAGTTTAGTCATTTTTACATACCATTCCAGGTTTTAAAAGTTTGCATTCATCTCCAGCGAAAGGGCATTGCGGGATACCATCACACAGCGTTGCATAAATAGCAGATCCTTGGTCACTTTTCTCATCACAAGTAAAGGTATAAACCGCTGACTCACTTGACCAATCTTTCTGGAATGTTGTTAGAACATAAGAAAACATGTTTGTAATTGTTTGATTCTGCGAAAGAGTTATCTTATGGCATATACCTCTATTTTATCTTTACATGCATTCTCGTCTTCCCCATTTTCGCAGTCTTGTATTCCATCACATACACGCGATATACTGATGCATGTTTTCCCGTTACTGCAAGATATCTCGTTCCTATTACAACTGACGCACGATAGCGAATCTACATGCGTACACATAATAAACCAAGGTTTTTATATCGAATAATTCAATAAAAGGATTTTCATCAAAAATCGCACGAAGCCGATATTTCGATAATATACAAATACTGTTTGAAAATTTTGTATAACAGCTCCATTATAAAATATATATTTATTAAATTAAATATTTTACGACCTTCGATGGAAAACATTAAATACCTAACCTTCTAATTGGCAATAATTTGTGCATATTTCTGATATATTTTTATTTTGTTGTACACAGAAACATTCATCACTCAAATCAGGACAATCAAATATTCCATCACATACTTGTCTTTTCGAAACATAGAAATTATCGGACATACATCTGAAACAAAAATTTCAAATGTGTTCATTTATTGAGGAAGATCTGTCAGGAATTAGTGTACTGATTGTTACGACGGTCGTGTGTCATCGCCTGTTGCATCAGTATGGTGGCCCATCGTTGTCACGTGTAAAATTAAAAAAAAAAAATGAAAAAATAAAATGAAAAAGCGAAAATTAAAAAATAGTTGTGAAAAAACATAAAAATAATTGAAAAAAAAGAAATAAAAAAAAAATTTAAATTAAAAAAAAATTGAAAAATAAAACAAACAAAAAAATTTAAAAAAAAATTAAAATTAAAAAAAAAAAATTGAAAAAAAAAAAAAATTTGAAAAAAAAATTGGATAAAAAGAAAATAAAAAGGTTGACAACGATGGTCCGCCTCGTGGCCCATCGTTGTCACGCGTTTTTATTTTTGGAAAATTTGATGCTGCTTGGGACCAACGTTGTCAGACTTAATCCTACACGCACAAATGTGTTTCCTGGGTTTCTAACTCACTACTGATTTTCATGAGCAATATCCAATAAATTCAACATGGAAATGTTCTACAAATTCTCCATGCTACAAGTTCAACCACAAGCAATATATTTATAATAAGGATAAGAGAATATAGAATTGGATACGAAAATTTGTTTTTACGTGTAGAAGGTAATTTAATTGGAAAATGCTGCTTAACTGCTCAGACACTCGTGCGATGCCGGTACGGTATCGTCTGACCGTACCGGTACCCATGCAATCACTCGTGAAAGAATGGGAGATGATGAGTGATTGTATGGCTACCGGTACGGTCAGACGCAAAGCGACTATAACCGACTACCGGTATTTGGTAAGACGGTACGGTACCGGCATCGCGAGTGTCCAGTCAACTTAGTAGTTAAGCAGCATTCTCCAATTAAATTACCTTATACACGTAAAAACAAATTTTCCGAATTTTCGTATTCAATTCTATATTCTCTTATCATTATTATGAATATATTACTTCTTGTTGAACTTGTAGCATGGAGAATTTATAGAACATTTTCATATTGAATATTGCTCAAGAAAATCAGTAGTGAGTTTGAAACCCAGGGAACACATTTGTGCGCGTAGGATTATGCCTGACAACGTTGGTCCCAAGCAGAAGCAAATTTTCTGAAAATAAAAACGCGTGACAACGATGGCCACGAGGCGGACCATCGTTGTCAACCTTTTTATTTTCTTTTTATTCAATTTTTTTTTTTAATTTTTTTTTTTTTTTTTTTTTTTCGTTTTTATTTATTTATTTTTTTTTAATTTCAATTGTTTTTTTTATTTTTTTTTTAATTATTTTTATGTTTTTTTACAAAAAAATTTTTATTATCGGTTTTTTATTTTATTTTTTATTTTTATTTTCAATTTTACGCGTGACAACGATGGGCCACCATACATCAGAGCAACAGAACAACAACAATTTGCTTTGATTTTTGTAATAATCGCAATCTTAATACCGGAAAGTAAAAAGTATCAATCAGAAACTGACGATACATGCCCGCGAAGTAAAAAAAAGTACATGGTAAATCTTATGTCGAAACAATATTCGTATCAATTAGTACAAATGTTTCTTTAATAACTTTTTGTCCATGTGAGTTTTTGTTCCAAGTAATGCCATATTTTTAGTTACACAAGATAAATATTATTTATGTATACCAAAGTGTCTTCAAAATTTGAGTGCGGAGGATAAATAAAAATAAATCCGTCAATCTTCTTCAATCTGTCAAAGGTAATTCACGAAGGTCTGACAGGGAAATTTATGGATAGGAAGACTTGAGACTTGAGAGTTTTTAAAATGCAGTTTTTTATTTACTATAAAATAATAATGTATATGTACATGAAAATCGGATTTGTTTATTGCATATGATCTAACCCAATATGAGATGAACATACCTAAAACACGTTTCGTTTTCATTACAGCTATCTGAATGATCGATGCAGTCAAAAACATCATCAAACAACATTTTTTGCGGAAGAACACAAGTACGTACTTCATCGCGAAAACGTTGAATAACATCGCATTTAAATCCAAATACAGCAACCTGTAATATTACTAATATTATTTAAAAAACATTTTATGCTAACATAAATGGATATTTAAACTCGATGGAAAGTGAGTGGAGACTATATCAATCAATATATATATACCTAATGTCGAGCACTGTTAAAATCATTAGATTACAATTATCTTACCAATTTGTACAAACGACTGAAATCGCTCGATTTGCCAAATGACCTTGACCTTAATTTAATCCTGAAGTATTGAAATTATGCTGTATATAGTAATTGAACTTTTTTTTATTCAAAACAGCTACCTGTTCATCACTTTTATCTTCGCAGTGGTTTGTGCCATCACAGAAGTTCATACGATGAATACATTCACCGTTTTTACAAAAAAATGAATTTTGGCAGTCTGGTCCACATTCGTCAGATCTAAAGTAAAAGGCCAGTCGCATTTTATATGCCAATCAAATTTTAGCACAATCAAGGATTTTTAAAATGGAGTTCGCCAGAAAATTCCATCTAATTTAAACAACAGTGCCATATATACATGTAAAGTTTGTAGTTATAGTTGGCATGCCTGATAAAAAAATATTTTGAAACCAACATCAACTCCATTATTCATAAATCAGTTAGGTATTTATTGCATTATAGCTATATTATTGTTAAGGAATAATTTTTCCATATACCTCCCTACGCAATGGTCCAAATTGTCGCAAAAGTATTGTTCAGGTAAAACACATTGTTGATTAAAGTGGTTGAATGCATTTTCACACAAAAATCCTGTTGAATTCAACATTATTTCGTCACTTCCGTCTCCACAATCATCATTTCCTGTATATATAAAGATATATATTTATAAATATAAACATATTCAATTTTCATTCTTTAGATGAAAGCATCAGATATTGTCTGAGTTGAAGAACTCGTTAAAAATTCCTTACCGTCACAAAATTTATTAAAAGCAATGCATTTTCCATTATTAGGACAAGTGAAATGTTTATTACACCCTGGCCTTCCACATTCATCCGAGGAATCGAAACAATCATCCCGAAAATCGCAAACCTGGAAAAATGAAATTTTTTATGACGGTTCTGAATTTTGTACGTTACCACATGGTGGTGAATGTTTGATTGTAAAAATATGAAGAAGATATCGAATTACTTCAATACATGTCAAAATATTATTAAATTGAGGAGGGCACTGGCAATTTTTAAATGGTACGATAAGGCTTAGGAGAATTTATTCATTCCGACATTGTGAAAGTGTAGGTTTAATTACATATGGTTGAATATGTACATTCTTGCCTTAGTGGCGTAGATGAGCTCGCCATTTCTGCATCTGAAGTGCTTATTACTTTTACATGAATCTTCGTCTTTGTAGTCTTTACAATGTTTAACATCATCGCACATATGATGTTCTGGTAAAAGGCATCTTAATCCTGTAGGGTTGTATCTGTTGCGATAGAATGATAACATATGAATGATATTGACCACTTGTTTAATTGATTAAAGAGTTAAAGAATCATATTACTTTTAAAGGAATGTGACCACATTTTTTTTAATCAAAATGGCTGTACATGTATATTGAGTTGACTGTATATACATAGGACATAGGCTGTATATGCATATGGCATTGGCTCTATATCTATATGAGTTGGCTGTATATACATATTTTGGCTGCATTTGTATGTCACGTTACCAACCCTACCGTGAATTTTTGAGTTTCCACGTGGTCATTCACGAGGGTTATGGTATGGCACAACAGTTATTTGAAATCGCTGAAATATCTCTGCGAGGTAGCATGCAGTAGTCTACCCTATCGCATTCATCATTAAATGTAATTGTGTGTTGGGTGATAAACAAATCTACGATAAACGATATACATAAGAATATGCATTAAATTTACCTGTTGGCACATACTGTTCCGTTCCCATCGCTGGTGATAACTTCATCGCTTCCATCCGGGCAATCCCGACGACCGTTACAGAATCTGTGATGCAAACAAAAACTAATTACATCGATGGAACGTCACGTAAACCCTTAGTGTTTTATTAATTTTATTATGCCCCGCCACGAGAAAGATTATTTTGTAATTCAAATTTGGTTTGCCACGCCTGGGATGTTTCAAATAGCTCATAATAAATTACTTAGATACCAAAAATGATTTGTCTGTATTTTAACTAGTTACTATTAAAGCATAAGACAGCTGAAATTTTCAAGTTGCTAGTTTTTATGATATAAGTGACATCATCAACCAAACCCCCTAAATTTACCCTTACAAGTAAATACAAACCTTATTTATATATATACCCTTACAATACAAATAAAAATCGTACTAAAAATAATTATTCCTAAATTACCAAGTATGAATTTCGCATAGGAACAAATTTCACAATTTAAGTTTTCAGAAATACGTTTTTGTCCAGTCATCATCAAAATGAAAATTCTCGGAATATTATCCCATATAAATATATATGTAATTAATGTACGTTTCAATCGGTGCGACTTACATAAATACTTTATTGTCGCGTAATACGTTAGTACGAGTTTCTGCTCATGACGCGATATTTATTTGTTTTTATTATTTATTCGCGGTTTGAATATATACGGATTTATATATCTTCAAACGGAGGGTTCGGATTAAGATTTTTGATTGTATTCTGTATGTATCGGTCAAAATCTACAATAATATCAATAAAGGAGTTTCAAAGTGTACCAATTATTGTCCGGGCAATCTACGAACAGTGAAATTGAGGTTCAGAATCAGTTCTAAAGTTTGAGACAAAAGCTTGGGGCATCTTATGCAATTCGTATCAACCAGTTAACCGATAGTAAACAGACTGATATTCATCATCACAGACCTATTATGATTTACCACGGATATTGGGTGTCACTGCTCGACAACCAGTTTTGGTTCCCCGCGGCTTACCGTCCCCAGTAAAAATGTGTGTTGAATTTTATTTATTTTTCAATTTTGTATGTTATTTTTTACTGGATGTAAAAAATAAATTTGAGTATAACTATGACTATATTGTGATCTTACGTGATAGTGAAAAAAGAACTGATAGAATTGTTACAAGCGAACACGCGCTAAGCCATATATAGATTTATCCTTTCCACAGAGATGCCAGACGGCGATTGACATATATAGATTTTAGGTATTCTGTTTATAAGCCTAATGTGTATTTATGAATTATTACTAAAATGTTTCAATGTTTTATAGTTTTTACATCTATAGTCACAAAACAACAGATTTATAATCGCGGGGCTCAAAACGGCGACGCTTGCAGTAAATTACAACTCTCCCATGACAAGTAAATTATTACAAACAGACATATTATAACGACTTTCAAATGTAAACCTTTCATTATATGGCGGGGGGCGTTTGAACTCTCTCCCTCAGATTATATTCATAGTTTTTGTTAATCCATCAGGGATATATACTTATAAAGTCAAGCTAACGTATGATCAGCAATCGACTGATTTTGCTATTCATAGGAAGCATTGTAAAACTTAGACGCAAAAAGACAAATTCTATTACACAGCTTCACAATCTCATCCAGAAAAAAAATTATGTTGTAAAGTATCACGAAAGGGTATCGTCCAATACATTGCTCAATCGGATGAAAAGTTTGTATGATTGATAGTTCTGAATCAATGCCCCGTAGTGTTTGTTGTTTTTAGCAAATGGAATGTTAGAACATCAATCGAAACAACTTGAAGTTTATGTAAATAATTAAAATGTATAGCATACGGCCTTCTACTCCACGGAACATCGCGTTGCTTCAAAGCTCATTTGTACTAGTATTACACCTCAAAGCGAGTTACGAATTCATCAAACAGCTTCACTGTATTAGCTTTTTTTTATCGGCTGACGACAACATACAAACTTCTTGTCGCCACAGCCTTGGCGCTAAAAAAATCTAACGCTGTCGAATAAAATTTTTTTCAGGCATACAACAGACGATTTCACCGTTTCAACGCATTCACTGATACGATTATCATTGACCGCAAAATGGCTTCAATCCATTTAATTCACGATTTCGGTTTTCAAAGCGAGGTCAAAAAACAATACAGGATCACAAAAACAGATTAGAGACTAGGTTGTATTGTACGGTTGAAACGCGACGAGGAGGTACGAAACAAAATTTAGTACTTCGATTGACAGTGATATACATCATGCTACTCAAAAACTTGTTACACAAAAACACAATTAAAAAATTACACTTTGATAACTTTAAGTTCACAAGGTATGTCGTATGCCGTATGGTCTAGTTTCGATTAGAGCATTTTAAAATTGACTTACAATTCAATGGCGATGCAAGTTTTTTTTTCATCTTTGCAATAAAAAACATTTTTTCCATTTTTACTGCACATGGAATTGCATTCGTCACTCGAATCACCACAATCATCTTTTCCATCACAAGTGCTTGGTACGGTCTGTATTTAAACATATACTGGCAAATGTATTGATTAAATGAGTTGAGCAAATTTATTCCTACCTGCTACGTTGCCACAAAAACTCAACAGGCTAAAAGTAGGATATTGGGCTCATTCCAGCAGCTTTCAGCATACTATATTTGATACAAACTACAGGGAACTTGGAATTGAAATCCAAATTGAAAGTCATTATTGGTGGGCGTGGGTCAGGGTCGCATTTACCATTAGACAAGGTTGACTGAAGGCTACAGGCCATTGAATTTCGCACTATTTATTTAGTTTTAAATCGTTTTTAAATTGCAAAGGAATATTTCGGAATAACCGGTTTAAAACTTATGAAACAGAATATAAAATTTCCAATCAGGGTAGATTTGATATAATTAATTCGTTAATTAAAAACGGTCAAAAAATGAATTAGTCTTAATCTGAAAAACTCTACCACCTCGATCAACTACGGAATAGGAACTTTCAAAGCATAATTGCATTATAAATTTCAGCTTAACACTGTCTGATAGTTTTGTTTATGGAAAAATTTACACCTTGTGCTATCGACATAGTTGTGACAAACAATACTAATATGTAATATAAGGATCTGGTGAGCAATCATATTTACATTATTTCCCCAAAGACATTTCCCGTTGTTACATAGAAATGAATGGTTGCATTCCGGTTGGCATTCATCAACTCTATCATCACAATGATCAATATTATCGCAAATATATCTGGAAGGTAAAACACAATGCTTTGCAACATTATTCCATTTGTTACTGCAGGATATTCCTGTAAAAAAATACGTCACCATCTTAATAGGATCTTTATTATGTCTTCAAAATAGTATAGTAACCATTTACCTATTTCAATGTTTGTAGCATTTGGTACGACTTCATCACTACCATCTTTGCAATCTATTATTCCGTCGCAAAATTTCTCTGGTTCCAAACATTCTCCGGAGTTGCAACTGTAGTATAAGAATCATAACTGAAAGTGTAACACTCAAACATCTCAGTCTTCACTTGCGTGTATTCAATATATCAATAAAAGAAAGTAACGGACATGTATATATATATGAGTAGCCTACGCTTGAAAAAAGGACCGTTAACGGCAGGACATTTTGCCGTGCGTGATACATTCTGTTGAACACCAGATCAGAGGAATCAAGCCTGAGTTAGAACGATCCCAGAAGATAAGATGACGAAAATAAAAATGCTAATTTTATAGAATGTTCAAATACTTGAAAGTGAAAAAAAAATGGTTCTAACGACAACAACATTACCACCTCCATCAAGAGAAACAGTTTAGCAAAATGATCCATGAATCGTAACTTCTTGAGCAGGCAGTATATTTGTAATTTTATTCGTCATCGCCATAAAACAAAGAATATCTTTCTGTACGAATTCTAAATCGTGTATTTAATACAGCTAACTGTAATTTTCAAGGTTATTGATTAGAAAATCAAACGCTGCTTGAGTGCACTTGTAGTTGAACTCAAATTACGTGTATCTATTTATAATGAGAAAGCAAACAGATTTATTGACTGGCGTGTTGTCAAATTTTCTCCACAAACATTTTTCAGTAATGGAGTTTTCGACTTTCCAAGATTTATTGTCGATAATTAAGGAATTAGTTTCCATCAAAACCTCATGAGTTGACTGAGCGTTTAAAATCTTTCGATAAATTCAACTATTATTTTTAAGAAATTTTGACCAGTTTCACAACTCCAATTTTCGAAGTTAAAGATGGGGCGCACTTGTTTGTGTAATATCCTAGAACCTAATAACTGTAAATCACAAATAATTTCATTAATATTTTTAATTATTTCAAAACTTTTAGATCTTCTTATGACGTACAATATCGGGTTGATAATCTGACACAACACAAGCTTAATTATTTCCTCCTTTTATTGTCATGTATTTCAAATTTCTTTTCAATTTGACGTGTTATTTTACAGAAAACAATGGTGTCTTTTCTTGGGTTTATCGATTCAAAATGGGGGAAAATTTGCGCATGAAAAATATTTCCCTACCATCAAACAACACCTTATTTTTTGTTAATGGAAAAATCGTACATATCTATAAATTTGCAACTGGAAATATCTTGTGCCGAATCATTAATTAGTTCATTGACTTTTATGACCAACTGCATTCAAATATTCACACAATCAAATTGAATGTATATTGTGCACTATTATATTTATCAATTGCTGCTTCTATGTTCGTTTTGAATGAACATGGGATGGTTTTAAATGTGCAATATTCATCACACACTCTATAAACTTATTCCAAACTGTTACAAAAAAATATTGTTTTTGTAATTTCGACGTTTCAGAGTACAAAGTCAAAAAAATTATTCGTTGCTATCAAATTAGTCAATTTAGATTTATCAGACTAAATTCGAAATTCAATTACCGTGTTTTTTGTTTGAAAAGCAAAGCCAAAAATTAATTTAGCATCAGATTTATAAAATGTTGCTGCTCATTGAATTACAATATTACACAGGCTGTGGTTCATTTCGTATTTTACTCATTCTATTAATTGATTAGATTAAGCCTTTCATCCAATTATCCGAACAGTCCTGGCATAAGAATACGTTTACTGCTGCCTTGGTGTGATTGGTAGATGAAGCAATATCCAACTTTTTTTGGCCATTCTCTCGCGGGTGATCATGCCACACGGGAACAAATCGTCGTTTTCATAGTTGGGCCAAATGCATTGTAAAGCATGATTGTAATGAACAAAATTATATTGTTGGTTTGAAAAAAGCACTATGGCAATATGCTCTATACCGGGCAAAATATTGAACCTTCGCTGTTTAATTTTTCAGTGGAGTTTAAATAGTATTTATTTATTTGCGAATGGCGTGTCTATGGTCCTTTGAGAGTTATATACTACAATCACAAATGACGGATTTTGCAAAATACACTTCAGGTATTCATAGCTAGATATTTAAATAAAACAGTCGAAAAACCCATAAAAAAATTGTTTTCACCTTACCTGAATGTTGATATGGATTCACACTCTTTTGTCAAATCAATAATATGTCTTGCACCACCACGGCGAGAGCATATATCACCTGGAAAGGCAAGTAATAATTATTTGTTTTATTATTTTACTAAACTTACCGATTTCCATTACAGAATTCAAAAATTTTTCAAATAATCTTGCAATACATAATTAATTTACCAGAGGAATCCGATTTTTCGATATGATTCATTTGAACGATTTGAAACGAGTTGAAATAAAACCAACAAATTACCTCTACAAGGGATTTTATTTGAACATTGAAAACCCGGTTGATCTCCACAATTCACAAACAACTTATTCAAACAATGACCATAGAATATACACTGCATGACGTATCTAAACCACAATCGAAAATATTTTCAGAAAGAGAAATTAAGAGAGTGAAGTACTTGCTTAGACGCAAATTATAATAACCTACTTGGAGGTGGTCTAGCCTGGTGTCGAGGATCTTTATAAGATCGAGTCTGGATGGAAGGATCTGACCTTAACAATAATCAAGGCTAACCTGACGTCACTATGACCACATTTTCATATGATCAAGCCTCTGGGGGGATCTTTATATGAGAGTGACTGGGGTGGATCAAATCATAGAAATGAGAGCATATGTTAATTCTGGTGTTTGAAGATGTGGTTAGAGATATCGCGAAAAATCAATCCAAATATATATATGAAATATAACCAAACAAGAAATACTTGTTATTTTTGCATAATGCGTCATTTTCGTCTGTTTTATTGTAGCAATGATGGATGCTATCACAGAAGTATTGTTCAGGTAACTTGCATTGTTGATTGAAATCGTTAAGTGGATTTCCACATGCGGCATCGCCTAAAATATATTACATTATAGAATTACTGTATCAGAATTATTCATAAATTCAACCTAAAACATTTATTTTGTTGCATCCGAATCTACATTATGTATCATCACCCACACTCTTCGCCACACAAAAAGCAGTATAATACTAGAATGCTTCAGGTTCGAGACAATCAGTATAAATTAAAAAATATCCTCCACTTGTCATGAAAATTAAGTTTTAAATTTTAGGTAAGCAATTTTAGTATCAATAATAGAATAAATTCAGTTTCATTGAGAAATTCATCAATTAGTTTCAAATCAACCAACGGAAATTGTATTCAGATACGTTCAACTTAATATTGTAATTACAATATGCCCAAGCTTGAACTGCATATTTCTGTAACTTTAGCGACAATCAAACTAATTGAATAAGAGATTTCAACGTTGCACTGCATGAACCCTAATCCTATTACTGTTTTGAAAACTCACTTTCCGTGACTTCAAAATTATTGTTATGAAAATCTAAAACCTAAGCACTTCCGTAGTTTATTATAGTCAATCTATAAAATTATGGAAAAAGGAAAACTCGCGTTTCTTTAAACTTTCATTTTAGCAGCTACGTAGGATTTTCATTCAGGGCTAAAATAAATCGAACGATATTCATTAAACTTTACTTGGAATTACGAAAAGAGTTATACGACGTAAATGATATTGGTTTTGAGCTCCCTTAATCTGTATTAGCAAAAAATTCAAAATATTTTTGGAAAAATATGTCAATACGATGAAGGATGCAAACCTCTTTCTATTATCTCGTCGCTTTCATCTGGACAATCGTTCACTCCGTCACAAAAGAATCGAGTATTAATGCAATCACCTGAATTGCATTTATACTCCCAGAATTTACAATCATCAATTCCATATGTTGCTGCAGCATTTACTGTTTCACGTACCATTGCTTATAAATAAAGAATGTAGATTGTGAAACAGAGAGCAAATAAAATTAACCATTTAAAGAATTTTTTTTTACAAAATATTGGGTACTCCCGAAGTATGTGAACCAAGATGGCGGACATCGGAACGTAGTATGTGTACCAGGTTAGGCCATGATTTCAGGTACAACTACTACGGGAGTCACTTGGCTAGTCCCCGAACTCGTAATAGAACTAGAATGAGGAAAATTGAAATAAAATTATGGCCTAACCCTAACTTGGTACATATACTACGTTCCGGTGTCCGCCATCTTGGTTCACATACTTCGGGAGTACCAAAAGTATTGTACTCATTGTTGTCTTATATAAACTCATTGTTTGCATACAGTATTGTATGCAATATACACTGCAAAAGTAACTTCAACAACACGGTCGACAATTTTATGAAACGTTTACTAACTATAATCCATTGATTTATTGACAAGAACGTGTAACCTTTTATTCCCAGACAAATGCACCATTATGCCATATTGGGTATTCTACTCTTAAATTAAAATGAGTCTTATAAGCAGAACGGACTAACAGACAATGCTGGGTGACATTAATATATATGAAACGAACTTACCAAATACCATACCGATTATCCATATTGATATTCCTCGCATATTAGTTGTTGTACTTTAGATTTCTATTGTTTTAACAATATAATGATCGTCAAAGTAAGTAGAGAAATGAACCGTCCTGGAATAAATAACGTGATATATTCATCATATTTTTCAAAAACCTTTTCAGGATATTAAATTCTACATTAACACCAATATATGACACCTCGATGCCATCGATAATGATTATTTTCAGATTGAAACAATAACTTTTTTGTGACGATAAAACCGTCACTAGAGGGCTGTCGCATCGAAATAGAAATAAAAAAAATAAACAAAAAAAGTCGTCAAAAATCAATATCGCAAGTTTCTGTCTTCGAAGTTTGAAGCATACTACCATAGAAGGCCGGCATAAAAATAGATAATAATGCAACATAATCTGAGTTTAAAACATTTGACAGAGATGATTTAGTCGTGTTACGAATAAATTAGGCAACTGAAGAAAAATACCTCCACATTTTCAATATTTCTATCACAAAAGACACCAACAAACTTATAGTTTGAGCAACTATATTCTGACAGAAAACTAAAATGATAATTCATATATGGATGATTTTCTTAAGAAAGAAAAATTTATTCAAAAATTCGATCACGTCATACTATGAATCCGACATTCAGAAATTAAAATAAGTGATGAATATATATACAATCTTGTCCGTTAAGGTTAGACTACAATTTTGTCATAATATATTTTTCGTGGTACATTAACTTCTTTTTTTCAAAAATTGATGGATTTGAATTGGCCCATTTATCTCCACTGGGATTAATTAAAGAAAATTGATAAAACGTTTGCGAACCTCAATGCTCAGTGGAATAGATAAATTGTGCTTTTTCGTATGAATATGGCCTACTTAAAAAACTAGCATATTATATGTGACTTCTAAAAGCTGATAACGTCCAATTCTTTCATACGATACATTTCATAAATATATATTTATTATAAATATATTGAGAAAAATCACTTTAGAATTAATCTTTTTAAAATAATGGGCCACCAGGGCTGGTCTCATTCCTGCATTGAATCGAAGATACAAAAACTAAACAATATAGATTATATTACATAAAAACGGTCTGTCCCAACATTTCTTTTATAAACTCAACCTCAATATTTTCTTTAGTTAGCTACTAGTGCTTCGGCCTAATAAATAATATTGAAACAACATCCCAGCTTGCTCAACACGAAAATTTAAATACCGTATTTGACCAATTTGAATCTTTTTCTCAAAATTCGATCATACGCCTTATAAGCTGGTGTGCCTAATGAATGGATCAGGTAGTGAGTGCTTTATGTATTACTGCGTACACTCAAAACCGTACCATTGCGTCTTATAGATCGAAGCGCCTCATATATACTATGGACAAAAATACAATCTAAGCACTATATTGATAGTGCAGTGCTTATAATACAGTTCGCCTTTTGGTCTGTAAAATACGGTACAAACATAAGAATCTGTTATATCATGTAAATCCTTTGTAGAATAGAATGGTAATACTAAACTAGTTGTATTGTTATCTCATTTTAATCTACTGGCATCAGTATTACTGTGATGAAGTCAACTAAAAAAATACTTTCAACTATGTCCCTTTTTCTAGTCTGACGTAATTAATCTTGTATCAAAAAAATTTCGAAATCTCACGAATATGGCCATAAATTAGTTGTTATTCATATTGATAAAATAAACTTGAGTAATTGGAAAATCCTACCGGGGTTTTTAGGCGTACAAAATATTAACACGATATGTCTAAAAAAAGATTCAACTTTCCACAGTACCAATGTTCCAAAATCACCCACTTGACTTTTTGGGGTAGAAAAGGTTCAAATTTCATGTAACCAACTATTTGGGGGTAAAAAGTGCGTATATCTCTGGTTTCAGAATTTCCTATCACTTATAGGAAATGATTATTTTAAATTTTTTTTATTTTAACTAAACAAAGATATTTGTTGAGAAAATCCTATGTTTTGGAATGGGATATTCTCTATTATGCCACAGTCAAGTGTTATACTAACGTTTGGTCTCATTGTGGTATTTTTTCACCAGTTCTTACAATCAGCCACAGTATGATTGCAACAAATGAAACAAACACATGGCCATCGTTGGTCATTGAATCCGTTCGATCAAGACGATATGGACTAACGAAGTTCTTTCAGATTTCCGGTTGCTAAGTCAGCCATTTGCCGAAAAGATTGTGTCATACCCATGACTTATTTTACAAGTGCTGTTCATGTTTACACAATGGCCAGGAACTTCTCATATATTCATATTGAGACTGAATTAAACTTTTTGAGTACATTCAAACAATTTTTTTCATGGAATCATTGATTTATACTTACAATAATAATTTTATTGAGTTGCTTACACATAGGGTCTCTCGCGTTTGACTCAAGCCCATGGTTATAGCTCGTACTGTAATCAAAGTATCAAACCATCTTCATATTTGCAATAAGTAACAAGCTCTCTTATGCTCTGCCAATAAGAGTAATACTCAACGCAGTATGGATAATGAAGTCTATCTTCAGAATTTCATTCTACTCTTCTATATTATTCACGGTAAATTGAATCTAAGCGGCAACTGACAGACATAATGATGAAAGTATGATAAGAATATGTAACAACGTCCCTTGAGATGTAATAACTTGAACGTGGTCTTCAAATTGCAACGTGTACGATGTAAATCAATTCTTTATTGCAAGAATATTCTTATACGTTGAAATATCACCTCACGCAGTGGTGAGCTGTAGCCGGAACGCACAACGCAAAGTCTAGTTTCTCTGGTTAAACTAGTTATTAAGTCATGTTTTGTTACATTAAATCGTCACGCTAATAACCGAATTGCGTAAGTCATTTTTAGCAGTTTCGAGAAAAACGTAAAAAACTTCCTAATGATATTGTTATGCCATTTAGAGTCAATCATTTGCCATGGGCCAATTTTTTGATCGTAGCCGGATTTAAGTTAATTTGTATGACGCAGTTAAGTGACGTCATAATGGCGCACTGTGACTTAGGCAGAAATGTGTCTATGACTTGGGGACATACGCAATTTTGCAACTTTACTATATGCACCAGTCCTGAAAACTAAACATTCCAGAAACGAATGTAATTCTCAGTATCTACAATGTCTAATCTGTTTTAATTACATTATTTTTCATGTTTAAAAATATATATTTCATCAATATAGCACGTTCTGCACACCCACCGAAATAAGATTAAGATTAAATATAAAGAATAAAACAGCAATGCACCCAATATAAAAGCCAACCAAGGTGAATTGGACTCGGACAGTGAATATCACAAGTGCACGTCTTCCTATACTGTAGTATAAATTCAAATTAATACGCGCTAAGCTAGAATCCGAGATGCAAAAACTCGAAAATACTTCGGCGAGGCCATTTTGCCTTTGTGACGACACAATAGTCCTGCGGGACAATGATAATTCATTATGACGAAACAATTGCACAAATGTGCATGTCATACTAAATCTCCATTTTTAGGGGTTTCGGAATTCTTAAAATAAAATCTGAGTTAACAGACAGGTACGCAGCATTACATAAATACCTATTTTATAAAAAACTCAAAATCGCCAAAAATGACTTACGCAATTCGGTTATTAGCGTGACGATATTTTGTTATTCTTCTTACATAAATAATTAGTACGGAAGTAACGTGTAATAGATATATCCCCGACCTTTGACCCCATCGAAATTCATCCTATACGGTACCTTTCTAAAAATAACATTTGTATTGAATTGCTATAAATTTTCTTGTCATTCTACACAGCCATATTTAAGAAAATTTCTTCATATTTCATTGCAGTTTTTCGACTCTATCTTAAGACAGTCAAAACATTCTGTAAACGTCCGTGTCGTGTTGTAAATATATTACATTTTTGCGAATTAAGTGCGTTCCGGTTGTTACGATTTTTCCAGCTCATCACTGACTTCACGTCAATCGGGTATGAGGTGAAGGTTGGAACGCTTGTTTCGGTTGATACTGTAGCTACAGTTAAAACTACCGACTAAGAGACTAGTGCGATATTGGCTTACATCGGCTGCTATTCCGGAATCAACATCTTATCGTCCAAAACAAAACTTTTTTTAAACATGTACGTTAATTGAACTACAATTTAATTGAATTACAACATTCGAACTGATATATATTACCTTCCCTATTATTAGATTGCGTTATGTAGCTGAAATATCACGACAAATATCTGAACCTTCGATCAATTTCATTTTGAGTGGTTTACCCACGTAGATTGGATGCGTCATTACGGTTAATATCAGAACGAACATATATATATACTAAAGACCTGACGAGGATATCAAGCTCAAGGCTCGTTTCGACATTGCCGAAAGACTGGGAAAGCTTGTAGACTGAGAAAACTTGGATTGACAAGTCAGTGATTATCATTTTAAAGCGATTATAAATTAACAGTAGATTCCATGACATGACCCGCTGGAAAGTTCGCTGACCTAGATACACTGGGAAAGCAAATTAGAAATGTATCATAGGTTTCCAGCAATATGAAATGAGTCGACAAGGTCCAAAAAAATTGGATTTATGAGAAATATTCACGAAGCAGGGATGGGTGATACAATTCACTCTGCCTTCGGCATAAGATAATTTGTATCTCGAATACCTGTTTGATAAAAATAAAATCGTTGAATTGCTGCACTATCTCGATAAACGCCAAATACGCTTAAGTTGTTTATTATTTCAAGATAGTATCAAATTTCATATGCTATGAATCAAGTCAAGGATATATACATAGTCAGACAGTACACAACAAAACAATATCTTTCGAAATATCAAAGTATTTCATCAGAACATTCACTGGAAAAAATATATCGCTATGCTTACTCAAATTTTCTTTTTGACTTCCGAGCTCGACTGGCGAGAGACATTTACTGCGTTTAGTAATAAAAGCGCTTCGAAAAATAACTAGTAAAATATACAGTAATAATGCGTAACTGTTGAAACCTCCTTCAATACAAAAAATGTCCAACAACAGTACTTAAATCTGAAATCTTGATAATCTAAGTGAATTTCGTGTAATTGATGTGTTTTTCTAGCGGATAAATATGTCTATAAATTTGATCGCATTGTGCAGTTTATGTATACTACAGACACTGTCAGATAGACTTCAAGCGCAACTGATTCCTACAGTCCTAATGCGTCATTTAAGAGTTAATTCAATTAGTTCCCCTCTCTTCCTGCACTTATCCATTCGAATAATTATATGAAAGAGTGTCTATCAACATCAAACATAAACAAAGATGATGCTTGAATAATTTGAATGCAGTCATCAGGATTCAAAACAATTTACAACGATGCGTGAGACACGCGTGGACGGGTATATGTGGAAAATGCTGAACAGTGTTTTTATATACTGTCATGTTCATTTGACCGAAACCGACGCCAGCCATCCAAATCTACATACTACAATCAATACATACTACAATGCAATATATAATTAGTTAAAATGTAGGTATGATTGCTTCAGTTGTCTTACATTCTGATGTTGATTGATCCTTCATATACAATCATACGTGAATGATTGCTGAGAAACGAGCTGCCACGTTCAAGTCTTGAACGTAATTCAATTACAACTTCTAACCATATTTGACACCCAACTCATTTGTCCAATATTTGAAGTTAATACAAATAAATATGTTCAAGATGTATATATAATGCTGATGAATTTCCAGGTTATCTTTTCTGAGGAGTTTTCGGTTTTGAGTACTTTTATTTTGGTACATCGCCAGTAACCCTGGCCTCCCCCATGCACAGACGGCAATTATAGAATTATAAAATTGGTTCGCTTTATGGGTCGATTAGCTAATGCTAGTAGTCATTCCGCAACACGATTATAGGTAAATGATCATTCAATAAAGTAGATCGGCACCGAAAAGTAAAACCAAATTTTATTTTAGTGAAAAGTATTTCTTAAGATGCTGTATTTTCTTTTTAGAATTAAATAACCTATTCAAACATATACTTTATCTTACCCATAGAAATAAAGTGCTTATAATATTTTCCCTTGTAGCATAAAATTGATTCTTCAACTGGCATTAGTCACGGCACCAGGCTTTAATGGATGTCCGTTTTGATTTTCCACCAAAGATATTACTGGACGCGAAGTGGACGTATAAAGCTTCTTGATAAATAATTGGTTTGGCAATGTTCACGTGCTAAGATGTAAGTGTATCCCAGAAGAACAATACTGTAATATTTTTCAATTTTTTTTAAACTTTTTTGCGTCTCCTCGTTCTATGCAAAACTTTATTCTGCCTTTTGATTTCGGCGAAACCATGTTCAGCAGCTAAACGGCTAGTTTGCCATTGTCTGCAGTATTCTGCAGCAGGGAACAATGCATGACCTCTGAATGAGTCACCTTACGAGACGTGAATTGTTTGCAGAAGAGTATGCAACTACCTTCATCTCACTTTCCATTTGTTGTCTAAAGATTATGTAATACATTGCTTGAACTTTTTATATGAAACTATCTCATACTGTTGTGGTCAGCATATATATATATAATATGCCACGTCGTTCAGTGTAATATGTAGGAGGTGTACCGGTTTTGTAATCCTCGGTTTGTACAATAAATTCTAAAATCATTCTTATCGTTTTGCGATTATTGGCAAATAGACGGAACAACTCATTAGTTAAATTTCTGTGAATGATTTTCTCTGCTTTTCTGAGCATGAAAAAAGAATGACAATAACATTCTTTGACTATATGTTATTATAAATAACACTAGAGTTTATTATGTTCAAGTATGTGGATTCGATATTTTCTACAGATATGCCAAAGTCTATTTACACCAGAAATATTTACTATTTTGTCGCCTATGTACGGCATTGTTCCATGTGGCCATCAACATTGATCATTCACATTGCCGCTCATTATAAAAAAGCATTGCTGAAATACAATCTTGATCTGGACGTGGGAGAAAGGAGAAAAAAAAATTCAAATTTTGTTTATCGTCACATGCTGAAAAATGGGAAAGGAAAAGCAGAAGGAGGGATAGAGCGAAAAACAGGTGTATGTATAGATAGTATATATATATAGTCTACATGAAATATATTGTGCATATATATATATAATAGTGTTAAGATTGGTTGTGAAAGGAGTGACAGAAATAGTTTTCTTCAAAAATAGTTGATTATTTAAAATTTGTTGTCCACGAGTAGCGTTATTCGCATAAATTTTTTCATTTAATAAAAGTTTTCATAGATGATCAATCACTATATTGAAGGACTGTATTCCTCAAGTATTCGCTACACTGCTTTCTGAAGGGCCGTTCGGCAACATGGCAACGGTTTCTGAGGCTCACTAATCGATAAAATGAACGCAGCTGCAGTTCCATTTGATGATGGGTAAAATAAAATTATGCTTGGCGCAAGTGACATGTGAGATGTGGTGCCAGTACGATGAGGGGGACTTTCAAGTTGAGACAGATAGGAATTCCTAAGTTTGAGCAGTCCTCAAGGGAACTCATTAAATTAAAGTACGGGAAGTGGTGAAACATACAGAAGTCGCCAGCTGGGATAACAATTAATTGGCAAATGAAGCTACAAAACTTCTTTTTGGAAGCGACAAAACTGTCGTTAAAGGTGGGTTATCACGCAAACATTTTTGTGGCGAATTAAATTCTATATAACTTTTTAAGATTTTTGGCGTTAACCGTTAACATAAAATGGACTTCGTTTGCGAGACTCGAATTTTTAAAATTTAACCGCAAATCAGTATGTCCAGTTGATGACGTAGTAGTGAGAACTCGTCGGCGAAATTTTGCATTAGGTCAAAGGCAATTATATCGTTTTGTGTACTCAATTTGAACCGTATGTTTATTCCACTGGGCGGTACATTCGCTAAGTAGTTTAAATACATATTAATATCTTTAAATAATATTGTTGCAATATTAGAAATTGAAGTAATCTTGACGGATCGAGATATACTCGATTTCTGTGCAGGAACTTTTTCTGTAACTTGTTTTGTGAAATAACATATTCCAGGCTATTTTTTGTCTTAAATCATTCAGATTTTATAATTTATGAGGGTTTGTTCTGCTCTAGAGATACTGTAATTAGTCATTTTGTTATATTGTCGGTTTATATATATTATATAAATTATATATATATTATATTAGAATTAGCATATATGTTCTTTCTAACACTAGCGGACGGGAAGTGTAGTTGGTGGCTACAGCAGAATTCACAGTGACTGGTCTGTCCCAAAGCATGAAACAAGACGAAAAATATGGATCAATTTTTTTTAACAAGTCTGTTCTGAAGTTTCCATGGCCTTAAAAGAAGACCTCTATTTGAAGGATCGTTTCATCCTCAAAATTATGTTGAAGTCCATGGAAACTCCTGTCCGCAGCCGGAAAATAACACTACCTGACTCAGTTTATTAAATCTTCATTTATTTTTAACATTTTATTACAAGTTTTCCTCACATGTAATTCATTCGCGCCAATAAAGTTTTTTTTTCACAAATTTCCATTAGTTGATGCGTTGGGTTATAGGTTTTGCATTGACTTTAAAAGATGTTCTTTGACATTCCAAGCAGGCCGCTGTATAAATATATCCATTAATATGCAAGAGCTAATTGGATGAACCTAAACGTTTTTTTTTTATTCTGGAAATTACACAGGATTGAACAGGGAATCTCAGTTTAGCAACGTTCAGCATGCAACAGTGTCTTGTTGCATAATAATGTGAAATGAATAAAAACTAAATCATTACTGGTTATTCTACGTTTACTTTAAATTGCTACACTACACTATAAGTTGCTGAATCCTATTTTTTCTGTGTTTAAACTTGCATTTATGTCTCAAATCAAGATTATTGTATATGTTGATATAAATTGCTGCATTCTATTTTCTATGTTAAACCAAACTTGCATTTATATTATTTAATCCAATCTAAAGGATATATATCTCAAATCTTTATTATTGTATATGTTGATATGAATTGCTGCATTCTATTTTCTATGTTAAACCAAACTTGAATTTATATTATTAATCCAATCTAAAGGATTTATATCTCAAATCATTATTATTGTATATGTTGATATGAATTGCTGCATCCAATGTCCTGTGTTCAAACTTGCATTTATACGTCTTAAATCATTATTATTGTATATACTGATAAGAAAAGCTGCATTCTCTTCCTACGTTGAGTCCATACCAAACTGGGACATTCGCCCCTATATGTGGGCAATATGGATTATAAAAATTGATAAGGGACAGAACAATAATGAAAAATCTCTCACAACTATTCATATTCTGGAATATGATATTTTGTATAGTAGAGATCATTTAGACTTTGTATTATTCCAAGTGTATATAATTAGAGATGTCACCTAACATTGTACTTCTGTCATTCAAATTGAAATTCATTATTACAAATTGTACGTCTATTATATCATATTTTCTTATCTGATCGAACGGGTTCTAGGTATATTAATATATATATATTATGTATAGTATTTTGCAGCTTATACTCTTCTTTGAGCATACATGTCTTGAGTACTTCCTGTATATATTATACAATCGTTCGGGCCTACTGTGGTTCTAGGCATCATTGAATAATTTCCTCCTGGTTTCATAATCCATCATTATAGCAGTGGAGTACTACCAACTCAATAGTACATCCTGTTAAAATGTGAAAATTTTTCGCATCTTTAGACTTGTTAAATCATAGTGTCCATTATAAATCAAATATTTACTCAATCATAAAAAAAAATTATATTTCAATTATTTAACATTGAAATAAATCCTCTAACACAATTGGCAATGTTAAGTGTTTAGGTTGAAGTGCTCTACATTCGTGACCCTTTGACTTGATACATTAATCTAGTACCATTCCCTAGAATTCATTCTCCTCCTATTCATGTACAACTCGCCAATGATGCTTTTTATATTCATATTTTGTGATAATGAAATTACGATACTGCATTATATTTTGCTGTTACATCAACTCATACTATTATAATTATTTACATTTTTATTTATCTTTCACTTGTCGTTTTATATACTACTTTGACATCTCTCTGCAAGCAAAAAAATGTTGATTATTATGCTGAAATAATGCTTGATAGGTTCTATTAACTATTTTCCCCCCTCCTAACTAGACAAATCAAAGCAGATCATGTTCGTTACATCTTCAATGCGTACCCGCTCAACATAAATAAATAAAAATGAGTTACCCTAGCATTCCCCTCCCCAATTTTATTCTTCCATTTTGAGAATAAAATTTTAAATTCTAGAATGTTCCTCCCCAATATTTTAGTCATCTGAAACTGTGGATCTTAAACATAATAGCTTGAAGGGGGGATTTGACTTTGATGACCGCCTGGTCGTATCACTCCCTCCTGTCTATACCAAACTAATTTATTTCTTATTGTTATTTTTATTATTATTACGATGACTGTTATTTTTGATTGACGAAAAAATAAATCTCTCTCTCACTTTCTTCGGCACTTGGCAAGTGTATTATCAATTTGTACTGTCCAAACGCTCAAGTTGTAACTTAAACCATGTGCAAAGTTGGTTTATATAACAGTGTGACTTGAAAGCATACACCAACTGAATATTAGATCAAACAGCCGAAAAAGCTTGCTCTAGAATTAGTTTTTCGAAGCCGGTAACGGTACGTTTATTACAAAAAAGGTCATTGCTCAATCCCCTTTCAGTCAGAGCTTCGTATGCATTAGCCTTTATGTTTTATATTACGTTATTGTTGCAATCGTCATGAAACTACGCGATGAGGAACTAGGGTTAAATGACAAGAACATAGGGTAAACACCCTACTCGCGAATGTGCGATGAAGCGTAAATATATACCGATGAATGCAAGTTCTGGAATAAGTTTTCAGTTCTACGTCATCAAGGGCCATTTCCGAGCTGCGGTCGATTTTCGTTCCAGCGGTTTTTAAGAATTCATAAGTAGGAAGCTAAGCATGTATCGAGCATCATCATTTTTTTACAATTACAACCAGAACTACATATTTTGCCAGTAGCTGATAGCTATTTTTTCAACTCGTTCGCTACATACATTTAAAAATCATTTTATTAATTCGAATTTAATTTCGATCTTTTTTTTTCATCAATTTTTGTGCTGCTTCTAGTCTATCAGCATAAAATTCCCTATCAAAAACCACCTTCATTGCATAATAATGTCTGGTATAAGTTACACTGCTCTTTACCAGTTTGTGGACTGTAATTGGAGAATGAATAAAGTCTTTTATTTTTCGGTGGATAAGGATGTATAGTATATTATTCCTCAATTAATGGTGGTATACCGGTAGCAGACTCATCTCTATAATAAAATTTGAGCGCTTTGGATCCAAATTGTCATGTCTTTAATTGGCTGATTCTGTATAGGGACTGCCAGCTATACTGAAACCATCGCTACTGATTTTTAACTTTGGAAAATTACGTTTGTTATCTTGGAGATTTAACGCTTACCGTACGAACACGTGTCCGGCGCGTCGCTCGCGTTGTCTCGTGATCAAAAAGATTCCGGAATCATCGCACGTGATTTGATTCTCGTTACAACCGCATATTTATAGCGAGATTCTATTTGCACAATAAATATTTTCAATTCTAATATTTCACTATTTTACATCATTACTCAAGTAGTTGAAAATTAACAGCAGTGTTGAAGTAAATATTTATATGCAGTTTATAGTCAATCAAGAACGCGCCGCTAATGTTTAAACAAACAAAAAGATAAATAAAGGACACCAAAAATTTGATAGGTGAACATTATTATTTTACGTATGGAATCTTGCTAGGGATTTGTGATACCCTCATATCACAAAGGTAAATCAAACGCGAAGTTGTAAACGTGCTGCGGTAAGTTGCAGAATAAAGTATGTAAGTAAAGCAAAACAAGTAGTCTGGTCTCTGGTGGTATCTGCGGTCTGTTTGCTGGTTTGCAGCACAGATGTTCACATGGGACGACACCGTACATGTACTGTCGCTGAGATGGTTTTTAGTTATCCTACAGTATAGCTTCGATTTTCAGTTTTCTTGGGGGGGTTGTTCCACAATCCACGATAATAATAAGTACCGGTACCGGTACCAGTAGACTATAAATTCCATCCTATGTTAACAGACAAACCTAGCCTATGCATAAAAGATCCTAACACTATCAGGTAACAGATGCTATTCTTGGATTAATTTTGAATAAACTATTGAATACTGGAATAGGAGGACTCCCTGACTCCTTAAGATGTATGAGATTTCTGAAGTCCGACCAACGAAAGCTACACAAGTCAGGTACAGTATTTTATATAGCCTAACATATTTCTGTTCTTGTGTACTGACATAGATTACACAAGAATGTTTGAAGCTTTCATTATACTGTTATACAAAAATGATGATTTTTTTTTTTAAACTGTTTATTATGATTTTGTTTTCATTGCAGTAAATTTTTTAGATGATTCCAAATGCTAAACCAGATTTTAAAAGGCTTAATCGTTTTGGTACATTCTTTTTCTCAGCTAATTATTAGTCTATGACTCAAGTTTTATTTTAATGAATATCTACTTGAAGAAATTGTATACTTTTTATTAAAATGAATTTGATTATTTTCGTTACAACTTAGTAATTTTTTTTAGGTCCTTAAGTGAAACTGATGTTGTACCAAAGTCAGGTGAATATGAAACTCAATTTTAGAATATGCTGTGTAAGTTAGATTCTAGGAAAGTCGTGCACAATCTGAATATTTTAAATGTATGGCCATAGTAGATAGAGAACGCCACATCCAATTAGCAGCTATGTGAACTGCTGAACAATGATGTTCAGCAATCTTCTAACACATTATCCCTACTAAATTAACATCACCATACCTGACTGGGAGTATATTTGAAACAAAATTCTGATGTGGGATTTAAAATGAAATTGTTGTCTGTTTATAGCTTATTGGATTCTCAGTATTGGTAAATGAATTTTTATAAAGCTCTTGACTCGAGCAATTGTACATAAAAGAGTTTAGTGCCATGCTTGTTTTCAAGAAATATTTTTCTGTGCTATGTCATTGTAGAGTTTGCTTTCCTCATACGGTATAAATTGAACTTTTTTGCCATTGACAAATATATACGAAATCTAAAAAATTCAGTTCATACTACGTCTATTCGTAATGATTTTACTATACTGTTACAAAGCTTACTCCATTCATCAGTTGACCTGCATATACAAGATTATCGTACCTTGTTCATTGCGAAAATGTATTTTTCATTTTAGAACCTAGAATTATTCAGATAGCTGAAAATTGTCTTCGAAACAAGAACACTGAATTTCATCAGGTGATCCAGCAAGATCAGGCAATTTGATACATATTTTAAAATAAAATACTGTAATACCAACTATTAAAATAAATCAATTTTTTAGGTGATTCATTAAGATTGGTACGGTAACTTGTTTGCTGCTATCCATCATATGGCAGAAAAGGGTTTATTATTTTTGATAGTAAACCAGACTGAATTAATATTTTTGTCACCTTTAGTTTTTCTATAAATTTTTTTACACCTTTTTTTCAAACAAGAATCTATGCAAACAACTCACGTTTACATTTTAACTAAATTTTGAAGAAGGTAAATTGTAAAGTTTTGCACAGCTACCTGATTCATTCTAGGTTAGGTAGTGCTCGTTTCAATGTAACATCTTCAACATGCAATGCCAACACTCAGTTTAGTGCAAGTGCTATTCCTCATTTTCAATTTCTTTCTTTGATCTTTATTCAGAATATATATGAGACTAAAAAGTATCACAGACTGATTGAGAAACGACGGAGAGACAGAATTAACGAATGTATTTTCCAGTTGAAGGATTTATTGCCTACAGATGTCATTAATTCAGTGAGTAGGCCTATTTTAAAATAGAATAGTTTTATGACCATTCGTGAGTGCAGGTAGCTTAAACTTTTAACTCCTTAGGCACCTGTCATGGTTTGTGATTGCGGCCCTACACATGGTTACTTACCCTGGCCGCTTGTCAACAAAAGTTTTATTCCCTCTTGAGGAGAAATTGCATGCCTGATGAGGGTTTCTGTTGAAGTCATCAGCATTGGCCTTCATCCCACCAAAAGGCTTGTGATAATTTCATTGGTCAATATGTTCATCAAGCTCCTGCTATGTTGCTTCAAATGATTTTATTATAATGCAAGTATAGGGTACAGGTTGGTAGAATAAAAATAAATTAAACATGTTTGTGTTTGCAGACAACAAGGTCAATGGAAAAAGCAGTTATTTTAGAACTAGTACTACAATATATGAAATCATTAAACAGAAGAAAGACACAAGAAAACAAAGATCTTGGTGAGAAATTTGTTGTCTTTTTCCCAATGAATTTGTTGTGAAGTTGTACTCTTGTACTTTCGATTTTTAATACCTTATATGAGTATTTTGTTACTAGTTAGCTACATAACTCTACCCTATAGACTCGAGCCATGGTTTATTAGTAGGCCAGTTTTTAGTGCTTTTCTATTCAAAATGTACTGTTCTCAGGGAGACGTGTTAGACTTAACTGTGTTGGCATCGCGGATTACACATCTTGGGTTCCCACAGCCCCACCTCAACCAGGGTGTAAATTTGGTATGCAATGCCGAAGTGGAAAGATTCCAGCTCTTCGAAATAATTGTAGCTCTTTGCAATGTTTCATTTTCATGTAGAGATATTGAGAGAGCAAGCTTTCATTTGTGGATTTCGAGACTGCACTGAGAAAATGTTCAAATTGATTGATGATAAATTCAATGATCACCAGAAACAAAGGATTAGAAAAGATCTACAGGAACAAATCTCATTTAACATAACAGAATCTTCACTTCAAATTAAGGTAATTAAGGTTGTTATAAATGGTTAGGATCGCAATGGTCTCAGCAAACAAGAGAGCAGTGCTCAATTATGTGGAAATGAAGGCCAAAACGGAGTAGCACGTGTACAGATACCTGATCTTTCACAGTATTGTCGTCTTTTCGACAGACCACCAGATTGTAACGAACTGAATAATGCACCCAAATTTTAAATTTGATGTTGTCATTAAACAGAAAAACGAATCTCGTAAAGCCCACAAAAAAAATTTTGAACTAATTTAAAAGTAGAGCGGCACCAGTAATCTTTTACCACTGAAAATTTCAAAGCAGTAAGTAGAATAGTAGATCCAGTAGATAAAGAAAAGCGATTTTTTTCACAATGACAAGTAGAGAAATACCAAGAATACCAACAACAACATAATAATAAAAATCCATAGGTCCATTTCATGTTCAATAAAAAGCGAGAAGAAGACGATTTTTCCTAATTCACTTCTCATTGCTATTAAACTGGAATTTATCTATTTTCTGAGTTTTGCTGAGGGATTTTTGCCAGATTCTCAAGCGAGTAGTATTCCTGATACCCCTGTAACTTTATTCACACAGGAAATAGAGAATTCTCAAATAATTAATTTAGTCATCTATAATCAGGGACTCCATCGATCTGTCACAATTACAGACTTCACAGTGTGCGAAGCACTCACCCTTCAAGCTTCGTTTAACTTTGAATTTCTCCCTGTATCACGAAGTTTGCTTATTTTTAAATTTAAGCTAAAATAACCATGACCAAACCTAAGGATCGCCACACTAACAATGCTTCATGCCTATCTGTGCCTTGCTTCTTTGTGTTCCAAATAAGATTGTGTTGCTTTTACGATGCCACAATAAAGCTATGGTGATAAAACAAACAACACACAGCTTCCTCTATAAAGTCCAAATAAGACAAAATAAGGACACGCAAGCCAAAAATAAGGACAAATCTTAGAAATAAGGACGGTATGGTATGATATCCTTGGGTATAATCCATGTGAAATTTAGTCTAGAAATATATTTCATATAGATGTTTATAATGGTTCCATTGTTTTACAGTCTGACAGTCCTCCATCCGTTATATCCCTGAGCTCATTGTCAAACTCGTCAACGCCAGATCTTTTACAGTAAGTATAAATTCGCTTGTAAGGAAGAAATAATATGGTGCTTTGTTAGAAAACAAAATTTGAGTTTTGTCCCTCTCAGTCTCAGTCTTTAAATGTAGTGCGCTTTGAAGCATTTGGTTTTTCTGCAGTATATTTTTATTTCATGTGAGTTCCCCTTATTTCACTCCTATGTTTTTCGATAAAAATCATTCAATTGGGTGCACATGCCAAAGTTTCTGTTGTTATCAGTCAGTTCGATATATTTTTTGTCCTGCCCTGCTTTAAACTCTCACAGAATTTTAAAACTTTGATAGAGGTAGGCGCATATACACAATATTTTGATTAAGAACAAGGGTCTGTCTGTCCATGCTACATGAGAAGCTACCCAATTGACTACCCAATTCATTACACCCTTGATGCGGGGGTGCGATTTGAATCCTAAATCTTAATCTGCTATGCCTACATGGTTGAGTCCGAAGCAATCACCACAAGGCCATCACTGCACAATTAAGTTCAACCATATTCTATGTATAATTTTTGTTATTCTCAACCCAGAATTACTTCGAACTTGAAGTCCCGTTTTGGATATGTCATGTGTTATTTCATAACGGCTTCTCATCTGAAATTTGCTGCACGCAACATTCCTGCTCATAGCTGAAGCTAAATCAACCACTCATAATGCAGAAATTTTGTACAAAATTGTCCAACGACAACGAGTGCTTTTTTGATATAGTGTTAACTATTACTTCACAGGTGTGCGGAAAATTCAGACTCTAGTGGGAGTGGAAGCATGCCATTTATTCAGAATAAAACAATACATAAAGGGGTGAAGAGGAAAATATTGCCTCGCAGGTGAGTAGCTCTCAATTTAATTATGAAAATCCATGGAAGTTGTTCACCAGGAAACATAGAAGGATGTTTAAAAGTAATCGAATGTTCCAATACAATTAAATTTCATTATAGCCAATTTGATGATTTTAGAAAAAATTTTGAGGAGATGGCAAACAGTTGAAGCTGAGAGATAATGAGAAAATTCACTCCTTATTTCGCTTTACCTCTTTTAGTTTTGCTCTTCTGTTTTTTTTTTCTCATTTCACTTTCTTTTGTTTCAACTGTTAAGCATATCATCGTCTTCTTTTGCCTTCTTCGGTTCAGGTTCACTCTCAGCAGGGGCTGTTGACTGACGTTTTGTGAAAGTTTAAAACAGATAGCCTATATACACTAGAGGCAGGCCAGAGCAAGATAATAACGGTGTGAAAAGTCATGACTTCAAACACTGCAATAAATTAATGTAAAATAAGTGAATATCACTACACATGTCTTTTGTATGTAGAAGCATCTTTCGTTATTTGAAGTAATAGTTCTAGTTATTTTCTACGAAATATTGTAACTTCGTAACTTGGAAATTTCGTATCTGGAGTCTTTCGTTAGTAGGATTCTACGATATGTAACTTTTTCCACATCCTGGGTTTTCAAATTCAAATCCTATGGCCTCTCCTCACTCGAGTTTCATTAAATCGGGTAGGTAGGTTCCAGTGCATCAAAAACATAGCCTCCTACATAGTAGTGGATATTTGCTCATATAGTCTTGCTTGGAGGGTAACATCCTATAAGAATATTTCATTGAGTGCTTTGTGATTGGAATAAAAAGAGATATTTCAATTTTTTTAAATTAATAGAAATCTGTAATGTATTCACTCAGCATAATCTCATTTTCACATTATCCCTAGGTCCATAAAGGTTCCCATTCAACCAACATCTTCTATTTCTCCTCAATCTTCACCACCAGAAAAGAAAGCTAAAGATGATCTTGAAGTTTCTCAGACAAACAGTAGTGTTTCAAATCAAGTACCTATATATATCAATATGCCAGTCATGATGAATCCAGGAATGATTCAAGCTCCAACTGTAATTGACAAACATCAACAAACTTCTGATGTAGAGAAGACTTCTGCCAAACCTACACCTGTTATGATACCCAGTACCTCAGCTACCATGTTCTCACAAATAAATGGTGGTGTAAAGCCGATGGTACAGATGGCTGGCTGTCCCTTGATCACACACATGGGTGGCAATATGGCAAGCGGTGTACCAATGCAGTTTCAAAATGGGACTATAGTTACCCAAATGGGAAGCCTTGGTGCACAAAGTGGTATGCAGTTATCCAATGGGTCATTGGTTCCTCAAATATCAGGTAACGGTGTCCAATATCCAACTTTTTTTATGGCGTGCGGAACTCAGTCACAGGCAATTCAACAAGAGCAGCAACAATTAAGAAAACAGCAAACTGTACCAGTCAATCCTATGATCTTACAGCCGACTATTATGATGCCTGCTGGTGCGCAGGGAAATGTAATATGCATGCCATCTTTTCCTGTTATGCAACCATTTCAAACTTCTACTCTCGTGTCTGTTCAGTCGCCCGCTGATGGTAAAAAGTCATAAGGGAACAACGTTTTGAAACTTTGTGTTTATTCAACTTAATTGCTGCTGAATTGACTAATAGAAAATTAAGCTTTAGTATTTCCTTTCTTGTTTCCTAAGGCCAAAGTTCATTAGAGCTTACTCAAAGGTATTGGTTACTACCGTGTGATAGCAATTTTCATTATGTTGGCAAATATCGGAATTCGAAATCTTTCGATCCACGATTGACTGCTATAATACTTCGATGCATGTTTCTACAGCTGCCATACCGGGGAAACTATCCTCGGTGCTCCCGAAGTATGCGAACCAAGATGGCGGACATCGGAACGTAACAGGTTAGGGTTAGGCGATAATTTTTTTCCAAGTTTCCTTATTTTAGTCCTATTATCAGTTCGAAGACTAGCCAAGAGCCTACCGTAGTATTTATACCTAAAATTATGGCCTATCCTAACCTAGTACACATATTACATTCCGATGTCCGCCATCTTGGTTCGCATACTTCGGGAGCCCCCTATCCTCACAACTGGCCAGGTCCTACGTTTATCCATATGATTAAGCCTCCAAGGGAACCAAAAGTAATGGCGGTCGTTTCGAGACTACGGCCTGAGTTTACAATCCTGCTGGCACTTTTATTTAAAATAGGGTTCTCCGGAATTATACCAAGTTGAAAAACGCTCTGACATTTTTGCGAAACCTTTCCATCGTGACTTGTGCGCCAACTTTGTTTACGCAAGACACAATTCAAACGTTATGGTACGGAACGATTGGGTCCCGCCAGGCAGTTTATTGAATATTCAAACTTTGCATATAACAATATCAGCTCCTAAGGGGTCCGAATGTTTTTTTTTAATGCAAAAGCACTGCAATGTATGGCAACTATCAATTAGGGTTAAAGGTTATTCCAGGGTTGACTATAAGTTTCTATGTTCAGCTGTCCTCTTGTTTAATTTGTCCAATATTATTAAGTACAAATTCTGTAATACAGGATCCACATATTTATCACGGACAAGGAAAGATAATAAGACGACTTAATCGTATGGCAAACCACGGCCTCTCGTCCGGTTATTGGTACGTGTCGGGTATGTAGTTATCTGTTTTGGATACACGAATGACCAGCGGTTACGTGAACCAACCTGCGGCATGGAAGAAGTCTGAAGTTTATTTTATCACAAACCGAATGTAAACATTGACGAACAAAATTGAAAAAAATGTAGCAATCCCCTCGCGCATAGTGGATGTTTCGCCAGAGCATCGACTTGTTCACTTCGTGACATTGGCCAATTCAAAGATACAAGAAGTGACGTAACAATGCCCTTTTTCGCGTCCGCTCAGACAGATTTTCAGGCGTGGTCGTAAGCAATAAGCATTACCTCTTTTTCGCGTTTTTTAATTCTATTCGTTAGTTTCCAGTTGTGTTTCGGAAATTTGAATATAAATCAAATAATTCAATGATCACTTTGTCTTCTTATGATTTTCAGTTTAATTGCGGTAATCAAAAATTAGTGTAGAAATAGCTGTCAGCTTTAGCTTTCAGTTTAATTGCGGTAATCAAAAATTAGTGTAGAAATAGCTGTGGTAGACTAGGGCTAGGCTAAACCTCTATAGCAGTACTTTTAAAAAACAAATTGTTGAATGCTATGAATCAGAATGATGATATAAGAAGAATTTTCCGAGGGCCAAAGGTCCATTATCCCCCACGGGACTCGGAACCTGCGAACACACGCAGTGTAATCGGAGTTGCGACAAGCAGGGTATCCGTACGATGCGTCACACCATTAAGATTACTGAATCGTGAATCAGTATGTCAGTGCTATTTGAAGTAGCTGTTTAAAAACTTGACTACACAACGCAGCAGAACATAACTGCTGTACAGTACTACCATTCGTCGGACTGATTATCAAAAAATCCCAAAAATTGGCCCGCATTTACATAACACCTCTAGGCCGCGAGCCGAGGCCATTTATCTTTCAGTTTCGTAGCGCACATCAGGTAACTAACTGAAAATGATTTTAAAATGTTCCTTAGAAATTTAGTAACAAATATTGCCTTGTTCCCACTTCCAAAAGTTGCACGTTTTACAGAAAATACGCTTTTACTACAATAAATATGTGTTACCATCTGTCCTATTTTCTCTGCTTTTCCGGTATCATGCGCCAATGAACGCAGACTTCTGCACGACGTAACAGTCAAGTTAGTCAGCTGTAGGTGGATCCCCAGTGGTCGGATGAATATCAGATGTACTCGACTGCTCGCTTTTGCGTTGAGTAGCCTTTCCATAGTTTTTTTCAGTTACCGGTAATATTAGTCCAGTTATTCTAAGGAGGTGTTGAAAAGTATAGGTAAGATATTAAACACTTGTATATCCTTGCCATAAATAGCAATTTTAGTTGAGCATTAGCTCATAAGACGTTGTTAAATAGGTACGGTGCGGTAACTCCAAGGAAGGCTAGACCTAGAATAATACTGTAATATGTCACAAACAACGATATTTTCTGGCTTGCATGAAATGTTTATGATTAATTTAATGACTCTTCTTGACTATTCAGCAGACTTATACTACTATATAGGCCACAGCATATTTGGAAATAGAAATGAATGGCTGTTTCTGTAATGCACGGTTGTGTGAAAGAGAAGAAATTAATCAATTTTACTAATGTCGGTTGGTCTAAATCTAAATTCATAGAGTCGACAAGAACCTGGGAAGCAATGATAAGTTATGCCGGAGTGGAAAGAAAGGTAGCATTGGAAATGATTGAGAGGTGAGAAATGAAGTTGTAGACAAACAGTTGATGTTTCAAAATATAGTCTATAAGTCCATACTCATACTGTCATAGGACATTTCAGACTGTGATATATCAAAATTTAGTGTAGATATAGTCTAGTAATGGTATGCAAACACTGCTGGACTGTAGAACATGCAATGAGCATATATACGCTCATTTAGTACATCAGATAAAATGCATTATGTATTCAAGGTATTAGTTAGTATTTAGGGGTATTTTTAAAATCATGCTGCTCCAAATATTATTTTCTTCCTTATTTTAGATACTGTACTACAAAAGAAAACGGCAATGTTCCACCAATCCGACCTAACGCAGGCTCTGATCCCTGCTGCTATCAGTGCTATAAAATGGATTAAACAAGAAGTCTTGAAGCTTAAAGGTATATGAGGTATACTTTTCTGCAATTGGAACTGCCCATCAAATTCATGTTGGAGACTTCATTGAGATTTTCAATTCATTTTTTTCCCTCGACTATGAAGATCTTTTGAGGTTAACGAGGTATTAATAAATAAAGCTGAGGAATTTGAAGAGGATATGAAGAATGTAAATGATACCGGTACCAGGGCACGTCTATTTCACACTGTCAAACATAAGGATTATACTCTCCACCCAACAATGATTCACTGAAGAAGCATGTGGCCCTCAAATCAGTTCTTGAGTTGGCAAACTGCAAAGAAAAATAGTCAAAATAATTTATGAAAGTGTGCCAAAATCAACTTAAATTGCACAGATTTTTGTTTTTGTATTGACTGCAGAAATCACAGTACACCTATAGAGGAAAAGTCAATTTTTGAGATAGTGGATTTCGAAAACAATTCAGAAGAAAGTGAATTAGATATTACAGTTGATTTAATAAGTATCATACATTTTTTTTTTTTTTTCGGACATTTGTTAGTGTCGTAGTCCTGTTTCTAGAAATATTATTGCCTTTGTTCAAATACATAACCACATAAACTAAAAAAAGATTAATTGTAAATTGTAATATTTCTGTTCACTATGTTATGTACATATTGTACATTCATTTAATTTTCTTGACTTTTGCGGTAAATTTCTAAGTGAGAAATAACTGATTTATTTGTGTTTTCGTGCTCACGATGTTAATTTGTGACTTCATTGCTTAAAAATAAATACGTTTGATACTTGATAGCTTCTATAAAATGGATGTAGCTTTTTATGCTGTTCTTGTTGTAAACTGCTTGTGGTTATTACATAAAATTTATTCTCAAATGTGAATCAGCGTTGTTGGTGTCGCTGCTTTCGAGGTCACTCCCGACTCCTGTCACACAATTAAAGTATTTTTTGTTGTTGGTTACATGTATGCCATATTTTTCGTAATCTACCTAATAAATTATGATTGACTGAGGAAGTCCGATTTTGGTCAGGCAAAACATTACAGGAATACATTTGTGTTAGTGTGCTGTAGGGCTCTCGAATTGTATAGTTCTTATGTATGCGTTGTAAACTTATGGTTATTGAATTTCCGGGAACCTCTTATATTCAATTTCGCACCAGGATTGTGGAACAAGCTGTAATGCGTTCATTATGTTCGTTTTCACACAAAACTGAAGAATTTATTTAGTTACCAGATGTGCGCTACGAAACTCATTTTCTGGGCGTTTTCATGGTTTCGTCTCACGGCCCATATCCGTGGTAAGGATCTACAAGTGTTTAATAATTTACTTATACATTTTTCAACAACGTCTTAGCATAACTTAACTAATAATAACTAAACAGGGCTATGGAAAGCCTGCCCAACTCAGCGCAAGGTCGAGCAGAAATAACTAATATTCATCCGCTCGCTAACAGCTGGTTTAATTCAATTGTTACGTCATGCAGAAGTCATTGTTCAGTGCCGAAAATGTAGAGAATATAGGACAGATCGTAGCACATATTTCTTGTAGTAAAAGCGTCTTTTCCGTAAAACGTGCAACTTTTGGAAGTGGGAACAAGGCAATATTTGTTACTAAATTTTTAAGGAACATTTTAAAATCATTTTCAGGTAGTTACCTGATGTGCGCTACGAAACTCACTTTCTAGGCGTTTTTCAGGGCCTCGGCTCGCGGCCTACTCGTTATGAGGTTAACTGCTGCACAGTATTTGAAATTCGACGCGTCAGTGTGCCGTAAGAGATTATCGGGTGTGCGTTTGAGTTTTTCGAATTAACTGGAAAGCATTTGTGTTTAGTCCGATTGGATAGCAATAATAGCTGGGCACGCAATGCTCGCATCTAGAAAGTTGGGGGCATAATAACATTAACAATACTTTACCATACAGTTTGTGGGCTAAAATGCTGAGCTAGCGCAAGTTTTTCATCCTAACGTATGGTTAGAATCTGATCGTGTATTATTGCCATTTTTGGTCAAAACAAGGCGATAAGGATATGACTACTGTATTTTCATGGAAGGGGGAATTGAGCTTTTGGTGATACGATTTAGGGGTAACAGTAATAAACAGTTTGGGAACCACTGCTTTAGATGAATATTTTCTGTTGCTCAATGTTCAAAAACTTTACTTGATATTTAGTTTTTTCGATGCAGTGAATTGATTGTTTATCCAAAACTAAGTTTGATATTTCAGAATAGAAAAGTAATTTTGTAACGTTATATGAATTGGAAAGTGAGATGACCAATGGTCAACACAATACGCATACATATGTTCATATTTTGATACCTTCAGAGGCAGTGATTTCCCTACAAATACCTCCCCCCCCCTCTTAAAATTTCAAACACACCCCATAATTTTTAGGTGTGACGCCGTACTTGAATGCTTAACCTGGTTCCATTACATTTGAACCCACGACAATATCACCCATGGAAATTTGCATCTTCGGATATTTGAACCCATACTGACCTTAACCCATGGATTTTATCACCCGCTTATAGATTGAACCCGCGAATATACGGGTGCAAATGTATGGGTTCAAATGTGCTGTCACCCGTAACCTAAATAAAATTGTATTTGAATATGCAGAAAGTGGCTCATGTGCCGTAAGAAGCTGGGGAACATACTGCATATAGGCCTAGACTTAAACCATTTGTTTTGACACAAACTGTTGATGACTCAAGCCGACTCACGCCACATGCGTCGCGTTACAGACACGCCCCCCTTTGTGCGAGAGAACCGCTTTCAGCCGGTTCACGTTGTATTTCCAGTTCAGTGATTGCAGTACGTACGTTATTAGCGAACGTTGAACTCCGGTTGGTTTTGTTCGTAAAGTTGTACACACCCCTAAACTATGAGTTAATAAACCTTCGCTAAATACATTTATATTTGTGGAGGTGAATAACAACAGTCCAGAGGCAGGAACATATATATATTCAGGTCCCTATAAAGAAAATATCATCGTTCGATTAGGCTGCTTCAAATATATGACTGTTCTTGATTTTTACATCTCCAAAAGACCAAAATAGATACATACTGACTGGAACGTTGCCCGTTCAGTTTGATTTCCGTTCAATGCAAGAATGAAAATCCCGTACCTAAGTCAAATAATAAAGCTTTAAGTTTTCAAGTGCATTTATTTTTTTCCAAATAACTAAAAATAATAAAGCTACACAAAGGTTTACATAAAATGTTTCCTATTTGGAATCGTTGTTACGTCGACATCATCTCACTACATTCTAACATGATTGGTCCGTTTTGAAGTCAACACTAATGGTTAGAACTCGCTGAAACCGGTTAAAAACGAGAGAGATGAACTCCGCGAATGATTCAACGACGAGACTTTTTACATTCTCTCGCATCGCGTAAACACAACAAACGCAAGACCGTATTTTCATTTTATTGCTGACTTCCATAGCGTCTGTACGTTGAAAATGAATCTCTTGCGTGGTATTAAAAGATGTGGAAAAATGACTTATATTATAAGTCGACAGCGTAGTACTGTCGCTGCGAGTGCCAGACCTTTAACAGACAATGGAAAGTTTGATAGGCCCTCAATAGTAACTAATGAAATTCCAGGGCCCAAGACGAGAGCACTTTTAGAGCGTGCCGCTGTGGTTCACAACACGGGAGCAATAAATTTTTTCTGCGATTATGAGAAAAGCAAAGGAAATTATCTTGTGGACGCCGATGGGAATGTACTTTTAGATTGCTATCAGCAAATTTCATCTATGCCTCTTGGATACAATTATCCGGGATTTTTGGACATTTACAAAGACGAGTCCAGTCTCGTATCTGTCGTAAACCGTGCAGCTCTTGGAAATTTTCCTCCTGTGAATTTTACAAAAGATTTAGAGACCTTGTTGACTGTTGCTCCGAAAGGTCTCACGAATGTTGTTACACTCGCATGTGGATCTTGTTCTAATGAGAATGCTTACAAAGCGCTTTTCATGTGGTACCAGCGTCGACAAAGAGGGGAAGAACCTCTGGGATCAGATCAGAATATTGAATCATGCATGATGAACAAGCCTCCCGGTTCTCCCAATCTTTCAATTCTGTCATTCAGTGGAGCATTTCACGGTCGAACATTAGGCTGTCTAAGTACGACACACAGTAAATGGATTCATAAAATTGACATCCCTGCGTTTGACTGGCCGATAGCTGACTTTCCGCAGTTAAAATATCCACTGGAAGAATTCAAACGAGAAAACGATGCCGAAGAAGCTCGCTGCTTAGCACAAGTTGAGGAACTTATTGAGCGGTGGAGAACCAAGTCTCCCGTGGCCGGATTGATTATTGAACCCATCCAAGCGGAAGGCGGCGACAGACATGCGTCTGATGATTATTTCCGCAAACTGAGAAATATTGCAACGAAATACGACATCGGTTTTATATGCGACGAAGTGCAAACAGGCATGGCGATTAGCGGACGCTTTTGGGCGCATGATTATTGGAATCTAGACAAGTCTCCCGATATTGTTACTTTCGCCAAAAAAATGATCACTGGTGGATTTTTTTTCTCCGATGAAATAAAATGGAAAGAGGGATATCGCATTTTTAACACTTGGATGAGCGATCCGAGCAAATTTCCAATTTTAGAGCACACTTTAGATGTTGTAAAATCCGAGGACCTCGCCGCAAGGGCAGCGGGAGTAGGAGAACACCTTTTATCTGGCTTGAAAGATTTTGAACGCCGATATGATTTTCTCAGTGCCGCCCGGGGCCGTGGAACTTTTTGTGCCATTGATGCAGTGGATACAAACACAAGAGACAGCGTTGTAAAAACGGCTCTCTCTAATGGTCTCTTGATAGGCGGCTGTGGAGAAAAGACGATCCGTTTCCGACCAAGCCTCATTTTTTCAATTCAAGAAGCCGATATGGCCCTTGGTATATTAGATGACGTGATGCAGAAGATAGCCCCTTGAAGGTGTAAGCATACAAATGATGTTTTTTTACCATACGTTTTACCTACACACCAAATTATTGGTACGTTTATTGTAATACGTTTTTGTATTCAAAATATTGCGACCATGTATATGACTCACACCTGTTATGTCACCTCACTTTGAAAAAATTGATAATATTACAATGCATTACATTGTATTATACAGTATCTGGATTCGAGGGTGATGGTGAGCTTTATATGTGAAAATTAACCTCATAAAATAAATTATTATTACTTATTTTGATAACACAATTTACATTAACGTTGGAACCTTGCTACGATCGACAACTTTCGTTGCAACGCGTTTTTTAAACAAACGTGGTTCGTTTATCATATTCACCTCATAGTTCAAACAAAGCTTATGTTCATGTATATACTGTTTAAACTTAAAGCAATGTATGTTGTTATGTGAATTTTTTAATCTACGCCTAGTCATTACTTTTATACAAGGTCCTACGAGTCCGGCCAAAGTAGAATCTTATTGTAAAATCCTGATTTTATCACCGGTCGATCTTGTGTAGGCCTACTTCGTATTGTAAATAATAGAGAGTGGCAAATTTTAAAATTTATGCAGATGCACTAATAATGGGATCTTTCAATTTATACTTGTTTGCTTTTAAATTTTATCGCTGCAATAAAACGTCCTGCTTCTATTACATTTTATGATGTTATGGTAGTTTAGATTTTAGAACATTTACTATTGGCTAAGCAAAAAATATTTCAACTTTTAAAGGCGGAAGGTTAGCAGAGTTCTGGTCTTGTCATAAAATCATGGTGCTTCTGTACGCGCGCCATGGCATGACCCAACATGAATGTTTCATGAATTATACACGCATCTGGCACATGGCGTTTATCAGTGGACATCGGGCTCTCTCCAAAAATAAAGTACACAATAATAGGATGGTTGACATATTAACAACCCCCAAATACACTATGTGAACCGACGCATGTCTCAATTCTTTGCCATGGCAAGAAATCCTAATTTTTTTAACTTGATTAATATCATTTGAACCAATTCCGAAATTAGCATTGGGAATTTATATGATTGGAATATGGTGTGCTTTAATATAAACCAAAACACGGCCTATTTGATGTTCCAGCTCTGAATATTCGTTGGCCGTGATTTGTGAGGTTTGTTATTCAAGTCACATATTGCCCGATGGCGCGTTTTTGTGGTAATTCCACTCGCGGAATTGACTTCAAATAGGTCTATCTGGCATCATCTCTTCGAACTTGATTGATACTTGACCCGCAAAATATATTGTTGCTCCACTTGTTCGTGCCGAGAGATTAATAAAAAGGTCATAGCTCCCATTCAGACAGACATCGTGACGTGAGAGCAATACTTCGTAATTCTGTTGCAGTTCATTGCACTTGTTATACGCTTATGTTTATTCGTCTCGAAAGACGTACACATGATAGAATGAAACTCAACGCAACCTAGAGTAAACACACTACGTAGGTGAATTTGCAAAATGTTGAAATATAACATATAACGCATAATCGCCAATGTTCGTTCAGTTTTATTGACAAATATTTAAGTGATAGGTTAGGAACCCTATATGTTCATACGGATTTAAAGTACTAACAATTTCAATAATTTATGAATACGAAGAAGCATCGCCACACAAACACAGTAAATATGCGTGGTGGTGCGCTGTTGCTAAAAATGGATTGATAAGCAGCCATTGCTTTCATTCACCCGATTGAAGACACAACGAACTGTACATGGAAGACTTCCATCACCTATGCTGTACACCTAAGGAAACCTGTGTTCGATATCATGAATGATGCTATTCTTTCACACTACATGACTTATATGATTGATTGAAGTACTGTACTGTTAGTTTCAGCGTGATTATTTTTTAAAGTGGCTTTTTCTTCAATTCTTGAACAAGTCGTATTTTTTTTTGTAAATATCAATAAGGTTTATTATAGGGGTATAAATGTATTAAAACTATCGCATTAGATACGAGTAATACAAATACTAAATACGTTATGAGCAATTGATAACACCCATAATATACTCGTCTAGTCGTGTTATTAATTATACCCTTATGTTAACCGACAATCGGCTGAACGATATTGTAGTCAAAACAGCCATTTGTCGAATATATACGACATGTTCCAAGATCTAATAGATTTATTCCACATAAGCTTAGTTTACTCTAAGACAGTGGTCGCGAACTCAAAATGTATCATGGGCCACTTTTTGAATTTATTGACGACGCATGCAGGCCACAAACCATCAAATTAGGTACAAAATGATACACAAAACATAACAAAAGAAATCTGAATGTATTTGTTGAAATTACAATTGAACCTTACACCAAACGATACATGAAACATATTCTAATACTTGTGCTGGATATTTGGTACGGTTTTGGAGCGGTGAGAGACTCGACGACGTTTGGCCCTATTTTGCCTTGGTTTGCTTGTCTTAAGACAGCATGCAAATGCTCGTCCGTTGGTCGCGTGCGGAGGGCTGATTCGTTACTTTGATTGTTGAAAAAAACTGCTTCCAAATATAAGTAGGTACTGCCCAACATTGCAAGTATGCGACGTGAGTGTGCAATTAACTTTGCGAACCAAATGATCTGGCCGAAACATTTCGTCATAATAAAAATTAGGGAAATTTTTGTTTCACTTTTTACAGTTTGTCGGACCGGACTCTTGATGTTAATAAGCACAATAAAACCTACTCATGGTTGACATCATACTATTTTAGTTTTTTGTGGAAAAATCTCAACCATGACGAGGGCCGGAAAAAATTGTCTCGCGGGCGCATGCGGTCCTCATACCAATCTAATATTAGGTCGCGACATCCGGTTGAAATATGGCGTTGCTTCGTAGTACATAATTCGATAATTTTTTTTTTACCTATTCTATAATTCTCAGAGACGTCATATTTAGAAGTTTATTGTAATTTATTCGCACTTACTGTTTTATCGTTTTGTGCATGTTATCCACGAATACGAACAATCTAAAAATGTAGTTTCAGATTGATACTGGCAGAATTGTTATGGAAAAGGAGTCAACGCACACTATTTTGGGTTGATTGATTGGTAGTGTGCAAGATATTGATTGACCTGTAGCGCTATAGATTTGGTAATTGCATGTTTTTTCAATCAATTTCAATCTCTTGGGTTTTGTATATGTGATTAGATATATGCGGGCGGCGTCGAGGTAGACAAACAAAATAAGCCGGCTTTACTGACAGATGCCAGCTTTAGTCAATTAATTACCACGTGTTCACGATGCTTAAAATTGTACTAGCGATTGATTAGGTGTCAGTCATTTTCACATTGCCAAAGCACTATACATTTTCAAGTGATTACAATCGACCACCGCGCGTTTCACAAGTCAACTAACACAACTGCATATCTCTGCGAGCCAGATTATCCAACCGGAAATGATGATTTATTTATTAATTCTGACGCGTCTTTCACACAAAGCAACTGTCTGAAGCGCATACCGTGATTATGAAACTTGGAATATAAACATCACTGAAAATACTGATAACAAACGATGTGAATAGCTTCTTATCAAATAAACCAAGGCCACAAATTGTATTTCACTTGTCTGTAATTAATTTATATCTACACACATTCAAATGTACTCCCACCAAAGGATTTGTTACAGGTTATAAAATTCAATGAATTCATATCATTAGCATTTATAATAAATGCTGAATTAGCCGTGTGATTTTTAAATTTTGTTTTATATATTTCTAAATGGAGTAATTTATTATATTCATTCTTCGAAAAGTTTGAAAAAATATAAAAAAAAAAATCGGAAATGAATCACATGGATATGTATCACATACCGTTGGTGGCCATATATATTGAATTACATATTCTATTCTATTTGAACGGTAAACACTATCCTGCTTCAGTACACCGCTTTCCTAGGGTGTACTTTCGACCAAAAGCACGCAAATAAATTTGCACGTAGTTATTTTCAAATTATGTTCAGAATATGAGTATCACATGATACCATATTTCATTATTATTTCAATTCAATTTGGAAATTCCATGACATGGCAAAATGATACTCTTTATAATTTATTGTTCTCTATTTCAATATACTTTTATACTTTCGAATTATCTGGCTGAAATGCGATCATGATAGGTTTTATGAAAATGCAACCTAAATATCCTTTTTTTGAATCCTGATCTTTTTTTGCGGTATTCAGAACTATAAAATACAAAGTACCTTGAAAAAGCGTATAACTTGACAGAACTTATTACAATGCATTTCCCCAAGCCTTGAAGGAACGCATTTTTGCTAGATTAGCCATTTATTACTAAAGACACTCACCCTTGAGTGGTACATACCATATATGCACATTCTCCTATAAACTAGACTATTTCTCCCATTTATATTGGTATCATTACTCGAGGGTGATATATGTCCAAATTTTATTCTTATGTATATATATTATGTATTATTTAGGCTTCCCGCTGCTTGTCAGCAGGGAACCTATTGTATTCCTGTGTTTTATTATTATTATTTATTATTATTATTTATTATTATTATTATTTTTTTTTCAAATTGGTCCTACAAACTTGAAATTCACCTCAAATGTGCAGAAGTTCTCAGCTAGCAATAAAATGCAAATTTTATGCATGACTGACCACGTTTTCACGCTCCAGTGAGCAAAACGCGTATTCAGTTTTTTTGCGATTTCTCAAAATTGATACATGGTATTGGGTTAAAATTCATAACAATGATTAATGGACTTGTTCCGGATACAATATGTCAAGGATACGCATGAGTGATCTCGGCGATACGCTCCAGTGAGCAATATAGGATTTTACATTTTCATCTTCTTCTCGAGAACGACACTACTTAGAGACTTGAAATTTACATCACATACAGACAATAAGTCCTTCATCATAGTTTGCAAATTTTATGCATGACTGACCACGCTTTCACGCTCCAGTGAGCAAAACGCGTTTTCAGTTTTTTCGCGATTTCTCAAAATTGATACATGCTATTGGGTTGAAATTCATAACAATGATTAATGGACATGTTCCGGATACGATATGTCAAGGATACGCATGAGTGACCTCGGCGATACGCTCCAGTGAGCAATATAGGATTTCACATTTTCATCTTCTTCTCGAGAACGACACTACTTAGAGACATGAAATTTACATCACATGCAGATGATAAGTCCCCCATCGTAACCTGCAAATTTTATGCATGACTGACCACGCTTTCACGCTCCAGTGAACAAAACGCGTCTTCAGTTTTTTTTACGCGGGAAGCCTGTTAAAGCTGCACGCAGCTCTAGTTCATGTTGTATGTCTCTATTTATTGATGTTGTCTTGTCCCACCAACTCCTTTGTACAAACAGTTGGGCATATTCACCGTTACCCATGTTGCCTAATCCACCCTTCTCGCACAACTGTCTGTATGAAGGACCATATTATACTTATTCGATTTATTGCATTTTATGCTTACCATAAATCATTTTATGCATATCACGTTGATGTGTTTTAGGCCAGTATGATCTTGTGTATACATCCCGTCTTCAATGTTGATATTTACTAACTCCTGTGTTTTTACGAGACGAATAAACATACATACATACATACATACATACATACATACATACATACATACATACATACATACATACATACATACATACATACATACATACATACATCCTATTATGTTATGTGTATGCAATAGGGCTGGGCATTTTGAATCGAATAGTGAATTATTCAAATCGGTTCGGAGAAAAATTTCGAATCACCGCCATCCTTTTTTTTTATTTGTCCGGCAAAGGTCGAGGTGAATACCTCAATTTTTTTATTGAAGCCATATTTTGACATGACTATTCTGACATGTGCCTGTGTGTAATAATAAAAAACTCACATACCTTCCAAGTATTCGATTCAAAAAAATATCCGATTCGATTCTTAAACGAAAATGAAATAAAAAAAAACATTTAATAAAATAGAACGCAGAAACTCCAATTATTTTGTAACCCCGAGTGAGAAATTGAGTAATGTTGAGATTTCAAGCTTATTTACGACTTCTTTCATATTATGATAAAAAGGATGCAATCAGAAAGTTGCGAAATTTGACTCCGACATCTCCTTTTTGATTGTTAGGTTGATGTGGGAAATCCCCTTTTAACCGAGCGCAGGGTTTAGCTGTTGTTATTTATTGCTGGCTTAGATTCACAAAAGATAATGGCTTCAAAAGAAGACGATGTGTATGTATGTGGAATAGGATTTAACAAGTTTTCACAAATTGATTGCCATTGTGACATTATAGTCAACAAACCAATACGATTTGATGGGAAAATTGTATCTGTTATGGCTGGATCAAGAAATGCAATTATACTGAAAAGAGGTGATCGATTCGCTTAGTAGGCTAGTATTAAAGTATTAGTTACCATGACCGGATGATTGGTGTGCTTGATTGAATATCAGATTGGTTCATTATTATACAATAACAAAATCGTGGATTGTTTGTCATAAAATGCCTTCCAAATAACGCGTTTTCAGCAATATAATCGTTGATCTTGTGGAATGCGATGGTTCATTATTTTAATAACGAAATCGTTGATTGTTTATCAGAAAACGCCCTCCAAATAACTGTTATTAGCAATAAGCGTTTATCTGGTGCTTCAAAACTGACGGTAATAATCAATAAAAGTATTTAGGCCTGGTATAGGTTTTTAGTCACGATCGTTTCTACAAAGTATTTTGTAGAATGCCGCTTGCTAATGATGGGTGGTACGCGCCGAAAGCTGCAATACCTGCTGGAATCTCAGCGTGAAATCGGATCGAAACCGAAATGGCACCTGACTAGGCACTTGGACGTCCATTTGCGCTATTCAGCTCTGCTATCAACATATCATATACTTTCAAGTCGACTTATTACTGTGTTATTAGGAATTTCAATTTCTCAGTCTAGCTTTAGATACAAAATGCCAGGAAAGAGGAAAACATCTAATGTTTGGGAACACTTTGTTTTGAAGTTCGATGTATTTGCGGTGTGTAATCACTGCAAACTTGAAATAAGCTACTGCAACAGTACAGGAAGTCTCCTAAAGCATTTGAGGACAAAACATATTTTCATTGGATTTGATCAAATGAGGGGAAGTGCTACCTCGATTATGCCTGCACCAAAGCAACCGAAATTAGCCTCTTATTTTTAAACCCGGCTCACACTTGCAAAATCGAAGAAAATCACAGAACTAATTTTAAATACTATAGTCGGTGATTTGAGACCGATTGGTTTAGTAGAAGGGGAGAACTTCAAAAAACTAATAAAAGAATTAGCACCCGGATATGAGATGCCAAGTCGTCGGACTCCGACAAGAAATATTGAAAAAAAGTTTTTAAATTGCAAGAAGGAAATGAGGAAAGTTTTGAATCATGTTAAATATGCAGCATTGACGACAGATCTATGGTGCAGTGCAAAAATGCAATCTTTTCTTGGCGTTACTCTCCATTATATAAATGAGGATTTTGTCATCAAAAGCCAGCTAAGTATTAAAAGCTGCTCAGGAAAAAGAACATCAGCTGGAGCTCATACTTGATGTTTCCACAAGATGGAACTCCAAATACAGTATGTTGCAGAGACTTTGTCGCCTGCAAGCATATGTTCGCCAAGTCCTCTGCAATGGGCTCATTGTATAAGCAACATCGTCAGCTCATTTGGAGTTAAAAGACAACCACTGGGCACTAATTTAAACCCTAGATGAAAAACTTAAACCAATTAAGGTAAGTCGTATGTGCGACCAGGAGAAAAATAACTTGTACTGGGCCACATAATTTGTTAATAACGTACATGTTATTCGTTAACAGATTGCAGAAGATTACCTGAAGGGTGAAAAATATGTGTCAATAAGTGGTGTGATACCATTGATCAAAGGATTGTCACAAAAGTACATGCCATGTGAAAAAGATTCAAGAAGTTCAGCTTTATTTAAGAACAAAATTTTAACTCAACTGCATAAGAGATTTTGGTTTGTTTTCAACCAGAACTCGTGGTATATTCACATGAACATAGCAACATGGCTGGATCCAAGATACAAAACGAGCTATTTCAAAAAAGTGGATGGTATTCAAGTAAGTTTCATTGCATTGCAATTTTGCCTTTTGCAGCCTTATTTTTTTTTAAACACTCTTTTAGATTGCTTTCTTTCTCATAGATTAAAGGCAGTGTCGAATCAGAAATGATCACAATATAACAACGACAGACAAATGCAAACAGCAAGGATATCGACAACTATTTTGAACAACAATTTGATTTTGCCAAAATCACTAGATGACCTTTTGGGCTGTGGCATTGAAAGCCACGACAGCAGCAAAGAAATAGACGAAGGCAATGATGATGAAGTTGCTAGCGTTTCGGAAGAAGCGGCCTCTTATTTAAAAACAGAAATCAATCAACTTAAATACTTTGGAATGGTGGAAAAGTAACACAGTTACACCTGTTTTGAAAGAACTGGCAGATAAGTATTCATGCATGCCAGCGACATCGGCATTCTCAGAACGATCTTTTTCTAGTGCAGGATTGACTGCTAGTAAATTACGATCACGGTTAACCAGCATAAATGTGTTACACTGCAACAAAAAAATTTGCATGTGAAGTGCACAATTTTATTTTTTGCAATATTTTACATTCCTGTTCCACAATCTTATTTTTTGTAATTTTCCACATTCTTGTTCCACAATCTTATTCTTTGTAATTTTTCACATTTCTTTTCCACAAGCTTATTTTTTGTAATTTTTCACATTCTTATTCCACAATCTTGTTTTTTGGAATTTTTCACATTCCTGTTCTGATTTTAAAATGTTTTTCATTGAAATAAAACAGTTCCCATATTCCTATTACTAGATGACTTCTATTTAATTTGTTGAAGCTGTTAGTACAGTTAGTTTTGTTATTGAAACAGTGTGGAGTTCAGTTGAGCCATTTAGCTTACAATGTGGCTGTAAATGAAAATAGAATAGGATTCGGTATTTTGGATTCGATTTAACTATTCTAGAATAGTAAATCATTCTACATTGCCCATCCCTACTGCACAGCTTCATGACTTGAAGAACTAAATCGGTAAATTGTGCCGGGCTACACAAAGGTCAATCGTTTTCAATATGCAACTCATACATGTATAGTTTATTCAATATATTCATTTCATTTTATACAGATGATGGGACTTTGACAATCAGAGGTTTTTGGGGTAACTGTCAAAGATGTGAAATAAACATTTCAAAAAGAGGACAATGTGCAACTTTAAAGGAAGATGAATTGTTTGTTGTAGATTCTGAGGGGATGCTTTATAAATATTCTAATGAAACAAATGAAGAAGTTTGTAATCAAATGGCTTCACCACAGTCATTAAAACAATTAGATTTGGTTGAAAATTCATCCACATTGTTTGGTGTTACAGGTAATACCCAGTTTATACTTATTTAACTTATTAATTATATCTCTAATTAGATACACTTGTTGTATTCATAGTTATTCGTTGATTTTGTACATTCATTCTTTTTACTTTGATTTTCCTTGTCTTTATAACAGTGTTCAAAGTTGAATATTGTAGTATCCGTATAATTCAATGTAAAGCATATCAGACATTGCATTGGTCTTTAAAATATTTTGATGGAGTAATCAGTTGCATTTGATATTGTTAATCATCAATTTTCAGAAATATTTCAGAACATTTTTTGTAAATTGTTGCTATTAGCTATGTCAGATACAAGCTGACTTTGATATGGTATAGTGTTTGTACAGACCAGACCCAATCATGTTCTTCATGATAATATTTGACCTCACTGAATATTACAATCATTTCTTCTTATCTCCATCTCTGAAAGATTCATACAATGTTTTCACTTCTCTGAGTTTGTTTGTGTGTTCAAAATGCAAATTTGCAGTGAAGATTGATCCACACACAATATACCGATTTTGTTACTTAACCTTATCTGATTAGATTCATGTCTAAATTTAAGAAAGCGGTAACGTTTATCGTTGGAATGAAGACAATATACCAACTCAGATTATTTCATTAACAAAAATTTCACAAATATGCTGTGGCGTCAGCCATGTACTTGCATGCTCTGAAAGTGGAAATGTTTACACATGGGGAACAGGTAGGTACGTCCAATTCTAAAAATTAATAGGCGCTCCCGAAGTATGTGCACCAAGATGGCGTACAACCTGAACCCTAACCTGGTACACATACTATGTTCAGGCTGTACGCCATCTTGGTGCACATACTTCTGGAGGTCCGAATAATATTATTATATCCAGTTCAATATTTCATACCTTGGATATTTAACACTTAAAAATATTTAGAATATATATATCTCACATATTTTTACATGTTTCGAACATTCTTTTTTATTATTGTGTATTTTCGGTTTTGTTTTCCTTTTCCAAGGAATTAAAACTAACTTCATACTTATTTTGGCAAACAGTGAGTAGATATCCGGTGACATATTCTGAAATCTAAAATGATAATTGTTTACCTTTGATGCCCCTTATGTTACTCACAATATTACACATTGTCTTTTAGCCGGGGACAATTAGGGCATAGTTCATTAGATGATGCAGAAAAACCCAAGCTGATTGATATGTTGTGCGGTGTTAACATAAAAGCAGTTGCAGCTGGAGGTTGGCATTCTTTATCTCTTGCAGGTACAATAAACATCAGAATGTATATTCAATGAAAATTAATATACCGTAATCATCTTCGTATAATCACCAAGTATTGATCTATTATCTGAAGATCAATTTTTCACTCCTTTTTAGCGGGTCGAAAATTTAGTCAAAGTTGCAAAACGCTTGGCGCTCACTGGTTGATAAAGAGTTGCATTTTATGAACAATATTTACACTGTTCCAAAAGCAAAAGTGGAAAACAATGAGCCTCGTGCATAAACTAAATTTAATCCCAACCTCACCAATTCTCTGAGTTATTTTTAGCTAAAACATCAAAATTTGGTTTTTACTTCGGTTGTGGCAGCATCGGGCGGGCCAGATTGAATTAGCCAAACGAGCCGGATTTGGCCCACGGGCTATAGTTTGCCCATGTCTGCTCTAGATTCTAATTCTATAGCCCAATGCTCTGTGGAGTTTGATGGTTTCGAACAATCGCGAGTTGGACATAAATCAGTCTTATTAAAATGAAAACATTTGAAATTATAAACTTAACAATGGTCACTCAGAAGTTCTGTATAACAGTTCTGTATTTTTTGTTCTGTACTTGTCAAAAGGAGTGCATGTCGCACATTTGTGTTTTAGGCCAGTACGGTCTTGTGCATGCGTCCCGTCTCCAATATTAATATTGTCAATTTTTTATACTGCTTACTACTACGTGACTAATAAACATACATACATACATACACTTAGGAGTTCCAACACATAACATGATAGAAGAGGCATATTTTGAACATAATTTCTCTCTTACATGCACTGAACAATTACTGTATTGTAAAATTCCCTATAGAATTGAAATACAATTACATTGCTTGTCATGAATCCATTTCTGTTTAAGAATCTGGTGATATTTACGCATGGGGATGGAATGAAGCAGGACAGCTTGGATTTCCAGCAACTACACTCACAGACTTTTCAGAAACGAAAAAAGAAGGAGATAAGTCTGTTTCCATGTTGAGCACACCTGCCTTGCTCGAACTAGAAAAGTATCTGGAATGTGATGGGTACCTAACGTTAATCGATATATCATGTGGAAGTCGACATTCTGCAACAGTGACTTCAAAAGGCGCTGCAATCACATGGGGTTGGGCTAAATATGGACAAGTTGGACATTTGTGTTGTGTTTCGAATTCTGAAAAGAACAATTCTTTGACCTTTATAGAAAAACGGAGTCGGAACAATTTTGGTAACAGTTGTAATGAAAAAGCACATCTTCCGGGATTTGTTGTGTTTCCAGACACTAATTGTTCGTCTGTTGCTTCCGTCCGCTGTTGTGCATGGAGCACGTTTTTTAAAATGAATTGTGTCAGAAACAATACTTCCTAATTATATTTTTTCATTGATGTGCGTGAATATCGGCAGTATGGCTCATGAATACTTTTACACTTAGATCGCACCTGTAATTGCCGTACGCTGGTTAGAATCCCGTAGGTGATAATTAGGTATGTGGAAGAGGGTTGCTGGACTCCTCTCCATCGTGTGGTGATTCACGTAACCGATGGTCGGTTACGGCTTTCTCCACATAATGGTCAACTACTCCCATATCCGACATCAACTTGCAAACGCAAGCGGTCGAAAAGCTCTGCTGTTGCGTGGCGCATCGTATTCAGCGTTAGGAATACGCTCGCCACCACGCCTCAATGTCGTGCGTGGGTTCGCAGGCTCAAACGGCGTGGGTAATAATTCTGTGCGAGAGAATTGCTCCTCGACACGGTAGGGTGGTGTACGTCACCGCTGGTTAGTGGGGGCTTTCTCCAACATCAAGTCCATAGAGCTGAAAAAAAAAACTGGCTTGCCCCTTCTCCGCGGGATAAAAATGTAAATCCTATCCTCTTAAGTTCATTCTGCGTGTCAGGGATTGCACAAAGAGGACGATTACATCGCTCATACCGATACAAATCGCTGGCTTCCATGCACGTGTCAAATTATAATCAACTTTACCCTTCATAAGAGATTCGCCTACTTATTCTCTTTCTGCATTCATTCTTCTATATAGCCGCATGCGGCTCTCAACAACCTTTCCTGCTGCTCTTGTTAATGCTTTGAAAATTAATTACTTCCAAACAAAATTTTTCAATGGAAATTAATCATTGACTTAAAATGAGGAAGTCTATCAGTTAGTTAGTCGAATGGACTCCACCGTGTTTATTTGCGTAGCGTTGACTCACTAATCTACTACAAGATGCAATAGTGACGCAACAGTAAGCGTTTCGCGGCCACTCGAACACTTTTCACTTGGAAAGATTTTAGACATGGCTGTAATCATTGGCTTGCTTCCGTGGATTTTCAGTTTTTGTTGCATTTCCGAATATTAGGTATAAATCGAATAACTCAATGATTATTTTATTTACTAGAGCATTTCAATTTTGTTCCAGTAATCGAAAATGGTCCCGAAATATCTGGCAATCATCTCAAGCAGCTACTGCACCTTGCATCCTCTACGATTACGACCCGCATTGACAAACTTATTAGGAATCAAAGCCATATTAAATGACTGTTAGTCTAGGGTGGGCAAAATCGAATAATTTGAATATTTTTAACGGATACCGAATAGTCAAATAATAAATATTGTTTATACATAACAGGGACCCAGAACGTCGGAGGTCGATACTCCATTTGCAAATTAATAGAAACATAAAGAGGTCGGCACTCGGCAATAAAGCGTTTTTGACTGGTTAATGGTTAATTTTATCATATATACATTTACTAAATTTACGGAACGGTCGTTTTTTTTTTTTTTTCACAAAATATGAAATTGAAACGATACGTTAAGTGCAAAGCATATAACACCATGACGCAGAAACAACGACTTTTTAAATTTGTCGTTTTTTTCTGATAGCGAGCGCCGTTGGGAAATCTCGCACAATTCACAATTGAGTTGGAGACACGCGAGTTTGGTGTCCAAGCAGAGCAGCGCAGGTCACGTGGTACCGGATATTCGAATAGTAAAATGCCATCCGAATATTTTGCCCAGCTCTAGTTGTTACGTGTGTTGTTGTCATACGCGCTTAAGGTTTGTTGCTATTTTACCTTACGTTGTTTGTGTGCGGCTCTTCATAACTTTGAGGTTTGAAATGCGGCTCTGGGACTAAAAAAGTTTGAGAACCACCGCTTTACAAGAAAATTCCCAGAGTCCGGTTCCTGTTCCAATTCGTTCATGCAATCTGTGTTTAAAAGTTGCAGTGTTTTTAGAATGTGACTTGCATCGGTAATATTTACTTGAAAGCTGTGTCATTTTTAAACAAAGTCCTAAATCCGCGTTCATTCCGAAAAAATCTTGTTTTGTAGCTTTATTTTTTATTGTCGTGTGACTCTGTTTTAATGGCCGCCGCCGTTACTATGACTCTGTTTCATTTTAATGGCCGCCGCCGTTACGTCTTTCACGAGGATATTCTTATTTAGCAAACTTGGCGCCACTGCTCAGCTAAGGACCCATCCAGTTACCGGTATCCATATATATATATATACAGGCGGCAAGTTATGTCCACCAGCCTAGCCTCATTTGTCAACGTTTTTGAAATTTAAGCAGATTACATAAAATGCACATTCAGAAGCATTAACGCTGAAAATAAAAAAGGAGCATAAGCAACTACGCATGACATTGGTGTGTTCGACTTGTCGTTGATAATGGCGTAACTTCATCCGAAGTTAGGATGTTCGACGTAGTAGTCAAGTCGTGCAGTATATGTCCCTTTCCCCGAGCATCAACTTCCTTGTTTACTTCGTAACATTGGCCAATCAGCAAAATGCAAAAATTGACGTAACAATGCTCCCTTTTCGCATCCGCTCAGACATTTTTCTCACTCAGACAGATTTTCGAGAATGGTCGTAAACATTACCTCGTTTTCGCGTTTTTGAACTCTATTCGTTAGTTTTCAGTTGTGTTTCGGAAACTTAAATATAAATCAGACAATTCAATAATCACTCTGTCTTCCTAGGAGTTTCAATTTAATTGCAGTAATAAAAAATTAGTGTAGAAATAGCTGTGATAGACTAGGCTAAAATTCTTTACCTGTACTTTTAAAAAACATATTGTTGTATGCAATGAATCATATTAATGGTCTGAAACACATACTCCAGTTTACAGGCGCCAACTCGCAAAGTCACTCTTAAAATAGCTCCGGAAATTTTGCAATGGTAAAGTATAGGAAAAATTTTTCGGGGGTTAAAGGTCGGGGAAATGTCCATGGTACAAGTCTAATCTATAAACCCAATGTCGAGGGTCAAGGCGAGCTGAATGTATCCGAGTCTCGCGTCAATGAGCCAGACTTAGTGACGGTTTGTTGATAAAGAGTCCGAATCATTTCATTTAGAATTGACTCGAGTGTTTTTTTTACAGAACAAAATTGAGTTGAATTGCCCCAACACATTTCACCGTGATGTAATTTATCCCAGTTCCACAACTGATTAGAACAATTTCATGCATTGGTTGTTAAATAAACTGTTCGCTCTTTTTAAGTAAATGGCCGTAAGTAACGTTAACCGCAACGTTAAAATTGGAAGCTGCTAATAAAAACGTGCATATGTATCACAATGGTCTTGTTAAAGTGTTTGACAAAGACTTAGGGCAGGCCTGCACAACTCAAATCACCACGAGGGCCACGAGCATAAATCTGAAGGCCCGGCGGGCCGCAAACTTTGCCACATACATATTTCACAAGATGAACTACAAATCAAAATAATATTGTGAAACAGTTAAATTTAATGAAACACTTTCATTACTGGGGAGCTTAAAAATATGAAGAATCTTATTTACTTGAGTAAAAACAAAGTACAGTATTGCATATGAGATGGCAAATGTGTATTTAGTGGTTCATCTACCTTGAAAACCCACCCTTCATATTCAATATTTCTTTTTTATTAGAATTAGGTATTGCATGTTGCAGTATAAACTGACTGCAGAAAAATATTTTACTCAGGTTCAGTTTTGTAAAATCGTCCCAAATATATGCATGACAATTTATTTAGTCATATCTGTGGCGAACCACTTAACTAATAATAGCCGTTATGAGTCACAATTGTTTTGTTTATGTTTTTGTCACGCATGATTACTTACGTGCTTTTCTTACGATAACCTGTCATTCTGTTTTCTGTTCGCTTGTCGTTAACATTGCTTTGTTATGGATTAAACATCAACATAATTGAAAGTCTTTTTCTTGTTAGAAAGAAGTTAGTTCGCCTCAAATGGTGACCCCGACCTCAAAAGCATACTTTTGAGAGAAGAATACGCACATAACGAAGAATATGAGTGAAGACAACAAAGTAGGCCTAACAGCGGTATCATTAAAGCTGCCGATTTTCTGGACTAAAAATCCTGCCGTTTGGTTCCACCAAGTCGAAGCGCAGTTCGCTGTTCGAAATATCACAACAGATGAAACAAAATACCACTACGTGGTTGCAGCTCTGGATGACAATACCGCTGCCAGCATTCTTAATGCTCTCAATAACCCGCCGGAAACGAACAAGTACCAAGATCTCAAAGAGAAGCTCACTACTAAATGTTCGCTAACGGATCCTGAACGAGCTGCGCGCCTTTGTTCAATGCCTGGACTAGGGGATGGAACGGCAACGGAACTTATGGACAACATGCTTGCATTGTATCCAGTAGGTAAGACACCTGATTTCTTATTTCGCCATTTGTTCGTCAGTCATCTGCCACCAGACGTCCGGTCTCAACTTACAGACATTTTAACAACCACGGGCGACGATTTTCGGAAGCTGGCAAGGAAAGCAGATGATATTTTAACTGCAAAAGGCTATGAGGTGACAAACGCTGTACAAAAAACCAGTTCGTTCAAACCATCTCATGTTTTGTCTGAAATGTGTTTTTATCACAGGAAATTCGGCAAGAAAGCCAAAAAATGTCGCCCGCCATGTTCTTTTGTGGTTTCGGAAAACGCCATAGCCGACCGTCAGTAACCTCTTTGGCGGTCGGCGATTCAAACCTTTATTACGTCACAGACAAAAACTCTGGACGCAGTTTTTTAGTTGATACGGGTGCACAAGTCAGCGTGCTGCCTGCCACCGGTCATGACCGTCGTTACGGGCGACCAGGACAAGCACTTTTGGCAGCTAATGGCACCTCAATTAGGACATATGGCACACGAAAAGTGCCTTTGACTATATGCGGTAGAAATTTTACCTGGAAATTCACATTAGCCAATGTTTCACGGGCAATTATCGGGGGAGATTTTTTGCGCTCTCACGGACTTTTGGTTGACATCAGGGGCAAACGACTTATCGAGGCAAGCACATACGCTTGTATTCCAACCAGAACGATTACTGGCACCCCGCCTTGCCTTCACTACGTAGCCGAAAACGATTTTGCCAAAATTCTGAACGAATTTCCTGATTTAACGCGCCCCACATTCAGCAACCCGACCACTGCACACGGGGTAAAGCATCATATTGTTACAGAAGGCCCCCCGGTGCACGCAAAGGCTCGAAGATTGCACCCCGATAAGCTAGCCGCGGCAAAGGCAGAGTTTGATAACATGATTGAACTCGGAATCATCCGACCCTCAAATAGCCCCTGGGCGTCTGCGCTTCACATCGTACCTAAACAGGACGGCGGGTGGCGCCCATGTGGAGACTACAGACGTCTCAATGATATGACCGTGCCTGACCGCTACCCAGTCCCAAACATACAAGATTTTACGGCCCGTCTTGCGGGAAGGACAATTTTCTCTAAAGTGGATCTTGTTCGCGGTTATCATCAAATACCTATTCATGAACAAGATATCCCCAAAACTGCCATTATCACACCGTTTGGCCTATTTGAATTTCTCCGCATGCCGTTTGGGCTTAAAAACGCCGCCCAGGTATTCCAGCGTTTAATGGATACCATCTGTCGAGGTCTGCCTTTCGTATTTGTCTATCTTGACGACATCCTTATCGCCAGTACGTCTAAAGATCAACACAAAAAGGACTTGCGAAATCTTTTCCAAAGGCTAAAAAGTCACGGTATGGTTATCAATCCTGCCAAATGTAAATTCGGTTTAAGCGAATTAGAGTTCCTGGGACATACTGTTACAAAAGAGGGTGCTTTTCCTCTCCCCCATAAAGTGAAGGCGATAACTAATTTCCCTCGCCCTTCATCTGTAAAAGGCCTTCAAGAGTTTCTTGGCATGGTTAATTTCTATCATCGGTTTTTGCCCAAAGCTGCCCAAATAATGCAACCACTATTCGCAGCACTTTCCGGCCTGCCCAAGAAGTCGAAGGTTTTGCCCAAATGGACTGACAGTATGATATGTGCATTTGAAAAAACTAAGAAAGTACTGGCAAATGCAGTTATGCTTATACATCCACAACCAAACGCACCAACTGCCCTCACAGTCGACGCTTCGGACGTTGCCTTAGGAGGTGTGCTCGAGCAAAAGTTAAATGGATCTTAGAAGCCAATCGCATTTTATAGTAGACAGCTACGCAAACCCGAGACGAAATACAGTGCATTCGACAAGGAACTTTTGGCCGTTTACTTAGGAATACGACATTTTCGTTATTTTCTCGAAGCACGACCCTTCACGGTTTTTACAGATCACAAACCCCTCACTTTTGCTATGACAAAAGTCTCTGAGCCATGGTCAGCGCGACAACAGCGTCACCTCAATTTCATATCTGAATACACAACGGATATACAACATATTTCCGGTAAGGATAATACTGTCGCCGACGCCCTGTCGCGCGCGGTCATCAACGACATCAATGACGGCATCGATTATGAAATTATGGCCACAGATCAACTAAACGACAAGGATACACAGGCTTACCGCACTGCTATCACCGGCCTTCGTGTCGAAGATGTCCCTTTTTGCAACGGCAAATTTACATTGCTGTGTGACGTATCTACGGGTAGACCACGACCTATAGTGCCTGCCAGCTGGCGCAGAAAAATTTTTGATGCGGTTCACGGGCTCTCGCATCCAGGCATACGTACCACTCGCAAACTGATCTCACAAAAATTTGTGTGGCATGGTCTTTCCAAACAAATTGGACAATGGGCCAAAACATGCCTGGAATGCCAAAAGTCTAAAATAAATCGTCATATACGGGCCCCTTTAGAAGATTTCAAAATGCCAGACAAACGTTTTGACCATATCAACATTGACTTAGTTGGTCCTTTACCACCATCACAAGGATACAATTACCTTCTTACAATAGTAGATCGTTTCACAAGGTGGCCAGAAGCCATTCCCCTCAAAGACATATCAACTATGTCTTGTGCCCGAGCTTTCCTGTCAAATTGGGTTGCCCGTTTTGGTGTTCCACTTCACATTTCTTCTGACCGAGGATCACAGTTCATTTCAGGCCTTTGGTCTGCTGTTGCCGAATTATTGGGAACAAAAATTCATCACACTACAGCCTACCACCCACAGGCAAATGGTTTGGTAGAACGTTTTCATCGAACAATGAAATCTGCCATTAAGGCACGACTCAATGATTCAAACTGGTTGGACGTGCTTCCATGGGTTTTATTGGGAATCCGCACAGCTCCGAAAGAAGATCTTACGGCATCGTCAGCTGAGCTTGTTTATGGCGCTCCCCTCACTGTCCCCGGTGATTTCATATCAGACTCTAAAGACAATAGCTGCCCGACCACAAATCTTCGGCTTCTCAGAGAAAGAGTAGGATCATTGGCTCCAATTCCTACGTCGCACCATGGTCCTTTCAGAGCAAGAATGCCAGCCGCACTCAATCGAGCCAAGTTCGTGTTTATTCGTCGTGACGCACACCGATCTCCTTTACAAAGACCTTATGAAGGACCATTCGAAGTTTTGCAACATGGGAATAAAACTTTCAAAGTACAGATTGGAAACCGAAGCGAAACTATTTCTGTTGACAGGTTAAAGCCAGCTCATCTTGATCTCGACCATCCTGTTTCTGTATCCATTCCTAAACCAAGAGGACGTCCTCCAATCCCTAAAACAACAACGAACAATCAGCGTTCTACAGACGATCGTTCATCCGAACCTACAACCGGTTATGATTACAGAACCAAATTTGGTAGAAAAACTCGTAAACCCACTAGATTTTTATAACTCATTCCGTCTGGGGGGGTAGTGTGGCGAACCACTTAACTAATAATAGCCGTTATGAGTCACAATTGTTTTGTTTATGTTTTTGTCACGCATGATTACTTACGTGCTTTTCTTACGATAACTTGTCATTCTGTTTTCTGTTCGCTTGTCGTTAACATTGCTTTGTTATGGATTAAACATCAACATAATTGAAAGTCTTTTTCTTGTTAGAAAGAAGTTAGTTCGCTTCATATCTACCATTATTGGATATTTCCATTGTAGGTTAGGCAAACAATCCCTTTAGTAGCAATAGATCTTTCTCTGTTGCAGTTTTTTGACTGTTAAATTACATTTTTCTACAAAATCTGCTCCAATTTATTTGAAATTTTATAGTAAATAGCAATATCTTTTGTGCGAGTAGGTTGCTTATATGCACTAATGGGTGTGAGATTGTATACCGATATTGTTTTGTGCGTGATTCAGTCTGAATACTCAATACTGAGATATCTAAATCCGGGTTTCCCAAACTAGGGGGGAGGGGGGGGGGGGCGAGGGGTCTAGAAACGAATATTAGGGGTCACGAAGGGCACACCAGTTTCACACAAAGTTCGATATTTATTGAAACTAGTGCAAAACATAAATTTCACAATTTCGAATATGATCGGGGTAGCGGCGCGCTTGCATAACAATGCGGCTTTACAGAAGTATCTAGAGGGCCGCATGCGGCCCGCGGGCCGTATGTTGTGCAGGCCTGACTTAGGGGATTGTGCAGTCAATGCGCTGCCAATGTGTTCGTCGTGAAACGACAGAGAAAACTTTTTTCTCAACACCTATACAAACAACAACCAAAATATATTTTCCCCCTGAAAAGTTATATTGAGAGAGCAACGAGTTTGCTGAAGAGATTGACGGATAAGCGTGACGGATTAAAGTCCATGCTTCCGAAACAAACAATATATATAACTAATCCCATACCCGACTTGGAATGGTAACCGGACGACAGGCCGTGGTTCGCCATATGGATAAGCCGTCTTATCGGATTTCCTCTCCCCCGGGATCCTATCCTATCCTAAAATGTTTGAGTATTGCCTTGAAGTAAAATAAAACAGCAAAATCTTGAATTTTTGTCACACCCCATACAGCCATAAAAAATTAAAAAAAAAAAAGTATTAGCTCTCCGACGAATTCTTTCAAAACAATTTTTAATTGCCGATTGTTTATTAATTGCCGAGAAAATCGATTTTCTCCAGCAGCAATCACTTTAACAAGAACAACGAAAGCATTTAGCAAAACAGTCCATAGATCCCTTACGTGTGTAATAAAGTTCCGTTGCCAGGTTTAAGACTATTTCGTTAGACATCGTTTTCTCGACTTCTTTCTCGTGTGTTTTACAAACCCGACTACAAGCGAGTAAGCGACTGCAAGCAACTTCTAAATACTAATATGTATACAATTTTATTTTTGTCAGAACACTCCCAAATGACGAGTTTATACTCGTTGGGTGAATCTGAAACCTTTTTCGATTCAGCCTTTTCCGTGCATCTGCAACAGATAATTGGCCTATTAACGATTTGGACCATATATCTCTCCTTATTCATACATGCTTATGTCGCTTTATTGAAATTTAAAGTCACAAAGAGCAAATAAAATCCCCGTGCTTCTCTATGAAGCCTGATTAACGCTAGAGGCGCAAAGCGTAAGTAATTTCTGATTTTCCAAATTGCACCTACAGACAGACTAGTGGACCTGTGTGCTGTGTCTGTTAGTAGCCGGTTTGATATTGCAGTGTTGGGATGTGAAGGATTTTTCTGTTTTGCGTTTAGCTTCAAAGGCAGTTGAAATAACGCCTAGGGCTGTGTTTTTCAACCTATGGGTCGCGATACAAAACTGGGTCGCTTGTTAATTTTCTTAGCGATATAAGGAATGGGACATACGGTACGTCACATACGACATACCGGTCCCGTACCGTACGATACCAGACTATTTGAAAATGGAGTGCAGGAGCGGGGTCGATTTTAACTGAACGCAGAAACTCGTCTATCATTCAGTCATACCGCGCCATACGGATTTTTTTTAATCATAAAAATTTCACATCACATTTCTGTTCGGTCTGCAAATTATGCCTGCACTTTTTAAACTTAAATAGGCCTCATCCTTTATTAGAATACAGGATGAATTACAGGATCAGGAGAGCAAACAAAATCTTGGGTAAAGGATGCTTGCAGAAGAGTGGTTCATTTCAGAATTAAAACTTTTTAACTTTTATACAGTCTATAATCTATCTCGAACCTAGCCTACTCTTCTTATTTTTTTTATTCTTTTCGCAGTTTAATAACAACCAATGTAGCTTTGATACATCTGAATTCTAGAATTGGGACTGTCTGACTGACGGTGTCGTAGTAATGAATCTGCCATTGAACAAATCTGGTGGAAGAGGAAGACCAAGTCTAAATTTGAGATTTTCTTTGCCGCCTGGAAATGCAGGTGTATCACCAGGACAAGCTAGGATAACTCCTAATTTTCCAGTACCCATTGTAAGACCACCAGTTCAACCAATTTTAACTCCAGAAAATTTATCGAGCATCGGAAAACTCATCATAGGACCTTCACAGGTGATGAACAGCACTGTTACATATCTCATAGATTTATTTCCAGATCCCGGAAAAATGTCAACTGATCAAAATGTTCTATATCCTGATATCACTCGGGACATGCAAAATGAATATTGTTCATGATATACCACAGTTTTTTTAGAAATAGAAGTTTTTGCAATATGGCATTCAAATTATTATTGTTTGGACGATGAAATCTGAGAAGCTGATCATTTTCGTTTTACTCAAGTACTCAACTGTTGATAAAACCAAACAAGTAGTCACAATATGGCTCTTGTTTAACCATCTAAACTCCTAAATGAATCTGCTTCAGTAAATCGAGGCTCTACACAATATGTACTAGTATGGTATAAATTCGATATGAAGTATTTAGTTTGTGGTGCAATTGCAGCTTTAAATACAGTCTACAGATAATTCATTTCCAATAGTGAGAAGTATGTGATGAATTTGATAAATGTGTTATGAATTTTCCATTGTCTTAGAACTGAGAATTATTTTCCTACTTTTGCAGGTGTATGATTTTACTTCGAAAGATTTGACGGATGAAGGAGAAATAGGCCGTGGTGCTTTTGGCACTGTAAATCGTATGAGACACAACGATAGCGGTAAACAGATGGCTGTGAAACGAATCCGATCCACTGTGGAGGAGAAAGAACAAAGACAGCTTCTCATGGATTTGGATGTGGTCAGTGTCGTCTTTGGAGTGGTTGATGTAGTCGTTTATATAAGAGTTTCCGAAATGAATAGATTATTCGGGTCATTTAGAAATTGATTGTATTAGAAATTTTTGATTCATGATTTCAGGAGTGAATCGAAATAGTTTACTTGAAAGATGAATGTTTTGAGAAATTGAAGTTTTACGCATCACTTTGTTTAATTCCTGAAAATGATGGTAAATGTCAATCATATCATTAATCTAGACCGGGCGTGGGCAATTACTTCCCTAAGTGGGCCACTTACAAATAAAAGTCTTGGTTACTGGGCTGAACCTAAACCATGAATGAAAAAAATTATTTACAAATAACTAATGTCGATGATAACAATTGCCTACCTGCATGCTTCACATAAATTGATGTATGGGCAGAAGGAAAAAAGTGTGTTGCAGCATCCACGGCCGCACAAAAAAAGCCCTAGAAACATAATTTGTAGGCTTAAATTTCGGATGGGTGAGTGACTCATTCTGCACAGCACATGTTCGGGTGCGGATAATACGCAGGGAGTTACAGTATTTATTTTAGCCAACCATGTGTTATTTTTATTGATAATTCCCATGGAAATTTATATTCGTAAAATCTATAGTCATATTTTCAGAAGAGATAAGTGGCCCGGATGAAACACTTCGATGGGCCGGATCTGGTCCGCGGGTCGTGATTTGCCCTCCCTTGATAAAGACTCTCATTTCAAATTGAAACACTTGGAAAATATATTGGTTTCTAAGTATCAACGCCATCCCATGACCTAGCTTGAAATGTTTCAATTTTGACATCGTGACATAATATCACATTTAAAGTATTGTCCATTCTGAATTGACTGTCGCATACTTATGTGACATTGTTTGTAAAAAGTCCAGCTAAATTTATATTCTCATCACTTATTATAAGGTCTCATATTGATTAAAAATTTTATTGTCTATAACAATATTCTGTTCATTAAAGAAGAACATGACTCCATAGATCTATTTAACCCAGACCCCGTATTCTAATCATTCAATAAAAATTCCACTTCTCTTCCAGGTTATGAGAAGCAATGATTGTCCCTACATAGTTCAATTTTATGGCGCATTATTTTGGGAAGGAGATTGTTGGATATGCATGGAGTTGATGTCTACCTCTCTCGACAAATTTTATCGATTTGTTTATAAAAGATTAAATAGTGTTATTCCTGAAGAAATTTTGGGGAAAATTGCCGTGGCAACTGTTGAAGCCCTGAATTACTTAAAGGTAAAATAGGTATTTTTAAACAGATAATTTTTGTTATATTATCAGCACTAGGAAAATATCTAAGTGTGACATATAGTTCTGTAAAGATTGGAAGGAGATATCTGATACATAAAAAGAATGAAGAATAATTACTTTAGCTTTTCCACATATTGAAATATTTTAAAAATCAGCTCATCAAAAAATATACAAAGATCCAGATTCGGTTGATTTTTGGGGAATGTAGCTCGTTAATCAGCACTTGATAATTCTCTTCATGATATAATAAAGTCTTCACTGATTATCTTTTTGATTAGATATACAGTTTCCCTTCCTTAGTAAAACTGTGTTTTCACCTCTTAATTTGTGTGTAGTTTTTTCATACTGGTTAAAAAAGAAATAAACTCGAATTAACTTGACACCTGTGTATGTGTAACATAACAATCAATAGGTGTTGTCAAATTTAAATCAAATATATTCTAAAATATTGTCTCTTAAAGACAATTTTAGTTTAGAGTTAAAATGCCTGAAAAAGTTGTTTTAGAAAATCTCGATCATCAAAGTTTTGTTCAATTTTTATTTTTACGTTTGATTATGTCAATCTGTCATTGCTTAAGGTATATAGTCGTAGTATATTCGAAAACAAACTATTCCTTTGGAAGGATTTTAAATTTGAATCAGTTGTTTTTCTCCCTATATACTGTATTACTTTTTCGTTCGTAGGGCATACTATGTGTTTTAATTCAGAATGCTTCAATAAGAAACACCCACTGATTGCTTGTTTAGATTACTAGGTTTTAACTCACCTAGGGCCAAATGTGTTTTCAGTTTTTGTGTTTACTCTACAAAGTAATCATCTTACATTGTTTTGTGCGGTTATGTACTTGGAATGTTTTCAATAGTTCACATTCCTCACTCTAATCTTTTGTGTTCAGTGTTGACTTTCATTATTGCATTGAGTAAAATAACAGCTGCACTTGAAGCGTATGTGAGATATTACCTTGTCAATCACAGAACTTGAAGGCATTTGCAATGCTAATCTCTCTTCATTATTTATAATTTGCAGCTATATGTCGTGAATTGCTTATTGTTATTGCAATTTTAAATCACTGGTTGGATTCATTACATGTCAATGTCCATAAAAAGAATAATTTCACAACTTTTCACAAAAGCAGGGGACTGCACAAAATCATTTGGTGGGCCACATGCGGCACATGGGCAGCAGTCTGCTGATCCCTGATCTAAACTTTTGCAATGGTAATTGGGTTTTCATAAACAGTCATGTCATTTCCAGTTTTTTAGTTTCTGCAATGACGTGCTAGTCCATATTTCAATATTTAACTATTGGGGTAAAAGAGTAGCAAGTAAATATCACAATCAAGTTTACCACTCACATGTATATCGCTTTATGTTTAAATTGGGGTTGCTTTATTAATTTAGATTATATACCCACACCTATTATACTTGAAGATGAGTCACGTATACCCCTACTAACTGCATAAACTGCATTATAAATTTATAAGGATAAAATTTTTTGTATTCATTATTTTATACAATATCTATTATTGTATCTATTACAATATCTATTATTTTAAAATATAAATTTCAATATATCACTTTAAAATAACTTTTATTACCGGTAATTATTTCCATACAGACATACAACTGTCTGTTTTTTAAATCTTTGCCACAATTGCATGCCTGATATGTTGTGAAGATACAATAGATTGCTTTGTTAGAACATTCATGGAAACTTATATGACTCATTCCACCAGACAAACCCTAATATCTCATCGACTAAAAAGGGGTTTTCTGTCATTCCACTTTTCTTTTATTGTATTTCATATTGCATTTTATTACTCGATTGACAAAGCAATATCATACATCATACGTTTATGGCATGATGTTATTTTGAATGTTATTAATAATGTCAATAACTGAGTTGGACTTTTTTCTATATTTTTTGATTATTTAGCATGGTTTGAAAAAATTCATTTGAACAGTCTAAAAAGTTATTAAATTTATGTCCATTTATGTTGATTGAATAAAGGGTACATTATTTTAATTTCCCACTGATATTTTGAATTCATGTCACGTTTAATTTTTATTAGCATTACTTCTGATGTTTCATTGTTTCTAATATAATTGGTTTATTTGATATCTTTATATAATTACTATATCAGTTTTTTAGTGTGAATATTTTTTTGAAATCATCCGTTTTGAAATCATCCTTGTGAGTGATGTCATAGTGTTTATTGAGTTGGATACAACTAAGCTGATTGAAAGATGTCAGGTTCCAAGTATTGCTTCTTGCTTATTGCCTCACTCAAGGAGTAGTAAAAATTGTGCAGGCAATACTGAAGCTAGAAAAGCTTAGAGCCTTTTCTGTATAGAAAATGTTATTAAACACAAGAATTTTATCATTTTTGATAATATTTCCTTCTTTTTTCAGGAAACTCTTCAAATAATACACAGGGATGTTAAACCTTCCAACATATTAATCGATAGATTTGGAAATATTAAATTGTGTGATTTTGGAATTAGCGGACAGCTGGTTAATTCAATTGCGAGGACTCAAGATGCTGGTTGTAAACCCTATATGGCACCAGAACGTATTGATACAAATCAATCAAGAGATGGTAGGTAGACTAGATTAGTCTCGGAAAAAATTCTGTTCCTTGTAAATTGATTATATCCTTTTCAATAGTATCCTTTTAGTGTTTTAAATGGAAATTATTTGGAAATATTTGTCTTATGGAGAAGACTACTTTGTGACAATCTATGCAGAAAGAAATTTGTGCTATTGCAGGAATTATAGTATTTCTGGAATCTGCCCAGTACGGTAGGGCGAGTTACCTATTCTTGATACATAACGTACAATTAGTGTGCTACCCCAATTTTGGTGTAGAGGATGATCATTTGAAAATTATTCACAGCATTTGTATATGTATAGCGGAGGATAATGTTTTTTCTGAAACCATAGTGAAACTTGCAGAGTGATTTTGCAGGGTCATTCTAAAACATCATTGCATCCATGTTTCATATATATGTTTATATTTCTGCAATATTGTAGGTTACGATGTTCGGTCCGATGTGTGGAGTCTTGGCATCACAATGATTGAACTAGCTACTGGAAAGTTTCCATATCCAAAATGGAACAGTGTTTTTGATCAACTTACTCAGGTATACTTCTCGTAGGGATCATTTGTTTTTTCTCAACTTGAAATAATCAAAAATCGTTCCCCACTGACCATGGGCAAGCGTTATTAGAGAATGTTTATATTACCCAAGTCAAGAAAACTACTTCAATTTATAGGTTCATGTGTTTTGAATTGAAAAATCTTCTGAGTGACTAAAGAATTAAATAAGCTACAATTTCTGGAGTCTTGGTTTTGGGAATGTACTGTAAAATTAGCTTTTATTAAAGGTCTAGAATGCAATAAAAAGATTGTCGTTTTTGTATGTTATCGGCACTTTGATCAGGTAATTTATTCCCGGTTCCATTACTTAAAATTTCAACAAGAACTTCAATGATGATATTTCAATCTATTTGTTTTTTCCTTCCATTTTCTATAAAAGCTTGATTGGACTGGACAGTGTTTAAGTAGTGATAGAGGGAATGAGAAAAGGTAAACAGTGAGAACAATTGTCCAGTTGAAAAAATAAATTATTTTTGTTTTAGTATTCTAGCAATTCGCTGGTCAAACACATCCTGAACGAATTATATACCGACTACCGAGGTATCACTGTAATATTGATAATAAATCCTATCATAAGCAGAAATTTATGAATTCTGTAAATCTTATATTAACCATGTAATTTTTTTTTGACTGGATGTTTATAGGTTGTCAAAGGAGATCCACCCACACTCCACAATTCTGATGATCGTTTTTTCTCGGATGGCTTTTTAACGTTTGTCAATACCTGCTTGATCAAAGACACTGAACGTCGTCCAAAATATGGTCGATTGATCCAGTTGCCGTTTCTTATTCACATGGTGCAACGGCAAGTCAATCTTTCCCAATATTTTTGTTCTATATTGGACAATATGACAGAAGCAGATTTTCGAGGTGGGTCGGAAGATACATGAATTTGCAAAGAGATTTTCTGACAGCAGTATCGACCAATGTTCCAAATCGTTGATTCTTGCTTTTTTATTGGTCTCTGTTATTCGTATAAGTCCATGCATGATCAGGTGCAATCCGTTAAATAAGCAATTGTCTTCTTACTCACCTTCAAAATTGTAATTTTTTTGAGAATACCTTAGCGTGAATGTAAAATGCGGGATAATAAACTGATGGTTTTTCGAATAAATTTTGAAAATATTCATGACCATCAAGATATTTTGTTGTGCAATTTTATTCAAAATTTCTCAACTTTTGAACCAAGTTTTACCCAATATGTTGTTAAAAATATATCCATATTTGTGAAATGAATATAGAATTTCCATTTATAGCCCCTAGCTGTTTTGATTTTAATTTCAATGGTAGGATTTACCATCCCACTGTTAGCATCATGCCTGATTTTTTTTTACTTTTTATCATTTTTTGTTTGTTTTTAAGTTTGCCTTTCAAGTTTTTTCATGTTTTTCATGAATTTGGCAGTCAGTCTGCGGATTATTTTCTGAAACTGCTGGATCTTTTTGGAGTAAAATTTATAATTTCTTGAACTTGATTTTGGTAAATTCAGAATGATTTCATTTTTCATGAAATATGGAATCATATTTTAGGAAAAATTATTCCACTTTGATATAAAAATATATTGGTTAAATGGTTACATTAGTTTCTGGTTCTATTTGAATTGAAATTCTTTCTCTTGGTACAGTAGCATCATATTTTTATTCTTTCTAAAGTTTTATAGCAAATGAATGAAATGAATAATTATTGTTAAATGATATGATACTTGTTATACATTCCTAAGAAAATTTGCAATCAGGAAATTCCATGCACTTTTGGTTCTGTGAGATTTATACTTGAGGTATTCCCAACCAATGATAAAAGGTTTCACAATTTTTCTCGATATATTTCTTACTCAAAAAATGAAATGAGTCTACAACTCACTCACATGACTAAGTTGCTTTCCAACAACATGTCATCATTTTAAGAAAGTATTTCAACCAATTTTTTTGCCCACTCTGGAACGGTGATTGCTATCGTCGGTTCTTGGTATATTGTAGGTGAGACCAATGATTTTAAACATTTGCATGATATAATATAACTTATAATCTTGCGTCTACCATGATCGGTTAAAACTGCTCGGATCTGAAAACATCTTATATTTTTCAAGACATACCCTATGTTTGTGTTACTGTTTGCGTTCAATCTAGCATATTTGAAATCTGTGTACATATATAAATGTTTTTGTTCGTCATTCTATATAGTAATGATGTTTTCTATCACTGCTGTAATTTCAACTGTAAACATAGTTGATTTTAAATGTAAACTGTTCAGGTAACCGATGATAAAATACTCAGTTCTGTAGCTGAAATATAGTCTGCAAGTTGTGAATTGCTTTATTTTTGTTGTTGCCATTATCCATGCCTAAACTTTGAACAGTTAAGCAAACAATATCATAACTTTGAAAATAATGAAAGTCATAGTATAAAATCTATTTAATATCTGGTGTTCATTGAATCCATATTAAGAGACAAACGATCTGCAATGATAGTATAAAAATGCTGGCATCGAGTTTGTATTTTTCTGGTCCAACATGCGAGTTTCGGCTGAACTCTGTATTATGTTAATAGAGTTTTTAATACCAGTTATCATTTGTGGTAATTGTATTAATTAAATATGACGCAAATTGCGACCGTTCGTCTGTTTACCAGATGCTGAGAAATTTTGAAAGCTTTCACTAGAGCACAGTTTGTTCCTCGGTATCTAGAATATGTTCACCCTAGCAAAATTTAGTTGAATAATATAAGCAACATGCATCATAAATTGTTAGGATAGGAAAAGGTTTACATATTTACCCAGGAGAGGAAAGCCGATAAGAGTGTATGATCATATGCCTCTCGTAAGGTCAACAGTCCATGTCTTGTATGTTATTATTTAAGCAAGATATATGTTTCCAGAAGTATGGATTTGATGGTGAAGAAAGCCGTGATTTTTTCAACTTTGTGTGTGTTAAATTTAGGCTTACTATACGTCCTGCTTCAGGCGGGACAGTCCCGCTTTTCAGCGTTTTGTCCCGCCGTCCCGATAAGTCAGCCAAAAGTCCCGCTTTTCCAGCATTATACACAAACATGTTCTCGTTACTATTGTTTCTGTGTAGCGCAGCGCTAGCCTACTTACTGAAGGTGAATGCGTTCGTTTCCCGCTGATTCCCATTGATGACAGACGTATCGCATGTAAAACCAATACTAATTGGTCTAAATTCGAATTGTTTGTACTGGTATCGTTAACGTAAATTCCTTCCTATTTTTCGAACTGAACCCTATATTTTGACAGTGAATATGCGCATAAAATTCCGATAACAACATGGTCAATAAAGACAGCCGAGACAGCTTTAAATGTGGGCCTATGTAGTAAAATCGGAAAATGTGAAGTTGTAAAATCACAGCTAAGGGGTCGTTGTCGAGGCGTCCCGTCAAACATCTCTTAATCGTCGACCGTGAATCTGAAGTCAGCGGTAAACAAGTCGCTTTGATAACTCATAATTGTTTCGTAAATATGCTAGCTATTTGTCGGAAAGAAACGAATGTAATCGCACTGCCGCGAATGTTGTAAGGCAAGCCCAAGACTAAATATTTGCATCTCGACGCATTTGCACAAACCATCTGAATATACACGAAGTGACGAAATACAACGAGAACAAAATGGAATTATGACAGTCTCGAAACAATATGAATATGCCAGCAGTTGTCAAACCAATAGTGTGTCGCAAAATATCAATCCATTTCCCAAGAAATTGTTTCGTATGTGCCCATATTTAAAAATAAAGCGATGAAAGTGAATTTTGGGAGAGGTAAAACTCTGCTTACTTTTGCAGTTTATTTGTACTAACAATATGTTGAGTGTTGTTAACTGTAGATTCTGGAATGAAGAAATTAGATATGTTGGAAGGCAACGATGCTAACCACGGTTAGCAGGAGAGTAGCAAAATTAGTCAAAACGCGGAAATGAAGCCAATAAAAACGGCTCTGTTTGCAAACAAGTCATTACGTGGTACTGTCAAGCTGCCTTCGCTACCCCAACTATCAGTAAATGAAGGCAGTTCCTGACCAAAAATACCGATAAGCAAAATATTGGATATATTAATTGTATTGGCTTTTTTGGGTAGGGGAAGAATGGCACAGGAAACGCGCTATGTGAGTATTCTATAATGTGGCACTACATGCACTTTTGGAGCTTCGTGCAAAGTTTCAACGTATTGATTATATGCACTTACAACGTATTGAATACGTGCAAAGTCGCAAGATCCTTTGCGTCGTCTGCCGTCAGAGCTGAAAGGCTCGACTACCACTGAATTATCGTAAACCTCGGGCCTATGATGTACCAAGGAGCTACCAGGGTATCTCGACACGCGTCGACCACTCCCTCAGAGCGCTTACTTTAATTCTTAACGTAAATAAAAATGTATTTGAATATTAGGAAATTCAATGAAAAAAAACTTGGTATTCGATAGCTTTTCATCAGGTATTTTATTCTTCACACTTTTTATTAGTCTGATAGTCCAAGTTTATTGGTTCTTGCGTCCTTATATTGTTTTGGTGCTTTTAAATCAATTTTTACCTTTAATGCAGAATATTATTCAGTTCTCTATATATTCATTTGCTGTATCCATCATTTTTATTCAAAATGGCCACCAGCATGGACATTAGTGAATATTTGACACCAGGCATATTGAATGAGCTGATACATACTGATATGGATGGGGAATGTGCAATAAAGGTTGATTCCAATACGGAAGAGCTCTCTATATCAGTTTAATTATTTGTACAATGCATTTCTGATTTTCAGGTTCTGAAGTTGTTATATTTTCATTTGTCAAAAACAAAATTACGAAATGGAGAATTACGAGATTTTCAAATATACAAAATATGAAAATCGATATTCATATATATACTTATAAATAACACGTTTTCCTCTCTCACACGTTATATAATCTAAATTATTATAGAATTTAGATAAATCATTTAAAACGTGTAGGAGAGATTTCTTGCTATCGACTAGGAGAGAGCTTATATTAAAATCATTTTCAAAATTCAGGCTAGGTCTTATTTTCAGGGTAGTTCTTATTTTCGGGGAAACACGGTGCTTACGATCCTCTGTGCAACATTTCCTTTATCTTGTCTCGTCGAGTTGTATCTCGCATGGAAAGTAGGAAGTTTGTTAATGTTGTCCGGTGCTCCTATTCTTCTTCATTTCTTACTAAATCGGGCCTTTTGACAATAAAAATACTTCTTGTATCCGCTTTCTGACGATTCCATGCGCACCCAGGCACAGCACAATGAGGAAGGTTAGTTATAAATAGTATGAAAGCAATCGATTTCTGTGAAAAGTACAGGGCATTCAGACATTATATAACTGTATACAGGTACAAGTTGAAATATGCATACATTTAGCCCAATAATTCTGTAATTATTTCAAACGACAGCAAAATCTGAAAATGCAGTAGTCTGAAATTTAAAAATCAATATATCACTATTCTGATATCATTGCATAGGACTGGTCCTCCATTGAAAGCACTGGCCTGTCAGCAGACCGGTAAAACAGTAAATATTAATAAGAACAAGGGAATAACTTCTGAACTTGAAAGTGTAGAATGTTTAACCGGTGAAACTACAATATAATATGAATTAGGATGCCTTATTTCTTCAATCTAGATACAGTATTTTAAAACAATTTTACCGCACTAGTAGGCCTTCAGTCTACTAGTAATTAGTAACCATACCTTCATTATCGCAACGGAAGGCTGCCCTTGATCTAATTTCTTTTGTAGTAGGCTCGTGAGCTAAGTTTCATAATTTTTCTTACTCAAAACGTCTCTCTGATAGACATTCCGGTTAAAATCTCATGACTTTGGTGAAGATACAAGAGTGGCGATAAATGTACGCAAAATAGAAGTAAAAGTCAAAATAGGAATTTTTACTTACATTTTTAAAATTATAATTCCGGCTGCGTGTGCAGCTGCCAGAAAGCAACGCTTTGTTGTAGTTTCGCGGCGATGCAAGGGAATACAGAAAAATAATCGATTAAAACAAGCCCTTGTTTTAAAACACGATGTTTTTATAAGAATTGATAAAATCAAAACCCTAAGCGCAGTCGTTCTTCTTGCTGTCGCTTAGCGAGCATCGTGTTTTGCCGCTCTGATTTTATCTGCTTTAATTAATGGCTTTGTTTTACACTATTTGAGAAAGTTTTTTTCTTTTGCATCGTGAACTTCGAACCTATTGTGCGGCTTTGCAGCACACAGGGACGTGATCTTCTGAACTAATTATTACTGTATAAGTGGGAGCACATATTCTGGCAAAGTCTATCTAACCGCTGCAATTGGTATCCGTTCTGCGTCGGCTACGACTGAGGACTACAGGCAGCACGATATCGCGCTCAATGAATACCGTGCAGTCCCCCTTGAGCGTATGGAGAGAACAGTGTAACGTAAGTACAAGGACAGATAGCGCTACAAACTCCGTTAAGCGAATAAAAGATAAGAGAGTTGATTGTTGCAATAATTCAAAGCTGCTCGTGTACCACTCGAAAAGCTACCACGGTACACGTAGCACAACTTGAGAACCAACGGTTAAACGGTTAGACTTCCTTCCTATCATTTTGACCGCGATCGATCGCTGTTACAACAAGCAAATTACTTCACATTCAACTATGTTGGCACTGGCAGGCGTACGTCTAAAAACGATGAAGAAGTCTTTTACTTCACGTCGTAAGATTTTGGTATTACACATAGGCAGGGTTACCATATTGTGCTTATTTCTGATATTTGTTCTAATTTTCTAGCCCACGTCTTATAAAGTAACGATGTGCTTATTTCTAAGAAAAATGCTTATTTTTGAGTTTCGTGCTAATTCTGTCTTAGAAACATAAATGACTCGTTCATGTTTTGCGTACAAAGCTTTCGTGGAAACGAGGGACGATTTTTATCATTATACACAACGTGTATTGGCGCTCTACGTTCCGTCGTAACATCAAGTCTCGGACTCGCTCACTCTCAGAGCGAACCGTTTCTGTTAATGGTAGGGTTTGCGGTATTTCCAGGCAAGCTGTGACACAGTTACAATAGTTGCTGTTAGTGTTTAGGGATACTGTTTTCTTATAGGGACAAACCATAATTTAGACAAAGAGTAAGCGTAAGCACAAAGTCGAAAGGGAAAGCGCTATGCTCACTGCTGCTATTGTGACAGCGACATCAACCTAGAGGCCATGGGGAAAACAGCAATTAGTGCCAACAAAACATAAGAATCTTGCAAAAGCCTTTGGAGGAAACCAAAGTATGAAGACTTGACTTAGGAGCAGTGTAGCACCGTTCTAGGGACGTTAAGCACTCATGACCCCATTGTTTATCATTCCAATGAATAAAGTGTTACTTCGATTGGTAGATTCCTAATCCCACTGTGTTCAAACAATTCAGGCTCAACAAAGTGAAAACACCCTGTGAAATAAATTTATCAAGCAATGAAACTAGAAAGAACGGGGAGTTTTCTTGTACGGTGAAACGTAAAATCAGTTTTACGTCTGGCATGGTGGCCCCCTTGGTGGGTGTGGCTGTGACTTTGTGCTTTTCCATGGCTTCCTTGTTCGAAGCAACTTCTAATAATAATAAAAAATGGAGTGGATAAAAAATTTGGAGTGCGGAAGAGACTCGTGTGTGATTTCTTTCTCGTTTTAATACTGTGTTTCTGCCGTTGTTAAGTGCCCCCAAAATAACCTTTTGTCACCGTGCTTATTTTTGACTGTAGGTAGATGGTAACACTGTATATAGATTATAGGATAACGAATCATTACTTGTCTATTCTAGATGCAAGTCAAGAGTTTAGTTTTTGCCTATGCCGAAAAAAAATATGTGTAATGAGTAGGTACATTATTATTGTTCAACTTGCATGTTGGTTCGAATTCTTGTTGAAATATAGACCAACTTCAAGGTTGTTAGCGTTTTTTTTTTACCATGAACGATATATCAAAGAACCAAGTGATCTGAAATTACTTTTCGTCAATGGGTTGTACGTACAGAATGAGCGCTTTCTTCTATGCAGAATGTGAAAAATATCAAACAAACTCACCTTTGTGATTGGCGAAATTCCTCACTATATGAAAGAAAAGTCAATCTAGTGGCAATGTAGTCATATATTTTTTATCGCTAGCTGAATAAATGTTTACTCGCTACGTAATAATTTTACTTCAAATGTAATTTTCTGTATATACCGAAATTGTTTATTGACTTTATATATCTGCATTATATATAAATATCAAGATGCTGACTTTAATTTTCATCGTTTTAACAACGTTGGGCTTAGCGGAATCAGACAACAGTAAATACGAAGTTGTATTATTTCATGAAGGTAGGTGGCACTAATATTATTTATTGGATAAAATTAGTTGCATTATCGCACCTATGCTGATTAATACTTCGAACGTTTTGTTTTTCAACTACCAGATAATTTGACCTGTAGACTCTTTTGGGATGTTGATTACAGTCAAAAGTCAATAGATATCACTATACAGCTGAGTGGACGGGTACTTTCTGCTGATTCTTCGACGCTTATTGGATTTGGAATATCTGACCGCGGTGGTGTAAATAATGCCGACATCTTATTGATGGAATACAGCCAAGAAGAAGTAGCAATTAAAGTAATAATTAATGAACTTATGATTTTCATGAAAAAAAAAAAAAATTGGGCTAAATTTAAAATGCGACTGCTGCTGATGCCAATCATTTATAATTTAGCAAACATTCGCACTAATATTGATGTGCATTCTTTATTGCATACAACGATTGATAATGTAATAATTCATGATACTAAACAAACGTCTATCCCTAATTTGGGTAGAGTTTTGGCGACCAAAATCAGAACTGTGTTTAAATGTTTCAAATACTTTGCTATCAAGAAAACGGATAACTAAATAAGAACAGTGATGCTATTAGAGCATTCATTTTAAATCTAATTACGATTTATTATTTATGTGGAATTAATTTTCACAAGTAGTATTCGAAGTGACATTATTTTGTACTTGCCAACTTTTAAAATTGCCTGAAGAAGTTTGACCTTGGTCAAACGAAACGTTACAGAAATACATTTGTGTTAGTGTGCAGCAAGACTCTTGAATCACTTTTAAAATTGATGTCACAATTTTTACAACAGTTTTTTGATATAAAAGTTCATTTTCATTAAGGATGGATGGTCGGATGACGCCGGTTTTATTCACTATGATGATATTCAAAATTATTTTCTCAAAACATATGAAGTTGCCAGCAATTTAATTACAATCGAATTTTGGAGATATTTTGATACCCTCGAGGACCATGACTACAAACTGGAAAATGGAACAACTAATTTGATTTATTTATTGAGTCGAGGTAAATAGACATTTATTTTAGGACAACAAATTTGTCGAAGAGTTATTTCTTCATTTAACAATCTACAGTGGCCACTTTTGATTTGTCATTAAAGTCATAGGCAAATATGAAGTTCAGTTAGACGCTATCATTTCGAAAAACTAATTGAATAGTTTCAATCTATATATAAGATGAGAAATATTATAAACTTTTGTAATGCGAAGATTTTATCTACGCAGGCGGTGAAGAAAATCACTCGAGTTCCGAAGCTTTTCCCTACAACGTACAAAGAACCACAACCGAGAAAGAATTAAACGTATACAATCTGAAATCGGGTTTCATACGAGTTCAGTTATTGAAACCAGAAATTCCCGAGTCTTATTTCAGAAATAAAAATGACGGAAAAATAATGTCAATGACTATGTTACAACCAAACATCTCTCTTCCGTCTAGCGTAACAACTTATTGGAGTTCAATTCACAAATTGCCAGAATCTATTGTGGGGAAAATTCATGTTATTGGTTTTGGTCCTGCTATATCTAGCAACAGTACAGGTTTAATTCATCACATGTTGGTAAGTTATTGACAAAAGTATATATGTTAAAATGATGTCAACTTTATATGAATATATATAATAAAAAAGTCCAAACTATTTCTGAATAAAAACTTTTTTAGATGTATTTATGTGACCCCAACGATGGAGAAATTTCTCCATACAGTGGATTCTCGGCCTCTAGCAATGTACCCGATGACGTTAGAAGATGTAAAAGAGTGATCGGAGGTTGGGCTATGGGTGCAACAGTAAGTTAAATAAATCTTTAAATGAGTTGCTAGCATTTATTTACTCAGAGAGAGCGAGAGAGAGAGATGCGGGCTGTCACATAATCATTGTCACGCACATATCAGTTTGTGTATTGGTTACTAATTTGTAATGCCGCCAAAACACTTAACTATCAATAGAGTGACGTTATAAAATCTGATATAAATAAACCCCGCAATATCTAGATTCTAGGCCGTGAGTAATAACTTCGACTGTATACTCAACTATTTATAATATATTCCGTTATTCAAAATTTGCCTAATTAGTTAATTTGTTGGCATCCGATGCAACAGCTATTCTACTGCCGTAGTAAAAAATCGAAATGTCATTCAACACTACCCAGCGGTTTTTAGTAGCGAGAAAGCGTAAAGTCTCTTTAATTATAGACAACTTGGTATCCTAAGGAAGTGGGATTGCCTCTTGGATTATCTTATCAATCAAGATACCTCAGACTGGAAGTTCACTACAACAATCCATTCAGGCGAAGTGGCGTGGTTGACAACTCGGGCATACGATTTTTCTACACGAATCATCCAAGAAAATACGACTCTGGGGTTTTAGAGGTCGGAGTTACCAACTCCAAAACAATTCTCGGAATACCTCCACAAAGAGATCAATTTGTATTGTCTGGAACGTGTACTAAACAATGCACATTACAGGTAGGCTATATAACTTGTTGATATAAGATAACTGCAGATAATTTTGCTATTCGTCATGAACAATTGTCATCAAGAAAACTACCAAAAAGTGCGGAAATGGGAAAAAAACCAAGTCAGCAGCAAAGGCCAATAAAAAAACAGGAGGAAAGAAGTGACTGGAAGCATCTAGCACCCATCAACAGCCTAAACCTAAAAAAATGTTGACGGGCGCTAGAATGTTTCATACCAAACTTCGGACCTCCTGTAGTATACGCACCAAGATGACGCACATCCTGAACTCAGGTTGTGTACCAGGTTAGGGTTCAGGTTATGCGACATCTTGGTGCGTATACTTCAGGAGCACCCAAACTTCTTTATTCCGTTATATAAACAAGTTCACTTTATTGCATTGGAGTGCATAGTCAGAACAAGGGGTTGGATAAAAGAACGATATTATTGTCCTCATAATATAACTATTGTCGGTTGCCTCAAAAATGTCTTGTCCAACGTTTCACACATTTGCATCACTTGTCCCATTCATGCCACATGTTCCACTCTTGTTCCGAGTGTTCTATTTTTCCCGAGCTTGTTCTAGTTTTGTCTCCACTTGTACCACGTGTTCTACACTTACCCTACTATACAAAAATCTCCCAATTGCCCGACGCGTTATTCGTGCACCGCCGCACTTGTCCCTCGTGTTTACCTACCCACCTAGTCATGATTGTCCAACACGTTCTTTTTGTCCACTTGTTCCACGTAGTTTCCAAGTGACTCATATGGAACAGGTGAGGTATATATGGTCAGCGAAACAGAAATTTTTGAGGCATCGCATACTATCAACACATCATGTATTCAGGGACTGCTACCCGACGGCATAAACATTTTCGCATCCCATTTGCACGCGCATTTAGCTTCGAGAAAAATTTGGGTTACACATCTCAGAAATGGTGCGAACTTACCGGAAATAAACAGAGATGATCATTATTCAACATTTTTTGAAGAAATACGACCAATTTATCCTCCGATGAAAGTTATGCCGGTTAGTAAATAAGTAGGGTATTTTAAAAAATCTATTAAATTCTTAATTGCTTCTACGAAATTGAGGTTATTTATTTCACAATTGGCTTTCCGTACTTTAAGGGCGTACTCTAGTCTAGGATATGTTCCAAATGATCTGGGTTCAGTTTTTTTTTAGGTCCCACCTGGCAATAAAACTTACAAAATTTGAATAGTCTCATCAGAAAACAGCGTTTGGTAAATTATACCGAACAGAGTGTAAATTTAGTTTTTTTTTTACATTAGCCATTTTATAATTTTACACTGTGTTCCCATCTTGTGTAGGACTTGATGTTTAGGTACATTGGGAAAATATGGAGCTGGCAAATTCAGTCTTTTAATCTAATTTAAGGGCGATTCACTGACTACTCATTGTTCATATGATACATCCAATAGAGAGAAAGTTACTTTTACCGGACCTGCACTTACTGATGAAATGTGTCTTACTTTTTTGCATTATTATCCTCTCGCTCCACTAGAACTTTGTACCAGCGCAACTTCTGCTTCGTCATTGACTGAGTTTTTCGTTCTTGAAAAATTGTGAGTATAACTATTTTTGCGCGAGAAAAGGTAACTATGAACTATTCAAAAAAAAAAACATATCGGTCTCATAAGACCCTACGTTAGCTTCTTTCTCATTTGAAATGGAAAGTACTTCGCTGAAAATATAGCACATTGTGGACTGGGTGCTTATGTGTATCGTAGTGCTAGTAGAAAATTAGATTTTCATATTCCAAATAGTAAATTACTGTAAAACAATGAGGAGTCCATCATTTCCTTTGCGTATAATGACTTCAGGATTAGGTATATACTGGACCATATCATAGTTTTGGTTTCAGATTGAAATATCTCGAGTTGTATTTGCTTTATTCCGTATAATTTGATAGACTACCGCAGTGGTAAACAAGAGTTTAGATTCGATAAGAGGGTGTTTTTATTAAGGTTGTCAAATCACTCCTCTGGTGTGTTTGACCGAATTTAAACTACAAATAAATAATTCATTTTTGAGATTGAAAAATCGTCCACAACATATTGACCTCGAAGATGTTTCTCCCAACTATAAAAATATGAGATGGGACGACGAAACGTCTAAGGAGCTCGATGCTTGGTATAAGAGCGCAGCTCAAGACATCAAGTGTCAGCATCACGATGGTAGCTCATTCCAAGATGTGACAGTGCTTTGATTTAGTCGATTATAGGCTTGTATTGCGATTTATTGCATCTTTTGACAACAGCAACATTTTAGACCAAAATCCTTAATTGTGAAATGTTTTTTTTATAACACCTCATATATATTTAAGTTATATCTCTATATATATTATATAAATGTTCATATTTATTCAGTTTTTGAATAAGCGCCCAGACATACCCTTGTGTCTACATAGTAAATGCGCTATATAGAGTGATGTAGGGTTATTTAGAAATAAAATAAGTATTTGGACATTTGTTGTTGTTGTTCGTCAATCGTCATGTTGATCGCGCGACTTTTAGTTGGAAATGAAATCGCTCTTTTGGCGGCTAATTTAATGTTTTCACTACTTGAAAGTTGAAGATGGAAGCAAACATGATTATTAAATAGATAAATTATCACTTCGAATTGTTAAACCATTTTCTCCGTTTTTACTCTAAAGCTACAAATTGTATTTGGTGACTATGATTCTAGGAATACTCCATGATTATTAGTTTTCGAATTTGTTTCTAACTCTTTCGTAGCATCATTGTAGAACGGAAAACCTTTTTTACCACAAAATTTGTCGTCTTTGATAATGATACTGAGATAAAGCAAAATATATATATATATATGAAAATAAACACAGGACAAACGTAATGCCGAACAGTCAACAACGAGAAATTTCATGATTGAATTACTGTTAAAGTATACTATTTATTTAGAATGAAAAAAATAAATTCTAAATTTCAGCACATATTTGTTCTTGTATACTAGGGCGTGATTGAACAGCTTGCCAGGTACATTTCTTTCATATACACTTCAGTAGTATAAAATGTCGTGGGAGATTTTAAAACTATCTCTAATGCAGTGGTTCCCAACATTGTTTGGCTCGCGGCCCCTTTGGTGGTTTACACATACCTCGCGACCCCGTGCCTCACTTTCTATACTTATTAATAAAATAAGCGGGGGGGGGGGGGGGCTAAATTTAAGTGTGTACGAAATGTCGCACAGCATGAAAATAGTGTGTGTGTGTGTGTGCTAGGTTAGGGTTCAGGTTGTGCGTCATCTTGGTACGAATACTTTCATACTTTCGGAGCGCCGAAATTTGTAATTGCCAAGTTTGCAGCAACAGGTGGAACGCTAGTTTCTAAAAGAACTGATGTTCTAAAAATTGCTATGTGTGCTACAGAATGTTTCTAGAAATCGAAACTGAATATGTCAGGATTCGCCATGAACAAGGACTTCAAATGGAAATCGCGGACTGAATGGATGTTTCCCCGAGCATCGACTTGTTTACTTCGGGACATTGGCCAATCAGCAAGATGCAAAGAGTGACGTGTTTCGCATCCGCTCAGACACTTTTCTCGCTCAGACTGATTTTCAGGCGTCGTCGTAAACATTACCTCGTTTTTGAAATCTATTCGTTAATTTTTAGTTCTGTTTCGGATATTTAAATGTAAATCAAATAATTCAATGATCACTTTGTCTTCTTATAGATTTAGAAGTTTCAGTTTAACTGCAGTAATAAAAAATTAGTGTAGAAATAGCTGCAATAAACTAGGCTAAAATTCCTCACCGCTACTTTTACAAAACAGATTGTTGAATGCTATGAATCAGAATAATGCTTTGAAGCAAAATACCCCATTTTACAGGCGCCAACTCGCATAACCATTCTTTAAATAAGCACCGAAAATTTTGCGATGGTAAAGTATAGGAAGAAATTCAAGGGGGTCAAAGGTCGGGGAAAGTTCCACAAATCGCCTTATTCAGTCACAATCACGTCGGTTCTACTTGACGGCATCCGGAGCCATAAAGTTTTATGCGCTTATTCGGCGCGTGGCAAGTCGCGCCTATTAGTCGTCGTTTTTACACATTCTGCCGCAGTCCAGACCCCTCCATCCCTGGCTACGCCCCTGAAACTGAATACTGTGTAATTTAATTTGTCATCAAGCAGCAGTTTCACTCAATATTACGGCTGGCATTGAAACCGCGTAGCCAACTGCGTAATTCGTGGTTGAGTTATTACTAAAGCTAATCTCATATATATGGGTCTGGTATAGTTTAGTACCACATGTACTTCTAGTTGACCTGGCTCAACAATTTTTGCATATGTCAATCCTAACCCCCACCTGACTACGTCACCGAAAAATTATGTCATTTCGACGTCACAGTGGCGTAATAAGGCCCACCGAAGTATGCGGATGGTCGTCCAAAACGCGCAGACGATCACCCGAAATCGAGCAATCAATCTCTCACGTTTTCTCATCACAACGATCACGATAGGAGAGAGATCGTCGGCTTCAGCAAGTTCGTTATCGGCGGCGCAGATGTTATTTCGGGCGATCGTAGTTACACTTTGGCAATCCCTATGACGTGATGGTGACGTCGTAGTGACGTAATTTTTGGATGGCATAGTCAGGTGGGGGTTAGGAATAGCATATGCAAAATTCGTTACGCAACGCCCACCCGAAGTAATTGTGGTACTAAACTATAGTAGACCCATATATATCATCCTAGACCGGGTCCATGTCGTCGAAAAAATTCCAACTTCTTCGTGGTGTCTTTGGAATGCTTAGTCTCCAAATGACGTTTCAATTTGGACGGTTCCATGGATTCAGCACTGAGAACGACATTTCACAAGACACACTGCGGCTTCTCAATACCGCTGATGACGTAGGATGTAAAACCAAACTTTAAATAGTCTTCCTCATATTGTCGCTTTTTCGCCATGGTAAATAAAATAACGGAATTATATCGTTACTGCAGGATGTATGATAATCTTCACGTTGAAACAACATAGACTACAAGCCAACCCTGCAGTAAACCCCCCGATATAGAAATCCCGGCGTTCCATAGCATTGCCTCGAAGCCCGCATGTTTACCGCATCGCGACGCGCAAAAATGCAGAAGAGTTCGTGTGACGTCACAATGGCTAACATGCCATAAACATCTAGCGCCCCTTGCTTGGTTTTCAAGCAAGAAGCAATATTCTGGGGTCTCACGACATCTAGTGGAAATCTTTCGAAAGCAAACGAAAGTCCCTTCAAGACTTCCTCGCATTATGTTGACAATATCTAACCTAATGCTTTGTATTATTTTCTACTGTTTTGCAAGACCTTCGCGACCCTCAGGTTGGAGGCCACTGCTCTAATATTTTTATTGCAAAGGAGATGTGTGCGAAAAAAACTTTTTAGGAAAAAAAAAACTTATTTTCTTTACACCTCTAAAATATTAAAACACCTCTTCTGCATTATCGCATTTTATATTCTGAATAATATATTAATTTTGAGTTGCGCGTCAATTTACCAGGAATATTGAGTGCACGTCTTGTCAATTATTTGAAAAATTGCGTAGTCCGAGATTTAAAACTTTTGAAACAAAACGGTTTGCCAAGTAAAACGCTAATGAAACACACCGACTTAATATTTAAATTGCACACTGAAATTTCAACGCTAAAAAAATTATGTTTAATATTATATCGTTATATTTTCTACCAAGTTTCTTTTGATGCGTCTCATACAGTGTTACCATACCACAAATCAACCATTCGATACAATAAAACCAATCACAAATTTTTAATTTAACTCGACTCATTTAAAATAATGTACAATAAAAAAAAAGTTGCAGTCTTTATTCATTAACGCCAATGACTAACATGTGAGCAATTAATGGATAAATAATCTCGTACGAGGAATATCCTGGAAACTTCATCAATCTCCAACAAATATCAAACAACGTGTGTGCAAGATATTCATTATGAATATTTATATTGTAATCTGGAAGAAATGGGGAAAAGTTACAACAAAATCATACCACATGAATCATTTTGTGGAACGGGTGGTTTCATTCTACACCCACATTTGACCGGAAGATCTACCTTGCAATGATCCGTGACGATTTAAAGAAACTCAATGATCTCCCAAGTCTCGCGATATTGATTATCTATCTGTTGTCATATTATGTCGGTTCTTATTTATGTCTTGCCAAGATTGAATTTTTAATCCTATGACTTCACAGTCAATATATGCATGCGTCACTGGTGTGAAATTGTTATGAAAAATGTATTTTTCCATAAGAAATTTTGACTCGTATATTTTGTATCCCCCTAATAAAATGAGAAGTAGAAATTTTTTTTATTTCAAAATTGACATTAAGAAAAAACAAACAGTATAAATAGACTATGTAAGCAAACTATATGAAATAGCATAAAACCGTATATAAGTTGGATTAAATTTTCCACACTCATTCGGATACAAGAACTCTTCGGAACTCATCCATTTATAGAAATATGAGCGCTTTTAAAACTCTTGTGCTATAAACATGCAACCAGGATAAGAACAGAGTTTTGGCAGATTATCATGCCAAGACTATATCTCTAACTTTGCCGATAATTCTATACTTAATAATGGTAATTATTTTCGATTTGTCTGATTCCAATATTTTCAAAATATTGTGTAACATATTGATGGCGTGGTTTTCAATTCTCCAGGTACTGAAGATATATCAAGTACGTTGATATCAATTTCAATTCAGATTCGAGACTGCGGCTTCATTTATAAAATACTCGACCCCCAAAATAACCGATACCTTGCCGATATTCCTATTTGTAATGAATATGTAGGTATATCTACAGAGAACTTTCAACCTCGCATAGGTACATATGCCATACTGAGAATACCAACCTATTTATTTTACAGTCTCTAAGGATTGTCATGAATTGATGAACAGTTCGATGTTGTTACCTTAATTTTCATTTTAATCCTATCTGTGCATTGTTATGTGTATATTTTTTGTTACTGAAGAATGAAGTTTTGAATCTTTAAGTTGTTATACTTTTACCTTTTGTTATTTTTCCTATATAAATTCGGAAATAATATCATAGCTAAGCATGTTTTATCTATATTCTTTGGCAAAGATGTTGTCGCCATCTTAATAATTCAATACACAATTAACGTAGTTTTCGAAGCCAACTCGTTTCAATTGCGATTTGTCTTTTTGCAATCACTTTTTACAAAACCAACGAGAATCATCCTGTCAATATGAATAATTTAGGTCAAAAGGGAATACAACGAGTGCGACAGGTCATAGATTATGAGGTTGACACTGTGTATTTACTTATCAACAGTAAATTTTATACAGTAACTTATCGAATAAATTAAAATAATAAGCAATCGTATAAATGATCCTGAAGGATTCGTTATTATAAATTCGAAGTTCTAAATCTTGTTCGTGTTGTTAAACCAATTAGGACGGAATTGAAAAATTAGCAATTAACCAATAATGTTGCCCTGTGAATTTTTAGTCTTTGGACGATTATAAAATAGTTACTTGCTTTCAATCTAGAACGAATTGTAATGGTATTAATAAATCATAAAACTTTGTCATAAAACTAATTTTGAGTTTATTTTGATGCAAATTGTAATGCGCCATTGATCAGCAGCAGAACGAGACAATCATTCGGGCAATTTCTCCTTTCCTTTCTCCTATCATTTAATCCAATTAATCAAGTGGTCATTTACTAATTGGTTTTCAGATTTAATTTGTTGTACCCGGTCATGCGAAAGTAAATGGCGTAGAAACACTCACAATTAAAGAATGATCCACTATACATATATTTTCAATTCTCGTGTGCTCTGCGTGTGTTTAGTACTTTATACTATTTTCCAACGATTTGAGCAAAATTTGTCCTATTATTTTTGTTAAAGATAATAATTGAGAAACGAGCTTTGTTCTACTACACTTTGTTTTCTTCCCCCCTAATTACGACGGAGTTTTGAAATATTCAAATGTAATTTCAGGCCAGTGCTATTCATATCTGCGCTGCAATAAGCCTGATTAGAAAAGGTTATGGCAATGGCCTCTAAGATTCGTGTTTTTCAGTGCAATGCTTTCTAAAATATTAAAGTTATTATTCCTAAAGGTTTTTATTCAAAAATATTGATATGAAAAGAAGATTATCATTATAACAATATATTCTATTGTGGCTTCAGGTCTTTGAAGCATTTCAATTTGAGAGTTTAGAAATCCAGATCAGATAGATAGAAACCAGTGAGTTTACTATTCATTTTGTGCAAAGCGTATGTAATAAATAGCCATTTACCACGGAAAATAAAAATAATTCTATAAAACTATTTTTCAAAAAACTTTCATTTGAAATTTTTATTGAAATTTATGAAAATCATGATATAAACCACTTTTATTCGGTAAAATGTATTTGGAAGCGTGATTGTCTATATAGGTAATTCAATTTTGATTTATTTGCAATTGAAATATGTGCTACAGCAAACTGTTCGCTAACGATTCAATGACATTGCTTCAATTTTTAGACCAATGTGGTGCTCCAAATTAATAATATTTCAAAAAATAATAGCTACCTACGTACAAGTGGATATTTTTAATTCATTGTTTAATGTGAAAACACCACCAAATATTCATATATCAAAAGTGCTATCGATGTGTGGCGCACTCTCAAAAACCATGACTCGACCAGAGAATAAAATTTCTTTTTGGTGGAAATTGATCTTATGACTAAATTTTCTTTTGTTATCATAGCATATCTAACATGGTGTGATAATATCCATTATTGTTTCGTAATCTGACAGTATTAGATGCCTTGATCGGTAGAAAACAATCGTTCATCCAGAAAATATCCATTCTTTTGTCACCAGGGAATAATAAAATTCCAATTCTTTGCGAAGATTAGTTCCGAAATTCATTTATTTTTCCCAAAAAGATCTTGTAAAGATATTGTCTGTCCCGTCTAGTAAAATTTCTTGAGTATTTTTTCAAATTTTGTTAACACCAATTACGAAGCAGACAAAGCTAACATTAATATTTTATGTCGCCAATTAGGCCCATGTAAACGAGTATCACCGCAAGAATATAATACGAGTATATCCCATAAAAAACGTTTGCTAGAGTCAGTGCTGCTAGAGCATCTTACAATGTTAACGTGGCGTGGGAGAATCTGGAAAACGACATTCTAAATAATAGCATCATGGATGTTTTGAAAATTGATCTGGGATCGCTTGACGATGACATTAAATGACGGAAGTTTGCTGTTTAAGAAAAGTGATAAATACCGTCATGTAACTCTTTGTAGGAATGGCGGTTTATCCCTCCTGTTTTATTATAGACAGAAACACCTCTGTTGTATGGTCCCACATAAGATAAACCTAAATCTTATTTCAAGAATCGAATGGGACATAAACTAGGCAGAATTAGGTGAAAGTTGCATTACCTTTTTATCATTTCATAGTGCGTAAAGTTACAATGATCTATTTCATTCTAATTATTGCTGAATCAGACTGATTAATAATAATAATACGTTAAACAGAAAAAGTATAAAAAAAAATCGATTCCTATTAGTGATATAACGTGATGCAATTTATTCGTTTTTAGTGAATTCTACTTCCAATTTTTCTATTGTTTTTCGAAGAAAAGAGCAATAAATAGCTATTAATCAGTAGATTAACAATATATATTGAAATCCTAATACGAAAAGTCAAGTATTACACAATGCAATACTTCACGAGAGCTCTGTAATAGGTTTTATTTTCAATTCAATGGTATTACAAATTTCATTAATAAAAATAGAGAGCTAAACAGTAGAAATAGACTAGTTTCGTGGGTAAAATAAGATAATGTCAACACTGTCTTGGATTAAATGGAAAGAACACATCGACGATTCAAATTTGAGCAACAAGTAAGTTATTCTTGTGACCTATTTATAATTTTTCAATTGGATTTTTTCCTACATAATGTTAAACCTTCTCAATAATGACGATAAAATTGTGAGTGTATTAAATTATAAACCAACAACTTCATTTTAAAAAAATTCGCGGGAGTAGTGAGATAAATAATGTGAATATAACATATTGTAGATATTAATATAATTCTGTAAATGCAACTACTTTTGTCCAATAGTCTTGTTTTCACCACCCTATACAGTCGTACCGAATATAAATAAGAGAACCAACCAATGATTGAACATTTTGTGTATTTGTTCGTTGACAAACGTTGACCAATCTAATGACGCCATAGTGTATAGCGTGTTTAGTTCATGAGTTAATGAAAAGTTTTTCATTATTCTTTTTCTGTTGCATTCATAGTGAACTAACTGTTCATCCTCATACCGGGAGCGCAGCTAAACCCCCCTAAACGTTAAAAATGTGTATTTTTCACATTCTGTCATTACATTTCAAAAAATGTAAATGACAGTTTTACAGAAAATTTACTCGAGCAAATATAATATTTGGTACATTCGATTTTTTTAACTAACTTATGATCCTAATAAATGGAATGAACTGAGATTCTCTACTTTATGACAGCCTTTTTGCAATGAACTTCCTGCTTTTGCCAATAAATCATCAGGTATTCTAAAAATATATACAAAAAATATATTATTCAAAAATCTGAATTATATTATTAGAATCAACGTAATATTGATTTCATATAAAGACTTTTCAATTTCTTGCGAACAATATAAAAATTTAGAACAAAAAGTGAATTTTGAAATCTTCTAATACTATTTATTTAACTCGATCAGCATATATATATATATGGCGAAATACCTGTTGCCGCTATTCAAAAAAACAGCTTCACCTACTTGGAAGGTTAGTTCGCGCCCGAGTCATATCAATAAAACATGATAAAACGCATTCGTTTTCCTGTGGTTTTGAACCAAATTTGAGCAATCTGAAATAAATGTCCCACAAATAGGTGAAAAATAATTCTATGTCTTCAAGTTCATTAAATAAAGTCATTGTTCTTCCTACTAAAAGTAAAATAAAATATATGTAATTCACAAAAGATCGTATCGAGTATCCGTGTATTTTATCTTGAGACAATTTCGTTTGAAAAGATTATATTAATACACAGGGGAATTGCTGTCATTGATTGTTTCATCCATGATAGATGTTATCAGGATTATGATATTTTTGAAGCGCTCGTCTCATCAGGCGCAGAGACAGCCGACAATATTAATTATAAAATAAATGAAAAAAGAAACGCATACTTGAACTCAGCTACTTGCATCGAGAAAGAGATACTGACGTTATCGGTCGGTCGATGTGTTATTTAACGCCTATCAACATAACGTGACATACCAATTGCAATATATCAAATACACAGAATTCTGATTTAATCAAGGTACTTGCAGCAAATACGCGAAATACACGAGCGACGAGTTTGCATAGCGAATAACGCGTTAGGCTGAGTTGGCATCGAGGATAACACATTTCGGATTCGAGTCCTATGCCCCTCATTTTTTCCAAGGTGTGATAAATTGGGTAGTCGTATAGGCGGTACTGAACTGGGAAGATTTTGTTCCTTACAATTAGCTGTAGCTCCTAACACATCGCTCGGAGCGTAACGAGTAAATATGAATCTTACAAAAAAGAGAATTATATAATATAAACGACAGAAGTAAAAACATTTTGCACACAACATCCACCCGGCGAAAGAACATTTAACGTATTTTATCAAACGTTACCAAAAGAGAGTTCGCGCGCAGAGCTTAGAATTGTCTTTATAACTGTTGCGTCATCATTCAAATAACATTTTAGGAACAATCTCGCGCGATGACTTCGTCCTAGTCATTGAAAGCACAACGTTGAGTAAATTGGTTTCTTTTGGCGATAAACTTTCCTCTTTTTTTGGTTCATGATTGTCGAAAAATTCGCAAGGATCAGTGTGTGTATTTCATAATTAATGTGTGAAGAACCGTCTTAGCCGCGAGTAGCGAAAATCTACGAAATACTTAACATTAATCATTGATAATGTAAGTTTAGAAAAATCACCCTCGAGTTCAACAAATTGATTAAATAAGACGGATTGACCATTGCAATCCCGGATCGCAGTATGGATCACAAAGTGGGTAAAGAGTAATTCCCGTTGACATTATTGTCAGTGCGTTGGATCTAAGAACAATAAATGTCGCAGATTTAAAAACATCGGTTGTAAATCTCATGACCACCACATCACTCAAGTTGTAATTTGGGTGAGATTTTGACAGAGCAAGAAAAATTCTAGGTCTTTCAAAATGTAGATTCCCACATACCACTTGTCTCATTTGCTTAATCGTGATTAAAAAAAACATTCCAAAGTGCCGTATTTCTCACCACTTGAGTATCACGATAGATTACTTCTAATCCAAGCGTATTCGTTTTGTCAGACGTTGGTAATGGCAACAGACTTTTATTTTTGCTTTGGCGTGGCTAAAGAACTCAAATTTGGTGTATACGTCTGTAATCGTTTAGATCGCCTGATGAACGTTTACTTTAATTTGTAATAATCTGATATAATCTCATATAGCGATATGAGAATATTTTGTTGATATTTATTGATTTTTCGATTTGAAAGTTATGGTTTATATTATTCGAATATTTTATGACTCGATTGTTAAAAATAGAATTTAACGAAATAATGGTCAACAAAGGCACTATGAAGAAACCTCAAATAAAAACACACACAATATACAAATATAATAACAATCCACATTTACGGAACCTAAAGTAATTTTAATATACTTCTGTTACCTTATGGAAATGGATCGTTTAAATGGCGTCCTGAAAGGTTTATCGAGCTGCCATGTAGACACATTCCAATGCAGGGGATGTACTATTATTAGATGTAGGGAGTGGCTGTTTTATTGACAGATATCTCGATGTATCTGATACTACACTAAAGATAATGACAATAACAATTTTAACTCTTGCATACTTGTGTTCATTAAACTCAATTCTAATTGTGTAGAAATTTCTGTATTCAAGTTAAAATACCACCATATGTTATATTTTCAAATAAGATCGGGTCAAAAAAGCACGTTTGCTTTCATATTTACCACAAAATTCGATAAAATATACTGCTTGCATGTGACAGTCAGGAAAAGAAAACAGGATTTAGCGTGACCATTTTACACTCCCCAGGGATCACAATTGACACGAAAATCGGTTTCCATTACGCTTCTCATACAATTAATTTTAAAACTAAATGTATTGAAGCTCTATAGGGCATTGTGGATTTCTAAAGCCATATGTTTCTGGCGTATCTCAAGTCTTAGTCAAAATTAATCTTTTGTCTCTTGGCCGAATGGATGAGTATTCTCAAGTCGGACGGTACTTTGCAATTTCAATACAAAAGAGATTATTTGAAGAGGAGATAAAGATTAAGGGCTGTAATCTAAAAGCATTTTTGGAATCTGTCAATTTAAATATACTAATAACGCGGCGTTCCAGTCTTCAGGTTCGGTCGTGCGCTATTTAATGTAATCTTGAAAAAAAACAGGCTACCTATACTAGTAGATGTTTTTACATTTATTTCCTTACCAGAAAATCGATTCATTAGAATTACGTATTTGACCAATTACAAACATCTTTTATTAGTTGCATTAACTATGATCGCAAAAGATCATTTTCATGACGATCCTATAACGTTTGTTTAACCCACTTCAATCTACACACATTGTATAGTTTTCCCCAAATCAAACTATAGCTGTTCATAGCCATTTACATTGCAAACCCCACTGATTGAATACTCATGCATTGCATGTTTCCGGAAAAAAACATATTTTCGAGAGTTCGTAGGGCAGTGGCCTCGGTTGCACCTGAATAATTAATTTGGGATTAATTATTTGTCTCAGAACGCGAGGCAGACGAACAGAATTACGGGCCTAATTTGTTATAACGTCATAGAGCAGCTAGAGGTTGAGTTAATGTAGTTTCGTAAGAATATTCTGTGTTACGTAAGTTATTTTTGGAAGTTATTGAAAGCGATTTTTGGTTGTATTTTTTCGAATACTATATATATATTATAATAGGGATTGGTTGCCGCCTAGATCTGGCAGATATTTATAAATGAATACTCAAATACGGACAGGTCTGACTCAACTTGAAGAACCGCAAGAGTTAAAACTGGTATTGTCATTATCTTCGGTGTAGTATCAGATACTTCGAGATTTCTGTCAGTAAAACAGCCACTTCCTACACCTAATAATAATAGCAGGTACACTTTTTGATTAAAATTGATTTTGATTCCAAAGACGCAACCTTTTTTCCAATAACTTGCAATAAAAAGGTTATCGCTAATGGTTAACGAATTACCGCACTATCGGAAAACTATAGGTCTTGGTGCTGCTAATTCACAATCAATGGGATGTCTCCTTTGACATTTCAATCAAACCATTGAAACATCGATCGCTAACTTCCAGGCTTTACGTGAATATATAGACCGCTAATTAACAAGAGTTCGAACCGTCACACACGGTAACGTCACCGTCCACCGAGATTTAATCGTCATTAGCAATAAGCTGATTTCAGTGATGCAAAAGGTAGTAGGATAGATTTTACAAGTCTCTTGTACTCGGTTACAGAATCAAAACGGTTTAACATAGATTTTAGATAGTATGCAAGAACTGGAGTAATTGTGTCACATTAGGAGTTATAACTTTTTTTAGTGTTGGTATAAATGCAATGCATTTTGACCACAACCATTGCGGGTAGTGCAACCTGAAAAGCTTTCTACGTAATGACCTGAATGATGTATTTAGCTATTGTGATTTGGTAGTTAAAAAGGAAAACTGCGATCCCTCATCGAATTGTTCTGTAATGGGAAATATGTATTTTTTTCCATATTCCTGATTTTTTATTTCTTGTAGCCCGGTTGATAACGTAACTTTTCTCACAAATTTTTGTTTTTATATAGAACCTTTGGTGGAAACAATCAAAAAATAATTCAGAACGAAGAGATTAATTCCCAGATCAATTATCCTCGTTACGGGAGTCTTGTAAGGCTCAGTGGAAAAGAAGGAGGAATAGTTTCTACCTCTTTAAAATCCAGCTTTAAAGAGTATCAAGTTAGCATCGACCGCCGTGAATCAGAGGTTGGGCCTAGGCCGGATGCACAAAGCAAAAAGTCTTCGGTAGAAAATATTGAATATTGCAATCGGGGCGTCAAAAGTAGAACAACAAGTCGCGGACAAAAGAACGCAAAGAAAATCGGGAAAATCCTTGCTAATACTACAATAGGAAGTCCGTCTTTATGCAAGTATGCCAAATCGCGTATTATTTGCAGCTTAGACATCGAGTTCGATAAAGAAAATCGAAACCATTCGCAAATCTGCTCTAAGCGAAGATCTACTATCGACATGGGTATGCTTGAAGGTAACAGTCATTGTGAACTATGTGCTGAAGGTTCATACATTGAACATGATCTTCTTGATAAGTTATCGGATGAAAATATGCGATGTACGTCATCAATTGACAGTTCAGATTGCGAAGTATGTCGTCGAATAAAATCTGGAAATACCGGAAATGAAGACGAGCCCATCGAAGAGGAGTATATGTATCCAGTACATGAAATAGCTATCTCTGAAGTTGATCAAGTGCCTTCCAGTTGCAACAAATATTGCGGTAAGCAGAACGTAAATAAAGAATAGTCATGAAAATACGAAGGCTTTTAAATATGGCGTTATTGACGCCAATATTCTATGTCAAGATTATAGATAGATATAGTATGTATATATTAAAAGTGCTGTTTTGCATTAAAAAAAATATATGCCTAGACTTAAAAATTACTTGGTGATGATAGCGTTTTAAAGTGTTCCAAGCTGAAGCAGGAATATACTAATATTTGAAACGATGAGTACATGGATTAGCTAGGATTTCCATGTTTATCTCCACGACATGCAGCAATAATACGGTTCAATCACGATATCTCGTGCAAAATGAATATGGGAATAGCTAGGCTGGTTTAAATACATCGAACAGGATAGTAGGCGAATTTGTGATCGCACGCCGCTGGTGTAAACCTACTTGCGGCGGCGTGAAGTTCAGCAATTCCCCATCACGGAATTCGATCGAGAGGATTTGAACCTTAGAAGCCGCAATAAATAATCAGCAAGAACATGGCTGCTTCTGACACTCCACACAGCGGTCTGACCGAAATTATTGAAAGACATTCGTACAATAGTTAATGTGGTAGAAGTATACAAGTTATTGGGAAAAGCTAGCGTCAATATTGGTATTAGGAGTACATAAAACAATTTTGTTTTGTTAATTTGCTCAGAAAGAGTTGCGGATCTTTACAAGTAAATAAAAATATAACTGTTAGAACAATCGTAAGAGGTTTTATGGGTTTAATTTTCATGGTGTGACGAAGATCCATAGTGAATAGTTCGGATGTCGCTACAGGCAGTGTATACACAATGCATATCGATGTGAGTGACATATAACGTTGAATTGTAATTTTTTCGTGTAAAAATAACTTGCCTAATAATGTAAATATAAAAAACTGTGATTTTAGTTTATAATTTTCTTTTATGTAAGAAGCCAGAATTTTTGGACAGCCGTACGATTTCAGGGCTCTGTGGACCTAATCATTTAGAGTTCGTTAACTGAGGAAACTATAACACCTCATTAATTATGTTATAAAAGATATAGTTGGCTATGTATTGAATATATATAATTTTGATGGCGTACTTGAGGTGCATAAATAATATAATTACGAGGAATATATTCATAATCATGCATGTGCCGTGTTAATGCACTGACAATGAATTGGATCATAAAAAATTTATTCCATGTCGTTAGCATTAAAAAAATTTGAAAAATTGGTCAACATTTCAATGATAGTATTTGTAGCTTTAAACAATTACCGATGTTTGGTTGTGAATTATTTTGTACGTACCTGCCGCTGAACGGGGTTTAAATTAGACCACTATGGGACAGATAACCACAAACATAATATGATGATGCAAAACGATAAATGTAAATATAAAAAAAACGTAAAATTTTTGGTTGTATTTATATTATTTCCTACAGGGCTGATTGAATTATTTTTTATTTATAGAATGTTGCTGTATTTCATCAACTGACGGGGACATGCTACCAATGGAACCGCCAATATCATCTTGCAGACGATCAGAATGTTGCCCTAATGACTCTTATAAGATAAACAGCAGTTTTCATTATCGAAATGAAAAGACAAACCTGTCACCTAACAGAATTTCTCGCCGTTCTCCTTTTGGGAATCTCAATAAATTTTTTAGTCGCAAATACCGAAAATTCAGGAAAAGGTTTCGGTCGCGATCACTGCCTCCTCGCAACTTGTTCGTCAGTGATGAAGTTCCAAATTCTTTGGTTCATTCAGATAATAATATGAATGAAAAGTGTAGCATATGTGATCGTTTGGAAGCAGAAAAAGACTCTGATTCTCAATGGGAAGCACTTTTAGCTTGTAGTTGCAAATCGAAATCACTTTTAGATGTAGATAAACTCAGTCTTTATGTTAACCCACCGCCTTCACCCCATAACATACGACGCAGACATAGTGCCTGTGAATGTTGCCAAGAAATACATTCGCCTTTACTAATAGAAGATAGCGAAACGGATGAAATCTGGTTAGAAAACTCATCAGCTGTGGATCATTCTCAACAAGAATATGTCAACGAACACGATTCTTTTTGCGAATCGCCATTTTGTGAACAATGTGCCCAAGAAGCTGAGCAATATGATCCATGTTGCCAGGAATGTGATGCGAACTTTGTTAGACAAACTGATAGTCAAGAACTTGTTTCAGCTGATATTATGACGCTGGCCGATTTGAAAAAATATGGTGGAATGACGCCAAAAAAGGTAGCGATACGACAGCCAAAATCAACGCCATATAGAAGCTGGCGGAAGCATAGCAGAAAGAGCAAAGTAGCCGATATTTCAAAGTCTACACTAGCGGATAGGTGAGTCACAATTTGTTTTCTCCGTCAAGTAACCGGTTGTAGAACTCATCATCTATCTTATTGTTTCAAAGCTTTAACTACTGACATATTTATCACAGGAGTAAATCTATATATAGCCGCTATTGCTCCAGTGGTCTACATTAAATCTTCTATTAGTACTCTTCCCACTTTTAGTTGAGGCTTCGGACCGGTTCGCTGATCTCAAAAAATTCCGTGAGACGATTCTATAGAACCGGTGCGAACCGGCTGAATCTCACCACTGCATAATATATATTTCGCAAAGAAAGCTTATTTGTAAAACATGACGGTACTTAGTCGCTGGAAAACGAAAAATTGATAAAATCAAAATTTCCGATACGCGAATTCATCACATATTTTCACGATACAGACCATGGGTTTGCTTTAAATTATTAATAAACGAAAACACAAGACGATGAATATTTGAAATGAGTGAGTGAAATGATGAAATAGTGAGTTATTTTATGATGTTCAATTTATTTATCTTATAGAAATGATCTTGATAAATAAAAACTATCTGTTTTCTTGATAAATCGCCATGACCTGGAATTTGTTTTGGGAATTAAATAGAATAAAACTATTTAAATTCGGCCACTACCTGAAAAAAAAAAAAATGACATAACAATAAAAAAGCCATGTCTATTGTTCATATCGCCCATAACAAAAATGCAGCAAAGATAGTATATTGGAATACTATGCAAATATGATTCTACAAACAAATTAATAAGATACAAGTAGGAAACAACAAGAAATTCACCATTTCGGAAGGTTGGTATCTGCATATCGAGAACGACACATTATGCCATTAACATTGTGCACAACTACAACCAATAACCGTGGAGATACGGTGTTAATTTAAGAAGTTGACACGCGACGGTTACGTGATTTTTTCTGCTGATTGACTATTAAAACTGCCAGAATTCAACCTACAAATTGTTTTTTTCTGTCGGGAATGCTGTTGAACCCGGTAGATATTAGGTACCAAATAGAGAAAATCATTAAATATATAAAATGTGATCGTAAAATTGCTTCATAGTACTGAGTGAGTACGCAACTTTATTTGAGTTCGTTCGTCGCATTTTACGATTAATATTTATTTTAGGTAGCCGTATGCATATAGTATATAAATGTGCATACTATGTCATACCATCAATATTTTTGCTTCTATTAAACTATAACTCTTACCATTTTATGCATAAAAGACGAAAAATACGAATATTAGTGTTTAGTTTAAACCATTTTATGCAGTATTTTTTTTTACAAAATATCGCAATTAGATTCGATCAAAAACATCTTTGTATCTGTCGTCTTGAAACAGTTTTATAAATTCTGCAGCAAAACAATACGATAAAACAAATATTATCGAACAATAATTTCATTAGTCGGATTCAGTCGATTTCAAGTCATGCATAACTGGGCCATCAGATCGATAGGTTAAATTCCATTTAGTGATTCAGTCGATATCGACACCGTGATTGAAAATTGAACAGACAATACCGTAAAAAGGTGACATAAGCTATTCTTAAAATCCTAATTGTTCGTTTCAGGGTTATATAATATTATTTTAGTTATTCTAATTGAATCGCAGGAGATTGTTTGCTCCAATTTCTTCGTCAACACAATATGTAACGTAGTAAACCTTTACTTCATCCGTTAATCCTATTTAGAGGCTTCAAATTTACACTTTCTTGTTTCGTGCTTGTATTTTCCTGTCAGAGGTTTCGTAGAATATAGAGTGAGCCCAAGTTGAACCCTGTTATAGTAAAATGCAACACTGTGTACGGTAGTTTTTAGCTTGAATATGTTTGTTCTAATTTACAACCTGAAAATGTGAAAGATCAGATAATTTTATACTGTCTGCATCCATTCCAAAATCGTTGTATCTTATTTAAATAGTCTTATTCTTTTGAGATGACAAAAGTAAAATAATAGATGATGAATGTATTATTGTGTATGTTTCAAACGCGATGTAACGAACAAGAGAACTATGCTCAAATATATGGACGAGAAGACCAGAACGAACCAGTAATCAATTTTTTCACAATACCGGTAGTCTTTCTTACCGAAAAACTCTCGACTTCGCTGACCACAAGCTCGCTAATATGCGATCGCGGAACCACCACGCGGTGCGCAATTTTTAATTTTTTGATGACGACATCACATTATGTATCATTGTTTGCTTGTCCATAATATATATAATTGTTTAAGAGTATATAAAATAGAAAAAACTTTTTTTTTCAGATTTTTTGACAATTTTGCATTGTGTTTCCAATGCGTATATTCAAAAGCTGGAATTGGAAGTTCAAATTCAGGAGGGTCAGGTTCAGACGACGAAGGTGACGATGAAGAACCCGAACCAGGTGACATCAGTTTATATGAACATGTGGAATATCGGTCTTACAATATATAGAATCCAGCGTCCGAATGTATTTACAAGTATTATTAATATTTTCCCTAGTATAACATATTCTGTAACAGGCTAAAAAAGAAGCTATCATTTTTTCTGGTCATTTAATAAAACATCATTTATTGTAAAGAGTGATACGCGAGGTCTAGTAAAAGAGAACTAGATTAAATACCTAACCCGTATCCTTCATGATGCCGAAATTTGCCAACATTTCTTACCTTGCCTTCTTACCCACCATACCTTCTTATTAACAACACATACAAGCAAAAAGTAACAATGTTTTACGTATATCGTTTACCGCGTGTTATGAAATAGATCATGAAATTTAGGAAAGTTCAATCGAAAGAAAATATTACTGGATTTCTCCTGCAACAATCAAGGTTTGGATAATGCCCCTCGCGAGCTTGTAAGGCATAAACGTAGAATCTCATAGAAAGTAATAGCTTTCTGGCGATTACGTCCATTTTAAGTACTGAGAGTTGATATTCATGATGCGTCGCAGACGTTATTGTAATTGATCTGATAGTCGAATGTGACTCGATATAGTGTCTGTCCGGAGAAAAGCGATTTTTCCCGCACCAAAAAGTCGACCTAACAACAAAAATTTATTTTGCCAATATTAATTTTCTCTCCTTGTTATTTATAGAAGAAGCGTATGAAGAACATGGAGAGGCTGTAAGTGATGACGATGATTCGGATGGAGGAGATTCTGGTAGTGGATCTGATGATGATGAGAGTATGAATAGTGCGGAATTATATGATGATACAGCCAATGCCTTAGATGCCAAGTAAAATTCTTTATGACTGCTCAAAAAATTGCTTTCTCTAAAAACGCTCCAACCTTTCACGTTACAGGCTCATTCAATTCAATACAGTATATATATATACTCATAAACTACATAATATGTTAAGGCAAAACTGCGGTCTTCAAATTTGGGCTAGGTCTTTTTTTTAGTGTAAGATACATTAGTAAAATTTCTACTGTAATTGTATCTAGTAATCCATTTTCAATATTTATATATACACAAAAATGAACTTATTTAATTTTTCTTTCACGAGAAGTGTGTTGCCGTTCCATTGTCCGATTTGTATAGGAATGATACTAATATATTTGCTCTGTCCGATAACTATTTCTACGATATATTTGTATTATCCTCTTATTTTTGCTCTTTTTCTTCCCAATAAGCGAACCGAAAACGTAACCTGTGTTTATTGACTAAACGTCTTTACGCATCAGACGTTGTGTCTTTCGTTACACGGATAATTTACCACGTTAATTGGATTTTCTCAAAATTGGACTCAAATCGAGCGGAAATCGAATTTCAATCACATCAAATTGAATCGCAGGAAAAATACCTATCATTCCTGCCGTAATCTATATCGAATATCCAGCAAAGCGAATGCACTCGGTCATTAGATAAACACTTGCACTTTGCTATTTTTATTTCAGAGACGTGAACAATATTGAAGGTTCTGACGATGGTGGAGATCCAGGATCGGAATGTACGGACTCCCTAACTGAATTAGGTTCAGATGAATCTGACGATGAAAGCGAATCTTCAGAAGATGACATTGACAGTTTCCTAGAAGCAGGATTCGGTGGATCAGGAGACAATTCGTTGCAATCCATAATAATTTACGAAAGAGAATGATGTTAATTTTAAGAAAACAATATTTGTAACTGAATTTGCCGCAAATAATTTACCTTACATTCATAAGTAAAATCATCCATAGAGAATTTTATGCCAAATTTTCGTCTGATAGGTTGCCATACTGACAGCTGAAAGGACAATACTGTTGGTCTGATGTAAGAATCCAATCCAGTTTTTCATTTTTCCCAGGATCAGTTGAATTCAGAAGGTTGAAATCCAAGGAACCGATTTTCTTAAAACCCCCATTGAAACAGAATATGGGTAACAAAGATAAAGGTTCCGTAGTTGAAGTAACAGTCAATTTTCTTGAACTCTGCAATGGAATTTGTAAAAGGAAATTTATAGAACTTTCAAGCTTAGTATACTCGATTGGCAGCACGTGGAGTGAACAGTAGGTTTCATTGGATTAGACTGCAAATATAAAATGTTTTAAAATATACGATTAAAAGTAGAAAGTGCAACATACAGGCGTGTACAATTTCGTAAATTATTGAGTAGATCCAACTACACGCGGTATGGAACACGAACCATTCTGTCTCATTTTTGCGGTATGTGAACTTCCCGGGATATTGCAGATTAGCTACATGAGCAGACAGTTTTTGTATTATATTATATCTGATAGAAAATCAATAGATCAAGCCGATGTGCTTTTTGATGATGTAATTGCATGCACGCGAAATAGATGCAATGAGAAAATAAGCGCAGTCTCTATCTAGTTCCTAATTTTATTTCTTGCCATACTCTGAGGCGTGTAAAACCGGAACTGTCGCTGTTGATTTGAATGGTATTTTGCGGTTATTTCTGCAGTCCATAATTTCTACTAGAATTTCTCAAAAAATGTTTCATGGGGTGGAAGTTTCAGCCATAGTAGTCGGAACATGGGGCGGGTTGCGAAATTGATTACTAATTTTATTGCTTTGAAACTGAAAGTATGAGTTGAGTTCCAGCCAAAAAAAGAATGAGAGCCGCAGAAATCATGGTTTTAGACCCGAAACAAGGGAACATATATGGTACTCGGAATTCGATGTTCAATTAAAATCGTCTGCCGTTTTGTGATGAGTCGACAAAAATCGTCTTGAGGTCATGGTACGTTGAGAAATATTATGGTATAGAATAGATACAATTCGAGTAATATGCTTCAAAATACCACCAAAAATACATTTATGACTATATTTTCGTTTTAATTTTTAGGAACCTGAAGCTTTATCTAAAAAAATAAGGACCCTCTCACGTTGCTAACAAAATTCGCAATGTGTATTATTTTGTTATAATTATGTTTGTAATCATTTAATAGTATTCATTGTCCTTCTACTGCATGTGGAAATAAACCACAAGTCTTTGCGCACTCGCCAGCCAATCGCGACATCGTAATTATTCAACCGCGGAGAATCGCTGCGCAGTATGGTTCAATATATATCGACCTGAACTCATCATTCATTCAAAAGACATACGCACTTACTTTTGTCTCTTTTCCTTTGTAAAAGCACAGCGAGAGAATTAAATATTGCCTGATGTGGTCAGTTGGGATCTAGCTTTGAACAGCAGTATCGTTTCGCATAAACATGTTTTGTTTCGGTAGCGATTGTACGACTGGAGTGTGTTATCACCAGTCCGATTCAGTATTTGCGAACGACAGGGAAAGCTCGTAGTCACAGGCAATGGGAGATAATCTGGTTGCTGAACAATTTTTGTCTTTTGGGCTGTTATTAGTCAGCAATACCAAACAAATAAGTAGAGTAGATAGAGTACAAAAAATCTGAACCCTTGGCAGGCGCTTATATAAAACAGCTATATAACTCAGAAAAGCGTTACTTTTCTGGACTAACTGACGCAAAAGCTGTTTAACAGCTTAAGGCTTTATCTCCATAGTCGATGTTTCACGGTCCAAGACTTCGGTGTCTATTGTATTTCGAGTTTAACCAGATACTACATGTACACTAGTTCAGTACATACTAGTGTGCTACATACACTGATAGTACAGTAGTAGTTTGGTTTAAAATAGCAATATTCACGCTTGGTTGGGTAATATCAATTGGAGACTACACCGCTCTGGCTTCATTTTGTGATGCTGTCCATTGTTACTGGCGTAGTTATTCCTTTAGAATATCGATAATAAAAATTGAATCCAATACGTACGTGCTTTGAGAGAAAGATTTACGCTGGGATGATTTTGAAACAATTCGATCTCAGGCACACTGATTTCAGTACCAAATTGTGGGCTACTGTTTTACTTCATAAAGACGCCATTATTATATGATACAGTCAGCTCGTTTATTGTTATCGATTTTATTCGAATTTTAAAACGCCCGAGTAAGAATGAAAAATAATGCGAAAAATGCGTAACGGAGCGTGAACAATTACAAGGCAACGGACAAGAAGATGCTATGTATAACGGACACTTAAAATTTCACCAACAAGGAACGACCTATTGCAACGTAGCATTGGCATTATAAGACAATAGAAAATAAGTCGTTATACACAACCGTTACCGTTATAATGTACACTCAAATTTTACTTTTATCCCCCACCTAATGATTTATATTATTGATAGTTATTTTGCGATCCGACATATGACTGAACACAGCATTATTATAAATTTGATCATTTTTATTCCGCAGAATGGCAGCAAAGCGTATTCTACAAACGCAAAAAAGATTATTCTTATATTTGATTAGTGTAGTGTGTGCTATTTTCTTCGGCGCTTGGTGTCATTTTTGTTTTAAAGAAGAATGTCACCAAGGAATCCTTATGAAAGCAGTCTCACTCAGAGACCACATTGCTTTCGGAAGTCAAAAAGTTATTGAGCAAGAAAGATGGAATGTTCGTCAACGAGTAACCACAGACCTCAAACGAAATACGAGAGGGAAAATTTCTCCTCACGTTTTAGAGATAAATGCGGAACTATCCAGATTAGAAAAAATAAGGCTATGTCTCGCTTGCCAGCCTCAAGAACCAGTGAAGACATTTTGCGCTCAGTATCCAGGAAAATATTACTGTCCTTCTTATATTATGATCGCGATACCTGTGTATAACCAAATTGGTTACATTAAATTCACCTCTTCAGTGATCCGTAAATACAATAATATAGCGGAAACTGATATTCACTTATTCAACGATGGATCAGATAAAATAAATGCAAAGACAATGCACAGATTTTATGGAAAATATGTAAAATACTTCTGGACTGCACAAATGTATGGAAAACATTATGTTATCAAACGAGCTCTTGAAGTTTTCATAAAATCAAAATACAAACTACTGATGATATTAGATGACGATATGATTCTCCTGAAACATTGGATGAATTTCATCGAAGAGCATATCACACATACAGACGGAATACTCTCACTTTATCACCCGTCCGTAAACCATAGCTATGCATATGATTGTAAAAATCAACAAGGCGATTTATGCGTTGGAGACTCAATAGCAGATTCTGGATTCGTTTTGACAAAATCTTTTGCTATATCGTGGCTTTCAAAAGTTGATGGCGTTAAAATAGTACAAGGATTGAATAGATTACTTCATGATGAATCAATCCATCTTTTTTATCCAGCAAAATCGCTAACAATGCATATTGGACAAAAAGACCAAGATAAAGAAAATTGTGGAACAAATGAGGTTGCACATAGGTTTAACAGATGTGAATATCCATCTTGGATAAAAGAACAAATCGAATTTTACTTCGACAGATGCACAAGTTCTGATGAAATTTATCCCGATAATCCAGATTCAGAAGTATTCATAACAAAGATGAGAACACGATTATGGGTTAGACCAGCTATTTCATATTCGTTTCTCGACCACAAAGCGACTTATGTCGCTAGTGCCATTGGAAACGCAGCTAGGGTATCCAATGTATATCCGGGGTGGAAAATATGGTTTTTTGTTAATAGTTCCATACCGCTGCCTTATTTGAAATCACTGTGTGAGTACGACATTAAAACTATAGACATAAGTAAAGAAAAATATCCCAGCCAAAAGACTTGGCGATATGCAATCGCATCAGAACCGGTAAAAAGATGGCTTGTAAGAGATATTGACTCCTATTTGTTTCCCAGAGAAAAAGCCACTGTGGATAAATGGATATCATCAGGAAAAAAGTTTTGTATCATAAAAAACAATTCCAGTGAAAATTCATCTGTCAAGTGGGGAGGAACACATGATGCAATACACATCATGCGAGATGAAATAAGCAAGTACTTTGAAAAAAATGTAAATGGCAAAGAAAAAACATTTTTAAAAGAAATTATTTGGCCTTTGGCTAAAAAGTCTGCTTCTGTCATTGCATTTGAAAGCAATAGCAACGTCTTGTGATATTTGTTCACATATCCGCAGATACCTCAATGCATTGTTTTCCACAAAATCTTTTTAAACCAGAATACTCAGACTGAGCAGAAAACCATGATTATTTCAAAATATTACGACAAACAAATTAACGATAATGTGTCATTTTTCTTTATTTTAATATCTTTCAATGTAAACCGACGGAATAAAAAAATAAACGATAATATCGGTCAGAGACCGAAGACTTATCGATCGAACGTTAGGGGATCCCCCAAAACAGCGTTCTTACTCCATAGTGACACCTTGTGTCCCATCACTAATCAATTAATACCTCGCTTATTATACGACATATTTCATCCAAAATCGATAGGCTTCTGGTCCGACATATGCTGAATGCACATGCAAAATTTGGAGCAGATTCAATCTGGCTTTCGTGAGATATCGCGTGCATCTAACAGACAGACAGACAAATACCTATCTACATACCGATTAAAATTGATAAGTAATAATGAATTTGATGTTTCCTACCGCTTAACTGAGGCTACACGTGTTGACATGCTTACGTTTATCAAAGTACGAACAAGATTCTATATGAGCAGACACTGCTAGGTAAGATGCTACTACAGTTTGGAAGAACCGGGATATTTTCCGGTACGGCATTGCCTAACCATTTTGTTACACATTGGGCAAGTTGGTTAGTCCATGGACATTTGCAGATCCAATATTTGAATCAGAACATGTACTTGAATTCAGTCCTTTTAGAACCCAATTTCCCGTATAAAGGGCGAACGGACTGGAGGCAAGGTAATTTTGATGACTTGTCTGAGGAAATGTGAATCAGCGATTGCATGCTAATTCTTACGGAACTCAATCGCAAGGTGAAGCGACCGATATCTACCAGACGAGAGTGAGAAGTCTCTACCACTCCTTGTTCTAATTTGATTACTAGAGTTAGACTATGCCCAAATCACACTGATTCATTTTGGTAGAATTTTCCGCTGCCACTATCCAAGCTACAGACTCAACCGTAACCGTAGTTATTACGCCGACTAGTTTCTGGAGCCTTTTAGCTCACTATTACCCTGTATTCAACCACTTCTGCAATAGACCTTAGTCATTCAAAACCCGTTCTACGCGCAAAAATAAAAGTGAAATCAACAAAACAATTTTAACATTGGTTGGCTCTTATGGGGAATGGGATCACCAGGGCAGAAATTTGCATTTTTTATTTATCTTTCGTTGTAAACGTGGACAGTTTTATATATAGAGTGATTGTTAGATATTCTTCCATATTTTTATGACGATAAACATGGTCAAGTTTTTTGATAATCGTACACTAAAATTTTAATGGGCGTGGTGTTGCCGGTGACGTCACTCCACCTAGACCATGACATTCTGCCAACCTGTGAAATATGCGCGCTAACTGCAGCGCTAATGTCGCCTCGAGTACCGGTACTGGAAGCGTTTGACATTGGCAGTCTATTATCTATACCGTTTCACTATCGTTTGTTTACTGGTTTCACGCATTTATACCTGTACAGTTAGCAACCATCTACTGGAGGCAAGCTGACGTGTTATTTATTTTAAACTACCTGTACCGTACCTAGGGGTAACGGAAATTTCAGCAAATAGGTCAGGTAGGATAAGTTGTATACAAAAACAGAGATAAATATCTCCAAACTATTACATTAAATTCAATATTAAAATCCCAACTAGATTAAAAAACACGTCAGCATGCCTTCAGAGAAAAGTCGCTCGCTGTATAGGAAGGATATGCGCAAAGCCAGTAAGGAAAAGTGAATATGACTGAATACGTGAACAGACTGCCATTCTGGATAAACTTTACTAACTAAAATAGGTCTTTCTTTAAACGCCAAACACGGTATGTTGTGGTTCCGGTATTTTGTTATCACATAATAAGAAACACGAGCAGTTGGAGCGCATATTTCACAGACCACAACGCGTTAGCAGAATGTCATGGTATACTGCAGGGTCGTCCAACCTGTGCCCCGCTTTATTTTTCAGAATTGATTAGAAAAATTGAGCGAAACTATATTTTGAGTGATGTAGCATACGAAAATGTGATACAAACGATTTGTTTATTTACTAAAATGCGCTTTGCCAGCCCTTTCCAACGAGCCATGAGTGTCATTTTGAATCGAAACCAACTAAGAGGAGATATCGATAAATAAAGGTGCCATAGTCGCTTACACACTTGGTCTTTTACTACTCTATATGACGTTATCGCAAAACAATCGAAGCCATTCACAAACTGAGAATTCTTTAAGGAATGTATATTATGTATTGTTCGGTTTGCCAATGTTTTACGTCCGGAAATAAAAGAGGTGTTTGCGAACTCGTCGTGTTATAGAGTTTGGAAACTCTATAGCGGAAACTTTAGTTGCAAAAACGGAAAAATTTTCATCGTAATCCTTGGCGCTTGACGAAAGCACTGACATCAAGGTTACTGCTCATTTGGCGATCTTCTTGCGGGGAGTTAATGATGATTTTGAAATTACCGAAGAGCTCGCAACCATTGTCCCTATTAAAGGTACGTCTAGAGGCGTTGATTTGTTAGAAGATGTGATGGAAATGATCAAGCGTCTAGGCTTGTCTTTGGCGAAACTTTCGGGAATAACCACTGATGGTGCGCCATCAATGGTTGGGAAACAACAGTCTTGTGACAACATAATTGTGAAAGTTTGGTGTGAGAGTATTCTTTGTTTTATCATTAACCTGTAGTCAGTGTAGCAAAACTAGAACATAACTACCATGTTAAGTGGCCCGCGCAATTATTTGTAAACTACATGTGGGCGTGGCCCTTCATCCCAAAAGGTTGGACGACCCTGGATAGTGAGAATGACGCCAGCGGAAACACCACGCCCATTATAGTATATAAAAAAGTATATAAAAAATATTCTATCCTCAAAACTGCACACGTCTACAATGAAGGATAACTAAAAAAATAACAAAAAATGCAAATTTCTGCTTTGGTGATCACATTCTCCGTAAGAGATAATGACAAAATTTGTTTGTTCATGTCACTTTTATTTTTCGCGCGTATAGGATGGGTTTTGAACTAAGGTCTATTCTATTCCCAGTGTGGTCCCAGTATTATATGAAAAGTTACGATTCAATCTAACACTTTCTGCGTAAAGTGAATAAGAATACCGTACATTGCCGATACAGATGGACATTTGAGGTTTATGTGATATATATTTTGTCAAACTACATATGATTAATTAACATATTATCTTTCAGCAATTACAGCTTTCTTGCCAATGTCTTGTTTTTAGCGTCTAATTCTAATTCATCATTCAATTCTTTCACTGCTTTGTTTTAGGCCTCAATTGCAGCTCTAATAATTAGAGTGAATTTTTTTCGTCGTTTTCCCGTAAAATGATCTGCAGAAATAATAATCCCATAATGATGTATTATATTCCAATATATTTTTTAAAGCTAAATTTTTAAACTTACAAAAGCCATATGAAAGTGGACAGCATTAAAATCACAGACAATTATCACGTCGTTTATTTAAAAACTTTTTCGGTCGGTTTTCATGGAGAAAAAAAAATAAAAACGACGAATCACTTGCACCCATGTTGTTTAGGCAAGAAACATATGGCTGAAGTGTTTTATCATCAGTTCAGTTTGGTATCAAATGAATAGCAAGGAAAATTCACGGGACGAGAGATATCCCGGCTGCGTAATAATTTTTCTTCTCAATTCCTGCTATTAGTCAGAAATACGAGACAAAATATTAGACAGAACATACTTAATGGTGGCATCCGGGTTGAATATATTTTTTGAATAATCATCTGAATAATACCTCCTTCTTCAGGAAATAATGATTTTAAATTCAAGAGCTTATGAAAGCATCAATAATTCCCACCTAAACCAGGTTATTCGATCTCGTTCAAAAGATATTTGATCTTAATTACAGTGCTGATTACTCCTGACATTACTCCTATCAAAAACATAATGAACTAGTCCCTGGTTGATCACAAAAGGCATTCTTCCAGGGAAAAGCAAGAAAGGAAAAGAAATAATTTATCCTCGTAACGAAGAAGTCCTAAACGACTTTAATAGAATGACCCAAGCCAAAAATAGATTAGAGAAGAGAGGCAAAAACGCTAGAGAAGGGAGGGCAATGAAATGAATAAAAAGGAATTAAGATAAATTTGATTAGTCATATTAACTATAGCCAGCAAAGTATGTTGTTATTATTTTACGCTTCTTTGTGTTTTTATTGTTGTTGATTTGATTCAATTAAGCGGAGCCATCAAATCTTAAAATATAGTAAAAATGTTAAAACCGTAAAATGAACAGTATAATTGGTGAAATTGGAATCGTTTCAATAATAAGAATCTGTGATACATCACAAATGTATGTCTGCAGATACGACTAGTCATCTTATTTTGATTTGACTCGGAAAAAACATGTCAAGGACTCAATATCTATTCAGAGAGCCGAAAATGCGTGATTTCGACTCGAATCTGAGCTTGGATCCGAATATAAGATGATGAGGTGTTAGCGACGAAGAAGTGAAATCATTCTTATACGAGCCATTGCAAATGTATGTTTATAGCGTATGTAGTTAATTTTAGATTTATAAAGGTGAGCGTGCTTTGAAGGCGTCAATTTGTAAATACCTGAATAGATCAAGCGACATAAATAAATCAGTATTTATGATCTCATGAATATCATCTCACAGTGATTCTTGTGTTAAGTAGATTTTACTCAAGTGTTGCGTACTTTAAAATAAAATAAAAGTATTTATGGAAATGAACAGTTTGAATGATCAAATACCAAACCAGAGCAATCAATGTAAAAGAAAGAAATTGAAACTTTTTTTAACGAAGTAGAACTACAAATGTTGCGAGCCGAGTCAACCAGTAGCATTGTTAACAAAATTGGTGGTTAGGATGGAAATCGAGTACCTTTTCTTTTTGTAGCTTTCCAGTCAAGTGGTCTGTAGCACTAATATTTCAATAATGATACTTTTTATTCCAATATAATTATTAAAAGTAAAAACTACACTTCATTAAAAATAGACAGCATTCAAAAAACTGCCAGTTATTACATGGCGTATTCGGAAACGTTTTAGTATGTTTTTTATTTTATATTTTATCAACTTTTCGAGTCATCTTAGGCACATGAAAAATTAAGAAATCTCTTTTCTTGGCTCTAACAACTGATTCAGTTGAAGGCGCCTTTAGCGCGGGGCCTAATAACCCCCGGTGTTCCTGGGTCATTTTGACACCCCTCTATAATTTTTTTAATATTTCAGCAACCAAGAATGCCAAAAACATCATTAATGTGTCCTTAAAAAGCTTATGTTCGTCGCTTTCCACTAAAACGCAAATTACGTAGCGCAAATGCGTACGGCCGTACGCCGGTAAGAAGAGAGAAATTTCAAAAAAAAGTTTCTCACTTTTAACGTTGTGGTCGACACGTGATTGATATGCGAGAGAAAGAGTTCTCTTTTAGAAGAGCTTTACGTCACCTTCAAAATAAAACAAGAGTGGGATTTGTAAGTGAAGTGATATTCGTTTTATCGGAGAGCATTTGATCGCGTGCTGTCTGGTATCTTTGTTTATTATGAGCCGGAGAACGTTGCTCGCGCGTTCAAAATACTTCGTTTTCAACTAACAACAGATTCTTTTTTTATTTTTAAGCTTTGAAATACTCATACAAATAAAATTGACCTTGTTGCAAAAAAAAAATTATACATAAAAAAATATGTTGACGTCACCGTAATTAAGAACACTCGGATCAAGCATGGATAATTTAAACTCAAACATTTTGAGTTTTGAAATTGGTTTTGTTCACATGCAGACAACTATGAAATACTATTGACCCCCCAAAATACATTTAATTCAGCCATATTCCCAAATTATGACACAGATTGGCCATTCATGACCAGGCCGATCCTATTGGGTTGGAAGTAAGTAACACAAATGGGAATATCTCAATTCCAATATTCTTAGACTTTTAGGAAAGTAACTGAACTCACGTGAATTACTATATTTTTGATAAAGTAATATTACAGATAAATTATGATGCTTTGCATCTACTGTAAGGAACTTAGTTTTTATTTTGTAAAAAAGCTTTTAAATTATGGCTAGTGAGAAATATGACAAATTTAAGGCCACAAAATTACGCTGCAAACAAAGGCCCATTCGATTTCAAGTTTTGTAGGAAAAGGATGATCCTCACCAAACTTGTGGATTGAGTATGCATCATTTATCCACGCTGATTCTTTGGCAACGGGCCAAACAACATTTCTTAAAAATTTCATGTCTTGCATGTAAGCATTGGTGATGATATATTTTTCAAGTTCTTCTCTCATATTAGGCATAGCTTCGGAATTTCCTCCCCAACTCCCGCCATTTATTGGATGTCGTGAATGGTTAGGATGATCTCTCAGGATGTGGAAATTTTTGCCTGAAGAAAACCATTCGTCCACAGCCGCTTTTCCTCTCGGAAGTAAGTACGAATCTATATCCCGAATTGCCCACCTTTTAACTGGCTCCGAAGCTGCTAAAAACGCCAGGACATTTGATTTGTTAACTTCGTTCCAGTCATATCGATAAATCTGACATCATATTCACAAAACGTTTGTAAATAAGGATCTGGTACTGAATTATCATGAAATAACCAGATCTTCCATCCGGGATAAACACTCGATAGCCGAGCCGCATTTGCCAAAGCAATTGCAACATATCTTGTTTTATATCCATAAAATGAATATGAAATCGCCGGTCGAACCCAGAATTTTTTTTTCATTATTGTTTTAAATTTTTCAGAGTTTGGATTATCTGGATAAAGTTCATCGGGACTTGTGCATCTGTCGAAGTAAAACTCGATTTGTTCTTTTATCCAAGATGGATATTCGCATCTGTTGAACCTATGAGCAACCTCATTTGTTCCACAATTTTGTTTGTCTTGGTTTTTCTGTCCAATGTGCATCGAGAGAGATTTTACTGGGTAAAACATCTGAACAGGAAGTTTTTCGAGTATATCCTTCCACCCATATTCACGTACAGAAACATCAATTGCTGAAATCATAGTTTTAGCAAAAGATTTTGTCACAACAAAACCAGAATCATCTATTGATTCACCAACACATAAATCACCTTGTTGATATTCACAATCATTTAACAAAACTATGGTTCATGGATGGATGATAAAGTGAAAGTATTCCGTCTGTATGCGTGATAAGTTTTTCAATGAAATTCATCCAATCTTTTAACAGAATCATATCGTCGTTTAATACTATCAATAACTTGTAATTTGTTTTCAAAAAGTGTTCCAGTACAGCCTTCATTATTTCTGGTTTCCATATTTTATTTTTTGACTGAATGTACTTTATTCCATCGCCGTACCATGTTTTTAATATTTTGAGATCAAATTTGTTAGAACCATATTCAAATAAATGAATATCATCTTCTGCTCTATTGTTATACTTCCGAAGAACAGATGAAGTAAACTTAGTGTATCCAGGTCGATTGGAAATTGTAATTCCAACCATGATATACGATGGACAACCATACCTCCCGGGGTATTTACTGCAAAACTGCTTGACAGATTCGTGATGTTGGCATGCTATACATTCCCTTGTTCTTTTGAGTCTCTGTAATTCTTTCTCTATCTCATAAACATGCATATTTTTCGTCTTTGTTTGATTGTCAACTTTTGACATTGCATTTATATTGGAATAAGGCTGTAGCAACTTTTTTACATCGAAACTTTTCTTAATTTCATGTCCGTGTTGGTCACATTTCGATTCAAAATATCCTGCTTTCAAAACTTTCAGAAAAAGTGCTGATACGATGATACATACCAATATTTTTGCATAGTTTTTTAGTAACATAATATTAAAATAAGTTGATTCTAGTTTGGTCCTTGAATGAATATTATCAATATTTCAATAATACTACTAAATATGAAGCCGAGCACCCAATGATTAGTTTCAACATTTAAACTAATCAAATTAAATTTTCGTGCTTAACTTTTATTTGTACTGCGACCTTTGCCGTGAGCATAATTTGATGAACATGCGGGTGGGTATGTTTGATGAGAGGGGAAATGAAAAAGATCTGCGCCCGTTTTTTTCTCAGATAATCATTGATGAAAATTTCTAGAGCGACCTTGCCGTATTAAAAGCCTGCGAAGCGCCTATTGAAGAATACAACAATCAACGTGTAATCTTTGGGGTTTCGAATACAACTTATACATTAGATTAGATAACTGGCTCCCAAATACTTTCTCCATGGCCCCAATTATCGTAAAATCGTAATAATACAATTGTTGTTCTTTTATTTTATTTTTCATGTCAATTCCAATACTGTTACTTAGTTTCTATTCTGAAATTGTGGCCTGGCAAACATCATTATCATCGTTAAAGTTAGACTAACCCCAACCCGAGCTTTCCTCTCCCCCAGAATAAATATGAAATTCTCATCAAAACTCTTCTTGTTATTCGGTTCAAAAAGCTTCAGTTTTTGGTATATGCTTACAAATGCTATTCAATAATCAGTTACCAAGTAATTATATGATTTGCCATTTGCATCTTAGTGGCTCTGCGAATATTAAGTTACCGCGCTGACAGAAAGCAAAAAACGATGAAGATTTGTTACAATTGACCGACCAAACCGATCGTTCTTTTCTGCCAATTAATAAGTTTGCCGATTAGGTGATTTAGAAATCTTGAATTGGATAAAAGGATTTCCGCGACTTTTTTCATTCGGTTTTAAATGTGCCGCAAGCTGAAAAAGTTTGGGAACCACTGTGACCCCTTATAGCGTATCAGTCCCAAACTGCTGTTTTATTTGTCAGGGTTACATGTCGCACAATTGTGATTTAGGTCAGCAAGTCTTGTACATGTATTTTGTCTCGGTTCTAATGTTCACGTACAAGCGATAAGGTTGGTAACATGACACACATATATTACCAAGAATATGCATATACCGCCAACTCATATGCATGCGGTTGCATCTACGAGGTATATGTACGGTACATCAGCCTAAATATAAAAAAACGCAGATCCAAGCAGAGGAACAGATATATGCAAAGTCGCAATCGAATAACATATTACCCCACAACATCTGGTCGTTCATATATATAATGTGATAAAAAGCGTTTCAGTCCCCCTAAAACTAATTTCATCTCATATCTTGAGTCACTCTACACGACCGCTGTCCGTATGCTGGGACGTCGTAACTTACCAAAAAGAGGAGTCAAACTTCGAAAAAACTCCGGAGCGGCTAAACTGTATTAGCATTCAGGGACAAAGCTTTACATGTTGATTGCGCACAATAGGATACAAAACTGTCGATGCGCGACTATTCTTTGGATGTTGGCAATGAACTGTCCCAAAACCAACGACTAACTGATCAAATCAACGTTTGGCGGAAACTATCATGGCACACCTTACAACGCCTTCGATTAAAACGCATCGCCATACGCATAGTATTATGTGGGGTGGGGGTATTCTCGTTACGCCTACACAAACTCGAAAATTGCTTTTCATTGATATCTAAAAAATGAATTCTAACAAGCATAAAGTAAATGTAATATGATATGAGCATCATTAACCGGTAAGCCAATGAATATTGTTTGCGCAACATAAGACATAAAACTCCCGGTGCGCGTAGTTCTTGATAAATATACAACAGGTACCAATCTATAATGTCATAATACCCCACAACTGCTGATCGTCGAAAACACGCAAATTTGGTGGCTGAAAATCTCTCTTCAGTAAATTATTTTTTCATAGTTGTCAATGAACTGTCCACAAAATAATCAAACTAACGCTTGGTGGAAAATATAAAACATAAAACAGCAGGTTCGCGTACTTTTCGATAAATGTACAAAAGGCGCCGATCTATGATGTCATAACACCCCACAACAGCTGGTCGTTGATCACACGAGAAGTGTGGTGGCTGAAAATCTGTTTTCGGTGGACTATTCTTTGGCTGTTAGCAATAAACTGTACACAAACTAACGCTTGGTAGAAAATATAAGACACAAAACTGCCCGTGCGCGTAGTTTTCAATAAATGTACAATATGTATCAATCTGTGAACATGAACCATTTTGAGAGGCCTGCGCATCTAAAGAGGGATTATAGAATTACTAAATGAATTTAGATTTTTATTATTAAATCTGAAATAAATTTATTGTATGCTTAATGTTAGGGGAAAATGAATTCTGTCTTCTGTTTTTGAATCTAGAATATATTCCGAATTGGGCCATGGGCCGAATGGAAACCTAATATAACACAAAACATAACGAATTTCTAGTCCTCTAAGCACTCAATGGATAAAACACTGATGAATTGTGCGCAAAACATTTTAGACTGCTCCATGTCAAGATGAGGAAGGTACATCCACTCGCCAAATGTTATGAAGATTTTACAGTAGAATAAATCTAAATGTGCCGGACAGTCGTTTGTCATGTCGGAAAAAGTAAAGCGGAAAAAGGAAAGACGGATATGGCAAAATATTAGTTTCAGTTCCCCTAAAACTAATTTCATCCCATATCTTGAGTCACGCTACACGGCCGCTGTCCGTATGCTGGGACGTTGTAACTTACCAAAAAGAGGTGTCAAACTTTGAAACGAATGACTGATTATGGAATGGAATGAATGAATATGAATGACCGAGGATTGTGGTATATATAACATATTTCAACATCGCTACCGTGTTTTTCTCATGTTATTGGTATTTACAAATTTTCCTGTTTACAATTGTCTTCGCATAATAAATCACCTTTTAAATTCTTCATTTATACAGTTTAACGAACTGATATCTTAACATTAATTTCCTAATTTACGTTTTTCTTAACCACGTGCACAGCCAACTTTATATCTTTTTATGCGCAAGCAACATTATAAAGGTTTACGCTCACATCCGCCCTATGATTACATCTACTTTACGCTAGTTACAAGTTGTGTTTCATATTTCAATCAATAGCCGATTTGGAGTTTCTGTAAGCGTAAGCACACCACCCCAATTGGTCAACGAGCCCATGGCCTCATTCGATAAAAGTAATCTGTGAAGATTGTTTACATTCTGTATGCGGGGTTCATACCAGGCGTCGTTTACCAACATCTGGCAGCATAAATTACGCCCGCGTATTGTGCAAGTTTCTATATTCCTACGAATAAATGAGTTCTACATATTAACACAGTTTTTCTTTTGTCAAAAACATCCAATGGTGGAGATATTTCGTAGCCCACAGTGAATCAGCGCAGTCTACGACAACTGCGCTACTGTGTGATTAAAATTCACCAAACTAGCTTTTTCTTGCTGATGTCTCTATTTGACTGATGAATATATGGAGAGATAGATCACTTTGATTCATTTCATTGATTTCAATTTAGAATCAAGCTGAAGCAAGGATTTCTAAATACTGTAGTATTTTGCTAAAATGCTCTGGTAAGATTAAGTCATTTACTGCAACGTTTATTCAAACCAAAGAATGGCAACTTCATCTTACAATACTACATGTCACTTCATATTAGCCTACATACTCGCATGCTAATATATACTGTATATTTAGTTTTTCCTCTTCATTACACTCATCAAAATGCTTCGGATTTATTTTGGCACATTCTAAAAGTACCTTACATTGAACAATAAGTGATACATACCACAATAACATAGAAGTTTTGATACCAAGTTTGAAAGTGACACACAAAGATTTTCCAACATGAAGAGCCACCGATCTATCTAACTAATTTTCATACCTAAAATATCCAATTAACGTCGTCTACCTGGATTTGGACAAAGCCTCGACAGACCCCTTAATCTTGTAGAATTGTCCATCGTTCTGCTGGCCAACGGAAAAAGAAGCCGCTACACGGGTAATTGTGTGAGTAAATGTAATGTGCCGTAAATAATTATAAGCTAAGATCAAATTTGTCGTATCATCAAAGTACCATAGGCCAGGGTACCTATTCAGCACTCACTAATAGATACTTGTGAACCACGTAAGTGGGGATAGCAGTTAGTAACCAGCTTGCCTAAATTGACGTTATTGCATTGTTCATCGCCCAGTTGCCCATAGAGCGTATAAGGCATGTATATACACAGCGTTCCCCTTTTTTAGAATTTTATGTTGATCTAAAGAAGTAGTGGAACTATCAATAGTGAATATATCATCAATCAGACATTATTTTGCCACTCGACATCATCTGCTATACTGTTATACTCCGAAGAACAGACGAAGTAAACTTAGTGTATCCAGGTCGATTGGAAATTGTAATTTCGATTTCCGACCATGATATACGATGGCCAGACAACCATACTTTCCGGGGTATTTACTGCAAAACTGTTTGACTGGTTTTGGGGGTCAAAGTTGCCAGACCCCAACGATCAAAAAAAGCCAAATCAAGACATAAAAAAGCCAGAGAAAGCCAACAATTTTACTCAGTACAAAAGCCTCATGATTTGTCAGATTTTATGCCCTTGACAACGTACTGATGATGATGTAGAGCCACCAGTTCATTCAGTGGGGCACACAAATAGAAAGTAAAGTTCCTATAGAACTGTAGAAAGTAGAATAAATATCAAGCGGGAAGCATTATTTCATCATTCAATATATACAATACAGGGTCCCGCTTCAGTCTGTCAGTATGTAATATACCTTCGAACTTGTGCTACACCTTAAAAATTTCTCCCTATATCGTACTTTACTATTGAAATTTTTTTCACTTTTTAAATTTATAAACCAGCAATTTTATTAAAAAATTAACTAGCCCCCTGCTGTTTACAGGTGGACCACTGATATCTAATTCAGTAATTTTAGCGTAGTTAATCACATCGTTACTGCAATCGCAATTGCAGAATTAAACTAAGGCTGAAACTCACATAAACTCACATATATTTGTCAGGGTTGCATTTCGCACGATCGTGATTTAAGCAGAAAGATTTTGTACATGTATCTTGTTTCCGTTCAGATGTTTATTTTCACGCAAATACATTCTCAGAACACACGCATTCCACTGTGTACGTGGTTTATACCAGGGCCCGTTTCCCAAAATCTGGCAGTATAAATTACGTCCGCGTATTGTGTAAGTTTCTATACCCCTATGAATAAACGAGTTCTACGTTTATTCTTTCGTTTCAAACGTCCAGTGATGGCAATATTGCATAAACCACAGTGAATCAGTGCAGTCTATGGCAACTGCGCTACTGTGTGATTATGATTCATTTCCATCAAGCTAAGCATGGATTGCTTAACGTAAGGTCTTCTCTGGTAAGAGAGAGTTAAGTTAATTACTGCACAGCAGGCCTGCTCAACATACGGCCCGCGGGCCGCATGCGGCCCGCTAGATACTTCTGTGCGGCCCGCGGGTGATTCGGAAACACGCCACATCTCGGGTCTAACAATCAAAGCCGGCATTGTTATGCAAGCGCGCCGCTACTCTGATCATATTCGAAATCGTGAGATTTATGTTTTTCACTAGTTTCACTAAAGGTCTAACTTTGTGTGAAATTTGTGTCCCCTTCGCGACCCCCAAAATTCGTCGCTAGACCCCTGGCCCTCCAGTTTGGGAAACCCTGATTTAGATATCTCAGTATTCAGACTGAATCACGCTCAAAACAATATCGATATACAATCTCACACCCATTAGTTCATATTAGAAACCTCTTAATAACCCCGTTTTTTTTTACTAGCAGTTTATGAAACTGAAGTTCCTTTTTTAATTCAAATTTTTAAAACTTAAAAAACAATTCCGTCATTTATGAATGGTGCAGAAATTCTCGCACAAAAGATTTTGCTATTTACTGTAAAATTTCAAATAAATTAGGCAGATTTTGTAGAAAAATGTAATTTAACAGTCAAAAAGTACAACAGAGGAAGATCTATTGCTACTAAACGGATTGTTCGTTTAGCCCAGTGGTTTCCAACCTTTCTACCCTGGCGGACCGGTAGAATAAAATTAAATGTACTCGCGGACCGGCAAAAATTGAAATGATTGAAACAGAGAAGCATAACATAAATTTGCGTAATATAATGGAGTGTCGGGCACTCAATATGCTTCTGGAAAGGCACACTTAAAAACATATCACACGAAAAAAAACTATCAAATAATGTGGCTAAAAATTGAAATGGGTGAAACAGAAAACAACCCCATAAATTTGCGTAAAGAAATGCAGTGTTGGGCACCCATTATGCTTAAGAAAGACACACATAAAACATCTGACATAAACAACATGTACAAGCGAAATCATGTACAAACATTATTAACTAGAGTGATAATTTTGCCGCTGTTTCGTTTCCAGTATAGGATTGCAAACGAGGCCTCAAAGAAGTTTCTGCAACACGTAGCTCTTCACCGGCGTGCGGCAGATTTCTTTGCTGTGTTTTAATTAAAGCTAGTGATGAAAATGCTTTTTTGCATAACGCAGTGACTGGTTGAAAATATGGACAATAGTTTGATTGCTCGATTACTTAGCGATGGGTATTCGTTATCAAAAGATATCCTAAATTGTGACAGTGAATTTTTTTTTAAATCTGGACTGTAAAGTAGAATCACAAATATTCATCAAGCTTTTTCTTTTTTATCGGGTTTATCATATATATCCTTCTGTAGTTGATCGACGTCTCAAACGAAATGAAATTACAATGATAAGTCGTCGGTAACTTGGCACCAGGATCAAAATTCTACTGTGCCTGCTCAAAAAACTGGGAAAAATCTCTGCGGTCCATGATTTTTGCGCGTCTCGCGACCTCCTGCAGGGCTGCAACAAGTTCATGTCTTACTGGAATATTATACTGTTCTTTACAGTTTTCTGGTTCAAACAAAGATATATGCTTAAAGTTTTATGTGGATGGTTATATTAATCAGGAAAAGCACGCAGAACAGAAAAAGCATACGTGCCGATTTTTAGTTTTTTGAATCTTGCGAGATTCGATTGAGCGCATTCGCAATGAATTGGAGCCGGAAAAGCGAAAAGTGTGGTTACTCGGCCCCAAGATGTCGCGGAAGACGTCGCCACAATGTTGCGAAAGACGTCGCCACAATGTCGCGAAAGACGTCGCCACAATGTCTCAATATGACGGCGGAAGAGAACTTGTTTAGCCTACAATGGAAATATCCAATAACGGTAGATATGACTAAATAAATTGTCATTCATATATTTGGGACGATTTTACAAAACTGAAACTGAGTAAAATATTTTCCTGCACTCAGTTTATACTGCAACACGCAATACCTAATTCTAATAAAAAAGAAATATTGGAAATGAAGGGTGCGTTTTCAAGGTAGATGAACCACTAAATAATATTTGCCATCTCATATGCAAAAATACTGTACCTTGTTTTTATATAGAAGAAAATAAGAGTCTTCATATTTTTAAGCTCCCCAGTAATGGAAGTGTTTCATTAAATTTAATTGTTTTCCAATATTATTTTGATTTGTAGTACATCTTGAGAAACATGTATGGGGCAAAGTTTGCGGCCTGCCGGGACTTCAGATTTATGCTTGCGGCCCTCGTGGTAATTTGAGTTGTGCAGGCCTGCTGCACAGTAAACCAAAAACCAAGCAAACCAAGAATGACAACTTCATATTACAATACTATATATCACTTCATATTACATGCTCTCATGCTAATATATACTGTATATATATTTAGTTTTTTCTCTTCATTACACTTATCAAAATACTTCGGCTATGTTTCGGCATATTCTAAAAATACGCTACATTAGACAATAAGTGATACATACCGCAACAACATAGAAGCTTGAAAATGACACACAAGGATGAATATTTTCCCCCTCGTTACAGTTAGACAGTTTATAGAGAGTTATGCTGGAATTTTATTGTTCAAAGTTTACGAAACTGATCAAGTAACCTGATCTAATTAATATATCTATCCGCCGTAATGGGATTTCCCTCCTTCTGCTTTTCACGTATGCAAAGTCGTTGCGGCCTCAAAAGGCAAATCATTAACGACCAAACCGATGGAACCTCCGTAAGGTAATTTCATTTTCCATTTTACTAGTATTATGTCATTGAGATATCTTTTTCTGTTTAGTTAGCGTTCAGATAGGACTGTTATAAATTTAAACAAAATAAAAAATTCAATATTCACTTCGATATCTCTAGGCGCAATTTTCTTCCTGAAAAGCAAGCAGGAATTTCCTTTAGAGCCAAGTTAATCCCTAACTCAAAGAAAATCAACAATTGCATTCGAATTTGGTCCTTTTATTTATTTTCTATTCATGCCATAAGTGACCCAAACGGGAATGGGGAAGATTATTCCACGGACTAAAGTGATTGAAAATCAAATTGATTAAAATGCTTGAATTGAGTGCATAGTAAAATGCTCAGCACTTCCTTTAAACAACGTTACTGAACGTTTCATTATGCACAGCACAGGCGCTAGGAATCGCTGAGCTAGATTAGAAAACTCACAACGAGCCGGCTATTATATACATGGTGAAATAGATATATGAAATCTTTCACTATATTAGGTGTAAAGAGTTTAATGATGCAGTTAATGCTGTGTACATTTTCCATCCGCGTATACTATGTTGTACTTCAAAACATTCGAGTTAAGATCAAAGGCTGAATATATCGGTCTACTTTTACCCGATATATACAAAGGGGTCAAGTCTATTCTTGCCTCGCTCTCATATGCCTCACTGCCTCGCTTTGGTGATAATTGTTGCTTATTATTCGCAAGGATTGCTGTTTATGTGTTATATTGGTTAGGAATAACGTCCGCTTGCTGAGCATAATTAATTGCCTGTTCCCAGGATTGTGTTATTGGAATATCTAACTGCTGCAAATTTCATATAAGCTAGAAATAGACTATAATTTGATTGATTCTCTGAATCCTCAGCTGCAATTGAAGTTATTTCTGAATATTCTGAAGTTATTTGTTATCGCCTGGCTTAAAACGTTTCGCAAACCGGATTATGCCCCTTTGGTGCCTTACGCACTGAAGACTTTGGTGCCCCCTTATGTGTAATTTAATTATAAATACAATAAACCACATAAGTGTATTATCCATTAAAAATAATCACAACCAACAGCAAATAAAACAACTTTTACGAACATTTTTAGATTTTTTTAACTGTTATATATAGCCGATATATATATATATATATATATTACGGCCGATATGATATATCGGCAAACACACAACATCGGGCCGATATCGGGCCGGTTGAGCTCTAATCCGGAAGGAGTGTGACAATAAAGATTCATGCCTCCATTCTCAACGTGAATCGAAATACCAAAGGTTACAAGTCACAACTGTAGTTTGCAATTTTACCGGTACCTAGTAGTCTACCTCAGGGTGGTTCAAGGTTGCTAGGTTGAAGGACGGTGTTGCCAACTTGAATTATTTTAATCTAGATTTAGATTATTTTCGTATGATTCAGATGTAACAAATATTCATTCAGATGTTAGATTATTTTCTGGATAATTTTAGCACTCATTTAGATATATTTAGATCATTATGACAAATGTTATTTTGCATTGTTCTTTAGTGATAACGAAGTGAAGTTTTTTTCACTAGTACCTAACAGTACATTTAAAAAGATAGGATTTCTGGATTTATTACAGAAAAGCCTTCCAATCAAGGTTAATAGTATTCAAAACAAGGAGAGAGGTTAGCCAAAATATTGTCAAGTATTAGAAACTGTGAAAGTGACGTGAACTGAATGCTGTTGTTATGCGAAAATCTGAAATCAGAAATGCTGTTGTTCACTAATTTTACCCCTATATATAAGTAGGGATGGGCAATATAAAATAATTTACTATTATAGAATACTTAAATCGAACCCGGAATACCGAATCCTATTTTATTTTTATTGTTATTCAAATTTGGGAATTCTCCCACCATATTGATGGATTATTGATTGGATTTTATTTGTTACCGAACAGTCTGGAATATAAGAATATAAGAATTTTAACGAATTCATTATGCCTTGAACTGTTCAAAATTTATGTGATCTATAAATACTGTGTTGAAACAAATGGCGTATTATACACTTTTTAGTACTAAAATCTAAGTTTTCAGTTATTATCGTTATATAATAATGTTGTCTAATGTCCTTCGATAGTGTCCGAATGAAAGAACTGCCTCCTCCACGCGTGACAATTTTTTTTAATTTATCATCGACAATACCGCCCGACACTCGACCAAACGTGTGTCGAGCTTGGACCATAGGAATGGATTCATTGCATTTTTGCTTTACGATATCATATAATTTTGGTATTTTCAGAAACGGTGTGTCCTGAAAAATGGAAAATCTTTTGAATTGATTGCAAATAATATTTTAACATCTTACGTCCTAAGAAAACTCGGAAGGCTGCGAAATATCATTTATTTGAAAAAAAATAAAGAAAGTTTCAAGTATTCAATTGTTCTATTTACCTACATGATCTTCATTAAATCTTGGAGGCAACAAGCTTTCATTTTTTCTCATGATAATTAATAAGTTACGTTACTTAAGTTCGAAAAGCTGTATTGATATGAGTGAATATTTTTCTTTATATTACAATTTTCGTTTTTTCATTGAAAAGGTAACTTTTGTATGTTTGGATGTTAAATTTATTCACTGTTCTTTAACTGGTGTATATTTTAACTTAAAATCGAGACACTTCCCGCGTCCTTAGATTTCAAGAACCCTTCTCAGTATTCTTGCACTTTCCAAAAGAGCCGCTTTTTGCAAGGATTCCAATCTATTAGGCAAATTCATATCTTTTAAATAACCTTCTAGCTTGTTTGATATTGCACTCAACGCTCCAACAACAACAGGTATAAAATCTAGTCTTTACATTTCATATCTTTCCAATTTCTCTCCGTAAATCTTGATATTTTTCTATTTTTTTAGTGTATGTTTGGATTATTATTTGGTTTATTATTTTTGAATTTGTTTTTTTCCAGATATTTTTTGTTAAAATTCTAGATTATTTTATCATTGAACAGTTGGCAACCCTGTTGAAGGACCGCAAAAACTTTTGAAAAGGTCTCGTGGGCCACAAGTCGGAGAAAACCCAAAAGTGATCGAAATATCGCAAGTTTACTTACTTTTAATTGAATAAACAACGAGAGTTTACCGTTCTAATCAGACTATTATTTTGTTGCATGAGTATTGCAAAGAAGAAATATAAAGCCTTCAGTTATTTAAAAATTAATTCCCTAAAATTAACGTTGTATTTTCCGCATCTCGCGTTTGATGTCGCTTTAAGTTATATTCTTTCGTGACAGATATTACTTGAAATCAAACCAGACACTGTGTGATGGGCAAGGAAATACGTTTCCGCCGTGTTTTTCTTATGTCACTTTTCTTGTGACAATCATTTTATTACGAATTGTTATATTTGAGTAATTTAAAAACTTGCAGCGTGAACAAGCTTAGTGCCATCGTCAAATAACCACCAAGTCCGCCTAAGTTGGTATTTCGGAACCTTGCCGAAAAAAAACTGGATTGCGCGGCGTTAAGTCGGCTCTGTGTTTCGTCACTACTGCCACATGACCCACGCTTGGAAACAGAGGAGTGTTTTTACTAAAATGAAGGCACAAAGCGTTAAAAAAAGGTTTGAATCTCGGGATTCCGACTTCGCTGACCACTAGATCGTTGAAATGCGATCATCGAACTGTCACATAATGCAAATAGTTCATTGGTCCAATTGTTGAAGAGAAAAGAATTTTTTTTAAAACAAAAATGCAGCAACAAGGAGAATACAAGAAAGAAAAAACAACAACAATTTTACAAAACGACTCATAGGCCCTTTTCGTGTCCAATAAATAGGTTTCAGTGTTTATTTTTGACAAAGAAGGATGATATGATATATACTTGGAGACAAAAAATAAGCGAACATTTTGAAGTTTGAGTCGTCTGGTGAACTTGTAATATTTTAATAAACACCGATAAACTATATAAAATTCTGCCCTAAAATTTCTGTAGTGCCCCTCTTGGCTTGTTGCCCTAGGCACGTGCTTGTATTGTTTAACGGTTAATCCGGCGCTGACTATGATGGAAGTGTTGTAGACTCCGAATCTGACTATTTCTCGCAGTTTATATCATATGCACTATAAAAACGTTTGTCATAAGACGCTGGAACTTTATTTTATGTAGGATACCTGCCCTAGCCATGTCCCCTCCAATACCCTATTACTAGCGTTCGCTGTAGAAAATTCGTGTTTGTATTACGGTAGCACGAAGTATTTGCTCAAGCTCCAATTAAATGTCACCAAAATATGCATCTACCTCTGCAATCCTGCAGCTTATTTTGACGAATGCTAGCGATGCGGATGTAGTAGACACAGCTTGAGTAAATAAAATTAGAGAATTGATCTATTTCCGACTGGTGTTTCTGCATTTAGTTATAGGCTACGGAATGCAAACCAAGCGGCTAGAGATCATGAAATCTCAGAGACTACGAAGTCCAGGTAGTTAAAATGGATCATAGTTTAAATAATGCGCTATTTAATTATATATATCAGAAATTGAAGCGTGAAATACGTGCATATTAGTTATGCTCGTAAAAGAGTAGGTACTATAAGTAATTTTACCTTTTATACCGATCCATATTTTGATCGAGTTTTGATTCATTAAAAACTGCAAAATATATATATATATATATATATATTTTAAATTCAGAAAATAAGAAGGAATCAAAAGTAATTAGAAGAGTGTAGAAAGTAAAGGGCATATGAACTATGTCTATATAGGGTATGTCTATATCTGAATAGCCTATATACTGAAAAACCCTATTTAGCAATATTGGAATTTATTCATGATTCAATCCATTCTTGGCACTAACAACTAATTCAGTTGAACTGCAAAGCAAGGCGCCTTCAGCACTGGTGTAAGGAAACTAAGGAAAGGAAGTAACACAAGTTATGATGCTTTGCATCTACTTTAAAGAACTTTTTTGTGTGAAAAGGCTTTAAAATTATGGCTGGTGAAAAATATGACAAATTTAAAGCCACAAAATTATATTGGAAACGAAGGCCCATTCGATTTTGAGTTTGGTAGGAAAAGGATAATCTTCTTCAAACTTGTGAAGAAAGTATGCATCATTTATCCACGCTGATTCTCTGGCAATGGGCCAAACAACGTTTCATAAAAAAAGTCATGTCTCTCATGTAAGCATTGGTGATGATATATTTTTCACGTTCTATAGCATAGCTTTGGAATTTCCTCCCCAACTCCTGCCATTTATTGGATGTCGTGAATGGTTAGGATGATCTCTCAGGATGTGGAAGTTTTTGCCTGAAGAAATTCATTCGTCCACAGCCGCTTTTCTTCTCTGAAGTAAGTACGAATCTGTATCCCAAATTTTCTACCTTTTAACTGGCTCCGAAGCTGCTAAAAGCGCCAGTACATTTGATTTATTATCTTCATTTCAGTCATATCGGCAAATCCGGCATCATATTCACAAAACGTTTGTGAATAGGGATCTGGTACTGAATTATCTTTAAATAACCAGATCTTCCATCCGAGATAAACACTCAATAGTCGAGCTGCATTTGATTATTTAGATTTATAATGGTGAGCGTACATTAGAGGCGTCAATTCATAATTACCTGAATTGAATAAGAGACCAAGTAAAAATGAAGTGGACTCGATGACGATTCCAAAAAATGCGTAAACTCTCCTCGAGTCCTGATCCGAATATCAGCCCATCCATAAAAAATAAAGCAATTTAATACACATACGCATGCTCAAATAGTGCTTGTTTGTTTGTGGATAAATACACAACTGTTCAGGATGCTTGAGTATATTATGGATATAAAATAACATAGACATCATAAATCATAGCACTAGACAGCGTGCAGTAAAGAGAGAGAGTTCAACAGTGACATCGAGCGACGTAAGTAAATCAGTATTTATGACGTTATATATATCATCTCACAATCGCTTTTATTCAAGTGTTGTGTGCTTTAAAATAAAGTAAAGGTAATCACGGAAATAGGTTAAATGCTCAAATACCAAACGAGAGCAGAGTGAAAGAATGAAATTGAAACTTTTCCATCGAGTAATACTAAAAATGTTGCGAGCCGAGTCATCTGCATCTGCATCTACTCTCATGAAGGACACATGTATAATTAGGTAATCTCTTTTCTTGGCACTAACCACTAATTCAGTTTAACTGTAAACAAGGCGTTTTCAACGCTGATGTAAGGAAACTTAGGAACTAGGTGATACAAATGGAAATGTTTCCATTTCAATATTCTTACACTTTTAGGAAAGTAAATGAACTCAAGTGAATTCCTATATTCTTGATAAAATAATATTACAGATAAATTATGATGCTTTGCATCTATTGTAGGGAACTTAGTTTTTTTTTTGTTGTGAAAAGGCTTTAAAAACATGGCTGGTGGAAAATATGACAAATTTAAGGCCACAAAATTACGTTGCAAACAAAGGCCCATTCGATTTTAAGTTTTGTAGGAAACGGATGATCATCGCCAAATTTGTGGAGAGAGTATGCATCATTTATCCACGCTGATTGTCTGGCAACGGGCCAAACAACGTTTTTTAAAAAATTCATGTCTTCCATGTAAGCATTGGTGATGATATATTTTTCAAGTTCTTCTCTCATATTAGGCATAGCTTCGGAATTTCCTCCCCAACTGCCGCCATTTATTCGATGTTGTGAATGGTTAGGATGATCTCTGAGGATGTGGAAGTTTTTGCCTGAAGAAATCCATTCGTCCACAGCCGCTTTTCCTCTCGGAAGCAAGTACGAATCTATATCCCGAATTGCCCATCTTTTAACTGGCTCCGAAGCTGCTAAAAAGCGCCAGGACATTTGGTTTATTAACTTCGTTCCAGTCATATCGATAAATCTGACATCATATTCACAAAACGTTTGTAAATAAGGATCTGGTACTGAATTATCATGAAATAACCAGATCTTCCATCCGGGATAAACACTCGATAGCCGAGCCGCATTTGCCAAAGCAATTGCAACATATCTTGTCTTGTATCCATAAAATGAATAAGAAATGGCCGGTCGAACCCAGAATCTTTTTTTCATTATTGTTCTGAATTCTTCGGAGTTTGGATTATCTGGATAAATTTCATCGGGACTTGTGCATCTGTCAAAGTAAAACTCGATTTGTTCTTTTATCCAAGATGGATATTCGCATCTGTTAAACCTATGAGCAACCTCATTTGTTCCACAATTTTCTTTGTCTTGCTTTTTCTGTCCAATATGCATCGAGAGAGATTTTACTGGGTAAAACATCTGAACAGAAAGTTTTCCGAGTAAATCCTTCCACTTATATTCAAGTACAGAAACATCAATAGCTGAAACCAAGATTTTAGCAATAGATTTTGTCACAACGAATCCAGAGTCATCAATTGATTTACCAACACACAAATCTCCTTGTTGATATTCACAATCATTAACAAAACTATGGTTCACGGACGGATGATAAAGTGAAAGTATTCCTTCTGTATGTGTGATATGTTTTTCAATGAAATTCATCCAATCTTTTAACAGAATCATATCGTCGTTTAATACAATCAATAACTTGTAATTTCCCTCTAGAAAGTTTTCAAGTACGGTCTTTATAGTTTCTGATTTCCCTATTTTATTTTTTGACTGAATGTACTTTATTCCATCGCCGTACAATGTTTTTAATATTTTGAGATCAAATTTGTTAGAACCATCATCAAACAAGTGAATGTCATCTTCTGCTATATTGTTATACTTCCGAAGAACAGACGAAGTAAACTTAGTGTATCCAGGTCGATTAGAAATCGTAATTCCGACCATGATATACGATGGACAACCATACTTCCCGGGATATTTACTGCAAAACTGCTTGACTGATTCTTGGGGTTGGCATGCTAAACATTCCATTGTGCTTCTAAGTCTCTGTAATTCATTCTCTATCTCATTAACATGCATACTTCTTGCCTTTGTCTGGTTGCCAATTTTTGACATTGTATTCATATTGTGAGAACTTAATGAAAATGAATGTTGCATCGATTTTACACCATGTGTGTTCTTCATATCATGCTCCTGTTGGTTAAATTTTGATTCAAAATATTCTGCTTTCAGAAATAACAGAATAAGTACTGATATGATGATACATACTAATATTTTTGCATAGTTTTGTCGTAACATGATCTTAAAATAAATTGATTCTAGTTAGGCGCTTGAATATTATCAATACTTCAATACTGCTATCTTTATTGAATATGAAGTCAAGTACCCACTAATTAGCTTTCATATTTAGACTAATACAATTGCATTTTCGTGCTCAAGTCACATTTATTTGTACGTGTCGTTAAAAGCAAAGCGTTGATGAATGAATTCCAGCGTTGTGCTGTACTTTGGAAAGATGGAAAAGAAGACTCTAGCGAGCGTGACAGGCTCAGCGCCAAATATTTTTATCCCCGACACGCGCAGAAAGTAACCATTATATCATATATACGAAAGATTTTTCATTTGAAAATCTTACACAAAATACCAGGCGTACAAAATTAAGTAGTGACAGTCTCGAAACAACATTAATATTCAAAATAAACGAATGATATATACCAGTGATACACACTAATTTCGGGTGTGTCGCGTAATATCAATCCACTACCTGAGAAATTAATTGCTATGTGCCGCATTTAGAACCTTGTCGTAAAACGATAGAAACCGTGAATGTTGTGAGAGAAGTACGACTCACTCATATCAGACATCCAGTCGTGATATTATCTATTACATGCACAAAAACAGGATTAAATATATGTGCAAGTGTAAAAATCTTTCTTGTCGTAATTAATGTCAATGAAAGAAAATTTTTCATTTCAATACGTCGCGACTTCCCTGACCGAAAGTGAATGCGTCGTGATTCAGTGATACTGTATTGTGTCTACTGACCTGTTATAAGGCTTTAGTACCCTTAGTACCCTTATAAACGCATTGCGGGTTACTCCGCTTAGGTTAGCAGACTTGGGTTGAGCGGTCCAAGGTTATAAAAAAATCAGTTATAAACAAAATACTAATTTAAGTCTAGTAAAGATTGTTGGAAAGATGAAGAATTCTCTATTTGCGTCCGTTTTTATTCTCAGATAATTTTTGGTGAAAATTTCTACAGCGAACTTGCCGTATATGAAAAACCTGACTCCAAGTGAAGAATGAAAAAGAATAAAAACAACCAACGTTATATTCGGGGTTTCGAAAGTATAAGTTAAATATATAAATTAGAATTAGATCACCGGTTCTCAAACTTATCAGTATATTCTGCTCAATTTATTGACTGAGAGTCGCGTACCAGTCACAAAATATTGCATAGAATTAAACAAAAACAAAAAAATAACCTGTGACTTACTCCGATGGTACATATTCGAACAAAAACATCACTCGACCACTGGTTTAGCCGGCAAGGTAGTCACAGAAAGACCGGGACTAATACATATCTCGCCTTAGGTATGTAAAGCAGAAGACGAAGCTAAGCCATAATGCTTTAAATAGTTGAAACACGAGTACACAATAGCGGGGAAACAAGACCATTCCAATCGTTTCCTTTCAATAATGTATTCGTGACAAGCTTCCATGGAGTCGTGCGTGTACGTGTACAATAGATTTGTGACGCATATTTCCGTATTCAACAAGAGTTGAATGCAACTTACTGCAGGTTACTATTTGAATCAATGACAATTTTGACTGAGCTCGAAAAAAGTCTTCCCGATCAATTACCAAGAGAGAAATGCCAAATATACGGACACCGTGGCTAAAAGTAGCATCAAATCTTTTAAGGTACGGCAGTCTGACCAGCACAAGATCGCTGAAATGCAATCACAGAACCTCGACACGGTGCAAATTTTTTTATTTTGATGACTTTAAAACGAAAAACGAATTCCACGGAGAGCAAATTTTTTTCGAAACGAATAAAAATAATAGCCTTTTAGCCACAACAACAGTCTTCAGCCAATAAAAAAATTCAAAGCAATTGGTCCAGTAGAATAGCGATATTTTAACAACAAAAAAAGAAAACCATGATCCATAGATCCACTAAACACAACCAACACCAATTCCCCTCAAAGCTAGATTTAGACATCGTGGATTTTACGTCAGAAATACATCACACATAGTGTGTTTCACCTTTCCGCATTATCATAATTAGTTGTTGTGCCACCGAATGGTGGTAATTGGCAATTTATTTATTGGTCTGAAGTCAAACCTAATTTTTGTAAGAACGCATCGATTGGCGGTTTTTATCAGACTTCCATTTTTTTCACATCTTAACCTGATACATAACTAACTGTTGTACACGTCGCGGTTCAATCATACCTCTGTTTTGTGTATTGCGCTAGATTTTTCAGTGTTGTACTTTCTTTATTTCATGAATATTGTTTTACTTCGCGTCGCGGCATACTAGTGTGCCGTAAGTGTTTTTCAAAAAAAAAAATTTCGAATTAACAATAATCGGTCATATATATAAGGTTTGATAAAATATAGCGCTAATAATATAACTTATGGATTATTATTATCTGTTCCTCAATAATCAGCGTTTCTTTAACTGCCTCCAGTTTTACAAATATATATTTTGACGTCGTCTCGCCGAAATTTATTGACAATCCTTGATCCCTAACTCTAAATTTTTTTGCGGAAAAATTAAAAATTTTAACGCAAATATGTTCAGATGACAAAATTACATCACCGAAATAACGAAACTTGTCTATTTTCACTTTTTGAGAATCTCCTTATTACTCTTTGTCGAAGCAAATATTTTTATGCAAGCTTGCTCAAAGCAAAGTTTTCGTTGCTTTAAATGAAACATTGTCAAATGAAAATATTGGTAGCTACAGATCGACAAATAAAAACTTACAACTAGGAAGCTAATAATTTTGGAATTTTCCTGATTCCACTATGTTTACCATTACTGCTAGGTAATTAATTATTAGTCAAAGTGGATCTATTGATCGTCTTGGAAAATTGACGCCTTCGGGAAAATTATCATTTCTCTTAAAATACTGGAATAATACTTTTATAACTTTTACCAGTTTGGGATTGAAAAGACCTCATAACATCATATTACTTTCATAGTTTGTCAATTTTTCTCTGAACTACTTGGAGTCTATCAATTTTACCCCAAATTTTGCTGAAATTCGCCAGCATGTGGATTTTCTGTCAACCAATTTCAGCGAGCAAGTGTTAAACGACCGGTGTTAGATGATATATACGAGTATATATATCAACAACTTGTCCATATTTAAACGTTTATGTCTTGTTTGTGAAAAGAATACAATTGTTTTCGTTATTCATGTCAATTTGAATGCTGTCATTTAGTTTCCATTCTGAAACTACTGGCGAAGTTTAACTATACACAGTTTAAAAGTTTCAATGAAACAGTTTTGGTTATATGCTTACAACTCCTATTCAATGATCATTTACGAAGTCAATAAAATGATTTGTTATTTGCATCTTCATGACTTTGTGAATATTAAGTTACCGCGCTGACAGAAATTTAAAACTAAAAACGATATATATATATATATAGACTCGTTACAATTGACCGACGAAACCATGGATCGTTGTTTCAATCTTATTTCCTGTCAAAACTGTCCCATCCAAGGCATAATAAGTTTGCGAATTAGGTGATTTAGGAAAATTTGAATTGGATAAAAAGCTAAAACGTCCTCTAGTAAAAGTTAAGTTATTTACTACAAAGTTTAATCCAACCAAAGAATGACAACTTCCTATTACAAAACTAAATATCACTTCCTATTACATGCTCACATGCTAATATACCGTATATATATTTCGTTTTTCCTTTTCATTACACTTATCAAAATGCTGCGGCTTCGTTTTGGGTCTTTTGACACATTCTAAAATTACCCTGCATTGAACAATAAGTGATACATACCACGACAACATAGAAGTTTTGATACTAAGTTTGAAAGTGACACACAAAGATTTTCCAACATCAAATGACACGTAAAAATCCGTACTCGATCAGTCCAATATATTTAATTTACGTTGTCTACCTGGTTTGGGCAAAGCCTCGACAGACTTAAAAACTCCCTAATCGTGTAGAATTGTCATTCGTTCTCCTGGCCAACGGAAAAAGTAGCCGTTGCACGGGTAGCCTACTTGATTAAAGTGAGTGAGTAAATGTAATGTCGTAGTTATTTATAAGCTTATATCAAATTCGTAGTAAAACATCATATGATACCTATTCACCACTCATAGGTACTTGTGAACCACGTAAGTGAGGGTGGGCAGTTAGTAACCAGCTTGCTTAAATTGGCGTGATTGCATTGTTCATCGTCCAATTACCCACAGAGTGTATATGCATAATACATGTGTATACACAGCGTTTGCTTTTTTAGAATTTTATGTTGATTAAAGAAACAGTCGAACTATCAATAGTACATTATTTTCCCACTCGACAGTTATGGTAGATTTTCATGAAACTGGTCAAGTAACCTGCTCTAATTCACATATATATATATATATATATATGTATATCTTTCCGTCGTAATTACATATTACTCAATATACTCTTTACGTAAGCTAGGTTTATTAATTTCCAATAAAAAGTGCTGTCCCTGAACCACAGACCGCAATATATTTTATAATTCGTTTTAACTATGAATCTGAAATACGTCGAAATGAACCCGACGCTCCTCGTATGAACACAATACGTATGTATTAAATATATAGCCTGACAATAGCAACACTTTTAATATTGTTTTCTGAACAACTTTCATTGCCCGATACAGTCAACGCGATAAAACAAAAAAATAACCTGTGACTTAGTATAATACTCCAATGGTACATACACGAACAAAAACATCACTCGATTACTGGTCTAGCCTGCAAGGTGGTCACGGAAAGACCAGGACTAATGCATATCTCGCTTAAGGTATGTAAAGCAGAAGGCGAAGCTAAGTCATATAATGCTTTGAATAATTGAATAACGAGTACACAATAGCGGAGAAACAAGACCCTTCCAATCGTTTTCTTTTATCAATGTATTCGCGACAAGCTTCAATGAAGCCGTGCTTATACGTGTACAATAGATTGGTGACTCATATTTCCGTATTCAACAAGAGCTGAATGCAACTTGATGCAAGGTTACTATTTGAATCAAAGACAATTTTCACTGAGCTGGAAATAAGTCTTGCCGATCAATTAACAAGAGAGAAATGCTAAATATACGGACACCGTGTCTACAACAAAGTAGTATCAAATCTTTTAAGGTATGGTAGTCAGACCACAAGATCGCTGAAATGCAATCACAGAACCGCGACACGATGCGATTTTTTTTTAATTTTGATGACTTTGGAACGAAAAACGAATTCCACGGAGAGCAAATTTTCTTCGAAACGAATAAAAATAATAGCCTTTTAGCCACAACAACAGTCTTCAGCCAATAAAAAAATTCAAAGCAATTGGTCTAGTAGCTATTGAGAATAGTGATATTTTCACAACAACAAAAAAAAGAAAAACATGATCCATAGATCCACTAAACACAACCAACACCAAGTGCCCTCGAAGATAGATGTAGACATCGTGGATTTTACGTCAGAAATACATCACACATAGTGTGTTTCACCTTTCCGCATTATCAAAATTAGTTGTTGTGCCACCGAATGGTGGTAATTGGCAATTTATTTACTGGTCTGAAGTCAAACCCAATTTTTGTAAGAACGCATCGATTGGCGGTTTTTATCAGACTTCCGTTTTTTTCACATCTGAACCTGATACATAACTAACTGCTGTACACGTCGCGGTTTAACCATACCTAGGCTTACCATACTCGCTTTAGGCGGGACAGTCCCGCTTTTTAGCGTCTTGTCCCGACAAGTCAGCCAAAAGTCCCGCTTTTGCGTTCAGCCATCCAGCATAAAACACGAACATGTTCTCGTTACTGTTGTTTCTGTGTAGCGCAGCGCTATTAGATTAGCCACTGGTCAAAGAATAAACCAAGATAAAACGGAAATATTATGCATAAACAAAAGAGCAATGGATATGGTGAATAATACAAAATATAAAGGATATATCAAGGATCATATAAAAATATTAGGAGTGTATTTTGGTAAAAACAAAGAAACTTTAACATGGAACGAGAAGATCTCAAAAATCACAAAAGTATTGAATATGAGCAAAACAAGAAATTTAACATGGTATGGTAAAAACACTATAATAAATTTTTTGGCTATATCCCAAATTCTCCACAGCGCAAGAACAATAGCAGTATCCAAGGAGCAGATAATGAAAATTAATGCCATCATCTATAAATTCTTATGGTACCCCGAAACATTTGAAGTAATAAAGAGAACTGAACTTCAAAAAAACAAACTTCATGGTGGATTTAGAACAATTGATCTGGAAGCAAAAATAAACTCATGTAAAACTGAAAAAGTTGCAAAACTAGCCATCATTGAAAAACCGTCTCAATTCTGGCATTTTGAGGCATTGTATAGTTTGGGAACAAGAATTCGGACACTGAATAATCATCTCTATACCAATTCAATGCCACATACTATGAAAGCACCTAACAAATGGACTAACTCATTGGAATTAATAAAGACAATCAAGTTGAACAAAGAGGAATGGGGAGACATGAATTTGAAAAAGTTATATATCTTGTTTAGAAATAACAAAACAGTTGAAACTGCGAAAGCACAAGAAACGGAATGGGCTATGAAACTATGAAAAAGTCATTTCCTATCGAATCAGAAAAGAAGGATTTCTCTATGTAGAAAAGAAAAAAAAACACCGGATATAGAGCATACATAGCAACTAAAGGCATCAAAGTTAAATGTAAGTTTTGTGGGGTTGGAAACGATGACACAAAACACATATTTCAAAACTGTACTGTGATAAATTCTATTATAAGGGATATGGAGGCCAAATTTCGAATTATAACAGGACAAAACATCATTTTATCTAAAGAAACCGTTTTTACAAATCAATACGATGGTACAAATAAGCTGTTGATTTGGAAAGGTCTTCAGATATTGAAAGTTAGAATAATAAAAATGAAACGAAAGTTAGATAAACTGAACAGAAATTTAAATAAAAGAGAATATGACGAAATCAGTGCAGACGTCATAAGAAAGTTGGCAGAATTTGCTGATCTTCAATTAGAAACATATGATGGAACAAAGAACATAACGCTTAAAACGAATTGGAAAGAAATATTGGGTTACGAAGCACGAACATAAGATGGATATAACAAAAAGTAACGAGGCACAACAAAAAAAAAGAAATTTGACTGATTCAAAAAAAAAATGTTTTTATCAAGACCATGTAACTTAAAAATACCATTACGGTATGCCATTGCTTAAAGTATATAAGAAGCCTCATGTTACAGGATTTATCCCCAAAATAAAGAGCACAATGCCATATTTACAAACCATTTTATTGATAAAAAAACATGAAATACCATCTAAAAATAACGGATATGATGATTGGAGGTCTACCACATCACGTGGTATGGATCAAACCTTTTAAATAAAGGTAAATGAATGATTAGCTTCCATCGGCATTACCAGGAAATGAAGGCGTTGGGCTGGATCCAGTAGTGCTGTTCTGATCCGATTTAAAAAAAAAAAAAAAACAATACTAATTAGTCTAAATTCGAATTATTTGTATGAGGTTTGATAAAATATAGCGCTAATAATCTAACTCATAGACAGGGTTACCATATCGTACTTATTACTAAGATTTGTGCTTATTTTCTAGCATACGTCTTATGAGGTAACGATGTGCTTATATCTAAGAAAATTGCTTATTTTTGAGTTGTGTGCTTATTTTGTCTTAGAAACATGTATAACTCGTCCTTGTTTTGCGTACAAAGCTTCCGTGGAAGTTTTCTCTCGCCACAAGCTCGCTCTCAGCGCGAACTGTTTATGTTCACTGTAAGGATTGCGGTATTTCCAGGCAAACTGTGACACAGCAGTTACAATAGTTGTTGCTAGTTTCAAGGCATGTGCGACTGTTTTTAGGGACAAACCATAATTTATAAAATGAGTAGATGTAAACATCAGTTCGTTTCGAATTTGAAAAGGAATTTGCTAACTTTAAAAAAAGTCGAAAAGGTAGAGCTATGCTCACTGCTGCTATTGCGACACCGATATCAACCTAGAGGCCATGGGGATAACAGCAATTAGTGCCCACAACACTGCCACAAAACACAATAATTTTGCAAGAAGCAATGCGGGTAACCAAAGTATGAAGAAATTATAGCAGTGGTCGGCAAACTTTATGTGGCTTTTTGCAATTTCAGTGCTGCATACAACCTTGTTCGAAGCGACTTCTACTAAAATAAATAAAACAAATAACAAAATTGGGAGTATTCGTTGCTTCAAATGAAACATTGTCAAATGAAAATATTGGTAGCTAGAGCTCGACAAATAAACACTTACACCTAGGAAGCTAATAATTTTGGAATTTTCCTGATTCCACTAAGTTTACCATTACTGCTAGGTAATTAATTATTAGTCAAAGTGGATCTATGGATCATTATGAAAAGTTGACGCCTTCGGGAAAATTATCATTTCTCTTAAAATACTGGAATAATTTTTTCAAAACTTTTACCAGTTTGGGATTGCAAAGACCTCATAACATCATATTACTTCCATAGTTTGTCAATTTTTCTCTGAACTACTTGGAGGCTATCAATTTTACTCCAAATTTTCCTGAAATTCGCTAGCATGTGGATTTTCTGTCAACCAATTTCAGCGAGCAAACGTTCAACGACCGGTGTTAGATGATATATACGAGTATATATATCAACTTGTCCATATTTAAACGTTTATGTCTTGTTTGTGAAAAGAATACAATTGTTTTAGTTCTATTTCGTTATTCATGTCAATTTGAATGCTGTCATCTAGTTTCCATTCTGAAATTAGGGCCTGACGAAGTTTAACTATACTCCGTTTAAAAGTTTCAATGAAACAGTTTTGGTTATATGCTTACAACTCCTATTCAATGATCAGTTACGAAGTCAATAAAATGATTTGTTATTTGCATCTTCATGACCTTGCGAATATTAAGTTACCGCGCTGACAGAAATTTAAAACTAAAAACGATATATATAGACTTGTTACAATTGACCGACAAAACCATGGATCGTTATTGCAATCTTATTTCCTGTCAAAACTGTCCCAAACAACGCATGATTAGTTTGCGGATGAGGGGATTTAGAAAAATTTGAATTGGATAAAAAGTACTCCGCTTTTTAATTTTATTTTTAGCGTGCCGAAAAAGCTGAAAAAGTTTGGGAACCACTGTGACCTCTTATAGCGTATCATTTCCAAACTGCTGGTGTATTTGTCAGGGCAATGACATTAAACAACATGATGCGCAACTCCGGCATTTTTGTCCGAAGATCGTATTCGATAGCACGCTCCAATGCACATACTTGACGAAACGAAAACGAGCGGATGTGTGCTGCTTTCAAGGCGTAGCACGAATGGTGTTCGTGCCTGCTTTGACAGTTGTTGTCGATTTTAATGATATTTTTGAAAGTTGGGGTAAAAAGAAATCGGTAAAAGGTAAGGTGAATACTATTGTTGTATATCACACCCGGGCATCGCACTGTTAAGTACATGTGGGAAACCCAGTCTTTGTCAAATACTACGAAGTTATTAATTCAGTACGGTACGTAGTTGCCCATTTGCCGAAATTACATATTTACTTACCCCTTATGGTTTCAAATAGTTCATGCACCTCCAGTTAGATTTTTTTTAATCAGTGAGGATATATACTCATTGTTGATTGCTGCTCATTGTAACATACTATTACGCATTCACTTTTATTTGCGTATTGAATCAAAGTGTTAACAAGTTCACCTAACATTTCACTCATACCGGTCTATATTGTATAGTCTGATTTCTCAAGTATTTGGAGCCACGAATGCTTGTAATTTTCTGACTAAACTCTTTTATTAGTTGGTTTATATACCAAATTCAGTAAAATATTTTTTGAATAAAACATAAGATATTGGATTTATTAGCTTTTCCATTCTGAATCATATAGACTGCTTTATTTATTCTTAACTTCTTCAGATGTGAAAGTTGTGGACAAACCTGTCTAAGCATTGTGAGACTCTTGCAGCACAAGAGGCAATAGCAGAAATAGTAAGTATATCAATCAAGAAATTAAGCCGACATAAAGCAAAACTTTCAACTATTCGTCTAATCTCAATTTCCTATTATTTATTCACAGGACAACTATAGCAGACGGGGAGATATCAGAAGTCTGGCGACATATCAGTGACAGTGTGATTCCAAGAAATATAATGCATTTGAAAATAGAAAATTGCAATAGAAAAACAACCTATGGAGGCATGCAAAGACATTTGACCCTCCGGTAGAGTTGTGTATGGCCCCCACATCCTGCAGGGCTTGAGGAAAATAACTAAAAATTCCAAAGCGTAAGATTGCATAAGCGGTCTTATTTGTAAAAAGGCACAAAACACGCCAGACATACTTAAAACAGCTTTGGAAATGAGGATTACGGGTACTCACTGCACCTGTGTTATATTTGGTTCATCAACTTTTGGTAGTACTATAGAAGAAATTCCGGAAGGGGTATAATCATCATTCATGATAAAATACTATCATATATTTTTTGAACAACTTCAATCTAGACCAGTGATCTCAAACTCGCGGCCCCAGAGAACTTCCAGTGCGGCCCTCGAACGTTTAACAATAATTGTAATAGTATTTTGGAAGTTTTTTTATTTTTATCTAAATGTAATAGATTTTTCAAACCTTCTAAAGTGAAATTGATTATTCACACAAAAAACAATTTACTGAAAGTAGTTTTGGAATATTGATTTTTTTTTGTCCACATTTTGACCCAATTAAGAATACACATCAAGCTAGCAAAAGAATACTTGAATAAAACACTTGAGTAATTAAATTAAACGCAAAGTACATGAAGAAGGTGGCATTTTTGAAGAAAATGGGAGTTGTAACATTTCTGCTCTTCACAAAATTCTGAAGCACATTGTTTAATTTGTCATATTTCCATCAAAACAATCAAAAAACACAATAAGCTCAGCAGTCAATATGACAAATTCGAAGACCAACTTCGAACAGAAAATTTCCATGTGTTTGTATATTAATATAATTATACAACGACTTAGTTACTGAAAATCAATATCAATAATAATTCAAGCAATCCTATGCCACGCAATGAAGTGCGAAATGTCTTGTCGAAAAAATCTGTCATTTGTTTTTTTACTGATCTATACATGAAATGATAAAAGTAACTTTTTTGCATTACTGGAATTAATTAAACATTCGTAAAGATCCAGATAAAACCATGATCATGTGGCCTCGTTAGTTAGAGTTGGTACTATAAAATCATTTCAGACTGGCCTTAGTATGCTGGTGACACAAAAAAGATGCCAAACGCCAGGACAAATGTAATTATTAAAACATTGAGTTTATACTGTAGTATTTTTGTTAATTTTAGGTTCATATATTTAGATTAAGTTATTTTTAGTGTATGTATTATTCTTTCCTCATTCAAAGCTTGTTCAAAAATGATTTTGATGGTTGTACATAGAATTTTACGATTTTTTATAATAAATACTGTAACTTGCAAATGTTGCAATAATAGTGGAATGCAAATATTAATATGTAATTGCATTTGAAATTGAAGAAAATAATAAAACTTAATCCAACTGTTTAGTTGCATCACAATATATGTCACAAACTAAAACTATCTTAAAAATATCTTTTAAGTATACATTATCAAAAACTGTTTGCGGCTCTTTTTACAATTTTCAAAATGCAATGCGGCTCTCGAAAACCCATGAGTTTGACACCACTGATCTATTCTAGACGATTCAAGCATTGCTTTGGGAAATTATATCACTTCAATTAAATTGAAATAATCTCGCTATATTAAATACAAAATCGTTGCTATCATAAAGGTAAACCAATTCAGCCACTCGAAATATACTGGCCTTCACAAAGCAATGGAGGCAAAATTGAGAGTTCATGAGCTATGAACATTTGTTCTTTTCTTTGTCTTGAACTTTCCATACTCCACAGCCCCTATTAATTTTTTTTAATTTCAATTACCATGTGATGGTCATACATATCTTGAACTTGTATTTTCTGTCATGATGTATTATCTCAATGTGCCAAACTATTAATTAGTGTGCATATTTTGCTTCCAGATGACATAAATGTAATGTCATGTTTATTACCTCAGCTTGGAGTATTGACAAGAAAAAGGTGCCAGTAAATTAGGTAAAAAAATTTTCAACTCATTGTTATAATCAGAATTCACAATCAATAGGAATTATAAACAGCCAACAATCAGTGAGAATTATATGCGAAATCCCTCAGAATAAATTTGTCTAAAATCGGAGGAAGGCAAAAAATATAGGTAGTTTCCATCCACACAAGCATTTCAAGAAGACTTGCTCGAGCCAAACTAAATGAGCATCGTCAGGTGATCGGTAAGGCTGCAAGTTGAATTCAGCCCTGCAACCTCCTGCATAGAAGATAATATTAATTAGTGGGCTATGAGCTAAATTCCTAAATTTAAACAAACCTATCTACGATGCATTATGTACCAGCAATGTTACCTACGATTAACTGAATATGTAATATGTCTAATAAATTCACCTACAAAAGCAAGTTCGATAGGTGCAAACCTTGTGTTATGGAATTGTATCGCAGCACAGTTTTGTATGACACCCTCTTTAAATGAAATTTCAATGATTAAGCGCAAACATTAAAATTACTAACTTTGAACTTTGTCATTATCTGCAAAATGTTCCACACAAATCTTCCCGCTATCGCGTTTGTAATCTTCTCTGATAAAAAAAAACGTCTATGATGTCCAGAATTGCTCTTTACAGCTTGCCTGTTATTCCAGCTTTCCAAGTAAGCAAAACTTCTTAGATATAGAGATTATTTTGTTTCGTTACAGGCGCAAAAAGGCAGGTACTATACGTAAAAAAGACGCCGAGTAGCAAGAGCGAGCGGAAAACGGACGCGAAAGGCGACGAGAAATATGTGCATTGGAGCGTATCATGAAATACAATGTTTTGCCTGTAGTCTTATGGAGTGACGTCAGAGTTGCCTATCATGTTGTTTAATGTCATTGGTCAGGGTTACATGTCTCACAATTGTGATTTAGGTCAGCAAGATTTTGTACATGTATCTTGTCTCGGTTCTAATGTTTATTGTCACTGTTACTCTTCAGTGGCGTAGCCAGCCCAAAATTTGAAAATTTTAGAAATTATATTGGGTTTAAAACACCCGTTCTTCAAGCGCAAAACAACAACAGTTGGTCAACAAGCAAACTGATTCAATTACTCAGCTGGATTTTTGTGAATACAAAATCCATTAATAAACAATTTTTTATTTGAAACAACAAATATTAACAACGCAATTTGAATAAGTAAAATACATAGCCCCGATTAAAAGTCCATCCTTCGCTTCCCGCCAACTATGCTCGACACAACTCGATTAATTTTCTTCTCGGTGACCATTTCACGGTGACAGTGAAGCACACACAAATCAGAAAGGCGATTGGACGTCATTGATGAGCGCAGCCATGTCTTTACCCGTTTCATGCATGAGAAAGACCGCTCAGCCTCAACGGTGGTTGCTAGTAGCGTCATAACGATCTGTATTGCGGTTTACACGCTTGGATAATCTCGAGCGCTCAGAAGAAGCCCATCCAAACATTCGTCGTTAACGTCGGAACTTAAAGAAGTTCTCCACAGTCTCACTTCATTCTGGAGGTTATCCAATAAATACAGACGCTCTACCTCATCCACGTGAACTGGTTTGTTCGGTGGAAGAATTGATAGCAATGAAAAAAATGATGGGTTGTCAATGAAGCGTTCCCGAATAGAGCAGCTCAAGCCGTCGACGTATGGGAGATATACGGAACGTTTAAAATACTGGGATGCTGAATCAGCACAGACATTGTCGCGATAAACTTGTACTTCGACTACTCTGGGTATTGTCAACTCTTTCAAGCCAGCTATTTCACAAGCTTCTTTGTAAATATTCAATGCGATTTCAGAGTCATTGCGTTCTTCAGCGATAACGCTCTGAAGAGAGGATGTGAGGTTCTTTACTGACTCCGACCGCCTGAAGTGCGCGCGCTAGTGGCTCCATTAGTGCCGAATATCGTCCAATCAAACATACGGCGTAGATAACCGACGACTTTTCTAGAGCAGATTTCAAAGAAAAAGCCTTCGCCCGCGTCTCACTGTTAGCCTCTCTCGCCAAAGAATCAAGAGCCTCAAGTACTCGTTTGAAGTTGCATTTGAAGATTCGGATGCTCATGTACTTCTCAGACCATCTGGTGGGGCAGAACAAAGGGATGTTAATTCCTGAACCCGCGCGCCTTTAAGGGCTCTCCCTGAAAAAACGAATAGTCTCACGAATGATATCACAGGTGCTTCTGATGATTGCAACTTTACTTTGGTCATTTATGACCAAATTCAAACAATGAGAAGCGCAGTGCACAAATATTGCGCGCGGGTATTTATCACGAATGCGTTTTTGCACACCGCTGACGTGACCTGCCATTGTCGTTGCCCCACAAGTTTTTGCAAATCCACTCCTATACCAGAGAGGTGGGTTAAAATATTTGAGGAAATTGATTCGGCAGAAACAGAATCCATTTCCACTAATCCTGTGAAGCGCTCGCACACTTCACCACCTTTCACATACCTCAAAACGATGCTTAGTTGTTCTTTCCCAGAAATATCACATGATTCGTTGTCTATCACGGACACAAACGATTTATTAGCCTCCATAACGATATCTTGCACTATCATGTTGCTTGCTACCTTGAGAATTTCATTTTGTATCATCGGGCTTGTATACTTAGCGTTTCCGGCCATTCGAGCGAAATGCCTTTTCAAATCTTCATCCCCTGCGTCGATACGAAATAGAAGAAGGTTCACAAAATTTCCACTATCCCCGGAATGTCCGCGCAAGGGTATGTTACCCGAAGCACAGAACATGACAGTCTTAACAATGGAAGTCATTATTCGTCTGTTTTATTTTGTTTGCGTAGCATATTGGGCCTCCATGTTTGCACGCACATTTTGACCAGTTTCCATGCTTTTGACAAAATTTTTTGCAGCTATATTTGATTCTCGGTGGTAATTTGTGTCTCGGTGTGCTACAGCCTTTTCCATAAATTTTTTGTAGTCAATGCATGGTCTTGTAACAAAGGCAGTGTCCCTGAAAGTTCCATGCTTCAAACGTGCTTGCATGACTATGCATATCTTACACAAACCACCCCCATCAGAGAGTTGGGTGTAAACTAACCAACTGCAAAATCTGTTATCGTCAAGCCATTTTTTGAGAAATTTACGACGACTTTGTCTAACAGTATCCAGAATCGTCACGTTTTTCGGACCATCCGAAGTTAGAAGCCTGTATCTCTCCGCATCGGTAAGCTGTGTATGTTTCTTAAGAATAAATCCAAGATCGTTTGTTTTCCCTTCGTTGATTATTAGTTCATCTTCGGGAATAGAAGTGATAGACGTAACTGACGTAACCGGTGCATCCACAGCCTGAGAAGCGCTTATTGATGTATTTGAGGAAAGCGAGTCTTTATTTCGCTGAACAAAACTATCGAATTTCGCCTGTTTAAATTTAGCCATCGAAGTAATTTGGTCATCAAAATCCAAGCGTTTCGAATAAAAATCCGGCGAGAACAAATCAAGATCGAGTAACTGACCGAAAGCTTGCGAAAGTAAGTCTTTCCCATACTGCTCATAAGAGCGAACGGTCAAGTCTTTGTGACATAACAATGACAATCAGCAAGCGTGACGAGACACGATGCCACAAAACTGGTGGATTAGGAATGGAATTCTTGAAATTTTTGGAGGGGGCCATGGCCCCCTCTGGCTACGCCTATGTTACTCTTTGAGCGCATAAGTAGGCCTACATGCATTTACCGTGTTCGTGGTTTATACCAGGCGCCGTTTTCCGACATCTGCCAGCATAATTTACGTTCATATGGAGATACAAATTCTACATTAACACGGTTTTTCCTTCACATCGAACATACAGTGATGGAGGTATTTCAAAGCCCACAGTAAATCAGCGCAGGCTACGACATCTGCGCTATTATGTAAGACACTTTTATAATTCAACAAACTAAGTTGATAGCAGTTAGTAATTCCTTTCCTGATATTTAAATGAGGAATATATATGGCGAGATAGCCCAAGCCCACTTTGATTCATTTTATTGATTCAACTTCAGAATCAAGCTGACGCATGGAAATGGTATTTTGCTAAAACGTCCTCTAGTAAAAAATAAGCTATTTACTGCAACGAAACCAAAGAATGACAACTTCATATTACAATACTAAATATCACTTCATATTATATGCTCCCATGCTAATATATATATACCGTATTATTATATATTTCGTTTTTCCTCTTCATTACGCTTATCAAAATGCTTCGGCTTTGTTTTGGGTCCTTTGGCATATTCTAAAATTACCCTACCTTGAACAATGAGTGATGCATGCCAAGACAACATTAAAGTTTTGATACCAGATTGAAAGTGACACACAAAGATTTTCCAACATCAAATGCCACGTAAAATTCCGTACTCGATCAGTCCAATATATCTAATTTACGTTGTCTACCTGGTTTAAGCAAAGCCTCGACAGACTTAAAACTCTAATCTTGAAGAATTGTCAATCGTTCTCCTGACCAATGGAAAAAGAAGCCGTTGCACGGATACTTTTGTCAGTAAATGTAATATGTCATAAATATTTATAAGCTCATATCAAATTCGTGGTGAAGCATCACATGGTACCTATTTGCTATTTACCACTCATAGATACTTGTGAACCACGTAAGGGTGGGCAGTTAGTAACCAGCTTGCTTAAACTGGCGTGATTGCATTGTTCATCGTCCAATTACCCACAGAGTGTATAATACATGTGTATACACAGAGTTTGCTTTTTTAGAATTTCACGTTGATTAAAGAAGTGGTCGAACTATCAGTAGTACATTATTTTCCCACTCGACAGTTATGGTAAATTTTCATGAAACTGGTCAAGTAACCTGCTCTAATTTATATATATATATCTTTCCGCCGTAATTCAATATTACTCAATATACTCTTTACGTAAGCTAGTTATATTAATTTTTGATAAAAAATGCTGTCCCTGAACCACAGACCGCAATATATTTTATAATTCGTTTTAACTATGAATCTGAAATATGTCGAAATGAACCCGACGCTCCTCGAATGAGCACAATAGGTAGGTATTAAATATATAGCCTGACAATAGCAACACTTTTAATATTGTTTTCTGAACAACTTTTATTGCCCGATACAGTCAACGCGGCGTTATGCAAAGCATTGTATCTCGAGTTTAACAGTCATCAATCACAAAAAGTCACATCACGATAAACCGATGCAGGAAAAGCGACTACGAGATGAGAACAAGAAATCTGCTTCAATATTAGCATAACATTGCTCCAAAATATTTGAGAGATATTGAAAAAAAAAACGCCAATACAATCTGAATGGTATATTTCAAATAAAGAAAACAGAGTTTGGTCAAATACAGATAGATAGTAAATAGATTACATTACATACAAGTGTGAAGATTCACATAATACTGAAAATAAGATTCTTATAAAGAGCCGCCCGGGTATTCAAAAATTGTGAATGCGAAACCGAATCCCATCTATCCATTTGTAAGAACCATGAGATAAATATATACTTCAAGTATGAAAACAATACCATGTTACTAAATGAATATCCAACCTTCATTAAAATAAGAATCACTTCAGGGAAGATTGGTTATAGCCCAAAGCTTATATTGTGTGAATATGCTTGATATTGATATGTTCAATCATTAATTTATGCTGATTGAGACCAGTCAGAAACATCATAACAGATGGAAGTAGATAATAATGGACGGTGGTCAGGATAAATATCACTAAAATACGCTGTAAAAGTATTTGAAATAAACTTCACCTTACAAGAATGTGTATATTGTGCTATATAAATTCAATGAAAAAGCGATCGATCGTTTCAACATGGGTCAGAATAGTACACATTCTTTGTAAAATGCTATTCCTCAAGCAGTGACAAAAATACCACAACTGAATAGTCCTAGAGTTCAATAATTAAGAGTAAACAAGGCGTAAATACACTTTCAAATTCAGAAAATAAGAAGAAAGCAAAAGTAAACAGAAGAAAAGAGAGAGTAAAGAGCATATGGACTAGGTATGTCTATACCCACATAGGCTGGCACTCTAGAACTCTATTTACCAATATTGGAATTTAATCATGATGTGAAAAACAAGTTTCAAAAATTGAAAAACAGCAGTTTTGGTTAATAAGAATGCTTTTAAATGGAAATGAACTCAAATGCAATCAAAAAAATTTCTTTGGGTATCTAAAACACCGATCAACAAACTCATGTACTAAATTAGTTAGATTTATATTGTAAAGGCACGCACAAATTTGCCAACTTTATTTTCCTTTGATTTTCTAACTAATTGGCAAATTCTTCTTAAAATATTTTAGTCTTAATGAATGACTTTCATGAGACTTTACAAAGAGCATACAATATTCCATTGCCGTTCGCACACATTTCTCTTTGGTCATCATTTCTTACATAAAAATAATATCAATATTGCAAGGCTTACTTGAGGGATATAATACGCAGCCATATATTAGTGGAAAATATTTTAAGACTGAAAGACATGAACATGCTTCCTAAAACAAACCACTTGATGTGAAGCCGATGAAACGGGCACTAAGAGGTAAAGAAGAGTTAGACTAACTCAGTTAGAATTGATGATCTATTCATTCAAAAGATCGGAATAAACCTTCCCATTCCAGTTTTGGTACTGCCGTAGTGTGTGTATCAGGTTAGGGTTAGGCCATAATTTTATTCCGATTTTCCTTATTTTAGTTTTACTACGAGTTTGGAGACTATCTGTGTTAGCCAAGTGAATATCCCCCTGCCCATAGGTTCCGGCCCCTTTACACAACTTGGTGTAAAATGGGCGAACAAAATTAGCTACCTCCATATTGGTACACACACTTCTGAAGCGCCCAGGTTTTGACATAATAAAAACTGAGTAAAGTCAATGCATGAAAGCAAATTCATAAAAGCTTTAGGCTCATTAAAGCTTCATATTTGATACGGCAGCCTGAGCGTAATATACATAATAGAAGATTGTCACATTCCAGCGGTTTATCATAAAAAAGATCGTCAAAAATAATATGTTAAACAGCTGCCATATCTACATCAAAATTTAAACTTTGCCTTGAATGTCTTGGGTTAGGTCTGTCGACTGGTTGGCCAACGTTATCATCTCTGTTGCTTGGTCCTGGTAGGTCACCTGCAAGTGAAGATAGCTCTAAATAACTTTTTTGTCATGGCAGAAAAATATACATACAGAAAACTTCAAATGAGATTTAAACTTGCTGCATGAAAGCAATATGCAGGCAATGCTATTTTGTGACATAGAATACGAGTGTAAAAACATAATGAATAACTCTCAATTGTTCTTTAGCTAGTGATCGCACACAGAAGCAGTGGATATATACAGAATAAAGTGAGGAACAGGGGACACAAGAACAATCATGAATAGTCAATTTGTTGTTGAACTAACAACAGTGTTCTCATTAAACTAATGTTATTTCACCCTAAATTAATAACTGAAAAATCACTTTTGAATCAGCATTTATCTTAATAATTATCAAACTAGTTACTCCAATCGACATCGGTTAAGAGTAAACCGGAGGAGAAATAACCTGTGATGCCAACATATTCAGGTTTTGTTCGAAATTCTACATGATAAGAAGTTACGAGACCATTATAGGCGTCCAAATTTTATGGGATCTGGCCCTGGGTATGGTTAATTCCATATGAAAAACTCAATGTATAGAATAATTAAGTATTTTAAAAAAAAACTATTTTCTTCAATCCGTTTTATAAATCAAATACACAGGGAGAAAGAGTTTGAAGTCATGACATTGCAATTTTTGCTTTTTAAATTAAATATTCGCAACATGTATATTCAAATTTTCAAATTGATTAGTACATCAATATTTCATAATCTTCAAAATATGCTTGTTTTTCACACAAATATTTCAGAGAAGATATCACAAATTCTTGCAAAAATAGCCTTGTGTAAAAAAGAAACAGGAAAAGTTAAAAAAGTGTCACACTTACTCATTGAACTATCCATTGTTACTGGACTTCCGGTGCTGTTTTCCACTATACATTGAGGTTGCGTAAAATGTGGCAACACAGTTAAAGTGCACGCTCGAATCCCACCAAGCGCGGCAGGTAGAGAAAATGTTTTACTCCATTTATCTGACTCTGGATCATAGCATTGTACGATGTCAACCATGCATCGATTGTTCCATGAATATCCTCCTAGAAATCGTTAATGAATAATGTTAATGAATTTTAGAGCCTATTTCTAACTTGTCTGCAATACATTCAGCAATCTACTTGTACATAACCACGTCCCACGTCCTTCCAATGAAAACAATTAGTGGTTGGATATTGGGCAACGTATTTATTGCTCGTGATATATACAGGGTTGTCCGAAAGTAGGATAATATTCATTGATAACAAGTTATTTAATAACTGTTACCCTACTTTTTTCCCACACTATATATAGATAAATCGCAGTGGAGCTAAACTAGCTTATCACATTTTGAGGATCTGAGGAAATTGCATTTGTGTAATAAAAATACAAATTTTGTGTCGATTTTAATAATAGTGTGCCCACAAAGCCTTCTTATTGGCAGCGTTGGAATTTTTTGTGTGCAGTCGGATCGTGGTCGGAAGCAGGTTGGCCACCTGCTTGGTATAGAACAAACAGAACAAACAGAAACTTTTAATATGTGTATACTGAAAAAAATGATCCCTGACCAATTCCTTAAACATCCCGTCAATCACATATTTCGGCTTGAGGGAAAACTTAATGTGATCCAAAATATATATCATAAGGGATATAATAATAAAGCCTGAAATTCTCCAAAAAAACATAAAAAGAAGACTATTATGAAACCTAAAAAATTGTCTAACATTGGAAAAAGCTTTAAGCCTCTTAAACTCACCAGTAACAAATATTTTTTCTTTGAATACAGCTACACCCACATCGCTCTGCCCCGTTAACATAGGAGCTACAGCTGTCCATTGGTCAAGGTCTGGTGAATAATATTCACATTCTAATACATCATCATAGTCTGTAGTGCCTGAATAACACAAAAAGCAAGTATAAGTTTTTTAGCACACGGTGTGAATCATTTTGCTAGTTTCTTGTTGTCGTCGGTGAAAAAAATCCCTTCCTCTTGATAGAAATATCATGTTCGAAATGGAAATGCTGCATTGAAGGCTATTACTTTTATTTTCTCTAATGTTCCTCTAACCTCTCTGGCTCTCATTGTTTTACGCCAAATTTTACTGATTTTAGGAAAGTGATGAAATCATTGAGTTGATGAATTTCGACATTCTTAAAGTCGTGGGTGGCAATGGTAGCATAACAGACTTTGTACACAGTGCTGGTGTCCACATAATGCTGCTTAGCGAATAATTTTACCGCCAATCAGAAAAATTTAAAAAAAGTAGACAAACTCAAACCATTGTAGAGCAAAGTTATACCAAATGATTTTATGCATATTTAAAAATATTGTTAAACTATAATTTATAAGGATCTCATCTCATCAACCATGCTCCATATTGAAAATAATACTTATTCCGATATACCTTTAAAATGGTTCCCACCAATCACATACAACCTATCACGAACAGTTGTCATGCAATGTAAACCTCGGACTGTCGACATCTGGCGTCTAAAAACAGAGAATAGTCAATTAAATGTTGCAATCGAATCAAAGGAATAAACCTAAAAAATATCAGTGGGATTTTCATTGTCCAAAACAACAAGACTTTATTAATTAATAACTGAGAATATTCTCATATTCAATTGTGCAAACATGATTAATTCTCCAATAGACATTCAAAGCCGATCACACGCAAGAAAAATAAAAGTGGCATATACAAAACACTTTCAACACTAGCTGTTCGGGTGGGAATGCGGTCACCAGAGCAGAAATTTAGATTTGTTAGCGCACTGCAAATGTGGACATTTTTATTGATATTGATAACACGACAAACATGGTCTTTAGTTTTTAGATAAGCGTTTATAAAAACTTTAATGGGGGTGGTTGCAACGCCTTAGACCAGTGGTTCCCAAACTGGGGGTCATTTGACAATTTTAGGGGGATAATACAAAAGTTCAATATCTTATTTCTTTTGTAATTACCGATTTTTGTTGGTCTACGGGAAAACCAGTCGTGCAGTGTTAGGCAGGCAAACGGAGATCTAGGCAGCCAACATTGTTATGTCACAATGCAGTCAGGAGTGCGGCTGGCAGAGACATCATAACAATTGGACTGGGAGGAGTGATGGTGTTTTCTCCATTTTTGCTCATGCTTAGTGATAATGATATGAATCAGAAATTCAAGGCTCAAAATTGACTTTGCAAAGACAGATTGCAAAATTTTGGTTGGCCTATAACCTGAATGTTCCATCATTTTCAGGGAAGGATTAAAATTTTTTGACCTAATGTCCTCCGAGTTTACGAAAGGGGTAATTAGGCTTTTGGTAAATCGATTTTGGGGTAACTATACTAAAAAGTTTGGGAACCACTGCCTCAGACAGTGGGAACATAAAACTTGTATTCGTTGAATGGAAATTCCACAAAGATAAAAATTCAAGATATTCAACTGTTATTTTCAGGTGAACATTTTATAAACAAAATACAATACCTTTGTTCCCATTTATCGGTGATAGGATCATAGCATAATAATTCCTTCTGGAAAGAGTCATGTGTAATTCCACCAGATATATACATTTTACCATTGTAGACTGTACCTGGAAAAAGAAGGTGCTTGAGTCAGCGATATCAGACATTGAATTAATTATATCAATACTCAAATAGTAAGACATTCTATCATTTAACTTGAATATTATACATAATTTGAAATTTTAGTACAACAATGATTCAAAATTGATTTTATGTACCGACTTTGAAGTAGTAAAGATTAGGTAGATGCAACATTATGGATAATATTATACACATGACTACTCAATTCAAATGGCTTTATTGATGTCTAACGAGCAAATTGTATAAATCAGCATGATATTTTCGGAACACTCATTTGGCCTATGGTGGTATGTTTTATTCTAGCACAAAATTAGAACATAAAATTAGTATGCTGTCTGTAATCTACGAAATCTGGATAATGATAAATAATGTAAGATGGCACAAAAATTGGGAAACCAAATTTTTTATATAATGGGAAATGTGCTGCACGCGAATCAAATTAAAATATTAATAAAATTAGAAAGATAACAGTGATATTTGCCCCATAATATAGGAACACAAGGTCTTGTAACAATGTAATGTGGTTTCTGTGGCATTTTGTACACATTTTGTCAAGTTAACATATGGCCTTGATTGTGTGAAAAGAACGGAATTCAACTAAACCAATCTGTGCCTAAGATGAAATTACAGCTCCAAATCTGTCACGAGAGAGTAAAAAATGTTTGTGGTGTATCACGCCGCATTAGAAAGGATTGTAAGGTATGTAGCATGAGAAATAACCAGTGCCGGCAACCAAATCCTTTATAGGTAATGAACCCTATCAGCAATCTGGCATATGATACAAATTTCTATTGACTAAAACAGTATTTATTCTGACTCAAGCTTATTCAAGTGTTGTTGAGTGGGACAATATTAAGTGACAAAATCATGTTCAATCAAGCATAGGTCGCAGGCAAGGCAGTGAGGTAGATCGAAGGCCCATGTTTGATCAAGATACATCCGTCAGAGCGGCTCAAGGGAAATATAATGGCATATAGATAAAAGAGGATGCTGACTAAGTATTGCCTTACAATAGATCTCAAATTTCAGTTGTCTTGATTCGACTGGTTCTTTTTGAACAATTAAATACCCTGGGAAGGATTTAAAATTTATAGACACAGTCCTACTGCCTACTGGCGTCGGAACTGGTGCCAAGGTTGCTGTAATAGATGAAGCTGAAGCTACTAAATTTGATTCAATTACTTGTTATTAATATTGAGAATTTCCTGAAACTTCATAAAATATTGGAATCTCTATCTTTTCTGCTTGTAATTTTTTGTTTTTTTTCAATAGGTAATTAATTTCTAATATTAATTTCAAAGTTAAACACGTATAATAAAAAGTTTTGAGGTTAATTTCAAAATTTGAAACCACTATATCAGGGTTGGGCAATTACTTTTCTGAGTGGAATATGAAAAACTATGAATAAAAAAACAGTTTACTTATAACAGCTAGGCTAACAATTATGTAATAATAAGCACAATGTACCAATCAGAGTCAATATGACATTATTTTCATCGATATTATCAATAGAAACTTATATCCATAAAAACTATAGTCATAATTTCAGCAGACACAAGTGGGCCCAATGAAGCAGTTTGATGGGCCGGATCCGGCCAGTAATTTGCCCACCCCTGCTTTATATCATCCCACTGTCGCAAAATTGCATTGCATATCACGAAACATCAATGTCTATAAAGACGTAGCAAAATGAAGCTCTGTTGTTGGAGTAAAAGTTCGAATATACTGTGTTTTCGGAGCTAGGGGGTGGAGCAAAAAAGTTTCTGATAAACTTATATTAGTTATGTAAATAAATACCTGCATGTCCATAATGTGGTTCCCTCATTTTTTCAACAAATGTCCATTCATTAAATTGTGGATTATAGCATTCAACATTGGATAATTCACCTGCTGCATTACGTCCACCTACTGCATACAACTTCCCATCGATTGCACTAGACATAAGATGAAGATATATTACACATAATGCAGTAGGATGTAGAAGATTAAAATTATTGAATTGAGCATTCCAAGATTGTAAATTGGCATATAATCTTATAAGTTATAATATAAATCAATTTTTAACTTGGTATGAGAAAACAAATATTGATTGGTCAAATTGAGTTGTTGAGTGTCCTGGTTCATAAGCAGAAATGTTATTTTTAATACTTTAATAAGATCACTTCATTTGAGTGTAAGCAAATAGTTTAAATTATGGCAAATAGGAAAGTTTCACACGAATGCAAAAGCTCCCTATGTCTGAATGTTTTGTGTTTATATATACGATCATAATATAAGAAAAAATAAATTTTAAAATAATAAAAATATTTTTTTATAAAGTGAGCCATCGGGTGTGAAACAAGCGAAAAAATAGATGCCACATGTTTGAAGAAAACCATATAAAAATTGGAAAAATGGTAAAAAAAAATGGAAAAATTGTCATGATGTTACAGCAGTAACCGTGTATTATATCCCACCCATAGTTCATCTGAGTTTAAGACCATTTCTGCATTCCTTTGAATTATTTACAAAAGAAAAGTAATGGTTGAACGATAACTACATAACAACAAGGCTAGCACAGATGTTTGAATATAATAACATGTTGAAGAAAAAGGGCTCTTTAGCTTGAAAGAGACATTCCAAATCCTTAAATTGACATATGGTTTCCCACTTGGATAAGAAAGGAATTAATGTATGAATTTACCCCAGGGAACGAAGGGTGCAAAAATTGGATAGACTATGCAGAACCTAAAAAACTACGGTCATTCCTAATTTTGTCAGCATCTTTCTCCTTTCCTATCAGTTGCTTGCATAGAGACTTGTTCAGGGTGAAAATGTAACTTGACCAACAAAAAATCTTCTTCAGGACATAATGAATTAAAAAAAAAATCATAAACAAAGATTAGACAGATAAATAGTAATATCATAATCTCTTTCCACAGAATAACGAGTATATTTGTAAGCTATTCGATTCGATAAGCTGTTCGATAAGAATTGAGACTATGATCAAACGATAGCTAACGCCAAATATACTTGCTATTTTGTGAAACGAGATTATACTATTCTTATTTATTTATCCTTATACTAATATCTCGTTCAAGCACCCTCGTGACGAACACATACGAATCCGAAGTACAAAATAAACAAGGAGAAAGGACTTGCAGTTCAATAAAACACATATCCTAGTACCCTAGGGTTTATTACCCCAGGGTTTATTACAAATTCGAGAATAACAAACTTTTATAAATTTTCAATAGAGCACAATCAATCACATTATTTTGAATAATCTGAGCATAGGCAGCAACACAATCTTCATTTTCCCACACCAAAAATCATATGGAACAGAATTACTGTCAAAATGTTATCAACACCCAGACTAATTGATGTCTGTGGGTGTGTGAAAGTACACAGGGTGATAGCACTAAAGTTTTAGAATTCCTGTCAAGTGAAGCGATGCCACACAGGAGGTATGTAGTTTCGTATGACAAGGAGAAAATTCCAAGGTTGATTTAAAATAGTAAACCCATAGAAATAACACAAATAATTTATTTTGGAAACCCAAAAACGAGGTCAATTTATTTTTTTTTAAATGTGATAATCAAAACATATTTTCCATTTATGATATTTAGTTTTATAATTTGTCTTCAAATAATCGTCCTGTTTTTCACAGTTGAATTCAGATTTCCAGACACAGACTTCCTATTTTAAGTGGACACTGGTAATTATATGTCATTATAAAATATGTTACACAAAAAATAACCTTGGATAATGCTGTATCTATCATGGCTCACAATTTACAATCATACATACATAGAATTTTATACAGTAATCTTCCATTATAGAGCTAGTTTTCATAGAAAGGATTTTCAAATAATAATTGTTGAAATGACAATGCTGGCATTTAAAGTGGAATCTTTTGTCATTAAGTTGGTGAGGAAATATTAAATACTGTGTTTAATAACATTATGAGTATGGCGTCGATGACGAACGAATATAAGAATCAAATCTGAATTAATTATATTTGAAATTCTTGATTTAATAATGAATAATTCAGAATACCTTCATCTGAAAACTTGTTATTTTAGGAAATCAAAGGCTTACGTATGACAGTACAGGATGTCTATAAAGTCCCTTTACAGTTTCAATTTTGTTATGAAGTCAATTCTTATTAAATCTTAATAACCAGGTATGTTATTTTTTAATCTGTAATTGTTCAAGTATTTTTACTTCATTAATACATCTGTGAGAGCCAAAACAATATAATTATGGTATCCATAAATTCCCTTTGCTATTTAAAAAAAAAATAAAAGGACTTTATGGGCACCCGATATGATGAAGACGTTTAGTTCGTCTATTTAAAACTGATAATGATAAAAATAGAAAACTAAAAAATTACTGTTTATCTGTGACTTTGCTGCTGAGTTTCCAATGGAAACTTATTGCTTATCCATATTCAATTCTGTGTGTTGCTTGTTGTATATTATATTTAATATAGTCCCAAAACCATTACTATATAGGCCCTATTAAAAATATCATATTAATAAATGTATTTGGAAAAAGTTTAGATTTGGCCATCCTTGTTGCATAAATTAAACACTGTATCATTAATAACAGCAAAATTGGTATTATCAACTACCGTAATTGAAAATAAAACAGTGAACAATAAAAAATATTAATTCAAATACCTCAGATGAAAAAATGTTCTCTTTTCATTCAAAGATCGAACTTTTATCCATTGATTATATCGTGGATCATATCTGAATACTGTGTCAACGGCTGTCTTTCCTTTTGTGTCATAATTACTTTGTCCACCGACAACAAAAAGGAAATTTCCAATGACTGCAATACCGTGCTGGTATCTAGATAATATAAAAGAAATGAAAGTCATCAAATGTTTTTGTATGTATTGCAAAATTTTTTTTAACTATAAGCGGAAGTGAATTATCACCAGAGATACAAAAGACAAAAATTTGTTAAATGTATTTGGACACATATTCAAAAATGAAAAAAAAAAAAATAAATCATATTCCTTTTCTCTATACTAAATAAAGGCGTAAAAATTATGTCACACAAAAAGATGACTTGACTATGGATTTCTTCTATCATTTGAAAATGTAGGATTCAATATTATTCATAGAAAAACTGTCAGAACATGTTCATGTTTTGAGAAAAAACAAAAATGAAAATAATTTTTTAGTTAGCTATTACCTCATAGGCCTACTGAAGTGAAGTGTTTACCAAACAATACAAAATCCAGCAACTTCTATCAAAATCCTAGCAAATGTATAATAAAGATACATTGGCTGTTAAAATCAACCCAGTAGAGTGATATTGGCCCAAAAATAGAACCAAAATTAAGGCATAAGTCAGTGTTTAATTTAGAAATAAAACAAATAAGCCAGTTCAAAATCGTTGGCGCAGAAAAAGAAACTAACACCGAGCCATTATCTTCAAAAGCTAACAACAAATAAAGTAATGGTCGATGACCTATTGTCAGGCACGCGTGAAAAGAGCCACAGCTGGTGTGAGACCGAATGACAGGAGATTGGGCAGACATCAACAAATTGAAACCTTTACACAGATCAATAAAAATGTAAGGGTTACCTATCACCTTTAATTTACTCAGTTACATAATACTGAATTGAAACAATCTAGTTAGAAAAAACTAGCATAGCCGCTATTGGCTAGCAATGAAGCATGCCCTCAAGGTAAGACCACTGTATATAAGGAACATAGAAAACAGATTGACATTTCTAAGAAATGTATTTATTATAGTCATTATGTCCTAAACTTGATAAACTTTGAAAAAATTGAAAAATTATTCTTGGTCATACAGTTGGTGCATAGACTCCAGCTGAGCAAAGTAATGCAAATTGGAATGTCGTAGCAATATTGATATGTTGTTTTAATATGACAATTGTTGTTTGGTAAAATGCTGTTGTTGTTAAGATTATTCTTCTTCTTGTTGTTAGGAAAAATTCGATTTTCTCATTTATTGTTGGAACTAATATTTTGAAATTTTCAGTGGTTAAAGATTGTTGCTGTCGTTAGATGGCCATTACTTTTTATTTTTGTCATCTTATTGGTGGATACAGAACCACAGAAACATAGACAAAGTGGAAGCTACTCCTAATTGACCACATTTTTGCAAAATAACAAGCCCGGAATGTTCAATACAATATTAATCTAGAATGCGAGTGAATATTGTTATTTGTTAGTTGTCTTGTCTTTCCTCAAAAATAGATAATTGAACATAATATAGTGATGTGGTCAATAGGACAGTAACCTTGAGTTTTCCATCGGCGCTAGGTTGATCCATCTTTTCGACCTTTCGTCGAATATTCTCAAATCCATAGAGACATCCAATTGATGACGCAATACTCCACCTGTGAAAATTGAGGAATAAGTTATTGAATACAGAATCGTCAATATAGATAATGATAGGCCTTAATATCAGGGATCTGATGTTTAATATGAATTGTACAAAAATATGTGCTCCCGTAGTATGTGTACCAGGTTAAGGCTAGACCATAATTTTATTCCGATTTTCCTTATTTTAGTGCTATTACGAGTCCGGGGACTGTCTGTGTTAGCCAAGTGAATATCCCCCCTGCGCATAGGTTTCAGCCCCTTTACACGACTTGATGTAAAATAGGTGAACCAATTAGCTACCTCCATATTGGTACACAATACCGCTGGAGAGCCCAAAAATTTACTCAAAACAAGGTTATAAGCACTACCTCATAAGTAGCATTAATAGAAAACAGTCACGCAAAAAAAAATGACAAGATTAAAACAATATTCAAGGTTAACAAATTAACATTACATGGATTTCAACTCATATTGATTGAAAAATCTATAAAGACATTAAGTTATTGTAATGTAGAGGGAAAATTCAATTTGGTAGAAAATCAGTGTTATTCTTAGCTAATAATAAACTATAATTTGAGAAAATATACCTTGTAACCTAATAAAAAAATGTTATGAAGTTTTTGAATTGAGTTGATAACCAAAGTGTGGGCAACATGAAATATTTATATTTATACATATGCAATTGTTAGCTTAGAAGTCTGTTTTTGAACTTCCTTTTATTAAACAGTTTGAGATAAGTTATACATTTCTGAAAAATTACAAAAAAAAAAGTTATTTCACAGGTAGTTGTTTCAATGTATTTCAAATCTTTTATAAACTATGGACATTCGTTTTATAATTTCATTTGAGAAAATCAATGTGGACAACTTACCTAGAGTAACAAGATGTGTTGCATCACTTCTTATACTTGTTCTATTACTTTGTAATATTGGTTGCATATATGGCACCATTCGATATGTTGAAGCCTCAAGTAATAATGCCATACAGTCTTTGTTATTCCGCATGAAATCCACAGACTGGAAAAACATAATAAAAGTAAAATTATTTATGCCAGGTCGTTATCACATTTTTAAACACAATTTGAATACAAAAATAGCAAAAAAATATTTTGGATTTGATGAATATAACAATAAGTGGATGCCCATTTCTTTACCTTACAATCAGCAAAGCTATTAATTTTGTTTTTGTTTCTTTAATTGAAGAAATTCGGAAGGTTGCACGTACTTGCTAATACGTGATGGAGACTGATGGAATACTTTTGGTATAAAAATTTTAATGACATTGAATGGATGTGACCCAGCTAACTAAGAATATTGCTGTCCTATTAATTCAAAAAGGTTAGATATACAAAATTCGATTTGCATGTACATAGCCTAATTTATGTTGCATATAACCAATATTACTGTGGATAGCCGAGTTTTAAACAAATACAAAATTTCAATATGATGTCTAAAAACATAAAAACACTATCAGCGTATGTATTGTATGTATCAATTGATTAATATAATTAATTGTCAATAATTGATTGATCGACTGAATTTGTCTCACCTGGACATGTGTGATAAGGTCATTTGGTGCAATAAGAGGAAATCGAATGTGTTCCATGATTCGTGCTGCGTATTGTGCTCGATTTTCAAGATCATATTTCAACCATCGTTTCGCAGCGTTAAATAAATTGAGTTCACTACAATCCTAAATTGAAATGTGATTGTTGAAAAAATTACAGGTCTAATTTACGCAATTCAAAAAAATGGACATAAAATTGCGGCAATAAAATATAATTTCATATCAAACAAGTTTTATACCAATAATATATCAGACGACAGACATGTCATATAATCAGATGATATCTTACCTTCAGGCTGTTGCTTGATAACAAAAATGTGAATCTTTCAATTGGCAATTTATTGAAATCGAAAACTTGATTGAAATGCTGAAGCATGAAACTGTTCACATAACTATCGACAGCTTCCAGATTATAAGCATTAGCAATGTGGCCGATATCAAGACAATTGTCTAAAGTTACTTCTCCCATCAAGAATTCCTGAAAGAAAAGAAGGGGATTAGTAAGATCATAAATATTGTAATATAAAACAAACATATTACTCTGACACAAAGAAAATGTAAAAACAAATGGTTATAATCTGTTTATATAGCAAAGATGATTGGGGCGGGATTTGCTACTGGTTATAGATAAAACTGGTTTTTATATCACTATTACAATTCAAAAAGTTTGTTTAATTCTTTATTATCAATAGACTTTTTTCATTATTCTTTATTGATTTTGTGTGAATGGAAAGGGATTATTAACCGAGGAATATAGAGATATGACAACCCAGCAAAAAATGTTTATTTTCACCATTATGTTATTTAGTGATTAGTGAATCAATAAAAAGAATTGTACGCAGACAGAAATTTTGAGAACAGAAGGATGCACCCTTTCTGTATATGTCACAATAATATAAAGACAAATAATACCAGCGGTTGTATAACTTTATAACTGAAGTTTATTATTAGTGAATAAAAATTTACATTCCACTGCCCCCTTGACGCTTACACAAACATGTCTAGATTTAACATAAATAAATACCGTAAATATTGTCAGTACTCTTAGAACTCACAGTAATATGAGAGTATAATATTCAAATACTGTAAATTTCGTGCATAGCTATGACTGTGTTAGATAAATATTTGGAGAGTATGATACAAATTTTATTACTACTTCTCTATTTTCAATACAAATGATTCACCAGGACAATGAAAATAAAGAGTATTTGAGATACCAAATGAAACCAGGTAGAAATAAAATTATGTCATTCACAGTGCTTTCAAATACCAAGGAAAGTATGCTACATCTCATCACTTCTGTACATTAGTCCAAAGCCATTGGCCCAACAAGTATAAATTTATATGAAACACCATGGATGGATTGATGAATAAAGTTATTTCCACTGGTTTCAGGTTCAATTACATATTATACAATGGTAAACTCTATGACATAGGTTCTCGAAGGGCTCCGTCAGAGAAACCCAGGGGTTTCGAGAACTTTTCATTTACTTATTAAAATACTGGATATGTTATAAATACAAAGCAGCAAATACATCCGAGTCATTGAATAAAGTAATTTTAGTTTCGTCAGGGACATTTATCGGAAATAAAAATAAGTTTTTTTGTTTTTATTTGTATATATTTATTGTGGATTTGTGGTGCCCGTGAATAATAGCCACCTTCTTCACAGGCTCTGTAACACCAAAAGTTTGAGTACCCCTCCGCTATGGTACGTTTTATACATCAGAAAATTGGTTAGATGTATGTGTTCATAGAATGACAGTCGAAGGCTGACATGACGGTACTTCCATAGCGTGTGTACCAGGTTAGGGTTGGGTGATAACTTTATCCAGATTTTCCTTATTTTAGTTCGATTACGAGTTCGGGGACTGTCTGTGTTAGCCAAGTGAATATACCCCCTGCCTATATGTTCACTCACTTTACACAACTTGATGTAAAGTCAGCAAATAAAATTAGCTACCTCCATATTGGCAAACACACTTCTAGACAACAACATGACTATGTAATAATATATTATGAAGCGAATAAGATTGAGCCATAGACTAGAGCCTTCAATAGTAACATTGTTTCAGACCACATTCTATATTTATAATTATTTTCATTATTGAATTGAATTTTATTAACTTCATGAAATTAACAGTGAAAGTATTGTCATTGAATTCCATAATCCTACGTAATTCTACACAGAACATGAATTAATATTACGCATGAATGGATCATTGACGTTTATTGATAGAGAACTGATACTTAATAAAATTGAAGTCATTATAAAACATCTGTTCTTTCATTAAAAGCAATAATTGGTTGAGCTTAGTGTAAATTAGGTTCTTATACAGGATAAACAGGAATTACATTTTACTATCATTACCACCCAGCATAAGATATGAATCCACATCAAATAATCAGTTTTTTCATAAGCAAATATAGAAATTTTTAACCCTCAAATTAATGCCTCTTGATATAATATATGACTGATATTGTACAAAATATAGTATGTGTCCTGTAAAGATGTATACCTTTATCAAACATTGATTAAAAAACAGGAAATGAAGTGGGATTACAACATTTGAAATGACATTTGAGTTGATTACTATATTTTTTGTATGTTGTTCAATAAAAGTTCAATAAAACTCATTGTTTCAACTAGTTATTCTATGTCATATGCCACTGGGACAATGGGTGTAACAATCAGTCAGGGAATCAGAATTCATATCCTCCAATGACATTTGTATAAACATTATCGTTGAATCATTTCCTCTTGTAACTTCACAATGAAATGTTAATAAACCGATGCCTATACTTTATCAACTATTTATAGGTCAAATGAAGTTCAGAGTCAATTTTGGAAATGTCATTACGATTGCTAAAGCCAACAAAGTTTATGAGATTACCGGTAATCAACGCAAGAGTTTCAAGACCAAAGGGCAAATGTATCAAAAAAGTTAGAAATTACAAATCAAAAATGTTTTTTTCCACAATCTCAAAACACTTGTTTTCCCTATTTTGGGTCGAAATCTGGTTTTCAGTATTTTCAATTTAGTGTAAATAAAAAATTAAATAAGGAATACCTTGCAAAAATCCAAGACGGGCATCACTTGTAAATGTGAAGCAGCGGCAAGAATATCTTGAATATTGTCCAGAGATAGAACTATGTTTCCACTGTAGATAAATTCTAATACTTTTTCCAATCCAGTTGCGGTTACGCCATGTAGTTCAACACTTCCTGCCACTCGTTCTCTCATTTCCGACGTAAACATAGCTGAAATAAATACCCAAGATATTGAAAATATTTTCCTTTGAAAATGTAGAGTTCAAAAAAGAAATGAAACAGAAAGAGACCTTGTAAATATGGTTATATTAAAACGGTACATACAAACGATCTAGCCTTGGGGGAGAATCTTGATATGATCCCAATATTGTTTTGAAATTCCAACTATCATGCAGAATAGATTGCAATTTCAAACAGTTAAAACACATCTTTATTACACAAAATATAATATATACATAGACTCAAGAGGAAATAACAAATACCAATATAATCATAAAAATAACATAATAATATTAATAATCTATTTGACAGTGAAGTCAAGATATATCTGTGCACCATAACTTACTTCACTAAAGTGAATATTTCTGGAATTGACGGCAGATGAAAAATTCAATGAGAAACCAGTGTTTGTCTCACATATATCTTATACCTTGACTTCAATTAAAGTTTGCTCAAACTAAACGTTGCGGACATTGTTAATAAAAGGCATTGAAATCAAAACTGGTAAATTCAATATTTTTTGTTAATACTTGTTGAATCAGAGCCATATGTGCAGGGAGTTTTGATCTTTCATAATTCAAGTTTTAGGAAAGAATTGAGATAGGAAAGTTTCAAGCAACAAATGATAATCTAATAGCTATATATACGCTTATATCATTGTGAATTGTGATATACCAGTATATAGCCAAAAATATCGAAAAACTCAACACTGACATGAAAGATTTACTGGGCTGGAGTCAAACGCTTTCAAATGCTAGATTTGGAGGTCAATCCAAATTTGGGAATGATAGCTAGGTAATTAAACTGAATGAAAAGCACAAAATATGCATGATGGCCTGGTGGATAACTCTATTGGCATTACAAGGTTGAAATGCCGTGACCACCACCTCACCCATGGTGTAATAAATTGGGTAGCCAATGCCAAACCAGAAAGATTACAGCCATTCAACAAACAGTAGTTTTTTACATATTTTAAGATGTCAGTGAATGCTTGTACGGGGCCTTGTCTGGAGTGAAAGGCTTGAATGAGCATCGGCATAAATAAATCTTGACACCATTTATCTGGATAATATTCAATTTAATGAAAACAGTGAAAATATTCCATTTCTACCTACAATATTATGAAATTGCATTGGAAGATATAAATTTATTGACAAATTGGTACCATAGTTGAAAGTATAATAAATATTAGTACCTCGAAAATAATCCGATGCTGAAGCTAAGAGAGCTTTATGAACATTGAATGAGGAACCATCGGCACACAGAGTAACATCGCACAAGGCATGCAGATCACGTAATTGATGAAATCCTCTTAAAATAGTCGGTGAATAAGTACTTGATGAGAAAGCTTTATTCGTTGATGACAGTGTAGTGACGGATTCTTGCTTGGATTCTAAAAAACGTGAAAAATGTTCATTTTCAAATGAGGTGAATGTTTTGGAATTTTACAGTTAATTACCGCGAAATTATGCAATTTCAGTTGATTTGTACTATTTCTTTGATTAATGAATAAAATTATTTGCATAATGTTCAGATGTTCAAAAGTAATATCTGAGCCATCGAAAAAAAATTTATGCACCCAGCAATCACAACTACAGAACTACCGACTGACAGAACTCAAAAACTATGGCAAACTAAGATTAGAATTTCAGAATTTAGGTATGATCTTTGGGGTCTCATGTAGTTTCGTACCTACAGACCTAATATACTGCTAGTGAGCGTAGCATAACAATTGTTTCACATTTCAATCCTAACCCCCACCTGACTACGCCGTTCAAAAATAACAACATTACGACGTCACAGTCACGTAATAGACCCTTCAAACCATACAAACTGCCATCCAAGACGCGCAGACGAGCACCCGAAATCGAACAGGTATTTCTGTATTTCTCTCGTTTTCTCGTCACTACGATCCCAATAGGAGAGAGATCGGTGACGTTAGTCAGTTCTTTATCGTCGGCACCGATGCCATTTCGGGCGATTGTACGTATATTTCAGTATTTGGAAAGCTCTATGACGTGATCGTGATGTCGTAGTGATGTAATTTTTGGATCGCATAGTCAGATGGGGGTTACAGGGTTAGGATTGTCATATCAAAAAATTGTTATGCTACGCCTACTAGAAGTACGTTAGGTACGAAACTACACAAGACCCGATCTAGGTTATAACTTACAGACTTAAATAAAAATCATTGACTTACCTCGTTTTGATTGAAACTTGCCTTGAAGGCTGTGCATAATGTTTCCTTTTACAAATTCCGACCAAAACAGCTCTAATATATGGGTTCTGACTAAGTAAAATAGAAAAATATGTATTTCCAGATTCTGAGATTTCAGTTTCCAGGACTCAGAAGGAAGGAAGGTAGACTACTGATTTAATGACATAGACTACAGTCTGTAACAGACATAGACCAGTAGTCTACCGATTGAATAAACTGTCAGTCTGTACCGCCGGTACCGGTACCGTACTGATGTGACCAACAGACTAGAGACTGCCAGATACTGCAGTACGGTACTGGGATACCGGTACGGTAACGTCTGAATATTCTGATATTAATATAAAAGTTAGCAGTATTCCGCAACTTAGGTTCTGTAGATGGTAAAACAACCAGACTACGATATTTAAATCGAAAATAGCCACGATCACACAATGAACGATGAAACAGCAAAAAAGACAAAACAAAGCATAGGCATAGTCTACCGGTACTTCCGTCTTCGAAGGCGACTGAGAGATGTCAAATGTCAGTTTGTTGTCAGTAGAAATTTTCCACGCGGAAATAAAGAAAGTTATTATCCCACGTTTCCCAACCAAGGAAAAATTTCTCAAATGAGTGATTTTGATATTTTTGAGAAGGAAACATCACTTTGTATTTGGTGTAGTTTCACAAAATTTGTTTGGTTATTTAATATTATTAAAATACCCATTCATGGTTTTGTTATAAATTATTCAAACTGTGCAAAAGCCGGAGTGCTGGTTGCGCATGGCGCAAGCTTCAGGCTCATTTAAGATTAAACAAATAACCGAAACATAGTTTTTATGCACATAACAGTGAGGTTAGAGTTAAAATAAAGATGTCCAAACTGGCCATAAGGTAGAATTTAGTAAAAAGAATTGGAAACCACTGTATAACCGATTTCTGAATTATGGTAGCCAAGTTACAGTAGGAATGACAATTTCTTTATATCATAACAATTTGTCATTCTGATAATAATAATTATAAGTTTATTTCGACTCCATAATCAGCATAACAATACATTTGACAGATAAAAACAAATAAATAAAAACTGAATATGAAATCAGGGGAGCAAACAAAACCTTAGATAAGGTTTATAACGTACAAAATATAAGATGGAAGGTTTTTCCAAGCGGAAGTGGTACGTGTTTACTCACCTAATAAGTCAGACTCATTTTTTGTTTTTGTTTAGAGCAGCGTTTCCCAAACTTTTTTGGCCACGGAACACTTGCATCTTTTATCTCGCCTCGCGGAACACCAAAAATTGATAAATAAAAACGGTGCAATGTAGCGGTTTCCAATCTCTGTCGCGAGTTGCCAAATGCTCCGCGACAACTGACAGAATTGTGTTAAACCTTACGGTTAAAAATACCTAAAAATGATTGAATATTTTGCATATTGCATTTATTATGAATGTTTTGTATAAAAATCAATTCATTCATTTTGTCATTCTATGTCGTTTACTTTCCATTAGATAGGGCTTGCCTCTAATGTTACGTCTAATGGAGATAGAAGTACCTGCTACAGTTTATTTATCTACTCAATATGAAATTTTGAATTTTTTTTTCAGCATTTAGTAAAACCAGGCAAATATAAGGTAAGAATAGCGACGGTTTTCAAAAATTCCACTACCCCACCCTAATTAGTCCACTTTAGGCCGACGGTGACGCGATATCGAACGGTTAGTTGGGCGACAACTTCACTTTCCATGGATCGCCATGGCAACCATTTTAGACATATTTTTGATTTTTTTTCCACGGAACACTTCGAGATCATAAAGTTTACAATGACTAATAGCTTGTGCCGCATTGTGATAAGCGTTAGGAAAATGCTCGCCATCGCCCCTCTGAATACCAGGTTCGAATCCTCCGAGGCGTTATTTATGTGCGAGAGGATTGCTAGACTCTTCGCCGCCGTAGAATGGTTCACGTAATTCCTGGTCCGTTACGGCTCCCTCCACCATCAAGTCCATGCATCTGAAAATAAATTACTGCCACACTCATCCCATACCCGACGTGGACTCGTAACCGGACAAGATGTCATGGTTCGCCATATAACTAACCCGTTTCGACGGCTTTCCTCTCCCCGAGATAAATATGTAAATCCTATCCTCCTTAATCCGAACATGTCTAAGATTGTTTTTTGAAAACCAGTAGCTGCGTTTAAATATATATCACAATACAGAGATACGAGGAGATACAGAATAGGATCCTAGCTTAATATATATTCTAAAACATTAAAATATTCGCAGATGATGTACGAGAACCACCGAACTAAAAAAACAACAACAAATTGTCGCTTTTCACATTTCACTATCCCAAATGGAAACTCATATTTTTTGACTGGTTAGTATTGTTTTTATTATTAATAAATTTTGTGCATGTTATATAATATTATCATGTGGTAAAACAAAATGGAATATTGCCTTTATTTACATTTTGGCATGAAATTGATTAGACTAAATATAATTGGGCGTCAATATCACTCTGGAACTCTTAATAGAATGCCGCGGTTGAAATTTGTACAAATTACATTCAAATATTCGTGATAAAATCTACTCATCTAAATATTCGGCATATATACTGTTTTCGTGGACCTTTAGAAGTATTGCACCAAGATGGCGCACAATCTGAACATAGTAGTTGTACCAGATTAGGGTTCAGGTTGTGCGCCATCTTGATGCACATACTTCGGGAGCGCCGTTTTCGTTATAATGCTTGAAAATAAAGTTTGTTAAGTCCTTAGTTTTATGTTCGGTCTTTGTCGGAGTTCTTGTAAATCTTCAAAGAAAATCGTGTGCCATGTCGAGAGGTCTATCATATTTCACAAAGAACGCCATGAAACTTGTAGGAATTTTCTTGATTCCACATTCCTTTATATGAGAGTGATGCATCGTTATTAACACGAACTGACATTTGTGTTTTGATAGAAATTAAAGATGGCCATCCGCTCAACCAGTTAACGTAGGGAGCTGGTCTTCCGTCATCCAAACGAACCTCTGAGGTCTGTGTAGAAGTGCTGTGTTATTTAGGAGCCTATATTATAACATTAGTCCTAGGCAGCATTGCAGCAATGGAATAAACATACTCTCCTAAGTTAAGCAATGTGTGCAGTATGATGCCCGGTATTATGTAGAAGAGAGAAGCCATTTTATATGTGAAATTTTGTTACGTTTTAATATGATATCATAATTTGTGGCTTGCACAAAAACTGATATATTACTATGTTGTTTATCGGTTTTCGAAGACGGCATTATAAGATAACTATTTTGAAAAAAAAATAAATAAATCAGAAACAACTAACTGCAAATTTTTAGGAATTCTCATTCCCCAATCTGCTTCTTTTATACATTCTAACAAAACACTACAATATCATCGCAAACCGTTGAATTGAAGCTCATTCCGAGAAGAATTTCGAAGTGTTGAGCATCCATGTGTTGTGACATATATCCCATGACTTTATCATAATGTTGCAGAGAGTAAATATTTGCCATTTTTCCGTTAAAAGATCTGCATAGGGTCTTGGCTTTATCGAGAGTCATCTTTTGAACTATAACTAAATAACATTTCTTCTTGTATATCACGCCATCGCAAGATTCTGTAATACGTTGAAAACACCCATTACAAGATTGCAATATTAAGACGGCTTTATCAATTCGCGAACCACGGTCTCTTGTCCGATTACCATTCCATGTAGGGCAGTGTTTCCCAACCCGAGACCGCGGTCTCAAATGAGTCCGCGGAGCGTTTAAATGAGTCCTCAACGAGCAATACCGTTTTAGAAAGTTATGTAGTAGTATATCACTAGGTCACTAAGCTTTTTAGTGTCGCGAAATTCATTGGGGGTCGAGAACGTTTTTACTAGACTTATTAATTAATTAATTAATAGAGTCAATAATTATCGATTACTGAGTAGGGCTGGGCAAAATACTCTAACATTTAACCATTAGAATACCTGGTAACACGTGACTTAGACATGACACGTAAATGGCACCTCTCTGAATCAAACGATTGGATTGCACAACGCACTTGCGGAATTCTGACAAATACACGAGTCTACACGAACCTTTTGCTTAGTTAAAATTTTTTATATAAAGTTGAGTGTTATATTTGTGTCATGAAATACCATCAAGTGAATTCTATCAGATCTTAACGGATACTCAGAAACAATATTTCAGAGGTTATGTTTTGAAGCAAAAGTAACACAGAAAAATACAAACAGAAAAAAATCAACGAATCCAGGAGTCAGCCGTAAAGATATTGTTAATTTTTCAATTTTACGAAAACAATAAAGATAATTAAAGCCGACATGAAAGATAATAATGAGTTTATTTGGAACTTTTCAGCTTCAAAATCTATCCTATCATTTTAATCAGCGAATCGTCGCCAGTGATCGCGTAATATATTTAAAGTTTGTCAGAGCGAGCAGTTCTTAATGACGGAGCACCATCGCTATGGCTCCCATCGGAATTTGTAAATGTGGATAATAAACTGACATCGGTAAAATTCCGTTGTTTTTTATTTTATTTTTCTTCTTCACTCAGAGTTCAATTACAAAATTAACGCACGTTAAGTCCGAAAATATTTTCTTTGGTGAGAAAATAGTCCGCGACCAAACGCTGATGCAGGGTATGTTTATAGTTAACCAGGCAGTTGTTTCATATGTATGTACTTGATGGGGGAATCCGTGACCAATCAGCGGTTACGTGAACAATCAAGTGACGACTGGAATCGTGGAATTGTCGTCGGACATTCTTATCCTCACGGAATTCGAACATACGAACGGCAATCAGCGGTTCGATGGCAAGTGTGTCACTAACGCTTAGCACAATGCGCCAATTACCGAACTTCTGCATTTTTCCTATCAAACTTTAGAAATTCGATCTAAAAACTTATTGACGTCAATTTGTATTTACCCGGTTGTGTCTCATTGTCTTCTTTTAGTGTTTTTAATGTGTTTTTAATATCTTCTACGGAATTCACGAGATCGGCTTTCAGTTCGTCTATTTTCTCTGTACAAAAAATTATTTGTAATCGTTTGATAATTTTAAAATTTTCTAAATTTTTATCTCATATTTTAATTTGTCTAATTTCTAACAGCGACAGTGAGTTGGAAATTAGATTATTTTGATCTACTGCAATCTAAAATTATAACTTTTCTCTTAATTGGAAAACCAACCTGCAACTTTTCTATTTATCATTTCTCTAAGCAGTGTATAATTAACATGTCCGGGAGGTCCCCGAGGTCCAGCTTTTCCAACTCGGTCTTGAAGTATTTTTGCGTTGTAATCTACGATCTCGTTATGTTCAGTAGCCTGCATTCGGCAATATGCATCCAGTTGAGCAGTGAGATACACATCGTAATTCTGCGCCGTGGTGATACATATGATGGCAAAGAAAGCCAGTGAAGTAGATTGTAGTTTTATCATTCTTACCTAATTTTCACTTCCCTGGCAACAAAACGTACTTATACTTAGTAACGGCATAGAAAGTTGAATGCGTTGCTTTTACAAATCAGCATAATAGAAAATCAATAATACAGAAAAGGGTTCTTCTCATATTGCGCGCATGATCCTCATCAAAACGCTACAATAACAGAGCTGCGCAAAATTATTGTGAAAACAAAAGCCCTATATATCTGGTTGTTCCTATAATTTTATAAAATCTTGAACTTCTATCTTGCTATGTTATGGCTATTTGGGGCCAACAATTGTTTGCGGTTTTTTGGAAATCTATTTATTCAATCGTCAAATATATAAAAATCAATTTCCTATTTTGAGAAACATAAAGAGAATTTACAAAATACACAAATATCATTCTTCTCAGTTATTTTCTACTGTGCTTCCCAATACTGAGCAAAATGTGTTCTGGTTTTAATTTATACCCTGTTGCTCAATGTACATTGCTGACAACAAAATTCCATAACGCGTATTCTCCGAAAATGGTTTCACAACAATATTTTGCATTGTGTGTGTGTGTGGGTTTCGCTGAAATTGAAGTTATCGGAAATAAGCCAGCCTTGCTGACGATTACTATTCCGTAAACTATGTAGGCTACGTTACTGATACTTTCCCAGAATCTCAAACAAATTAAATTCTGAGAGATGCTAATCTCGGTCTGAATAAAATATTTTCAACAACAACAAGGGTTTATTTATACGATAAAACACTCGAGAATTTCCAAAGAATAGTTACTCGAACTGTTTGTCATCAGTATCAAAATGATTACAAAAGTATTTGGTAAACAGTGTCTGCATAATACAGTAATATACTATAACCTCGTTATAATTCTGCAAAATATATAGTACATTTATCCTTATCGTGTGTGGTTTTTCAGGAGTTTATCAGAAATATGTTTTTGCTCAATCATTATAAAATTAATTTTTTTCCGTCAGAATATTATCCAACAGATGTAAATATAATCACTGCACGTTCCCATCGGTATGACGGTGAGAATATGGCGCCTCATGAAATTCAGAGCAACAAAACTACAAATAGTGTGTAGATTGATATCCATCACTACATATTAATAACCACTTTCACTTTTTGAAAATATTTTTTATCTAGGATTAACATATTCCAGAACTTGTTTTGATATTTTGTAGAAGTATGTACACCGTACACAATTGACTGCATTCTAATCATCGGCAAGGCTGGCTTACTGTTGGAATCTCCGGCCTCAGCGCAATCCCACAACGAGCGTTGAAAAATAGGCTATAGTCAAACCATTTTTGAAGAATACGCAGTCTGGAATTTTATTGTCGGTTACGAACTACTAACGAAATATAAATTGAAAAACTATATAGTACCGGTATATACCAGTATTTCCCAAAATTTTTGGGCCGCGGACCCTTATTTGTGAATCTTAGTTTTGACGCACCCCAAAACTATGCCGTATCAATTTCTGTGCCTAACCAACGAGTAAAGATAATGTTTCATTTACAATACATACGACAGGTTGTTTTTCACTGCACAATTAATCGTTTATCCGAGCAATTTGTGACAAGCAAACTCATAGATCGGACTCTTCGGCAAGTCTCGACCCGTATTTTGTCAGCATAATGATAAGAGGTGAAAAAGCTGCCTCGCGCATGTAGGTCGTTACAAAAGGCAATACAATTTTAATTGACTTTTCTGAATGCAAGGATATTCGTCCGCAACGCTCAACCAAAAATATGCTATTGCTCTTTGATTAAAATCAATCATTAAATATCAATCAGACTTTTTTCATATCGTTGCGGACCCCCTGTGCAGTTGTCACGTACTCCAAGGATTCCGCGGACACCAGTTTGGGAAACCTTGGTGTATATACTATATAATATACGAATCAGGATTGCATTTGTTAAAACATTACTTTTTTGTCTATCACCAATCTTGAATCATTTATCTCGCACAGTTTTTGGCTTAAAATAGCTTTATATACTATATCAAGATATATATCGAGAGATTATTCAGGAACGTTAACTTTTATGTTCGACATTTTAAAAGTTTATTTACATTGGAACAACCAAATATCTCTTGCTATTGTTATACAATAACCTTGTTCGTCGCGGTTATTGCTATTTGAAGCGTTTTCAATCTACGTTTTTGATGATCCTGCATGTAATATGAGAAGGAACTCTTTCTGTATTATTAGTTCTCTAATATGCTGATTTTGTAAAGTAACGCATCCAACATTCTGTGCTGTTACTAAGTGCCGTTTTGTTGACAGGAAAGTGAAAATTAAACAACAAAGATAAAACTGCAATTGACTTCACTAACTTTCTTTGCCATCATATGTATTACAGCGGCTCAGAATTACGATGCGTATCTCACTGCTCAACAGGATGCATATTGCAGAATGCAGTCTACTGAACATAACGAGGTCGTAGATATTAACGCAAAAATACTTCAAGACAGAGTTGGAAAAACAGGACCACGGGGACCTCCAGTACATGTTAAATATACATTGCTTGAGGAAATGATAAATAGAAAAGTTGCAGGTTGGTTTTCAAACTTATTGCAAAGTTATACCAGTGTATATATATATTGTTACAAACATTGTTTCAAAAAAATATCAAAATTTGAACTTACTGTCTCTGGCAGTAATTGAACTAATAAATTAACGAATTTTGATTACAAAAATGTGTTTTTATTTGTCTGACAATATTTTCGGGGGAAATAAAAAAACTACACATAGGAAATGAAACACATATTTTTGTCAATGCAATACAATAAATTCCCAAAAGTTGGGAAATCCATTCAATTTATTCAAAAATATAAATTCTACGTTTCTGAATTCTTGAATATTAAATTCTTTAGAACAGAATATAGATAAAGAACATCATAGCAGAACAAATATACAAGATTTCTAGACAACAATCCTGAGGTTAGCTGTTAGCAAAACAACACATCAATAGTTTTGCCGAAATCACGCGCCACAACCACAAGTGTACGAGTGCATTCTTCGCAGAAACCGTTGCGTAACTGCAGAGAATTTTAGCCTACTTTACCTATTTAACCTATTTCTAGACTAATTTTTGATCAAATCATAAGAAAGAAAAATGTTGATTGACGTATTTGATTCATACTTAAATTTCGGAATCACGACCAAACTCTAACAAATCGCATTCAAAATCGCGAAAACGAGGTATTGTTTGAAACTACGACTAGTTAGTATTGTTTTATTATTAATAAATTTTGTGCATGTTATTTAATAATATCATGTGGTAAAACAAAATGGAATATTGCCTTTATTTACATTTTGGCATGAAATTGATTAGACTAAATATAATTGGGCGTCAATATCACTCTGGAACTCTTAATAGAATGCCGCGGTTGAAATTTGTACAAATTACATTCAAATATTCGTGATAAAATCTACTCATCTAAATATTCGGCATATATCCTGTTTTCGTGGACCTTTAGAAGTATTGCACCAAGATGGCGCCCAATCTGAACATAGTAGTTGTACCAGATTAGGGTTCAGGTTGTGCGCCATCTTGATGCACATACTTCGGGAGCGCCGTTTTCGTTATAATGCTTGAAAATAAAGTTTGTTAAGTCCTTAGTTTTATGTTCGGTCTTTGTCGGAGTTCTTGTAAATCTTCAAAGAAAATCGTGTGCCATGTCGAGAGGTCTATCATATTTCACAAAGAACGCCATGAAACTTGTAGGAATTTTCTTGATTCCACATTCCTTTATATGAGAGTGATGCATCGTTATTAACACGAACTGACATTTGTGTTTTGATAGAAATTAAAGATGGCCATCCGCTCAACCAGTTAACGTAGGGAGCTGGTCTTCCGTCATCCAAACGAACCTCTGAGGTCTGTGTAGAAGTGCTGTGTTATTTATGAGCCTATATTACTACATTTGTCCCAGCAATGGAATAAACATACTCTCCTAAGTTAAGCAATGTGTACAGTATTATACACGGTATTATGTGGAAGAGAGAAGCTATTTTATATGTGAAATTTTGTTGATGTCATAATTTGTGGCTTGCATAAAAACTGAAATATTCACTATGTTGTTTATCGGTTTTCGAAGACGGCATTATAAGATAACTATTTCGAAAAAAAAATCAAAAACAACTAACTGCAAATTTTTAGGAATTCGCATTCCCCAATCTGCTTCTTCTATACATTCTAACAAAACACTACAATATCATAACAAACCGTTGGATTGAAGCTCATTCCGAGAAGAATTTCGTAGTGGTGAGCATCCATGTGTTGTGACATATATCCCATTACTTTATCATAATGTTGCAGAGAGTAAATATCTGCCATTTTTCCGTTAAAAGATCTGCATAGGGTCTTGGCTTTATCGAGAGTCATCTTTTGAACTATAACTAAATAACATTTCTTCTTGTATATCACGCCATCGCAAGATTCTGTAATACGTTGTAAACACCCATGACAATATTGCAATATTAATGGGGGCTTTATCAATTCGCGAACCACGGCCTCTTGTCCGATTACCAATCCCTGTAGGGCAGTGTTTCCCAACCCGAGTCCGCGGTCTCAAATGAGTCCGCGGAGCGTTTAAATGAGTCCTCAACGAGCAAACCGTTTTAGAAAGTTATGTAGTAGTATATTACCAGGTCACTAACATTAACAGTACCAGCCAAGTTACGATTTGGCCCAGTGATTCCCAAAGTGGGCGATATCGCCCCCCGGTGGGCGAAGATGACACAGAGGGGGGCGAAAAAGTCGAAGGGGGCGATAGGGGGGCGATTTCGCGCAATCTGCTTTTGTTCGGCGCATCGTGCACTTGATTCTGTACTCTGTGTGCACTCGCAGGCTTGAATCATGTGGGCGATTATCACACGCGAAACGATTCACTGAATGGACCTTCCTCCGACCTTTGACCGCGGAGAATTCTTTGTATACTTTACCATTTTTAAATTTTCGGTGCTTAGTTTAAGAGTGGTTTCGCGAGTTGTTGCCTGTAAAATGGGATATTTGTTTCAAACTATCATTCTAATTCATACCATTCAACAATCTGTTATTTAAAAGTATCGAAAAGAATTCTTGCAATAAGGAAATAAAATTCATATTCTATTCGAGAGATTCATCACTGCTTTATTTTTGTAAGGACGTATCTTCTTAAAGTAAATCTTTTTCAAAATTTCAGAAACCATGCAAAAATATTCACTTCGATGTTTGGAAGTACATATTTGTGCGAACAATTATTTTCGAAAATGAAAATTACATAGAATAAGCAAAGAACTGGGATTAGTGATGCCCATTTAGAAAATGTTCCAATCGTGGCGTCGTAAAGCTATCAAGCGTGATACAGCAACAAGACAGTGTCACATTGAATGTCATTGTAATATTTTTTTATAAAACGACTGGGTTGTGTTCACGAATTGTCCCAGTTTTCGCGCTGTCCCGTTTTAAACTTTCAAAAAATATATTCGACCCGCAAATATCTTTAAGACTAGCAACCCTAAATTTTGTCCCGCGAGCAACATAATCTTTGCCGACCCCTGGGCCGTAGCCAATAGTCGGTCACGGCTTCTTCCACATCCGAGTCCATGAATCCAAAAACAAATGGCTGATTAATCCTATGGACTGGTGATCGGACTGGAGGCCGTGGTAGGATGAGGAATCGGGGATGAACTTTTCCGAAGTATTTTGGTGCAGGTCATCAGGCTGTAGGAATGAATTAGATGTACAAAAATTATTATTATAAGTTTGGGAAAATTAACTTTGTTTTTATTATTTTAATGTGAAATGGGGTGAATTTAGGGAGTGAAATGCTATAAGGCAAGAGTACACGGCAGTTTTTGAGGAGGTAGAACCCTGGTTTCTTTCATTTCCGACCTCTTATATGGTGAAAAAGGGGGTTTTCAGTCGTGCTACTATTGCTATCAAAACAACGAAATCGCCTTTCTATCAGTAAACGGGGTAATTTTAGATAAATATAATAAAAAACTCGCTGAAGAACACCGAGCTCATCCATCTCATTAAAAAACACTATAAACTATGATTTGTCTTCTTATTGGGTCTGTAATATATTTGTTACTGACTTTATATTTTTTGTAGTGCCGGGGGGCGTTGAAGTTGTATAAAATACTTTAAGGGGGCGAGGGTCAAAAAAGTTTGGGAACCACCTACGTTAGTATTCAAATAAAACATAGAAGGCAAGTTTATTCACATAAAAATTAATTAATCGAGTCAATAGTTATCGATTACTGAGTAGGGCTGGGCAAAATACTCTAACATTTAACCATTAGAATACCTGGTAACACGTGACTTGGACATGACACGTAAATCTCACCTCTCTGAATCAAACGATTGGATTGCACAACGCACTTGCGGAATTCTGACAAATACACGAGTCTACACCTACACGAACCTTTTGCTTAGTTAAAAATTCTTATATAAAGTTGAGTGTTGTATTTGTGTCATGAAATACCATCAAGTGAATTCTATCAGATCTTAACAGATACGCAGTAACAATATTTCATAGGTTATGTTTTGAAGCAAAAATACATATATAAAAATACAAACAGAAAAAAGACAGCGAATCCAGAAGTCAGCCGTAAAGATATAGTTAATTTTTCAATTTTACGAGAACAATAAAGATAATTAAAGCCGACACGAAAGATAATAATGAATTTATTTGGAACTTTTCAGCTTCAAATTCTATCCTATAATTTTACTCAGCTAATCGTCGACAGTGATCGCGTAATATATTTCAAATTTGTCAGAGCGAGCAGTTCCTAATGGCGGAGCACCATCGCTATGGTTCCCATTGGAATTTGTAAATGTGGATAATAAACTGACTTCGGCAAAATTCCGTTGTTTTTTATTTTATTTTTCTTCTTCACTCAGAGTTCAATTACAAAATTAACGCACGTTAAGTCCGAAAATATTTTCTCTGGTGAGAAAATAGTCCGCGACCAAAAAAGTTGGGAAACGCTGATGCAGGGTATGTGTATAGTTAACCAGGCAGTTGTTTCATATGTATGTACTTGATGGGGGAATCCGTGACCAATCAGCGGTTACGTGAACAATCAAGTGACGGCTGGTCTAGTGAAATTGTCGTCGGGCATTCTTATCCTCACGGAATTCAAACATACGAACGGCAATCAGAGGTTCGATGGCAAGTGTGTTACTAACGCTTAGCACAATGCGCCAATTACCGAACTTCTGCATGTTTCCTATCAACCTTTGGAAATTCGATTTAAAAACCTATTGACGTCAATTTGTATTTACCCGGTTGTGTCTCATTGTCTTCTTTTAGTGTTTTCAAGGTGTTTTTAATATCATCTACGGAATTCACGAGTTCGGCTTCCAGTTCGTCTATTTTCTCTGTACAAAAAACAAAAAATTATTTGTAATCCTTTGTTAATTTTTAAATGTCTTTTTTTTTGTTTAAATTTCAGTTTTTAAATTTTTTATCTTTATATTTTTTATCTTTATATTTTAATTCGTCCAATTTCTAACAGCGACAGTGAGTTGGAAATTAGATTTTTTTGACTTACTGCAATCTAAAGTTATAACTTTTCTCTTAATTTGAAAACCAACCTGCAACTTTTCTATTTATCATTTCTTCAAGCAGTGTATAATTAACATGTCCGGGAGGTCCCCGAAGTCCAGCCTTTCCCATCCGACCTTGAAGTATTCTTGCGTTGTAATCTACGATCTCGTTATGTTCAGTAGCCTGCATTCGGCAATATGCATCCAGTTGAGCAGTGAGATACACATCGTATTTCTGCGCCGTGGTGATACATATAATGGCAAAGAAAGCCAGTGAAGTCGATTGTAGTTTTATCATTCTTACTTAATTTTCACTTCCTGGCAACAAATCGTACTTATACCTAGTAACGGCATAGAAAGTTGAATGCGTTGCTCTTACAAATCAGCATATTAGAAAATCACTAATACAGAAAAGGGTTCTTCTCATATTACGCACAGGATTCTTATCAAAACGCTGCAATAACAGAGCTGCGCAAAATTATTGTGAAAACAAAAGCCCTATATATCTGGTTGTTCCTATAATTTTATAAAATCTTGAACTTCTATCTTGCTATGATATTGCTATTTGAGGCCAACAATTGTTTGCGATTTTTTGGAAATGTATTTATTCAATCGTCAAATATATAAAATCAATTCATATTTTGAAAAAACATAAAGAAAATTCACAAAATACACAAATATCATTCTTCTCAGTTATTTTCTACTGTGCTTCCCAACACTGAGCAAAATGTGTTCTCGTTTTAATTTATACCCTGTTGCTCAATGTACATAGCTGACAACAAAATTCCATAACGCGCATTGTCCGAAAATGGTTTCACAACAATATTTTTCGCTGAAGTTGAAGTTATCGGAAATAAGCCAGTCTTGCTGACGATTACTATCCCGTGAACTATGTAGGCTACGTTACTGATACTTTCGCAGAATCTCAAACAAATTAAATTCTGAGAGATGCTAATCTCGGTCTGGATAAAATATTTTCAACAACAACAAGGCTTTATTTATACGATAAAACACTCGAGAATTTCCATAGAATATTTTCTCGAACTATTCGCCATCAGTATCAAAATGATTACAAAAGTATTTGGTAAACAATGTCTGGATAATATAATATTATACTATAACCTCGTTATAATTCTGCGAATTATATAGTACATTTATCCTTATCGTGTGTGGTGTTTAGGAGTTTATCAGAAATATGTTTTGCTCAATCGTTATAAAATTAATTTTTTCGGTCAGAATATTATCCAACAGATGTAAATATTATAACTGTACATTTCCATCGTTATGACGGTGAGAATATGGCGCCTCATGAAATTCAGAGCAACAAAGCTACTAATAGTGTGTAGATTGATATACATCACTACATATTAATAACCACTTTCAATTGTTGAAAATATTTTTCATCTAGGATTAACATATTCCATAACTTGTTTTGATATTTTGTAGAAGTATGTACACCGTACATAATTGACTGCATTCTAATCATCGGCAAGGCTGGCTTACCGTCGGAATCTCCGGCCTCAGCAAAATCCCAAAACGAGCGCTGAAAAATATAGTCAAACCATTTTTGAAGAATACGCAGTGTGAAATTTTGTTGTCGGTTACGCACTACTAACGAAATATAAATTGTAATCCAAAGATCAAGTGCTCATTGTTAGGAAGCACAGTAGAGATTGACTGAGAAGAAGAATATTCGTGTGTACCGTAAATTAAACAAGTTTTTCAAAACTGAAAATTGATTTTTATCTAATTACTTTGGTATGTCTTTGTATTTTATGAACGCATTGGATTTGTAAAAAAAGTTTTGTAAGCATCCGCCGCTATAATCAGTTCAGATAAGTTGTCAGAGGGGCAAACGATATATTATGATTGAATAAACATACAAAAGCTTGGTATACTATATAGTATATATAATATACCAGTATTTCCCAAACTTTTTGGGCCGCGGACCCTTATTTGTAAATCTTAGTTTTGACGCACCCCAAAACTATGCCGTATCAATTTCTGTGCCTAACCAACGAGTTAAGATAATGTTTCATTTACAATACATACGACATTAATGTGATCAATAAGGTTGCTTTTCACTGCGCAATTAATCGATTCTCGGAGCAATTTGTGACAAGCAAACTCATAGATCGGATTCTTCGGCAAGTCTCGACCCGTATTTTATCAACATATTGATAAGAGGTGAAAAAGCTGCCTCGCGCATGTAGGTCGTTACAAAAGGCAATACAATTTTAATTGACTTTTCTGAAAGCAAGGATATTCATCCGCAACGCTCAACCAAAAATATGCTATTGCTCTTTGATTAAAATCAATCATTAAATATCGATCAGACTTTTTTCATGTCGTTACGGACCCACTGTGCAGTTGTCACGTACCCCAAGGGTTCCGCGGACACCAGTTTGGGGAACCCTGGTATATACTATATAATATACGAATCAGGATGCATTTGTTAAAAGTTAAAACATTACTTTTCTGTTTATCACCAATCTTGAATCATTTATCTCACACAGTTTTTGGCTTAAAATAGGTATATTATATCAAGATATCTATGGAGAGATTATTCAGGAACGTTAACTTTTATGTTCGACATTTCAAAAGTTTATTTACATTGGAACAACCAAATATATCGTGCAATTGTTATACAATAACCTTGCGCGTCGCGGTTATTGCTATTTGAAGCGTTTTCAATCTACGTTTTCGATGATCCTGCATGTAATATGAGAAGGAACCTTTTCTGTCTTATTAGTTCTCTAATAAGCTGATTTTGTAAAAGTAACGCATCCAACATTCTGTGTTGTTACTAAGTGCCGTTTTGTTGACAGAAAAGTGAAAAAATTGGGCAAGAAGGATAAAACTGCAATTGACTTCACTAACTTTCTTTGCCATCATATGTATTACCGCGGCTCAGACGCGTATCGTACTACATAATACTTTTATGTAAGCATTTTATATCTCACTTTTCATGCTTCTTTCATTTTCATTCTTTCTCATTTCATTTTATTAAAATCTCCGATTTTTTTCGTCAGCTCGATGTGTTATTTAGGTTCATAAACACCTTTACACAGTGTTTATACTCCCTAATTTCTTTCGAAATATGTATGCCCTGTGCCCCTGTGCCACGAAGACAATGATGATTAGGCTACTTATCATTGTTCTTGCACAGACACTGTGAAAACGTGAGAAAAACGATTTATTATATAACAATCATCAGCGACCAGATGCTAACGATAAATAAAGGAGAATGAATCCATGAATCTCCAACCAAAATTTTCTGAATGGAAAAGCAGCATTATAAAATACTAAAAATAAAACGGAAAACACTTTAAGTTTCGTTTTTGAAGGCCGCGGGCGCGACAGATTGAAAACGAGTTTTAAGACATTGTAAATCGCGACACAAAATGATTGGCTGGCGTTGGAAACCATACCGCCACTGAAAAACGTCCGATCGGCGGGAAGTATCTTTTGAACCATTCTACAACCACCGAATTGGTCAGATGCGACTTCTTCCTGGATAAAGATGAAAAATAAGATAATTAATGCAAGGTATGTTCAATCAAAGTTTTTATCATGTTAAAATAAATTTTACTCCTGGGGATTTTATCGCATATTTTTCTAATGGTGAAATCTTGAAATCAAAAAATGAGAATCAAAACAAGAAATAATTGGGCACTCTACCACACATGGCCGTGATATTTTAGAAAAGTAATGTTCCTTTTTTTTCGACGTAACCGCTAATTGATTTTAACATAATTCAATTAATAAAGCGAGACATTTTAAATATGGCCCTATCGGTCATGGATTGAATACATGCGGCGCGGCGGTGTGGCTCAACGGGCTAAGCGTTAGGAATACGCTCGCCACCGCACCTCTAATTACTCTGCGTGGGTTCGCAGGTTCGAATCCCATGCAGGGATGGTTATGTGCGAGAGGATTGCTGGACTCCTCGCCGTCGTTGGGTGGTTCACGTAACCGCTGGTCGGTTACGGCTTCCTCCACCACCAAGTCCATGCTTCCGAAAACAAACAATACAGTGAAACTAATCCCATACCCGACTTGGAATGGTAACCGGACGAGAGGCCGTGGTTCGCCATATGGATAAGCCGTCTTATCGGCTTTCCTCTCCCCCGGGATAAATATATAAATCCTATCCTATCCTATCCATTATGAGCCGAAAAATTCTTCTGACTCGTTTAACGAGTGGCATAATCGCGATAACTGTTTCAGGAGACACTCCGGGGGGATTTCGAAGCGATAAATACGTATTTGCGATATACTACTATATATACTGCACGTCATGCGTATTTTTATTGTACTAAATTTTACTCTCCGTTTTTTTAGTAAATCTCTAACAGCGATAACGAATTCGCAAGATCGTAAAAATAGGTATCAAAACTAAACATAATCGGGCAGTTTATTTCACTTTTTTGTCCACAGATTAATAGTAATGCTTTTATTTTGTCGTAAGTCGAGGCAACAGCGAGTTACGTTGAACACAATGGAATTAATATAGAAATAAAATTAAATTCTCTCAATTGTCATGAATTGAATATTTTTTTACACAACACAGCCGGTCGGTTTGGTGCCATTTTACATTGGTTATTTTTTTGTCAACCATCAAGCTCTAAAGATTCAATCATGCTTTTTTAAAGCGTGTGCTAGAGTTCTATTCAGCAATATATGAAAAACGCACTCCTTTAAAAAATTTTTTTTTATATATAAGCCAAAATTCCAAAATTCCATTGAACTTGCGATATTTTGTGTCTAGTAGAGGGTTAATAATTATTCGTAATTAATTAATTTTATTCCAACGTTTTCTTGTGTTATTTTCCAACAGAACAACACCAAAACCACTATTATAGCAAGAATGGTTACTCTAAAATTCACGATTTTATTTACCGAATTTATAAGTTCAAGGCTTCAATTGACAATTTTGATGACGTCACACCTCTAATTATTACTGCACACGCCCCCCTCAATGCAAAAAATGTTACTTTTTCCGACAGAAATGCGCGTAGAAAGACGTAAACATTCTAATGCGCGCCGTTACGCGTGAAAATTACCATTAATTTTACGTTTTTTTCACGTTTCAAAATCGGGAATCTGGAATGGCTAACTAATCCATGCGCGACATAGACTGGTAACCCGGAATAGAGTCCGACCGGCTTCGCCATGTGATTAGACCGTTTTATCGCAATCAGATTTTCGTTTGGATGGCGATGCATCACTATTGTATAAAGAAATATTTATTGAACGAAATTCCTATGGGTTTCATAGCGTTTTGTGTAAAATATGATAGACTTCGCGACACGTCTTTTTTTTCTTTGAAGGACAAGTCAACATTTACTAAAATGACTACCAATCAAAGACTGAACATCAATATACGGACTCAATAAAATTTATTTTTAAGCAGAATAACAAAAACAATATGCTGAATATTTGGATGAGTAGATTTTATCACTATTACTTGAATTTAAATCAATAGTTCAAAAACGAAATCGCCATATGTATTTCATACAACCGAAATTCAACAACCGGAATCTTTTAAAAAGTTCCAGATCAATGTTGACATCGAATCTTATTTTACATTATCTGCATGTAAACTTATCAATGTTTTTGCCAAAAAGTAATTATTCAGAGACTGTTTCAATCTTGCACCAGATGATGTTATTAAATAATATGCACGAAAATTATTAATAAAAACAATACTAACCAATCCAAAGAAATAAAAAAATAGTTGTGTCTTTCTGGGATAGTGGAATGTGGCATTATACTTTTATTTTTATGTGGATATTCCCATATAATAGAGTTAGACTATTAGGCTAAGACGCTAAAGCTGCTCTCGCTTCAAACCTTTTACAGTTGCAGTGATATGGAATAGGGAGCTAATCATATTAGTAGTAGGACAGCTTAATTATAAATATTGTCAGTGAGGTATAAAGATAAGATGCCTAGACAAAGATAAGTTCATGCATTAGTCTGTCACCTATGAAGATTCATTTTTACCAATATGGAAATAGGATTTAGCTATCAGAGACCTATTATTCAAGTTGAGTGGAATATTATAAGGTGGAAATTGTCATAACTTCAGTTCAGGTCTGTTAAAACATGGAATGTGCCACACCACTACTACACTGTCTTAATGTTACGTTTCTAATTCATAAGTTGTGTTTAATTTTTCTGATAGGTTTATAGCTTCATTTTGACATGAATCATACCAACATCTATAATTCAGAAATGGAACTGTACCTGAAATAGTGTCTTAAAAATGTAATAAAATATGAAAAATGAGAAAAAAAATTAATAATTCTAAGATAAAATATGCAAGCAATCATGACAAACTAAAATTAATTTTCTAATTTTCAAACAAAATGTGCCACATCGTGACTTCAAAACACAAGATTAAGTGTCTACATTGTTAACATAATAGTGCATGTTGTTAATGTCGCATAAAATTCACAAAAATATAAGAAAATAAAAACATTGAGTTGCTTTCGGGATATGTTGGGGATGTCAAACGTTATGTATCTACCGGTAAATATGTTTCAAAAATTTCAATAGAATCCACATTCAAATAAATTTATATGCATATATGCATGCAAATAAATAAATGCATTATCATATTTATGCCAGACTCAAAGAAAAATTCATAGGGCTAAGACTTGCGGCAACTCCTGTCCAGTTGCCTGTCCGTGTCAAACACAATGCTTAGACTCAGAAATAACAAACACATGGGCAGACAAATAAACGGCCTCTTCCATGTGTCATATTTTAAAATTCGAAAAAAACTAGGTGTAAGACGAACTATTATTTCGTTCAAATAAAACCTTTTGACATCCCGGGGTTCGGGATGATGTACTGAATGGCATCGCTGCCCTGCCACTGTGTCATGTCAATGCTATCCGTGTCTGTTTGATATTACAACATGGTTGAAACTTTATTATACACACGTGTACCTATGATGACATGATTTAAAGTGCTGTGTCACCGGTCTTGGCATGTGGCTAACCCGGGTCTGTTCAACACATCTTCTCGTAATTGTAAAAGATTTCCATCAATACGGAATCTACGGATGCATCCTTCAAATCCCATATAAAAAGACTTGGTCAGTCCTCGATGCCTAGGTGGCATGTATTCAGCTTCACAACCACCTGCAAGTTGGAATAGAAATTAAATTCAAGGTAAGAATGACAAGGTATCAAGAATCGATTTTTGCTATCATATTTTATTTAGTATATTCCGATCAAATCCCTGCAGATCAAATTAAACTAAACAGCTAAATTAAATTGATCATTTCCGACTAAGAGGTTAAATAAAATTGCAAATAGTGAATATTCATCTTTCTTGCTATGCAACATATTTCGGTTTAGTTAAATGTTACATTAAGAAAAATACCTAATATTTTGTGATAGCAAACAGACCAAAACCGCATTCTAGAACAGAAGATCCGCATACAAAACTTTAAAATTATTTGGGTCCGGCCGTCCGAGGTTTCCAGAAATTATATTTCGGCATCCTTAAATGCGCACTTCCTCGACCGGCTAATGAGTATCAGCTAATCGAGATTGTTTATTATGGTAATATAGTTCTTTTCGGATATATTCAAAACAAGAAAAGTCATTTTATAAAATGAAACTTCAAAAGTTTGGTTAATGATCAAAATAAAGAATTAGGTGCAGTCCGAATCAAATACTCCAAAGGTCCGGATTCGGACTGCTGTCCACCAGTTGAGTAACCCTGTTCTAGAATATAAGAACTCTTTGTGTAATAACTATAAAAGAATGTCAGAAAATGTGCTAAAACTCCAGTGCACTCACCAAGCCATAACATTCCTTCAGTATTTAGCCATTTTGTGAGTTGTGGAGCAGATGCTAATTTAGGAGTTCCTTCTTCTATTTGTAGAGATGCTCGATGTTCATTTCTGCAAAATAATGAAAATGTGTTTGATAATTTACAAATATAGCAAAACCAACACATCAAAAAATGGAATGATGTCTTTTTCCTCTCATAAATGTAATTTTGTATAGTCCGCAAGTTTTTGAGAATAAGGAACCCAAAACTTCTATCTATTTTACTCATTTTTGTATTTATTCTAGCAGAAATCATCATTAGAACATTGAGAACTTCGACAATAGCTGGGCAAGTAAAATATGAAATTCTTTGTCCTTCTATTTTCATGCAAAGTTGCAAGCTTTCAACTGAAGTGAGTAGATTACTGATACAAAAGTCGTAGACAAGTCGTAAAATATGAAATTCTTAGTCCTTCTATTTTTATGCAAAGTTGCAAGCTGTCAACTGAAGTGAGTAGATTACTGATACAAAAGTCGTAGACAACCAATGATGTAAAACAAGATATATCTAAATTTATTCTTGTGCACAGACAACAGTAGGTAACGATCATTGGGTAAGACACAAACACAAGTATCCTAATTCCTAAGCTTACCTGACAATTTTAACAGTTTTCCATAGCCCATCATTTACCATTAAATCAGATACAATATTGGCTGGACCGGATCCAAGATCAAAAGTTAAATGCAGTCTGCCATAACTAACTGACAAAGCTATGTAATCGCCACGTTTTGTTGCTTTGCCATCATAAAATATTAAACCATGGTGAGCTGTGGTTTTCAACTGAAGTTCGAAGTGGTTGCTTTTTAATGAGTTGACCCTGTTACAAAATAAAACAATGTGAGAAATTACATGTCGAAGTGGGTATCCTGCAATTTGAAGTGAGGTACCCAAAACATTATGTAATTTATACAATAATTACTTTTAAAACTATTTCGCATGACAAAAATCTTAACAACAAGGTACTTCGGAAAATGAAATAGCTTTACCCATATATAGTAGTACCAGTATATCAATCACATAAATTAGAATGAACAACACAATATATTCTTACTTCTTCATGATCTTTTCAGATTCTCCACTTTTGAAAGCAAAACAAATTGAACAATATAAATACACCAACTTTTAATAATGAGGATAGTAATTAGCATACAAAAATTATCCATAAATTATTAAAGAAAACTTCATAGTTTATAAACTGACCATAACTGAAGCAACTGCATCTTATCACCTGAGTACAATGAAAAAAATAAACGGCAGTAAATAATCAAATGAATTACCTCCTAGTGATGAAGTTATTATATTGTGCCTTGACCCTTCCATCAAAAAATACTGCATGCGGTGTCGAGTCTTGAAGCATTGGAATTTCTTCAGGCTTTTCAACTGGGAATTAAAAAAATGTTCAAATTTATGTACTGATAAATGTAAATAACAGAAAATGCACAACCATTCTAATTACAGAACTCTAAGACATATTTTTGATGAACCTCAAGTAAAATGTTAAAATGCCAAATGAATATCAAACAATTCATCAAACCTTTTTGACAAAGTTGCCCTGAATATCCAGTTTTGCATGTGCAGGTAAAATTTCCAAGGACTGGTACACAGACTCCATTATTGTTACAAGGTTGTCTGTAGCAGGCATGACCATTGAAAGCTTGAATGTGATACGATTCTGAATTTTCTCCAGCAAGGGATCGCGGAAGTTCAACATCATTCACAACAAACTATAATATATGATAAAATTTGCTCAAATAAATGTCACACACTGTAAAATAAAGGAGATTGATCTCTGATCGAAATTATAGGTGACCCCTGAAGTACTGAGAGCTACTGACAGTCTAGCGAATTATAGTGTAGAAATCAGTGTTAGTGAACACTGATTCATATCAATATGACCAGGAAAACAACTACCGGTGTGATGTAGTGAATTCCACAGAACTGAAGTTCTTGGGAAATGAAAATTTTGAGCATGAAATTTTGTCAGGTTGGCACACTAACAGTAAATGGATGAGAGCTCATAGCTAACCTTAGATGGATTTCATAATGATGTAAAAGTTATTAGATTCTAAATTAACAGTTCAATTTGAATAAACAAAGAGAAGTCATTAAATGAATATTGGATACTAAATTTGATTTTACAAATACCATGATACCCCGGTAGTCGAACATAATTTGTTCAGGATTAGTGTTCGACTGCCGACTTGTTGGAGAATCAAAACTTTTTTGCACCATAAAAATCGATGGTAATATTTTTAGTTTGTTCTTACGCATTTCAAAATACCGAAAATATTAACAAAACGTGTAACTAAACAATAATAAGTATGTAAATGTGTGCATAATAAAGATTAAAACTAATAAAGATAAACATTAAAAATTTGATATCAGTAACTGTTTGAGCAAATTTCTGTGGGATCAATGGGATTGATTTTTGTGCACAATGACGTCATCAACCAGATATTTTTGGTCGACTATCGAATTGTTCGGATATCAAGTCGTTCAACTACCAAGGTATCAATCAGTCTACACATTTTTAGATAATCATGTTTATTTATAAAATCTTTATTTCCTTATCTATGAAACAAAATTTATTTTTAATTCTCGAATTACTTTTGTTTGATGTAAATTAATGGTGACTGTTTTACCACATATTGGTACAGGTTATTATCAATATAGTTTAACTGAACAACAAGACACATTATCTACCTTTTGAATGGCTCCCATAAGTCCAGTCGTTATGTGAGTTCTTGGAGGAACAGTCACAGATTCAGGAACTGAGCCAATGTATAATGGTCTTCCCAGGTTAAGTTGGGAATGGCGGTGCTGTGAAAAGTTTTAAATAAACATCAAAACTAACAGAAAGTCATGAATTCATGTATATATCGAAGTTATTTATGGTGAATAATTAGATTTCACTCAGTTGAAAATACGTGTGCAAAAGATAAATGAAAATATTAATTAAATTGAATAGTTATGGTACTATTGGACAACACGAAATTGACTCTTATATCACATACAGTAATCAGATTGTAGTAAATCAAACCACTATTCAACAAACCTTTGCCTTTGATCTCTTCAGCAAGCATGAAAAGTAAATGTATAAAATGTTTAAACAAAAGAAGTGTCCAAAAGAGGCTTATTTTATATTTAATATTAGCATTGTACCGGTGATACTCCTTTAACGATGGGTCCATCATCCAATTTAAGATCACCAATCTTCATAATGCGAGACAATTTTGCAACATGCCATTCATTTAGTGAAACCTTGACAGTGCTCCTGAATATATAAAAAAATGTTTGATGAACAAAATGGTCAAAAGATTTTACGAACGATGAAACAACCACGTTTTGATAATCATAACAAGAATTTAATTAAATATTAGTATTACCAAGGCAGGGTAGTGCATAATGTACTTACTTTATGATTGCCGGTCCTTCACCCAAATCATACATAAATTCAAGATATCCCTCTCTTAAATTTAATGCAACAAAGTCTCCTTTGCCCGAATCTGATTGTGCATTATAAAAGAGCAGTCCTGTCGAAAAAAAAAACAACAATCTAAAATTTTATATCAGCACAATTATTGAATAATTCAAAGAGGAAAATTGATGTTTCATTAGAGTTTATTATAAATTAGAAAAGCTTTACTCAAATAGTGTTTCAACGTCATTTATCTTTGTTAGTCAAGACTTGAAGACTTGACTTGTAATTCCTATTTAAAGATATGGTATCAAAACACTTGTATCTCATAAAAATAGAGAATGTGTCCCTTATAGCATAGTCTCAAATACTATACATTAAAATGATGTGGATAATAGCATGTCTAATGTCTATAATAAAGAGAGTGTGGTATCTAATATTAAAATTTCATAAAGTATGCCAGAGTCAAATTCACGAGTCTACTTTCGAAGTAATGGAGGCAAATATATATGCTGATTTAAAATAACCAATCTGGACACTAAGGCCAAAATCATACCTTCTAACTGGAATGTATAGAATACAATCTCAATATCAAGTTTTGTACCGACACCAACTAATGATGGTCGTTGGATATACGAGTCACCAGCAAACATTGGCATATAAGATGGCTCCATTGTAGATGGTAATGGCAAATCTGCAACCACTGAAAACAACAAAAACATGGTGATATTGTAATAGCTCTTTAGATAGAGGAAACAAATCGATTACAATGTTGGACCAGATTTGATTTATGGTGTAAGGGCTTAGAAACCTTGAGTTATACTTGGAATATGTGCAGTGGTACCACCTGCAACATATCATTAATATGCTTTTATAACTTTAGCAACACTATATTATTCTATTCTTTTCTAGGCTTATTCTTTTATCATTAGAATACATTTTTTTGCATAGTTAACCGTTTAAAAACTTGTTATACTATTAAATTAACTTACCGTAGCTTATTTTCATATAAAAGTTTGCTAAAAAAAGACTTGAAACACTTACATCGAGTACACTGTGTTCCAGTTCTTGATTCAGGGCAAATACATCTATATGAATTATCATCTTCTACACAAGTTGAACTTTCGTGACATGGATTTGAAGCACAAGTATCAGTTGTTGTGCGATGTTGACATTTGTCACCTTCGATTGAAAACAATTTATTCAGTTAGGTCAGCTAATTTAGGTTACTAAAGTTGCAGATATTGCCCAAATGCACTTGGTTTTAGTAAACCATCTAACTAAGCATTTATTTCAGTCAATTCCGTGTTCCACATTTATCCTATACCTAATGATTGAACATTGACAAACTAAGAATATTCACAAATGGGTTTGTGTGGCTTCGGTCAAATGCTAAATGTCTGTAGTACTATGCTGATTGGAGCACAGCAAATCCAATTTTATGTCTTGTTCAAATGCTGTACACTTCTGCTTTTGCTTCTATGAGTATTAAAGAAATGTGCAACTCTGTTATTACTATGGCATGATTTAATAAGCGATTTTGTCATAATTGTGGAATTGATTTTGATAGATTATTTGGAAGAGTCAAATGCAATGTCCTGAAAACTTTTACTCAAATTAGTTTCGCATTGAAGTATTGCAGGTTATATTAGTGCAGTAATAAATAGTGTTATTAAAATTGATCATGTAGACTTGGACATACCATAATATCTTGATCCACAATCACATTTATAAGTGAATTCTTCAAGCTGATATGTGATAAAACATTTTGAGGTATGTCGGCATGGATTCGGCAAGCATGGTGATTGGGAGCATTCTGCCACCCTAAATGAAAAGCAAATATCTCATTGAAAAAAACTCAGTTGGAATGTAAAAAGTAGATTATAGTCAAATAACAAACCTGAATGTATTTATTGCATCAGTATTTTGTGATGATAGTGATAATGCCTTTTTACCATGTTCACCAACTTTAATATTAGAAATACAACCAGTCAATCCTTTGGTTACCCCAGTTTGCTTGAAAATACTGTAAAAAATATATGTGGAAACATTAGAATAAAATAAGCAGGAAGATCAGTATTAAAGTCATCTAGTCCCTGTAAAGTTCTATTTAAATCGTTTGATAACATGTCAAAGTTTTTTTTGGTTTATGAGATGTTACATGTATAATTTCCAACTATTAAGTTAGTTCCTCGAAACGCCCAAAATATAATGGGACAACCAACATATTCTTGCAGTTATAACATATGCCTGTTAAACAAATTGATATGCGGATCTTAGCTTCTCAGTATAATGTGAATATTATACCATATCATGGTGTGAGTATTAAAAGAAGTTCTTCAATGTTTATAACCTCGCAACAACAAAAATTGAATTCAGATTTGGGTAATCATGCTAAATATAAAATAAAGAAGTCAATAGAAAACTATTTACCTGTCTTGTAGTTCTATGACAGTTCCACCAATAAATAGGCTTGTATCTAAGTTAACACCAGTTGTTGTTGATGGTGAGGTTCCGGCAACTTCTGGTTCATTGTCGACCTGGATTTATGAATTAATTACTGTGAGAAAATTTTACTGCATATACTCCCTCGTACCAGAGCAGGAGTCTAACCAGCTTAATTGGTGGGAGTGAATGAAAAACCATAAATTTCTCATGACATAGTGGGAGAAAAATATCTTCAAGAAAAATATCTACAATTCCCACAGTATAAATGCATGAGAGTTAAGGAAAAATAATTTTTCCACGAGCATGATTGTTTAATAAATTTTTGAGCACATACAACAAAATTAATGAGATCTCAATTCTAATTCATTCATCATGCAAGATTTTTACACATCTTGTTATGTCACACAAAAATCACAAATAAAATGTTTTACCATCAACATTCCTTCTCTTCTATTTCTTCTTGAAACTACTTCATGCCATTGTCCATCATTAACTTGTATGTTACTTCTCAATGATAATGGGCCAGAACCAGTATCAAATCTAAAAATGTATATGAAAGAAATTAGAAAAATACGGTAAATGAAAAACAAATTAGAACAAATCTTACTCTCATTCAGTTGCTTTCAGGTGGTTACAGCCCAAACTTTCAGCAAGGTGTATTTGATAATGAAGAGATCATGATCTTGATTCTAAGTAACTGTTGACAACCTAACTCAAAAAGCATTTTGAACAAGTTCTTATGGTGGCTATTACATCATGATCATATTTGAGTAATGTCAAAATCAGTCTGAATGCATAAATATGTGTTTAAATTCAAAATATAGAAATAAAGATGGAATTTTACCATCCAAACCAATAGTCATTCTTAAAAAGAGGTCATCAAGCACTCTGAGAAGGACAATTATCAAATTTATATATTAACTGCACCTAAATTCCACATAGCCTCCAATAATAGCAAGTGAGATGAAATCTCTTCCTGTATTTTGTCCATTATACAAAAGCAATCCTTCTGAATCAACAGATTTGAACGTCATATGAATTGTTGCAGCACTGTATGCAGACATCTTTTTGAATTCCATGTAAGATGACCCACCAAATTGTGGGACTGACCATTCATCATCTAGTAAAAAATCGATTTTATAAGCTGAATAGTTTATTTAAAAAGACTAATGAAAGATGATCAGATATATATTATTATCTTATATTATTGCCAGTTGCATGAACAAACATAAAATTTAACTTGCTATAATTAAAAATGTTTATCTTTATTTTTTTTCTGTTATAATTAATGTTAGACTTAATCACAGGTTTCCCTGCTTGATAACGTATCTTCTTTAAGACAATGTGTATTTTCAATACACTACCTATTTACTAATTATCTTGACCTCATGAATATAAAGAACCTTATTCAGGTTACTCCATACCGACTACCACAATTGCATTTTGACAGCCAGTAAACAAGGTATTCCATTTGTTTACGAAAAGTGTAAAATATAAACCATCTTACCTTCCATATAGATTAAGTTGGTTAAAGGTGGTACAACTGGTCGAACGGCTGGAAATACACGAATAAACAAAATTAAAAGCCAAATAGATATGCATGAATAGTAAAAGCAAAGTAAATCAAAAATTTCAGTGCTCTGTGAATGAAAATAAATAAGAATGTGCAACGCATGTGAAAAGCTCAGAGTTGTCCTCATAAATCGTAACTATTAAGGTAAAAGAAAGGAAATTTATTTTAAATCACCAAAATCGTATGTCATTTATTCGACTTACGAGGACAAATCTAAAATATAACATTATTGCTGAATAAAATCAAAATAAAAAGAAGTGCAAGAGCTTCAACAAACACAAAGAAAACAATATTTGACACAAACAAAGAAAAAAGCAGAAAGAAGGAAATTCAGTGAAGCATTAGTCTATAAAAGTAAAGTAATTCATTTGAACATACATCAGCTTTCCAATATTAGTGATCAGAACACAAACCAAGATAAACAAAAATGCTGCATATTTGAAACAAGTAAAATGTGCTGAAACAAACAAAAGATATTGGAACGACGAAGAAAAAAATTACCCAGAATGCCAAGCAAAATTTTTCATTCTGATTATATATTGTACTATACTGGTTTTACTTACACACAGATTTTTTGACAGGATTGGTCAGAATTTCAGTCTTAAGGACGTCTGCACTTTCATCGTTGTAGAACTCGCGTGGTTGGTAACCTGCACAAGCAGTCAAATCCCACTGTTTTTTTACCATATTAATAGCAGCGATTTGCGTTAGTTGTGCATTATAGTGCAGCAATAAGCATTTTTTCAACAAAGTTTTGATTTTCGGTAATTTATCGTGCTTTGGTGATAAATTAAATTTTTCCAGCACGATAATGATTTACAATACAGTTAGTAAGTATTAAGTACTATTTTAGACCATATCATACATTGCGCATGTTAAATTTGGCTTCTAATATGTCGCACAAAACAAGATTAACCATTACCTATTTGAACATGCATTATTATCACCTAAAATTTTTGATGACATTGTGAAAGGATCATAAAAAGAAATGTGACCAGTTTATCACATTATTGAAGGAATGTGATAAATGATGGAAACTGAAATTTGAGTCACCCCAAAAGCATGAAAGCGTTATCTTGCGAAGTATCAGCAAGCAGCATTGTCCTTCTATATGAGTGTCAAAATGAACTACAAGCATAATTTTGTGATGGCACTATCTATTTATATTTTTTAATACACTTATATTTGAGTTTGTACATTTTCAAATACAGTATTTTTAAAACATAGACAGAGCACATGCTGCTTTTAATTAGAAGTAGAACGCATAAAGAGCAAGCAGCAAAAAGAAAGGGACAAGAAGAAAAGAAGGAAGGTTAGGATTTGATTCAGCAATAATTTCAGGTAAATTGAAGCAATCATGTTTAATTACAAATTTTTCATGTGCTCCTCATTAATAATATTCATCATTTATTTGATGAGCATCATTCTTCATATTTGATAAAATTGAATATTGTGTTTTATGCAAAATTAAAGGGCAATATGATTGCTTCAAATATCCACCATGCAATGTTGCCACATTTCATAAAGATTACATCAACACAGAACATTTCTACGTCACACATAACGAAGCAATTTTTTCTAATGTTTATCACATATTGTAACATTGTTTCATAATGACAAATGCAAAAATCATTCAAAATAATTGGTTTAATTTTCATACTACACATGGGAATTAAGATAAAACAATGATATTGATAAATTACAATAAAATTAAGGCACAATAAAATTAATTTTTGAATAATGCAATAATTAATAAAGTGTAATTTGAAAACAATCTATTTAAACATTGGCACAAATTAATAAAGAATTAATTACACTTCAGTTAAGTGCCAGGAAACATAAAATCTTCTTGAGCAGTGTAAAAGATGAAGCTGAACTGGAATTATTTTAATAGAAGAACTATTATATTATAAACCATTGATAAAAATAGATTTAAAATATATTTGAGCACATATTTATATGTTTTCATATATGATTAAAGTATAAAATACGAATATATATAGAAATATATTTCGCTTTTCTTGCTACTTCAGCTTGTGTCGTTTTTAATAAATAGAATTCTGACTCAAAAAAATGTAATCATCATCGAGGATTATTACCGAAGTACTCAAAAATAGATAACACATACACATGGCTGTACAAATGACACCATCAGGAGAAAAAATATTGAATGCTATACCATATCATGGTGTGTTTATGCTACAAATGAATTTGAAAATAACTCATTTGGTTAAAAAACCATTCATGAGAAATATATACAATCAAATAAAATACAAAATTCATTCTTAATCTGTTTTATTATTGTCTTTGTGGAAGTCTCTTTCCTTACCAAAGCTAAAATTAATTGTGTTTGATGATAATGAAAAATTTGCATGAATATGTCTTTTATTGTATACCTGAATCAATGAACATAAAACTTTCACCGTCATCCAGATTTGCATTTATAAAATTTTGCAGTTCTTTCAGGTCAGATTTGTCAGAAACATCAATTTGGAATGTGACAACGATACCTTCAGTATTTATTTGTTTTATGGCAGCATTTGTCAAAGATGTGAGTGCTATTGGACTGCTTCCTGGCAATCCCGCAATAACAAGACCAAGCTGTAACAAGTAGGAAATTGATTAAGTGTCAAAAATAAATCTAGAAAATGGTTTTAAGTGGATTACGCATTAGCTCAAGTCGATACTAAAGATAACAAGATTAGAATAACACACCACCTCATATGAACCAAAAAAAGTCAATCAAGTTGAAATATATAGTAATAGAAAAAAGTAGAAAGGCAATCATCACATAGTTTATATATTTTATTATAATAGCCTGGAATAGAAGAGACCCCAAATCACGAGTGAACACTAAAAATGTTATCATTTTTCTATTAAACTAAACATAATGTATGTGCTAGTTAGTAACTTACCCTAGTGAAGACTGATGTAATTGTTTCCCCATATTCTTCAGGATCTTTCAACAAATCATCCATGTTTATTGGTTCTGTATTGTTAGGAAATTTCAACTTCGTTTCTACTTGATATGATCGCATTGATTCTATAAAAATACCATAAAATAAAACTAACTGCATTTAATAAAACTTTTTACTAATATAATAAAAATATTCTTATGTAGGAAAGATAAATAAAGGAAACTGGTAAAAAATACATATTCACACTCATGCAGATATGGACAATATGCACCCCCAATATCAAACTAGCCAAATGACATTGTATTTGACATTTTACATTGTATAGTTAGTTACATGACATCTACGAAACAAATATTACATATAGACATAAATTTGAAACACTGATTTCCATTTGCTGCAATAAGGCTGCTTAAAAAAAAAGAAGAATATTTTTAAACTGTTGAATCTGTACCTATATAAAATTCTAAATCTGATCTTTTATAAATGTTTCGTACAGAAAGATTATCCTGTATTTTTCACAAGATATATCATATTTCTCTCACTGCCATGAGTCACGATTCAAAAATGTGTTTTATATAATCATTAAAAGGTAATTTGACAATATGTTCACAATGAGAAAATCACATCAAAAATGTCATCAGTAGAACTGTCACTTTATCAGTTTAACAAATCAAAAACAAAATTGTTCATACCTGGTGTCACCAGATTATGAGCGTCTGTATGACCAGTGGGGAAAATCTAAAATAATAATATTATTTCATTCAGACATGAAAATTCAATTGCATAAGCAACACGCAAATCAAAATTTTGAATGACTTGGTACAGAAAAACCAAATTAACAAGAACATAGATAGTTCAAGTAAAATACACGAACAACTAATTTCATAAATATTCAATATAGATATAAGACTAGAATAACTTCAAGATTTTTTGTAATATTCATGGTTAACAGAAATTATATTAAACTGACATCATCAGTTTCATCTCCGGAAGATTCATTTTCATTATCATCTTCATCATCAATTGTAGTATTACCATCAGTATTTTCACCACCATCACCACTGCCATCTGAAATAAAAAATTTACAATTGGTATTTTTAATCAAGTGATCAGGTGAAGAGAGAAACTTCTGTTAGTAATATTTGCGGCGATTGAAATATTATGAAATATGATTGCATCTTTTTATTTTTAAGAATAAAAATGGTGCCTATCAATCAAGTTTTATTTATGTTTATAAATACCAGTTAACAAGTCAGGATTTTAAGTCGAAATGAATATGTGTATTTGGATTTTTAATTGGGATAATTAGAAATTTCTACTTAGCTAACTGACATGTTTGCATATATGAAAAGTGCAGACAAAGTCAATTATTGTTACCTTAAAAGTTAGATGTTAGGATAGATTTCTGACAGCATTGCATAAAAAAGTGGTCTGTGAGTGGGGTATCAAAAGTTGTATAATGTGCTATATAGATAAATAAATCACATACCAATATCGAAGTCAGGATCTGGTGTTTTCACGGCCATTGTTGATGTCATTGTAGTAGTGATTGTTGTCGTTGAATCAGTTACTTTATTCATATCTGTGCTTATACCTGGGGTAGTCAAGCTAGTTGTAGTTGATTTTGAAGTGGTGGAAGCAGTAGTAGTAGACATAGTTGTACTAGCGGTGGATGTAGTAGTGGTAGTAGCAGGTTGAGCCGTTGTGGATGCGGGTGTAACAATAGGTGGAACCACAGGCCTTTTTGATTTGAAATATTCTAAACAAAATAGAATGATATTTTGTTGGCAAAATATTACATAAAGATTTATAACTTTTTACTTAACAACAAAAAATATGGAAGTCAAAATTAAATGATGGAACGTATTCATGATATTATAAATCATATTCTAGCATTCCAAAATACTTTGTCAGAATATATAAATATATTATTACTAAATTATTGATTTCTATAAAAGAATACATATTTTGCAATAAAATGTGTCGGAAACAGAGCAGTGCTATTTGAGAAATTGTATACAATTTATTTTCATACCGCTACATGTTCCATCAGAGATAACGGTAAGAACAATTGATTCTCTGCATGCTACTACTACCATTTGACATTCATCAGCATATGTTATTCCATTTGATGCACAAATCTAAAAAAAATATAAAAAAGGTTAGAAATTATAGTATACATAACCTGAAAAAAAATATAAATTTTATTTGACTATATGCGTAAACAATTTTCCAGGAATTCCAATGGATTTTAATTCAATGAATTATTTTTATAGTACATAATAAATTCACAATAAGTAGTGAAAAATTCATTTTAAACATTTTGATTTAATAACAGCATACTGCTGGATATTAGTCACAGGCTCACAGCATGTGATACTATGCTTCATATTAAATGAATTTTGGGTTTAAAGAAAATCACGAATTTTATCAAAATAAAACAAATCCTGCGAGAAGCCCATTTGAGGCTACGATTTAGCCACAAACTTTTTTCTGTGAAACACGTCTAAGATGATCACGGCCAAATCCAGCTTCGGCTTTCTTGGGCCATGTATAACAAAACATCTCAAATACATCACCATTTGGGTTTGACAATGAAGGGTACTCAATCGTTATAAGAGTCACAGCGTGGGTTCATTGTTCTGCTTCCATAGGAATTCGTAATTTGATTAAGAGATAAGTGCAGAATATTATGAAGATTGATATTAGTAAATGACGTTTGTTGGTTAGGTGAAAAAGGGAATTTTTAAATCGAGTGCTTTCACAAATTTTTCTTTTGATATGACACAGAGAATACTGATATATAATTTGGGTTCCTATGTTAAATATCTACTACGTTAATTGCTATTTTAGGTGCATATTTTAAATTTGCATAAAGTCAGTAGCAACCAATTTGTCAATGTTATCAATTCCAGTATACCATATGCATAGCAAAGAAAAATAATGAGGTAATTTCGTATGAATAAACAGTATAAATACTCATCCGAGCTCTACCACATGCTTAACTGAAACCCATTACCTTGTGTACTAATTCCAAATACAGTCATAAAGAAGATAATATTTTTATCATTTTAGTAAATTGTGGAAAACAAGTTGTTTTTTGTTTGAGAGATTATGTAAAAACTATAATTAAGTGTGATGTGTTTACATGTTCCAGGCTACATGTCTATTGTAACCTTGGGAATCACTATAGTAACAACATGCTACAACAAACACTCTACACAGATACATAAGGATGGAAAAGGAGTTAGTTTAAGTGTTTCATCTTCAGTTTAAAATTGGTGGCACTAGCAATATTATTATCAAGTAGACTAATCAAGACATGCATTTGTGTTTGACAACAGACAACAACTATATCACACAACACTTGCCTTTTTACGTTTAATACACTGCGAGAGAGGCAAGGAACAAGAAATAAAGAGTGATTAGTGTAATGCATCACTGTAAAAGGCTAAACAAAGTACCGTAATAATAGAAAGCAAGCAATAAGCACGAATATTAAACATTGGACATTTGAATCAATTGAGCTAGTATTTTGGAAGCTGGCAACATTAAGCAATAAACAAGATACGTGAAACAAGTAATAACCAAAAATGAAGAATTGATAATTACAAAAGTACTGTTAATAAAACAAGAATATGGATGATGGTATAAAATTGAAACACTGTCGAGCATATATTGTAGGATATATAACATTTCCACGATTTCAAAAAACTTTTGAACGTCACGCAAATAGTGATGTCAAATATATATCAAATGAGAATGCACATAAATAGTTAACTAACCTTGCCATTAGCATATGTATCACAGGAAGATAATGGGGGACATTGACACATGTATAATCCTGATTCAGCAGATCGAGCAACACATTCTTGGCCAAAACGGCAATTTAATTCTCCACAGGAACCAGCGGTTTCTCTTCCATGGGCTGAAATTTGCATAAAAGTTATAGAAGTAGTCACTACATACATGAATCATGAATAAAAAAGCTGAACATTTCCTTACTCTTAATTTTAAGAAGTTCAAAAAACAAAGATATTCTATTTTACCTCCTACACATCCTTCGTCGGTGACTAATTCCCCATTTTCACATTTTGAACATTTAACTCCTGTAATTCCTTCTTTGCAAACACATTGTCCTGTCATTTGATCACAATCGTCTCGAACTGAGCCTCCCTTTTCACATCTACAATCTAAAGATGATTGTGGACAAAAATGTGACATATGATTCATCTCAAGATTTGAAAAAGGCGAGGAAATGATCCCCAACACCATTTCTAAGAGGGGTTTATGAAACACTGCATGTAGCAACCATTACATAAAATTTCTGCTTAGTACTTGAATTTGCAACTTTTTCAAAAGAAAATATTTCATTAAATAGTTATTATGCAGAATTATCGCTTATGTTAGTATTTCACCTTAATCTTAGTGGATGAAGTAATCCCAATAAAATGGCTCCATTATATTGAAAAGGCCTAGCTTAAACTATATTTTATGGTATTCAATCTTTTATACAATTATCTTACCCATGCATCCAATGCTTCGCTTTTCCGCAATGGCACGGAAATTCCAGAATCCTGGTTGGCATTGATCACATTTCTGACCTCCAACTCCTGGTCTACATACACATTGCCCTGTTGTGTGATTACAGAGTGGAGAAAATGAACCATGTTCGTTGCACTTGCATGTTTCTGTTAGATAAAGAAAATAAATTATTTAAAAAACAGAGTGTAGTACCAGAACTAAAAAGTACTCCAACTCATTTGAACATATAAAATATCCATGTTTTTAGGAAGATTTATTCAGTACCATCTATAAAGTTGACTTTAAAATGTCAATGCAAATTTATAAAAATTTTCCTGATTTTATATGTGATTTTTTTATTTCGATCATGCTGAAGGATTCCAAATAATGATTGATGATTATTAATACGGATAAAACCATTTTATTTGTGGATAAAACAATATATTGAAATATTGACATTGGAATGAATGGGTTCGCTTGTAAAGTGAAATGATATAAAAATACAAATTAATATTACATGGCACCAAAAATTTCAGCGCCTCACACAGAACCACAATTAATCAAGCCATGTGCAAACTAGTAACCTATATTCAAATTGTAAATCACCCATAATTTATCAAAATAAGTTCTAACGCCTTCTAGTAACACCTGGGAATTTGATAACATAAAAACAAGGCTTAATGACCCCTACACTTAGCCAACCATAACGATCACTGAAAAAGAGCTTGTATAAACAAAACATGTGGGTTGCTGGGTTGCAATATAGCGACAAGGTCATATATATAACATAACGGTCGGTTTGAAGTTAAAAAGATTTTGTGGAATTGTGCCATTTCAAATATAATTTATTATGGAAACTCAAATATGCATCGATGATAGATTAAAGACAGCATAACAGAAGTAAATAAATTTTATTAGAAAAAAGTTATAGAAGCTGATAAAGCCACACCCACAGATGGAATTATGTTTAAACATATACCTGGACAACCAGCCTTTCTGCTTCCTTTCGCAGGAGTAATTCCATCATCACAACAACCAAATACAGATTTTGAGCATAAGTCTAACAAAACAAAAACAGAAATGAAGTATATTATTATTACTTTCAAACCATAGTATAGTTCTAATAATGAGAATGGTGTCGAATTGTAATTTTTTTAATGAAAATTTCAAAACCCTCCATAATTTTTTTGCCACGTCTTTCTACATATTTTTTGCAATACAATATTCACATACCCGCACATCTTCCTTGTGATGCAATTTTGATTAATTTTTGCATTTCACATTGTGTTTTGAGCAATTCACATTCATCAGTATAAGTTTTTCCATCGGATCCGCATACCCATGATCCGATTCTAAAGTTTGAAAGCAGTCCATTAAAACTAGATTCCTTTTGAAAAATATACATAAAAATCAAGAGGGAGAAAAATAATATTGCAAAACATCAATGTTCTTTTATTTGTACCTCGCATATATCATATCTTTGAACAAGTAGGTACTAAGAAATATAAAGTTATTGTGACATGAAAAATACAAATAACTGATCAATTATATTACCTGTCACATTTAATATCACAAACGCAACTTCTATCTTCATCATCAATAGTTTCATCACAGGTTGCTCCAAATTTACAATGACAGTCATCTTCCCCAGATCCCTCTTCTCCAGATCCTTCCTCCACTTCCTCAGTAGGAGGTTTTATACTTTCAGTACCATCTAAGAAATTTTTTTCATAACAAAATGTATAATATAACAAACAACTGACATGAAAAATAAATAAAACAACATCTATCATATCCAAGATTTATATGTAAAAACGATTGTGTGGTTTTATTCTATTTATATTACCGGTACCCCACAAAAAGTACTCACTGCAAGGCATCATCTTCAGAACAGATATGTCCATCTTCTTATTGCAAGCAGCAATTGAAAGTCGACATTCATTTTCATATGTTATACCATCCGATCCACATACTGGTGAATACACTTCAATACACTAGGAAAAAATGAAAGAAAGATATTCATCATTATTTTGTCAGTTGTATATGAATGTTTTTATAATAAAATGTTATATTTAATTATTATATTGAACAGATACATGTATTTGCTAAATTAGCATTTTATAAAATATATTTAAATTGATATTGTAAGTATTATCAAACCTAGAACTCCGCCATAAACCAAAACTATATATTATCCTTTATCATCACTCAGATTGATTTCCAAAAACCCCATGCCATGTTAATGTAAAATGACAAAACACTAACCGATGATGGGCAAATACACAATGCAGACCCTCTCAATAATTCCTCACATTGTCCTCCATGTCTGCAATCAACTTCATCACATTGACTTGCTGAAATTAAGGTAGAAACACAAATTTATGACTGAGCCAATGGTTGATGATGATTGATTGTGATATGAAATGAATCACTCCACATCAGTTTCCAATAATATTAGTTTATTCAGATTACCATAGATGTAAAAATAAAAATAAGTTCTGTTAACAAGTAAATATTTATAAAGAGCATACTAACCACACATTCCATTGCTTGCCACAGTTACAGATGTTCCACGAATGCAGTTCTCCCTATTTAAGTGACACATGCTCCTGTTGTAAATATAGAAAATATGCTATAACATTACAAAAGTTTTACCATACAATGAATTGAAATTACCTATGAGTGGAAATTAATAATGCAGTATTGAAAGAATTAATCATATTATCAAGTTAGGTAATGAAAATGGCTTAGAAAAATTATCAGTAACTTACCTGTAAGTCTGTTCGTTTGATCCACAGACAGGTTCAAATGTTTCAGAGCATGTTACGCAGTCACAGCTTGCTACTCCATTAGTAATAATACACATACTTCCATCTCCATCACATGAAATGTCATCACACGGATTTTTAGGTGGAACTTGTGTGATACAAAAGTATTTATAAATATTCGTTTTATATGTGCATGATACAACACAGAATACACATGCGTTCACATTATACATCAAATGCATCAACATTCAACCATTTACCATTAAACAGCAATTCAGCAAAAGCCACAATATTTCAGAACAACAATAAGAGAAGTAAACATCCAATAACTAAGTAACAGATATAACTTACCTTTTTTATAAAAAGATTTTAAATAATAAAGCACAAAAAAAAGTTTTTGGTTAAAAAAACAAACAATAATCCTAACATATTTATACAAAATACAAGATATTAAAAGAGCGATGATACCTCGACAAATGTCTCTGAATGTGAAGAAAGACCTCAACATGCAAGACGCTTGACGTACCGCGACCTTGTTATCATAAAAGCGGTTGTTGTTTGCTAGTTTGCATCCAAGTGTGACAGGAAGACGCTCAGCGTTGCCAATAGCGGAACAGTCACAACTGTGTTCCAGACCTCCAGCATTGTCTTCTGTCACCATACAACTTGCACCATGCTCACATTGTAGCATTCCACAAACCTCTGAATTATATATTCAATTAGGATATGGATAGGATTTTCATTTTTATGCTGGGGGAGATGAAAGTAGACAAAATGGTTTATTCACATGAAAAAATGGGATGGCTTAATCAGATGGTAAATGTGGCCATCATCCTGTTACCATTCAATGACGTTGCATATTAGAATAGCTAACCAGGTATTTGTTTTTGATGCATAAACTTGACTTGTTCAATTGGGTTTTATTTTTAAACATATATATATATATATATATGTGTCGTAATCTGAATCATAATCTGAAGCTGTTAATATAATTGTCCGATGTTTCAAATAATCATATCCACAGCTTCAGATTACGATTCAGATATTTATTTCCATTGTGAGAGAAATATTGTGTAATTAATGAATGCTAAATAAAACATTTTTACCTAATCCTAATAATTGAAAGATAAACCTTCAGCTTGATGTTTCTAAAAAGCTTCTCAATGGTGAAAAATACAAAACTGATTCGAAGTTAAAAATTTTACATTTAGGAATGGCAATAATTAGTTATATAACAATTATTACCTTGAACCATAAAATCATCCCCAGGTTTCTTGTACAAGACCAAAGTAACATGCATGGAAATAATTGCCTCTTTCAATGCTCCTACTGCAGGATCATGCAATCTTTCAAATGCCCACAATGTATCAAGACCAGGAACAAAATCTTCACCGATGGGCATATCAGACCAAGTCATCATAGCACTACATTAAAAGACGCAAATTTTTGTACATATACATACAAGTACATATATGTATATACAAATTACATATACATAATAAATAAACACTAAATCATTTTCCTTGAATTTATGTCAATTACAGCACAAATGGTAAAAAAATCATGATCATTTGAATTAAAACAGTTACATAGTTGGAGAATCAAAATATGCCAAATTTGTATATAATCACCATAACACAAAAATGCAGACAAAAAATTGTGTTATGCTAACATAAAACATATTTGGCAACTAATGTGCCTAAGGATACACAACAAATTGGGTGTATGGCCATCAAAGGTTAAGCTTAGCAATAAATCCGGTTGGGTATCATCCAACTTAATCACCAATCAGATATTTTCCACAATAGCAACGATATTAACTTCCTCAACACTATTATGGAAGAAAATCAGTGCCCTGAGGCACCTAAACATATACAGCAATGTGCTGATTTTGTATCGTGAAAACAATGAAGGATGTATTTCCAAATAAACCATCAATATCTTATATCGGAAGTAATACGGTAAGCCTAAACCTTGTCATAAACTCAAAAGAATGCTTAATTCGTTTATCGTAAATGCGAAGGAATGTCTGGATTTTGTAAGCTGGGTTCAAAAAATCGAGTGGAAAATATAATTTAACAAACCTGTAAACTAAAACAGCACTACCTCTTCTTACTTCCTCAATTTTAAAATTTGTTACAGATCCTGCATCACTATTAGCTTTGTTCTTCCTTTCGAGAATCTGGAAATGAATAAGAAATTTAGATATACAAAATATACAATAAAGACATGCAAATAATAGAAGATAGGATAAAACATACAGTATCAATCCAGGTTTCTCTTAATGAATGACAATTTTATATAAACTGCGCATATAAGTATTTTTCTGAATATTAATAAAATGAAACAATCCCAAAATATTATTCATAAATATTTTTTGTCAAATACTTAAGGACATCATAAACATTACTTCAACAAAATATTTCAATATATTAAATTGCCGGATAAACCACTTCAGCAAATGGATATTCAAAATGATTGAATACGATTTCCAATATTTTTTCTTACATAAGGAAATATTGATATTTGAAAATTTCATAAAAATGCATAATTTTTTATGTTCTGAATCGTAAGTGCTTTTTCACATTTGAACACTGCAACACATTCTGAACTTTATAGACCACACACACCATGCGAGTCAGATTAAAGTGATTATCTCAAACTCAAGGTCATAGTTCGCTGCCAAAAATATTAGTTCAGGAAGTCAGTGAGTTATTAATGCGAGAAAATTTAGATAAGACAGACTGAAGGAAATAATTAATGATAAATGGCAGTTTCAAATGGCATAAGTTTCATTTCTATATTAACCTGAAGAGACTTTATGAAATACCTATCATTTATGAAAATATGTTCAAACCAAATCCAATATCTTTGTTTCAAACATTTATTTATATATATATAACAATAGCAGATGAAAATAGATTCACATTTATATTTATACAAATTACCTTGTTGACATTTTCTTCGAAAGAGCTTTTGAAAGCAATAAAGTCTGGAGAGGATTCATCACAATTACCTGGACATTTTTCATCTGCTGCGATGCTCGTGCTGCCTTGTACAATTGTTGTTTCTGTAAATTCATGTAAATTTAGATGTTATTCATAATTCTAACATTATATCACATAATCGCAAGCTTTGTGTAAGAGTTGGTAATAAGTTTTGTCAATGAAATATTAACTATATAGATAGATATTGAAAACATTGGAAGATCTTTGCAAGATCAATTTTCAACCAAATGTTCATGGGATAGTGATGTTTTACTATACTGCTGTATGTGTAAACAATATATCACTTAAACGACAATGATATCTTACAAGATATCTTTTATGATAATGCTTTGGCATTTGCTTATGTTCATAAAGCAAATAGAAGCTGTATTTAGACAACCATCATAAAAACCACAACAAAGCCACTTTTGTTCTGTCAAGAACAATTCGAAAAACTTTCATTGTTCATTTGTTGTGCTTCAAATGAGAATAAGACAGATGCCAATTTTTTATATGTAATGTTTAACTGAGTCTTATGCAAAAATTTATGGACAAAATATAAACCTTCATCTTAAAATTAATTTTGTCTTTTTAGTCATTGACACAATGCACATGAAAAAAATGCAGAATTGGCTGAAATTTTGCCGTGACGAACCGATCCTACAAACAAACAAAATTACTTGCTTTTTCATCAGACTATTCACTTACCTCTTGGAGATGGACAAGAACCCAAAGATACTTGTGATATATCTCTTCCAATTTTACAAGAATATTTTTGTAATGCACATTTCGACATGTATGTTCTTCCATCACTTCCACACACCATCATTTCTTCACTAGATGGTTCACATTCAATTGAATCACAGCATTGAGGATTTCCTTCAACATCCAAACTGCATGATCCCTCACATAAAGGCTCAAATGATTTGTTTTTTTCATTGTAAACTTCGCATGGATCTAAACCAGCAAATCATGTTTTTAAAGACAAGTTGTAAGTTCGATTTGGTTCTACGTAACATTTTATATTCCTCTGATCAAATTGCATAAACATAAATGTATTATGATATAATAGGAATTACATATTTATCTCGGGGAAAAGGAAAGCCGATAAGATGGCTTAACCATATAGCAAGCCATGGCCTCTGGTATGGTTACCAGCCCATGTCAAGTATGGGATTAGTTAACCAAATATTTGTTTCAGATGCATGGACGAATGGAGGAGTGGACGCTGCTAACTGACCAGCGGTTACGTGAACCACACTACGATGAAGAGGAGTCCAGCAATTGATAGGTGATACAATGATATTATTACCATTTACTAAATGACTGCAAATACAGCAAGTAACATACAAAACAAGATAAATAAATATTAGTCGTTATACCCATAGATACTAGGCATAATAATGGATATTTAATATCGTAAGCATTTTATATTTTGCCCACTGAGGAGGAAATACAAGAGAACAAAATGTACCAAGTTATAATTTTGTATGCATGGTAAACAGATAATGTTTGCCAACATAGACTTCAAGCATCTTGGAATTGCGAAAAAGATAATGTGCAACATAACAGACTATACCACTAACTCTTAAAGTGTATTATCAAACATATTTTGAGATACGATGCAGACATCTTGCAAACAAAAGGAAAGTCAAGAGCCCTCAAGTGCAAATTACTAATTTATTGTGATTATGACTCTTAATGGGATATCATGGTACATACACCGGAAATGATTCTTATCTTGGAGCAAACCCACCCAACTCCTTGTAATTTGTCCTAATATAACTGTGTGGGAATTATTTATTTTCATTCAACCATTCGATTGAAAATTTGAACACTACCAATTCTATAAGCACCAATAACAAAATAATTTCATACTGACATAATAAAGTTAAAGATTCAAAATGATTGCAAACACCTCCTCAGCAAATTTAGTCCAATTTTATTTCATCCGGTGATAAATAAAGATAATTTCATTTAGGCAAATATTAGAAAAAAGCAGAATAAGATGTGGGCATGCAAACACTAACCAAAAATACTGTTCCTAAGGCATTGAATTTTATTAATGTATCACTCAAATCAAACAACAGAATCATATAAAGCAAAATAAATAATTGTTTTACACAGTGTCTATAATTTCAGGTGCTGAACTTGACAATGAAATTTGGGCAAATCATTGAGATATGACAATGATGTTGAATGTTATCGATGAGAAATCACAACAATATTGGTTTAAAATTACAAGAAATTGCACTGGCATAAAATTCCAATTGACTAAAGTCATGTAGGTTGTCAAATTATCTAAAACTTACCACATGGTGCTCGTCTGAGGACTTTTAGACTCTGGGAATGTTCGCATGCAGCCCGTCTCAAGTCACATTCTGAGCGGTAAGATTTTTGGTCAGAACCACATACTGGCTTGGTCATTGCATTGTCACAAGAATGGCATTGGCATTTTCCCATACCATCCACTACAACACATTTTGCCATATTACCACAGATGACACCTTTGCATGGATCGGTTTCCTGTACTGGAGCTGAAAACATAAAAATAGGAAAATTAATAATAGAATTCGGCTATCACTGAACATCAGGTCATAATAGTGATTATCCAATTTCTATCTCAAAAAGTAAACATCATAGTTACAGGTGAATATTTTTATGACATTGCTTGTGTGTGATCGTGATTATATTGAACTATAAATGTTATCGAAATAATATGTTAATTTAGCAAAATCTTATATCGATGAGTTATTTTGAAAAGAGAAAATTGGTTCATGATACAATATATATATATATATACTATCGCACTAATGCAATAAGCTACATATTATATATAGTATACATTATTTTTCAAAAAAAAACATGACGAACCACAACATTAGTATTAACAAAAACAGAAGTCCACATTTAAAAGATAAGCAAAGAAAATTACACTAAACCAATTAAATGGGCACGATGCACGAGATGTTATATTACTCATATTTACACAAAGCAAGCATCAAAGCAGAACTCATAGACAAACGCAAACAGATTTAGGCAAACTCACAAGTTACACAATAAGTAACAACAAAATAGATTTAGTAAAGCGAACAATGAGTCTACAAAAAACAAGGGTACTTGCAAAGCTGCAACATCCAGTACGTCATAGCCAGTCTCTATCATATTATATTAAGATTAAATAAACATGGTGAATAGATTGTGTATAAAGAAAAATTTTACTCTTTGTTATATACAAGTATTTGAACACGACTACACAAATATAACCTTTTTGCAGAAGCCACTTGGTGCCGAACTGCATAGCGGAACCAAAATTTTGAGTTTTTACGATGTCGATCATAATTTACTCATTTATTCTGACTAAATTACCAGATTATGAGCTCAAAAGGGCAGAAAGATTGCAAAAATATTTCTACTGTTTTTGTTTCCAGTATTTAACATTCAATATTGTTCATCAGTCTACCTGACCATAAAGAAAATAAGGCTAACTAAAGTGAACTCAAAGTGTAGTTAGGATAATGAGGTTAGGCTCAGACCAGCATAAACAAACTAAAATTTATTTTACAGTAGAAAAAAATATGATATGTACCAGTAATTTACAATAAGCTTTTATAATGAACCCTATTCTAACAAATGGATCGCATATTATAATAGGATTTTCATTTTTTGTTATTGATACACTTACAAGTATTTGAAATATTTGGAATTTATTTATAGTATCAAATTCCAAAACCAAATTGGTCAACTTCACAATTCTTTTCATCAAGAATATGTTGTAAACTTTAAACTTAACACTGGTTACCGGATATCTCATTTATCATGTTTATATAGTGATTTCATTAAAAAATTATTGACAAAGGCAAAAATGCTCCTTGTCATTAACTGTTATATACTTTCCTTTGCTATATAAAGCTGACACTAACTACATTAAAACAAGCTCAACTAACTTTTCGAAGTAGGAATACAACATAGAGTTAAGCTATCACAACAAAATCAAACATTGAAAAAAATCAAGACATCTACATATGAAACCATATCATGCAAACTATCATGGATGCAAGACTTTTAACAAGATGAATGTGACGAAATAGAATTTAAAGAAAGTTTCAATGAACAGATAAACATACAATGAATGCTGCCTCAAGAATAAATATAGGTTGATAGATGAACATGAATAATAAGTAATTGACGAGATAAGATTTTACCTTGCAGAATTTATACAAAAGATAAGAAAGATGAATAACTAATCTACCTTTTATCAACTGATCAATTAGATTCAGTAAACCACTTTAATACCATAAACATCAATATTCTACTGAACGTTTTTACTGAAGTTCTAAAATTAGCCTACTAAAAAAGTAAATCTACAAACTGGTTGTCTAAGATGAATGATTCCAAACAAAACAACACTAAAACACAACTACTAACATCGAATCAAGCACACTCAACGGAACATGACACAAGCAATCAACCCATACATGTTGTTGTTGGTTGGGAAGCGGTAGTTTCCAGCCTCCTTTCAATTGTGCCAGTACGAGGATGATTTTTACAAGCAGGAGAGTTTCTGCCTGCGCTTTCACACTCAGCTGTTGAAGGTGGTAAGTAGTAAAGTAAAATGTCTGATGTGAAAACTTAGGTTTTGCATGATGATTTCTTAGCCCTTTAAAATACTACATCATCAACAAGCTACTTGAAATAATTATGGAGAATAAAGTTCGATAAATTGTCCAATAATTTCAATATAGTTTACAAGCTGAAATTATTGGGATATAGGGTATTGAGTATCCACATACTTGACTTTGGCTGGCAACCAAATGAGGTGCTACAATCTATGATGATGAAATTATGATACATAATTTTGTCTGGTTATAAACTAAATTCTCAGTAAAAACAATGATTTATGAATTGAAATCCAATCAGGAATTACGGAAACTTAATTCACAAGGATTAAAAATTAATAAATCAAATATGGAATAAGTTGAGTTTTAAGTGTTCTGATGATTGAGAACTAGGTAACTAAAATTAAGTATAAATAAATATTGACATTGATCTAAATCAAAGTCAGCAACTGCGAGAAACTGAGTTCAAACTTTGATTGATTGGTTGAAGCAGACAAGATAAAATTCCATGGTATAGAATAATGTTTGCTTAGGGTGGAAGAGTCATAAATAACAGGAATCAATCCACAACTTTGTCAAATTAAATCTACAAGCTAAGATCATTTTCCGGAATTGAGGGATTCTCACACCCTGCACAAGAATTGGAAAAGACGCCTTACATGAGTGTATGGAATAATATGGACCATTCGACTCAAAGTTTAGTAATAATACATATACAAATGAAATTTATTTTATATGTTCAAGTAAAATTCACAAGGAATTGAGTTTTTAGTCTTGTACATGTCAGTTTATTTAAACAGCATTGATTTATTATGGAGAGAATGAATTCATTGGTATCAAAAACAACATCATAAAGGAAGAAATTAGTCATTAGGAAATTGTTTATAAATGATTTCTTGCAAATAAAAACATTCGAGAATGTCAAAATAATTTGTTGATTCTGATATGAAAACAATCAATTAAGGTGTAAATATTAGTAATCCAAGAGAAAATAATTTGAAATAACAAATATAACAAAAGTAAACTTTGACATTCGTTCATCACTTAGTGACCAGATATCGGTATATAAATAAATGAATTGACAACTGGCACGCAATCATCAATTAGCGTGTTTCCCCTTAAAGCCACAAAAACAAACTCATAACAGAAATGCTGGTATGGTGGCCCAGGGGGATAGAAATATGTTTTTAAACCAAGTTGACTGGACCATGCTCGGCGATTGTTTGCTAAGTGGAAGAAAATGTTATTTATAACAATTATACCACTCAATATCCCTGAAAAGTTGCACGATACACAATATCTGAAAGATACTGTTGTTATTCTCAAACATTTGAGAACAAAACCTTTTTGTTTAAACCATAAACCACGTTACAAATCAGTATCACTCACCATGCCGACATATCAAATTGCAGGGGGAAGGTGTATCACAAACACTTTTTTGTTTTTTTCACAAAAATTAACCCAAGGGACATAGAACTCAAACAAACCTTTATAAATTAAATCTTTACATTGTAGATAGTGTATGACTATAAACGTATTTTTCTCAATGTGGTTGATCGGGTTGATCCATGGCTGCTAATAATATCATGGTGGGTGGTCTTACCAAACCATTACAAAAGTTCAGAAAAATAAGGAACTACACAGATGCATAGTAAATTTATGTTAACAGTTTGAAATGAACTTGTAATTAAGGACCACTATTCACATAACTTCAATTAAACAGAAAAATTCCTGGTTTCTTATTTGGCATTGGTTGAAAAAGAACTTACTGCAAGGTCTTCGTGAAACAATTCTAATTCTTCGCTGTGACCAACATTCAGATGCTTTCAGTCTGCATTCACTGGAGTAAGTAACTCCATCTGATCCACAAACTGGAGCAAAGATATCCGAAGAGTCTGGCGACTTGCCACAAGTAACTTTAGGACAAACACAGGTGGCAGTTCCATTTGCTGAAGCTTCACATTTTGCTTCGAAGCCACACAAAACCATGAGACACGGGTCTGAAATAAAACAATAAGTGTTATATTGCACATAATTGTAATATGAATACACAACACAAGTAGACACTTCCTGGCTCAAGTTGAACTGAATTTTCGTAAAAATTTATCGTGCAAAACATTTTAAATTCTAAAATCAAATTACAGTGTAATGAAAGATTCTCAATATGAGATATATTCATAACATGACTAGAAAAACTATTATTTCGGCATTGATAAATGTTATTGTGTAAATGTCAAGGAATGAGGTGTAATTCCAAATTAATGCAAATAAATGGATAGATTATTTTACTGATTAATTTCACGGCCTTACAGCTACATGTCAAATGCTAAAATATTAAAAAAAATATGTCAAACAATATATCAAATGAATATGAATGATAACATATTGTTATTCATTCAACCAAACATTTACTTTGACTTTGTTACACTATAAGAGAACGCCAGTGTATACAAAAGTTTTCTATTCATGAAAAATTGTTTATAACCCTGCTTAGAGCATTACACCATTTGAAATAACTTTTATGTTTACAATTGTATTATATTATCAGCTTTTTGCTTATCTTGGCTGACCTTATCAGACAGGTCAACCTTGAGTCACCACAATGTTCACAAAGAGAAGAATGTTTAATATTCTGTATCAGTAGACTGAACATAATTGTTTCCCTCACCTTGTTTCTTTTTAGGTTCCTCCTCAATTTTCATTCCTGTAACAAATGAAATATAAATTATGACATTGATTAAGTATTTCTTAAATCAATTAAAACATATAACATCATATCAGTTGTTTTTTTTACAATTTTATATATCAGTAGTTTAAATCACTTAAGGTGAGGGCTTCACTCTAAATAATCTGATATGTAAAGAAATGTGAACAATGTTACCAATGGATTTTCAATGCAAATAGGAGCAGATATTATTAATTTATACTATTTTATATATATATATATGAGAGTTTCGGCACATTATTATTGAATGGCATTTTAATCATATAAATATCATTTCAGGTTTTGTGTTTTTAACATACCGGTAACTATGATTAATAGAATTATTTTTTTGTAATTGAAAAGTGCTTTTTTACTTGAAAATATTCACAACCTTATAGATTTTAAAATACTATGTGGTGAAAATTCTTATGTAAACATCAGAACATTGAGTATCAAGACAGAAAATTGTCTGGTGATAGAGTCTCAACTGAGTTTAGTATCCTGTTACTGCTTTGGATTGATTACACCACAAAGTGACCTGGGAATTGACTGCCCCCTGCTTAATTACACCATTTAGTCGACTGTCGTCAAAAAGAAGGAAACCTAATCCATAAGAATACAAATACTAAGACATGAATAGTGCTTGTGAAAATGTTCAAGACATGAAAACGCCATGCTTTTGTCAATATATCAGTTTCAATGAGAATGTCTTTTGAAGTGGTTGGATATTGTGCTACTATCGAATTTTAACAGACAACAAATGCTGACAAATTTCCACTTCAGACAAAATCTAGTGTCATTATGAATCTAATGTCAATGAATAATATACTCATTTGAATCGATCATGGAAAATTGTTAACCACTGATTCCAAAGTGTATGTACATTTTTATGTCTGGCATTTGAATCATAGGCATTCTTATAAAAAGTGTTCACCACCATTTATTTCATTAAAAATTTGCGAATTACTTCAACCAATATACTTTTATATTTCTCATGCATGCGCCCCGCCCCCTACACCACCTATTTATAAAAAATGTTTCAAAGTCCCATGATTTTAAAAAATGCTCTGTGAAATACAGGCATATTTTTATATCAACTTTAACACATATCTAATTTATCCATACACAAAATCTTTCAAATTTATCATAGATTTATATAACATTTGTTAAATGTTACCAATTGCCCTATTACGTTGTAGCAAAAATCCAAAACTAGGAGATTAAGGTAATCCAAAAATTGAGCTAAAGACATGGTTTTGAGTATAACGAAGCAAAATTGCAAAACATATCTCAAAAATTGATCCAGTCAGACAGAACAGAGGTTTGTGCAGCTTATACTGTTTACTAGAAACACAGCATTTTAAGAAAATCGAAAAAACTTCAATGAATACTGTTATTACCCCACCTGAGTTCATGTTCAAGGGATCAAACATGCAAATAGTTATAATCCAGTTCATAATCTCAGGAAATGGAGCGTTTAATTGGAGTTTAAAATCATTTATAATATATGACTGATATTAGGGATTATATCATGTTAGAATTTATAATGTTACAAATAATAAATGACTTTGATTAGTTAATTTATTGAATCTTTTTAAAATGATGAATCGCAAAATTCACATCAAAAAAAAAATTACTGTATATTATGATAATATTTGCATTTAAAGTTAATTCTGGACAAAACAATAAATTGCTGTTTAAGGTTCTTGCTCAGAATAAATTCCATACAAAAATTATGAATTTGAATGAACTTTTTTTTCCTAATCAGTTGATTCAAAAAGAGTCCTTATTAACTACTATTATTTGGTTCCTATTCATAGTTTAATGGGATGGCATGTAAAATAATAACAATTATTATTCCAAAGTTCAAAAGCTCATAGTACCAATATCATATGTCAGGAAAAAGTGCAAGATACTATTCATATAACACTTAAATGTTTTCTCCCATGCAATATATTAGTCATTGTTTAAAGCAGTTGCATGTTTGTCTCATTTAGAATTTGTATTAGTATCGTCTTTGTTTCTTGAAAAAAAATGATCTTCTATATTTATTCATGCTATGAACATTTTTGAAATGGAAAAACAAACCATTCCTCTTTTGGAGATAAAAACATTATTATTAAATATTTTTCGTATTTGCCGTTTTAACCAATACCTCACTATATGACTTCATTCAACCAAAATTCATTCGAAAACAATTTAGTCAAGCAAACCACAATTACTTCAAAATTATTATTAATGAACCCCATTCAGGTGTGTATTCAAACATATTATGTCACAAATGATGGACGAAAGTGCCAATTTAAACAGTGATGTCATTACACCACAACACAAGTCTCATTAATAATTCACTTATCATATATTACTTTCATATTTCATACGATTATTATGATAGTAATAAACCTTGATGCTTGTTAAACCAGGCAAGGCTTATTCTACTAAATATTTTAGACTTGGTTGAGGTTTGGCCCAAGAAACGAACTGTGTAGTTCTATAAGTTGAACTATCAAAGAGACGGAGTTTTCTTAATTAAACAAAATTACATGTTCAACCATTTACCGCGCCTTGAAGCACTCACAAAGACTTCAGCTTAATTCAATTGAACAAGTCATAATCCTACAAACTATGTAGCATAGGTAGGGAGAATTATATTTTGCGACCATGTTTGATCAAATAAGAATGGTATGAGGATTAGTGACAAAATAAGAGACTGGTGGTATATCTTTGTCAAAAATATGTGTGTCAACTGTTAGATGTTTTATTCCAAACATAACTGAGTTTTTGTCAAACTACAACCTAAGAACATCAACAAATCCATCACTCAATATAGCTTATTTTAGAAACACTACTGAATTTATTCATTTCGGTTAATTTTTAATATAAAAATTACATTAGGTCGAATGTTATTAGCGTTATTTGTGACCGCAAGGGTATTTCTCGCTTAACAATTTCATTTTGAGAACTCATATGGCGTTGCAAACCTCTCGTGCAGGCGTAAAATGAGCAATGTTATTTTGACATTTCTCCACGCCGATATGTCGACAGTGCAAAAACCATGGGCTAAAGTACTCAAAACAATTCGGACCCATTGAACTTCAAAGTCAATAGTTAAACATTCCTGGGAGAGGATGGTATATGTTTAAAGGTACTCTTAATTCGTATGAACATACTTGTTACTGAGAAAAATAAAAATCACAAATTGGCATTGCGCCTGGTGAACATATTTCATTGAAAGGGTCAAGTTTCATGCAAATATCATATTTAGTGATTCGCGATGTGAGACGACCACATAAACTATTTTTAGTAGAATGTACCTGAGCGCTATTTTAAAAGAAAATTTTTTTAATTTGTATCTGATTTTTTACGTATTTCACCGACAGGGAATTGTAAAGGTTCAATATCAAATCACCCAAAATAGTGGAACACGTCACCGTTTTCGAGGCAAAATGATTAAATTCAAATTATAAACTAAATGATTAGCAAAGACGGAACCATATTGGAATTCCAAAACAAAGCGGAACGTGAGTTTTGGGAAGTTGAAATATTTCAGTCTGCCTCAGTTGTCTTTTCACTTCACTTCGCATGGCGTGGCATCGAAGTACGCACACAAAACGGTCGGTCGGCAACCAACATTCCAGTCCTTCGATGGACCGCGAAGTTCGAAAAATGGGAGGGTAGTGGCCGTTTGCAATATTCAGCCAAACTACATGTGCGATCTATACACAATTAATTACTAATGATATTTCGTAGCTGTATCACCACATTGAAGTCGAGCCGAACTAAAACAATGGCTGCAAGCATGTATCATTTGGTGACTAGAGAACTTTGTTATCCAAGATACAGATCTGATTTCCACTATGTGGTTGCGCCCACATTGAATAAGGGATGGGTCACTGACATACTACGTGCTAATTTGACCCCGGGCACCATTTTAGACGGACAATCCGGTTTCTGCACTTTTTCCAACGATTTAGGTAACCACAGTAACTGAAAAAAAAAAACAATACGTCCTTCAAAATGAAATTTTGTATTATTATTATCCATTAACCTCGACAAAGGTAGACGGGAATCGATCAACGCTTTCTTTGTGATGCATTGGGCAGGTAACATCTAAGAGAATATTTTTATACGAATTGAACGACTATTTTGGTTTCCTATCTCGCTATAACTTATGAAAAACAAGCGATCCCTAACGAGGACATAAAAGAGCAACGACAATTTTAGGTAATAGATATTTCCATTAAAGATAAACGTTATGTGAAAATATTACCTTCGCGATATAATATATGTATCTGAAACGAACACTTCTACTGCCAAACTAACTAGTGAGTTGTAAGAGTAGTGTTGAAATGCAATTCATTTTACATGCTATAAATCAGCCTCAGATGGCTGGTGCATTTTATCCAAATCTGATTTCTCTGAACAGACCAGAACTATGTAATAACCATTTTAACCTACTGATATCCGTATCTGATAAGCGTTCATTAGTGGTTAATTAATCTCATTTTATTATGAAGCCCATTTGTTCTAATAATAGCAGCAGACGCCAAGTCTCAAATATCTCGAGCTCAAAAAGAACTGAAATAGAGTACGATACGAATGTGTTTTGGATTAATTTTGCGTGTTCATAGCGAATACATAATATTTTGTTGTTTATATCTATATGATCTAGTTTTCCGCAAAGACGGTACAATTGTTTTAACGACAATATTCATTTAAAAATGTTTGTATATATAACTCGATGAGCATACATCATCGCTCACGTAAATAAATCCGCCAAGGAGAGGCTGCAACGTAAATAAAAGTATGATAAAGTGGAGATCTGTGTCGTCTGCTGTTCGACGTATCACAAAGCCACAAAGCCCTCGGCTGTTACTTGATATCCGATAGTATCGTCATCTTTCGACACCCTAGATATGGACATCATCCCATTGATCATATACAGTCAAGTAAGTTTGTAGATAACTTATTTTTATTGGTTCTCTGACATAGATGTTTGACGCCGGCATACACAGCTGGATTTGTCCCATCGACCATTCCGAGCGACAATATTCAGGAAAAAATGATAATATTACGACGTGTGGACTGTGTGAGGGTGCAGCACGGACTAAGGATTGTTAAAATACCAATGACTGTTGTCGAATACAAAAATGTTACATCCGGCAGAATATAATAAAACGTAAACCTAACCTATAATAAACGTATTTCATGAAAATTACCGGGATTTCTGCGGTTAGATAACCGTAACCAAAAACTCGGCTTGGCCAAATTATACATATTTATTTATCTTGTATAGTTTAGTGTTTTATAAATTGTTCCAAAATTTTAAGGAATTCACAAAAATTCAATTTATATATATGATAATTTTAAAAAAAAATATATAAAAACTGCCCTTAAATGTGGACACTTGAAATCGAAATAGATGTTTTGCATCGTCCCTTCACAGTAGTTTTTTATCATACCACTCAAAGATCGCCCACACAAATTTATCGGAAAATGAAGTCAACATTACAGAAGCCAATCACAAGATTAAACGGAAGACGACACTCGTAATATTGATTGTATACTTTTGATTAAATTTTGAACGACGATAGATAAAGAACACTATTATCTGAAAACAATCAACCAGTGTGTAACGATTGTTGATCGGTGGTAAATAAATACACATATAACGATAGTGAATATTATGAACTACTTTGCTCTTGTCCATTATTTTATCGCATCAGATATGACATACAGATTTACATCTATAAACATAACTGTACAGGCATATAACATTTAATATAAAAGAAAAAGAAAAGAATACATTTAAATAATTGGTCGTGGAAATGGAAGTTTTTTTTCGGAGTTTTATGTATAAATGTAATTTTCCCAATTCGATATTTGTTATAAGTTATCACCGTGACATGAATTTTCAGCATGGCTATGAATAGTCACGCTGTTTTCACGCTTGATATGAGGACATTCAGACACTAAGCAGTTCCGGACTTCAAACATTCGATCAAAATTATTTTGGCGTGGAGTCGTCAGTAAATCTTTAACATTTTAATTGATTATCGCAAAATATTAGGTTGTGTGTTTATCCTGACCCACTTTTTTTCTAATACTAGAATGCATCACCTGGTCTGTGATTATCTGAAATAGACAGACAGTGTAACACCCTTTTCCGTCTCGAGAAAAAGATAACAAATAATAACCGCGAAGAAACGGAATCAAAAAGCATTATTTATTATTTTGAGATATTTATCTGTGTTAAAAATCTTGAAATCAGAGAAAAGGGCAATTGTTTGGTCGGTTAGTGGTTAATGTGTACTTTTATATTAAAAAGATTACGGACCGTCCTTGCTCGATCGGATATACTAATTCAATTCGGTGACATCCTATGCACATCTGAGGTTTTTTATGTTGGCATTTTAGGAAGCGTGAAAAATGTGTGATTATTATGTCATAGAGGTAAAAAGTGGTAAAAATACCAACGGCGATGCGAAGAAGATAAACGTAATTATCAACGACTTCTCTTTGCTGAAGATGAAAATGATTTGTGCTCTAAGAATAATAAGGCATATGAATAAGAATAATACTGTGTTTTCATTTGAGACAAATTTTTACCAAATTATAGACCGAAAAATCACAATGAAATGCACGATTTTACAGTTAATTTCGACAAATGATAATATTTCACTGAAGAAATATTCAGTGATATAGCTTAGGGACATGAACCATTTAATTTGACCAACTTGTTAACTTGATCGATATGTGTTTTTCAAAAATTAGTTAAGCCGGTAAAGAGCAAGACAAAATCCATATTGAGTTAAGTGATTCAATTGACATCGATTCTCGTAAATTTGAGTAAGAGATAATAAATTAATAAAATCAATCAACGCTGGCCAAATATGATCGACAATAAGCTAGATTCAGATGGTTCACTTTTTAGTGGCCATTGTAGGCTAAAACTAAGTAATACTGTTCAGATTTATGGGAAGTTTCGTGAAATCCCAATATCGATCTATCGCACACTCAAGTTCTGTAAAACGGGACGTTCAGTATCCAAAATCAGAACAGTCTCGATAACAGATAACTAATTAACCGCAAATCTCCTTTGAAGATAATTAATTGATTGGATTAGTGAGACTACTGAGTTTAATTAAATTTATACCGGCCTGACTGATGCAAACAGAGACTGTGAAATCCTTTTCATGTATAAAAGATTTACTCAAAGAATTACGTTGAAATAATTAACATATTGTTCCAGGAATACGATACGATCAGATAGGAAGGCAATTAAATGGTCGATGCAGAATAAAATAAAACAGTTGACAGCACAAATGTCCGCTTATCCATGGCTTTGGCGAAGATCTCTGCCATACTGTTTATCGGACTTAGTGACTAACAGCGAACGATAGCATAAAAAATCAGTTTGTCACCGATCCACCAAACGATTTTTACCCAATGACGTCATATTTCAATTTGAAATGAAGCCATTAGCTTATTGAACTGTTTTTGTGTTTGTCTGGATTACTTTGTACCAATCGATTTGATTTGAATTTATTTTTTGAATTGAAAATTACCTAAAAACAATATCTATTGAACGTTGAGCGGAGGTTGCATAGAGGCCACATAGAAATACAAAGATCGTTCTTATAGCAAAGTCAATTACATAAGCACGTTCAAGCCACGCAACCCCAACTATTCAATACAGTGAAAATGGTAATCTAAAATCGAAATTACTGCAGTTGGACTATATATTAATACAGTACTGTGTTATATTGCGAAATACTTGAACTTGAAATTTCCAATACATATAGAGTTTTATAGGTGAGTAGAAACGAATTGTAAAAAAAATATTTTTCGGTATAAAGTTATGTAAAAAGAACACAGGTATGACCGTTTTAAGTAAATTTGCAAATATCGGATATTAAAACACTTTTATCCAATGGTCAAAAGAAAAATCACGTTGGTTCGCCCTCTCATACTCACCAAACGTGACAAAAGAGATAATGTTTGCTGGGTACGATGTTTTAAATTGTCCTTTCTGACCAACATAAGCCACATTTATTCATTTACTTTGCGATATTATTAGTTCAGAAACCAATAGGCGATAGATGGGCAGCCAACTTGAGCAGCTGCGCACGCAGATCCGATCAAGGGATAGCTCCGCTGGGCTGTGTTGTGTAACAACTGATAATATAGCCTATAGTAGCGATATGGTACCTCATATCAAAGCCGCTACAGCCGTTGCCGTCGCTTATTTGCTGAATAAGGCGCGCCGTTTGTATTGGTAAGGCTAAGCGCAGTACATTCTAGCAATAAGCTTTTATGACAAGATAAACAAAAGGTAAAGTATGCGAACATTGGTCGGATTTAAAACAACTCATTTCGGATTAAAGAACATGAATAGGATTAATGTGACAAAGCGTGAATCCTTGTGTAAAAATATAGTCTACTCGCCAACGTTATAAATCCGACTAAACTGCTGGCGAGAAATGTAAAATTATTATTACCCTGAATACTTACTTAAATAAATTGAAAAATCAACAAAATCATGGTTTTATTGTAAAAATCTATTTTCCGCAGTGAAATTGAGGTTTAAGCCAAATTTTACTAAACTAAATTAGAGTGAAATCCATTCAGATCACTAATAAAGTCGAAATTATTATAAAAAAAGTCTTTCTTTTCAAAGAGAGGACTCACTTTTTATCAAACAATCAAAGTACAAATAGACGGCTTGATAGAGCGATTCGAGAAGCTTTGAAACAAGATAAACAATGGGTTATTTCAAGAGTTGAAAGTGATACGATCATTCACTTCGGATTCAATTTTTGCGACATACTGTAAAACAGTATGCAGTCAAATCTACAAGTAAAAGTGCCGCCCTAATAATGCTCAAGGGACAGTCAATCAAAATTTAAAGTGTGCGGCGTCTGATGTCGCAATAGTAAAACGAGAGCGACCGCAAATTGTCAATTTCTTCTAAATGAATGTTAAACCACTGGATATTGTAAATGTGTACATTTTATACGTGGTAATGTTTCACCTATCATGAATCACTGATGTAAATGTGCAAAACATCATTCACGATACCAGATGTCAAAAAATTCGACTGAAAATGCATAAAACGACAAATTTTAAAAAAGTTCGATCGAATCATGTTCATAATTATTCATACACTATTTGGCTGGGCGCATTACGTCAGTTAGCCACTCGTGTCGTTTTTTTACACAGCCAAAATAAGTAGAAAATCATTCGCGATGATGTTCGTATTTTTAGACATAAGATATATTACAAGGATGAAATTGCGTTTAGAAATTTCAAGGATTTTGCCTCAAAGATTGCCATTCTTATCACTGAATTCTCAAATTGAATATTACCTCATAGCAGCCAAAATCGCATTGCAAGTTTCACTAACCTATAATTAAAATATTGTTGGGCCAGTCTTAATAGCGAGCGAGATGTACATTTCTCATTCTAATGATCAAATCAATTAAATTGTCTTGTAAAATATTTCTGCGTCGAATAACAATTACACAGTTATTAACTAATTCCTATGTTTGGTTTTGACTCATTAAATTTAAATCGCCACTTTGTTACCACTTCGAATCGGACATCGTGGAATCAACCGAAACTAATCCCATTTCAAATAGAATTTATAATTCATACCTAATGACGATAAAAAATTAAAAAAGTGTTTTGTGCGAATTAAATTTACTGTTTGTTATACTCATATTCAAAACAGAATTCCAATCATTTACCACAACTACAAAATCGTGTCGTATATCACCTCGAGTCAAGTTTGCATAGAATTAAGCGACTCCGTGTTTGAATATGTCGACAAACAATGAATAGGCATAGAAGGAATGTCGGTATTTTCTACCACATAAAATTTAGGGTTTAAGAACCTCTAATACAAATTCTTATAGTGAGAAAGCAGCATTAGTTCAATTATAACAATGCCAGCTTCGCCCTCGTATCGGCCAATCAATTCCTCTGTATGCTAAAAATAAATTTAACGGTGACTAGAAATGAAAAGATAAATATGAGAAAGTGATAAAAAAGTTGTTTCTCCTATATATAAAACTTCAGGAAATACTGTTGGGTAATAGTTTGATATTTTCCCTTTAAAACCACAATTCTCTTCATAATTCCTGTAACGTAGGTAATGTATGATGGGTGAATACCACACGAATTTAAACTAGATTACTCTGGAAATATGATTCAACAAATACAGCGAAAAGTCGCGAAAAAACCCTTTTTCTGAAGTCTTCAATTACATTTGAAGGTACTAATGTGATACTTGATATATTTCGGTGAATTGTGGCAAGGAAAAACGTATACATCATTTGTTTGCGAATCTGAAAATGGAAGAGTTTCCTCGCTACAGGTAGTCTAGAGTTTTAACCACACATAGGATTCTTCAATTATTGTCCCAATTAGAAATTTAAAACCAGCAACAGAATCTGATATATTATGAACAAAAAATTATTCAAATTAAATGTTTCCCTTTTCAAGATATTATGGTTTGGTATAAAATTTATTCAAAGAAAAGGTGGATAAAGTTTAAAAAAATCTATTAATGTAACGTTTCTGACTCGAATAACAGATGAATTTTAAATTGTAATGGATCTTATCAGATGTATGTATCAGATGCCGTGTACCCACGTAATTTCAAATATTCAATCGCTTTGAAAATTTGACAATGCAACGAAAACAACTTGGATTTCAATTTCTTTTTAAAATATAGGCTATAGGACATACCACAAACAAAAGGTTCGAGAAGTCGGTCAGGCGGATGGTCTTCCCGACGTCAACGCGGAATTTATGGAAGGCCTTTTCACCAATAACTATCTTTGTAAGTTATAGTAATTTACCATCAATCATATCAAGTACCAATTGACAGTGGTCATTGAGTATCCTCTGATAAATTTCAAACCATGAAAATCATAACAATATTTCGTCCGTATAAACTCATCCCTTCCCTTCAACAGGAAAAATAAACTATGTCGTCCGGTTATGAGAGCTAAATGGATCAAAAACATTTCGGGTGTGTTCTCTTTTGGCAAAGTGAGAACTGTAATAATAGTCGGTACGTCGGACGGATGTACGGACACAGTCGGATATAAGAACAAACTTTGAAATTATTATCCTTATAATTACGTCACATGTTTAAGCAAATCATTTGTCCACGCGATGACGAAGTTGTGTAACCTGACACAGGAACTGTCACAGGTGTTAGTTATACAAGGGATGACATTATCCCTACTTAAATATACTTCTGTAAGATTATTTGTACAATTGATTTTCGCTATATTAGATTAATCTGCTGACAAAATGTGACTTGACGGTTCTTACGCGGCAAGTCATACCCCTCTCCGGATGGACATAAATAAACAGTTCGGTGAAAGTAAAATGCTTCATCTCATTTACCCAATAATTAGAGTTGAGATCACACTCACCCAAAGCGTGTTAGAATTAAATTATAAAGTAGCGAGCATTCAACACAATGTTACCAGTGAAGGTGTGCTGAAGGTTCAAAGTTCAAGTGAGATAATTAATCCGCTGCGAAGATAACGCATACTTATCAGCCCAAACGTTTTTTCGGAACACGGTGACCGACCGAACTATTAGGACATCGGTTTTTACCAATTAATACAATAGGTAGTACCGCTAAATACTAGGTTATGGATCGCAAAAACATTGCTGTTTTGTTTATGAAGTCGAGTTTTGGCGCATGCTTTAACTCTGCAATCGAAGTTTCGATCAAGAGCGACGCTTACACGAATTAAATAAAACAGAAACGGTACAACGCATCCAAAATATGTTGATGTTGTCGGTGATGCTTCTGCGGCGTTCATCAACATTTTTCGAGATGTCTAAAACAAGCGTGTGATCAGAATTTTCGAGTTAGAACATAGAAAAATTTTGTAGCAAATTCAGGTTGATCTACTAAAATTTACGATGTACTATAGCGCACGAAAAATTCATTCCCAGACAGGCAAACTCGGCGCCTATTTAGCATAACGAAAATATGCGGCAGCGCAAAAATGTTCCACAGGTGTGCCGGCATGCCCTATCTGTTTGCAAAGACTAACTCAAATATTTTTGTTCTCGATTTTATAGCAGGGTGTTATGCGGTCACTGATCAGAAATTTTATATCGTATTTAGTTTAGTAGACTCGGTATTATCATGACTGAGATGTCTCAATTGGTCATTCCAACTTGGTTGAAATCAAACTGGTAAGATTTTCAACTATTGCCTAACTAGTTGTATTTGAAGCAATGAAAGTGACAAAGCGATGATCGTAAGTGCCACACAGCGTGAGATATCTTTCGTCAAATTGGCGTGGAAAGACTAAGCACGTTGCCGAATTGGCTTGAATCGTATATCCGCCCGTAGCCTTGTCATCTATGACAACCATAACTGAGCATATTATAAGCGCCTGTAATACCGGAAACCAGATTTCTTGTGGCGACGACGCCGATGAGGCGAACGAGCGTAGTTATTGTAGGAGAGAAACTTCGTCGTCAGACCTTTTGTTGCCCGCTCGTGCGCCGGCAGCCTTTCAAGATACAGAGGTTTTAAACTTTTGAGCGGCATTTCTTTTACGAACAAGGTATGCTTTGCAAATGTTGTAAAACGTAACGGCTTTTCTGGGAAATCGAGGGCAAATAACTGTTCACACAAACTGTATATATATAATGACAGATATATACTTTATAGATATTTTTTGCAGATTAATGCCGAGTCATGGTATTTATATACGATAAACCCAAATAACAAACAAGGTATGGAGAGCATAAAAATACCATTAAATCTGGAATAATTTACATAGTTTTTTTCATAGCATATGATACATTGAACAAATCCATATAGGTTCACGACCCGCATTTTCACAATTCTTTCAATATCATAATATAAAGATTTAATAATGAAGTCCCGCCCTAAAACGCCGACAATGTGCCCATGAAGTTAAATTGAGGTGAAATTTAATCTATACAACAGTCGCACTGTCCAGACACATCGCGCAACGCCTTGCAACAGAAAAGAACGTTGCTTATTTACCTTCGGCAAATTGTCGACCCGGTGTCAAAACAATTTGTTAGAAATAATTGGTGTGTGAATTTCACTTGATAACAAATTAAATTATATTAAAACAAAGGAAGTCGTAAAGTTTGTGCGTAAATCACACTTGGCCCTTACTCAAAGTGTGTTTAGTTTAAAATGAATGTTTGAGCAACACCGTATATGAAGTTTGGGTCGCAAAACTCTAGGATCAAAGTAAGCACACCGAAACCCGAATTCCCGCGTTTTTGCAATTTTGTATGTCGAATAAATTAAATCAATCCAAACTGCTGTCAAATCAACTGATTACCACTTGAAATTACACAAGAACAGCAGAATGCACTTTTGTGTCTCCAACAAAGAAGAATATTCGCATTTTTTGTTTCAGAAATCTAACACGTTGGAACTGTGTATTCAGCTCTGTCATTCATTTCATCTACTAACTTTATACGAAGCTTTGAAATTATTCGACTGATTTCGACTTGGAAACGATAATTCAAATTTTTACTTCACAATCTTGAGTTTTTCTTATGGCTTTTGGTTTTTCCATGGCCCAGTGATATTCGTAAACTTTATTACGACATACGTTCACTATTTTTGCAACAGTGTCACGAGAAATTTATAACATCGATTCTGTCGTTAATATTTACACCACAGAGAAATGTAAATAGTATCGAAACATTCCACTCACCTTTTATGACATTTTCGGTGTTTTCTAAGTTCTTCAAAGTAATATGAAGAAGTGAGGCTGCCAATACAAGACGATCATCAACACGATTCAGAAAGAATATTTTTGTTTTGTCCTCTTTGACCTGGAATAAAAATTGAATTTGAATTGTTCACAGAATCACACATAAATTAGCACCTGACTGGACAAATTTTGTCTTACAAGCAATGCCTGAAAAATCTCAGCGTCGATTACTTTTTTTGATGACATTTAATCACTATTGATCCTATATTTTTTTAATATCATTCAGTCAATAAAATAAAAGTTTTAAGCGAGGTTGACATGACACAAGTCAATATATGTTTATCACGTTCACGGCGTTCATTCATTTTTGTTACAGTCACATATTTTATATTAGGTAATATAAAGTTTTTGGCAGTCAAGCATATATTTGTTAGAAATACTACTTTTAAACAGGGTTTATCTCTAGTCAACATGATGTAGGAAATTGTATAATAAGAATTACTTCAGAATCGCAAAACGCAGGATTCCCCAATCCAAATATTTCCACATATGATTTTGTATAAGTGGTTTTCATAATCTTTTCTTCGTGTATTTTCACAAGTTCTCCGGCAATTTTTCTTCCTTTCATAAATCGCCAAACCTGAAAAAAAGAAGGGCGATTATAACACGCTATACTGATCAGGGGTGGCCAACACGTCGATCGCTCAAATAACATGGGCCAGAAAATTTCCTTGAATCGGTTTCATGCTACGCCTGTTGTGTGTTTTAAAACATGAAGAATATAGTAGTGTACATGCGCAAAATACGATATACATATGCAGTAATTCGGTATCAACAAGCCCGACGGAGCATATTATTACGTAACAAGTGCAAGTTTCACTACTGCCAAGTTTTAGAAATGAACTTGCAGAATATCATGTGTTGACTTTTTGTTTGGAGGAATCGAAAACACTCACGACTAAGAATTAGACAGACCCTAAATCTGAATTGTATGATTTGAATAAATTTAAAATAAATGATAAAACATTTACTCCGGGTACAAATATATAATCAAATCAATGAATTGAATGGAATATAAAAAATGCAAATTTTGTGGCAATTTCATTGAGAATGCGCCCGCAGAGCCGAGCTTATTGGCAGCGGTGGAATTTTTATATGCATGTGTGCGGTTATCTGCGTATTCAGTATTCATACATTTTTGTTATTACCGATCAGTCGATCGCGAGCTATTTTGAAGATTTTAGTCGATCGCGAGCTATTTTGAAGATTTTAGTCGATCGCGGTCAAAAGCAGGTTGGCCACCACTGCATCATATAGATTATTTGCTTGTAATTATTTTGGTTTATAATTTATTAATTTTTTATAATAGATATAAGTTCCAGCGTATTTTAAAGAAAATTCCGATCTACGAAGGGTGAAACTGGTAGCGTTGAGAAAGTTATTTGTCGTGCACCATCGTAGTGGGTGACAAACCCATTAGTAATATGTGACCAATTTCAACAACGTTTTATCAAATGTTTTGCATCGATGTCTGTTGCACCTTTTTACGCCTCTACGTCGGGTATAGTTAGTTTTCTAGAACAATCTAAGTGAAGATAAAAATGTCTCAAAGATGAAAGTGGTGAACAATTGATTTTGTAATAGGCGTTCAAACTAGATAACATTCTAAACTCAGCCACAATTTTCAAAATTTTGGGCATAAAATAGAAAATTGCAAGTAGAGAATCGTTCCAATTTTAATATGATCGCTAGAATGATTTGATTTTTTATGTAAACCGGCAAGATGAATATCGGACTCCGTTGTACCGTCGGAAATAACAGTCGTTTGTGATATTTAGAATTGATTGTGATTGCACCTTGTTTTTTACAATTACCCGACTTAAAAACTGTTTGACTGACAATTTTTTATTTTTCAATGTGAACGAGAATTAAGCATTGTGAAATACACCTGTTTAAGATCAGGAAATACTCGCACCCAATTGTTCTTACTTGTAAACAAGTCAATTTTCGACGGGTGGTTTAAATCGAATCTCATTTGATTAGGAAATCGATTATAAGTAATTAGAATTTTATACACCAATATGTAACCAATTTATTTCTAAATAGCTGACATAATTTGAAGCGCATAATCCATCAATATCATATGTGATGAAAAATCAAATTTTCAAGATTATGTTAAAAATCGATTCAATATTCCAAGTTCAAATATATTCTACGCTACGTTAAAGTTTCTCCGATTTCGTTTATGCGAGCCACACTCATGTACATAAACTAAGCCTGGGTCACATATGGCCGTTATTATATTAATGATATATTGTGCAAATGTCTGTTTCTAAACAATTCAGTGTTTTTTAATTTTTTTTTCTGAAGTTTGCCTATTGTATGAGAAAGTTACTTTTCACTGAAGTACCAAAATACTGAATGTCGTAGTGTTATAAATACGTTCTTACTAAGTTTGCAGACAGATATGTTTAAATGTTGTGATTTTGCTTTTGAACAAACGGAATAACATTATACAAACCAATTCAACTTACCTGTATACGGCAGTTATATTTATCTGGTCTCATTTTATCGCATTCTATTACGGTCCCAGTGAGTATTATAGACGTCGAACTATTCCTTTCAGTTATTGTTCCAGATATACATTGAATGTTATCGTTCATTCCCATCATAACGGATCTTTTTATTCTTCTTCCATCCGTAATATCAAACCAAAATAAGAGTCCCAGGCATATTACAAGAAATAACGATTTTGATGTATATCGATTACGCGACATTGTGAAACGTTTTTGAATTTCAATGGACATTTATAGTCTTTGTTGTTGAAGCGCTTCGAGGAACGTCGTGCTGCAATATTTCCCTTTTCGTCAGAATCAAAAATATTTTTGAAACTATCAAAACCTCCTCATCCGTGTGTTCTCGTCTGATTTGCGACTAAGAGTACTATTTAAAATCCTAATTAAGAATTTGCTAAAATATAAATTGTTATTATAATACACTTTTGATACAATGGAATTTTGACGGTCTTAAACGGGGTCGGATACTAAGGCGGTTATTAAAATTACAAAACGGCTGCAACAATCAAGCAGCCTGGGGCAAATCCTGAAAAAAATCACAAATTGCGCATTTAAAAAGCAATCAAGAAAATAACGTTGTTAGGTGTGCGGGTCGTCGATAGGTGATAAAAATCCAACAGGAAATTTACGAGGTAATAAACAATCTTACAAAAAACCATGGAATTTGTATCTCCCGTAAATATAAATTTGACACTTCCAATGTATCCAATAGGCGTTTATAACGTTAACTAGAATACGAAACTTAGCCCGGTATTTTAAATATAGTATGGCGTAGCTAACAGCACATATATGTATGCTACACAAACAATATAGTCAAAAAAAAATTTGTATTGCAAATATTACAAAATATAGGCAATACACGAGCATGGCCATATCTGCTGTATCGTAAACAAGCAACCATAAACAAACTGACAGAAGAAATTCAGTTTGTCATTTGTATTTAGCTGAAAACCCTGAATAACCGTGAGAACAAGGCAGACGGAGGTGAGTGGAGCGCAGAAATATTCGACACCAACCAAGGAGTTTAATGCAATTTGAAAACAAACTTTCATATTGGGAATCCAAAATTTACACTATAAATGTAACATCACATAAAATCGTATGGCTTACACTATCCAAACTTGATAAACTCGTATAGTCGCTAAACTGCGAGGTTTATTCGTCACTTACATAAAAATTGGATTACTAGAAAATGCACTTAAGTGTGTATGTGATTCCTCAAAGTGTAGGAAAACATTGATTAAAACTTCAATTTATTTATCAGCTTCGCCGCCTCTTGGAATCTTTTGAAGTGTCGCTTTCGCCCACGTACCGTACTCAAGTTCGTCGGGATATAAGCACTTCAATCTTTCGAGGAACGAAAGGAGTATACATGTTGGTATTTGTCCTTGTTTTTCTTGAAAATTCCGACGTGCATTTAGCCCAACTTCATAGAGTTTACTTAGCCGGAATGTACTTGTGGTCACTAGAACTGACCAGTGTATATATTAATGACAATTGGAAAGAAATTTACCATGAATATTTTGGTGAATATTTGACATGCAGCCAGGGTTTTTGCGCGATGAAGATTTTATTTCTCCGCATTTCAGGGAATTTAATAACACTTATCAGACGCACAGAATACGAAAAAAATCTCACGCTACAAATTTTTTAAGCGCATTTCCCTAAACAAAAATACGGTAATAAACAAAAGTAGTACAAGTAACATAACGCCTACAATATGCAACAATGCGAATAAGTAAAACTATCGCAAAACAATTCGCCTATGAAATCTCACCGAAAGTTTAATATCCAATAAAATCACATGCCTGATACACTCTTCCTTTCTTCGCACAGATAATTTCGCGGTAAAAATGATATTTTATTCTCCAAGCCCTAACAAACAGTATTTGAATAAGCTACATCGCCTCGCTCTATTCAGTGATAAGACCACGAAAACCACGAAACATCCATTATCATAGGTTTGACGTATATAAAATCTCGTGATTCAGTACTAAATGTCGCCAGTGAGAACACTCATTTTACCTACTTGTTTAGGATTAACTCTACATACGAGGCATGAAGTACATACCCTTCTTCTACTACCCCATTTTCATTCGAAATGAAATGCCCAAATAAAATTTCTAATAGCTATATAATCTCCACCGACCAAATACAACGCTATAATAGCCCGCGCCTATTAAACACATATCTTTATGTGCCACGTCTGACAGATTATTTAAATTGATTTATTCGTGCTTGAAGCTAATCTATCGCCAAAACGATATATTAAATTATTTGCTCAGGCCCAGAGTCGCTTATTTTTATCCGATTAATTACGTATATACATCGCTGTCGCAGGTGAGAAAAACCAACACCGAGCGTGGGATAACCGAGCTGACACAAAAGTTGAATTACGCTGCTCACATTAGCGTGAAATGACAACAACGTTGCCGTCAGCAGGCGATTGCGAATGAGCGACGATACGGAAAGAAAAAATGAAAATTCAATGGTAGTTTAAGACCGCACTCGAGCGCCCACAACCGATTGAATTTCTATTAATAGCGTGTATCTAAATTTCCATAGTTCGGGCAGCCAGTGCCATCTTTCAACAATTGTAATTACTAATTTTTTATTGATGAATTTATGGCAGGGTCAAAAATATTTTACTAATAGAAGTGAAAAAAAAATATGATTTACGGTTATCCCATTTTTGGATTAGATTGCTATAAATTCTATTTAACTTATGGCTATTATGAATATCGCTGATCAGAACCCCATCAACTGGATTTACAGAAATGTTATTAGAATCCTATTCGTGAGGTTTCTGTTTTCAATATAGTATGCATTAGAATTTTATTATAAAATGAAAATTCTTTATTGAACTTTCGGCGTAAAAATAGACCGATTTGAAGCAATGAGTGAACGATGATGTAACAATTGAAATTAATGCGACCGCTAAGACACTTCTTTTGCACAAGCCGGTTTTGAGTGCTATTTGTCAGTTAGTAGTTGTGTTTAGGTATAAATCATGGATAAGATAATGGTAACATTCAATCAAAAGTTTCAGAGTCTCCGTAACGAATGACCCGCTTGGTGATGCTCTTGACTAACTGACTAATGAAGTGTTCTGACTTCTGAGAAACAGTCGTACATTCAAGTGTACTGTATAAGCATGCGACACTTTTCAGCGCCTCACATACTTTTGCAGGATTTCGCGATAGGGTAGGGTGACCATATTTCCAAACCCGAAAAGGAGGACACCTCGTTTGGTAGAACAAAATCTCACATGTGCCTGAGATATACATTATATATCTATATTATTATATATCTAGATAATTTAGGATTAAAAATATAAATAACAATAGACGAAGTAACGACAATGCAATAATGCATTCTCGTTTTGTCAACGAGCAACTGTAGCCGCAAGTACTACAGGGGTGTGACTCTTCTACGGCCCATGGGCCGTGGCCACGACGGCATAACGTACTGGGTCTACTGACATAATTTACAGCTAAAATCGAAATTCAACAAATTGCTAAAAACAAGATGAAATGACCTGAAGATAATCGCAGAACAACACGATTTTTACGTGATAAACAAGTATGCATTTAACCTAGAGATGTGGTTTTAAACTTTTGCGTGTCTGCCAAACCTCAAACGTCATTGTGCTAGCTCCAGTTGAGCCCCGTTCAACGGTTGAAATTACTGGATTAGGAGCGCAATTAGAACTTCACAATAGAGAAGCTACTTTTGTGAATGGTTATAGAAAATGATAATTGTGGTGTAACCTTAGATATCAATATGCAGCGTGGAAATAGTCATTGTTGTGTCACAATGATGCTGGTAGCAATAATCTTTTGTTGTATAAAAATTGCACTTTGAAGATCGGGAAGATGATACGACATCTCAAAAATGTTGTTAGCTCAGTCATTTCTTAAACTGCATTGGAATGTGGATTGAAAAGGCTTTTTTATAGACTTTTGCAGGAATTGACATAGTCTACCTTATGACCAAACGTTATTTTGAGGCCGTCCAGTACGGATGATAATTTAGCAAAGCTCTAATGAAATATTTGTTGCCACAAATGTATTACTTAGTGAAACTAATAACGTCTTGAACCTATATCAATTTATATACACTTATTTCCTACATTTAACCTGTTCGTAAAACTGAGCTATAATTTTTTAGTAGATTAGAAATGAGGTGTTGAGGACGAAATAACTGGTTTGTCATAACAACCTAACTAAGGTATTTCTAACCTATTTTGTATTCGAGGTTTATCAAGGTTTTATTGACATATCAATGCATTGCTTACTTACTTTTACTTACTAAATTTTTTTAACCCATCAAAAAATGTTGAATATGTCGTGAATAAATTTTAAATATTTAATCCCTTGGAAAAAGGAGGACATTTTGACCTTTTAGAGCGTCCTCGGGGGACATAAAATTTTTACGAAAAAGGAGCACAAATCCTCCAGAAGGAGGACGTATGGTCACCCTATCAGATAGGGGTTGGGCTATTTTCTTTCCTTTTGCCTCATAAAGTTTCTCTGAGAATTGTTTAATCTTAATATCTGTCGTATTGATATGTATGAAATGCCTAATGGAATATCGGCATGTTCTGTTAGGTTGCGAGAGGCAATTTGTCTTAATAAGGTTGTTGGTGTCTGACTTCAACTAATTTCGAAGATATTGGAAAGTATGCAAAGTTCCGGAGTTAGATGCTGCATGTTTTGAACCGCCCTGCTTGGTACTTCCGACAAGATATGAGCGATCATAATCTATCGACTGATGGCCGCTGACAACCAAATAACCGGGTACCAATTGCTGCTAGAAGATATATATTATATGTACTGTCGTAGAAAAATAGCTAATAAAACAAAATCTGCAAATTCCATTATATTCACTTCAATTGTAATAGTGTAGGAAAAGATGAATGTATAATATTTTGTGTTAAGCCAATACAACAGAGGATGTTTCTTTGAAATCGTGACTGGCGTTCCTTAGTCCATCTTCGTTCAAGTCAGAATATTGTATTAAACTTTTGTGAGCCTAAGGTTGAAAATTTAGACATAAGATGGGAGTCGTAATCTAGATTTACAACTAAGACAGAATATTTCTTGCCAGCCTAGAAGATTTGGATGTCGAAATTTTGTTATGATGTAGTGTAGTAAATTGAGAGCTGGAGTCGAAATTGGAAAGTGGCCACAAAAGTTGGAACCAAATTTTTTTCTGAACTTGAGTCATATTGTGATAAAATAGACACCATTGGGGTGTAGTATGCAAATATTTCCGTTGATTTTGTTCAAATTCATACAATTTTGAAAACCTTTTAAAATATATATATATCATAGACTAGAACATCTCTAACAAAGGGTACGAAATTTCATGAATGACCTTGTGTTTCTGTTGTACCTTGTAACAAAAGTTGTTCTGAAGTACAAACTATTTGTCTATGCTAACCTTAATTCGATTCTCGAATGTGAAATTAAATAAAAACGTTCAGGATAGTTTGTGGCCACTAATACTGTCACTTTTAGATAAAGTCATCTACGATAAACATTCATAATTATGACTTCCTTGCTATTCTGCTGCGACAATGAAAAAATAATGACACGTCTATTTCAATGAATTTATAAAGAATGTATTTAGTAAATATGCAATATTATATGAAAATTTGAAAATATTATTGATTGTTTTATGCTTTCTGCCGTAAGCATATCTGTTTTCATCGCAGGCAGAAGAAACAAAATGTATCCAGTTTCTGGCTTTCAGTTTCAGCTGTCATCAACTGACGATACAGACCCAAAAGGTTGAACCCCTGCCTCGAAAGCGCTGGCCATTCTTTTCACAGATCGAATTACTTTCTGTGGCGACGTAGATTTCTCTTCGTCAACAACACGCATTGCATCATCACCATGTTTTTGAGTACCTGCTTTTACTGATTGTTCGACAGAATTGTTATTATCCGTAGGCATTGACTCTGTGAGCGTGGATTCTTCCTGAATCACAATTTGTTCATTCACCTGTTTTTTGACAGCAATATCTTGTGCAATACCTTTCGTTAGTTGGCGACGAAGATGAGTAATTTCCCGCGCTTTTACGTCTCGCTCTTGTTCTGTGTCGTCTAGCCTCTGGTGCAGGTACGATATCTCTTGGTACTGAAAAAGCACAGCAGACAAATTTGAGAAGGGCGTAAACATGTGGACGATATTTCAAAGCTTATGGTGACTAATATATTGCCATATATATATGCCGGAAAAAAGAGTAAGTGGTTAGGAAATAAATTTACCCAAACTCCATCCAAGGATGCCTTGAGTGATTTCATGTGGTCCTGGTACAGCGATGTTATCTTATCTGTCAGTTCTGATTTCAGTGTTTCTTGTTGTGGATTCAAATTCGAAGGCGATTCACTGGTGTAGGAAGGTCCCATGCTTGGAGTTGACGGTATTCCACTATCAGGACTAAACACGGAGTAGAAAATATATACAAATGAGATAAAATGATTTGATATTGTAAACCTGGTGAGTACATAGGGATGTTTTTATTACATATCTTTGTATAATGTAAATTTTGCAAGGTACTAGCGAATTGTGTTTCTCATTCATACGAAAACTTTGAAAAATGTACCTGCTCCCTGGTAAAGAAGCTGATCGACGAACACCGCCGTTCATGTGAAAATGAACTTTTGATGCAGAAATTTTTGAATCAGCTTGGCTTCGAATACTTGCTGTTGATAAAGCTTGATATTTCCCTCCATATGCTCTGTATTCTTTCATGTTGCTTCTCTGGCGCTTTTCTTGCTGATGCACCAAGTTCTGTAAAAGATTCGAGTGTATGAAAACCAGTCTTAGGAAAATATATATATGAAATCTGAGAACTGGTTCTTACCATAAATTTTGGATACTTTTTTAGGGTTTCCATCACGTCTTCGCTTGACAATACATACAGTTCGGAGTAACCATACGAAACCACGTCGGCCGTTCGTCTTTTAGTCGACGCGTTGAATAAATCAATTTCTCCAAAAACGTCGCCTTCTCTGAGTGAATATATTACAGGATCCGTTTCCCTGTTACAGAAATATGTATTCAGTTTTTATTTTATAACGAGATTTTGGAACGGGTTTTGTTGTGAAGATGTCTTCAACAACAAATAACTGGGACATGTTGGAATCTAAAATGCGACATATACCTTCATATAAACATTCTTCACCTTACGAGGCAGTTGCGTTATCAAAGCAGCCTCAAATAGTGGTAAAAATTTGAAATTTATTAAAATGAAAAAGTATCAACCTGACAACTTGTAATATCCCTTCGCCGACAATATACATCTCAGTGCCAACCTCCCCACATTTATAAACAAATTGTCCAGGTAAGTACATGCATCTCTTCAGCCTCATCACCAGATCTCGAAGGATGTTAGAATCGCATCGCGCCAAACTAGGAATCTAAAGTGAAAACGTATCAATAGGCAATCGCATTTTTAACTTCATATAAATCTGAAATTCACTTAATATTATACAAATTAATAGAATATTACAGGTAATCAAACTATAAATGTTGAGTTAATTTGTCTCACACTCTCGCAATTTCAAGGCATTGGCCCAAAAATATTTTGCAAATACTTGGTAAAATTCTCGATACTAATTAAATGTATAATATATTACAAAACAGTGTGGGGCCGAGAGCGTTTTCATATCTCAATATAGTTTTACCAAACACAGTATTTGGAATATCAATAAGACATGACTGCTGAAAATAAATCCCTGTTTACAGTAATTTTTATTGGTTTGAGGTCATATATAGTTACAGGCTATGGATTTTAGAGGAATTAATAGTATCATTACTCCAAAATTGAATGACTGTTTTCAATTGCACATCGGTAAAACTCAAATTATTAAATATATTATTGTATTTCCAGTAAATTTGTTCATGTCTATCGGAAGAGTTTGCTGTTTCTTTATGATTTATTGGTTGATATTTTCAAGCGTTTTCTCGACAGTTTGTTGACATTTTTTAAGGGTCATTTAAGTAATATTGTCATTGCAGGATGTTCATCAGACGCCTAAACAAAACTCGTCGTAACCACAAACGTTTTGTTTACTTATCGTAAACCATTTTAAGATCTGGATTTTCTGGGTGACTTAAATTACAGATTTTCGACGGTAGCGGCCAAAAACAATGTGATGCTATTTCGCTAGTTTCTTATGGCTGGTCTATTTGAACCTTGTGATTAATTTATGACGTAATTTTTGTATTTTCTTAAGTCGCGAAACTTTATTTTGATATATAATCATGGACTATTTAAAAATCGAACATACAAACCATACAAGGTGATATTTCAATAAATTTATAGTTGCAATAACGATACAAAAAATGTCGCAGGGTGTTAATTGAACTACTGCTATCATATATTTCTGTTACGTTTGACACTGAAATTTGTTATAATCGAGTGGCTTTGTCTGCTGTTTTATCAATATATAATGCGATTATATCTTAGGAGACACAGCTCACTGTAAATGTTATGTTTTAAACATAATTATCGATATGACGCAAATGTAAATTGACTTTTGGCATTATTTGTATACTATTGTAGGTGGTCGATGAGTACAATAACGCAGACATTCCATGCGGGATTAATATGATATTTGAAAAAATTTGCATACAAAGGAAAGAATATATATAAAAACTTATTAAAATTTCAAAAATTGTTTATATGTTATGGTGCGACGTCTATGTGCGATGCGATGTCTAGTGGAGATCTTCGAAGTATGATATAGAAACTTTTAACATATAAATTGCCGACTTTCAGACCCCATAAAAATTGCATCATTAAGCGCAGCCCCACCTATTTCAATTAGTGTATTGGAACAGCTGCCTTAGAACACCTATTAGGGGTTATTGACCTGTCTGATTTTTTCTCAAATAATATTTTTATACCCGAATACGTTTGGGGCAAATAATTTATTCTGATATATTTGTGTTGATTTTGTAAATACGATACACGTTTCCTAAATATCAAAGGGGTGAACTTGACCTCAGCTGAACCGATAATGCGCCACAAAACGTCATACTGTGGTGTAGTACTTTTTATGATGGTTTCGCAAAGCCGAAACACGAGAAACCATAAATTGCAGTACGGTAGTGCGTAAATCATCTCGATAATAAATATGATTTTCTTTCACTTATCTATCACTGATTATTTACTTTATATTATTTCTGGGAAATTACTTCAGGATCAATGTAAATAAATCTAAATTTTACGTAATATCTTGACATTGCGGGGGAGACAATATGAGAAAAGTCTCACTGTTTTGGGGTTGCCAAGGAATTAAATACTGATAGATTACCCTTTAGGTCACGTTTGTAACTTTCAAAACAAAAGGTCACAATACCTGTTTCAAAGCTGTTAGGTTGGAATGTAATTCTATTTCCTGGCGAACGGACACCGGAAGATATCGTAGCATATTTCCCTCGTCCAAATGCGGAAATTGTTGACTGAAACAAAAATGAATAAAAAGTAATGTATATATTATTAAATACAGCATAAAGTTGTAAACGGAATTTCGACCTGTGTTTGTGTATAAATCGGCATATGAAACACTACATTAAAACTGCTCAGTATGAAGTATTATAATCGAAGTTAGTTTTAACAAGGATACAGAATGAATTTGATTATTTTTAGATTTGATGATGTTTCAAAACAAATGAAGTTTCAAAACTACGAACTATCGCTTTGATACCGTAAATTGTCATGAAAATCCAAAATAGTGTACATTCAATTTTTGTACAACACTAAATACCAAGCCATATATATTAGAAACTTTTAAGAACACAAGAGCTGTTTCTATTAACTGGAATTGCAATTTAAACACCAATCACCGAATTCCATAAGACTTGTTTATATTGTATTATTTGCTGTTTATTTTCCGTACTTACTTCACCCATGAATACTGATAAAAACGTAGAACTCTAGTTTGCAATTCCCTGGGAAGTTTTCGTTGTTTCATATATTCTCTTGTGTCCAGCATTATCTTTTCAAACTCAAACTTTGGAGAAGTTTTTCCGAATAACAGTACGGTAATGAAACCTTTGAAACAAACAGAACATTATAAATGTGAAATGAATAATAACTGAAATTAAATTAAGAGTATACAGTCTTGAAATGAAATGTAAAAGTGCTGTAATGAATTGTTTTATGACTCGTGTCAACCGCTAACTTTTCATGTCGATACTATTCTATTATTACAATGTCAATTTTAATTGAGTGGGCAAATAAAGGATCATTTTTTTATGTAATCATTTTATATACAATTATAAGTCAGTTTTAATGTTGATTATTTTTATATTAAATACTTAATTATGAATAGTAATACTCAGATAAACCTACTGAAAACGTACCTGAACCTATAAAAGCAAAGTTACCCCTACTTTAAAAGTAATGGGGCTAACTAATGATGGAATACCACAAAATTAGCAATGACGAAAGACACCTCTAGCAAAGTGTGTTGAACACATGCGTTTCAGGGAATATGCGAAGCATGTATTACATCATGTGGTTCAGGGGAATGGTTATGCTTCAGTGAAACGTTGATACAACATGATTTATCTTATTTGTAAAGTAATGTGGCTTGAATCTGCAAACATATTGATTACAGTTTCTTGTTATTTCCCAATATGATGCAAAGCAAGAGTAAAAACAATTATTTCGTAGCTGGTGCTATGTTTAGCTATTTAAATTATTCGCTTTAGGATAGGATTTATGCACCATATTGGTATAGAGCCAAAGCTTCTATACTAATGTATTCATTTTATCCATTATATTTTTGCAGTGAATGGTGATTAGTTAAAATTTCATTATTGATAGAGTTTCAACAGACAATAAATATTTGAAGATGTAGCATATTTTGTTTGTTCCTTTTAAACGCATATACTTACCAATAAATATTGCCAAAAAAAGCATTCCCAACAGATGTAAGTAGATTGAAAAAACGAATCTGTAAAATAAATGAAGGTGTTAAGTTTTAATATTGTTTATGAAATGAGATTTACCATTACCCCACATCAAAACAAATACGTATTAATGGGTTTATTTTCATGCACAAAATGGAGGAATAGTCGTTTATATAACAGTTTGATCCCTGCGAATTCTAGCAATCAAAACAGGTTTTTATCTTGACACAGTATATTGGTCAGAGTGCAATTCTTTTGCATTATCATTTTATTCTTGAAAAACTGGGCATATTACAAAATTTTGAGATCCGGATATACTTACTGCCAATTGGTTTCCGGAAAGTATCGATCGTTTACAATTCCAAGCCCAACCATACACCAATAGAAAGAATATGTATATTTGCGATACATTGTGGCATATTCTGGAAAGTACGTTGGGTCAGGGTACGGCCAACTTGTCAGTGTGGTACCTGTGTAAATAAAATTGTAATGTACTGAACCAACGCCAATCACAAAAGAAAAACAACGAATGTTGATAACATATTTGTGTGCTTTACAGTTGTACAGTGTCGCCCAAACTTACTCGATGTTTAGAGGGAAATGGAATGGAAAGGGGGTTCACAACAGTATAATATTTCTTTTCAAATGAGTATTTGTCATCCAGGAACGCATCCCCGAGATTTTTTCTGTGTGTGACTCATATCATACAAATACATAGTTGTAATGAA